>NC_090922.1:676068963-676693963 GCF_040938575.1 Ambystoma mexicanum | reverse complement strand
TGGCACGAACAGGAACATTCTAAGCAGTGTGCTAGTTATAATTCATATATCTTCTTTTACCAAAGTACTACAAAATAAAGCTTCACAAGTAGTGATATGATGCATGTGTAGCTATGTACTGTTTTAAACATTGTACCTTCAATAGGAGAGGTAACGGACTTAAAAAGATGTAAGAAAACTGCAGGTGTCTCACTCGCTAGTCCCTGGGGATCTGTCATCCAGGTGGCCACGACACGGCCATTAGTATTGGGTCCAGTTCCTGGGGGTGGACAAGTGTGAGAGAATCACCTGGGTGAGGGGTCTTTGGGGAGTGGAAGTGGGATACGGAAGGGTGAGATGCGGTACCCCCTTCCTTATGACACCTTTTCCCCATCCCACTCAATAGGATATCTAGAAACTCCACCCCCCCTTTCTTGACACAAACACTTTCTCACAGATTGATTACCGTGAAAGACAAAGGGCTAACACCAGAGCCGTATACCTGACATATCCCAACACAAGGGTGAGGCAGAGTTAGGCAATTGCTGATAATTTCATACACCTGACTTCCGTTCCGTTTCCCCATAGGGATAAAAGGCGGAGCACGAAAGCACACTCTGAGCATGGCCAAATGCATGAAGAAGCAGCTATTCCAGGACAGCAGTTCAAACGGAGGAGAAAGGCGGCGAGACTTGAAAGGACGACGAGGAGGGAATTGCCCTTGCCCTTTTCAACCCAGACCCACGGATCCTCTGTGGCCACACTAAAAGTGGTGTTCTCGCAAATTCGTGTCCGACCATTCAACAAGATCTGTTGTTTAAAACTCAAGTGTTATTAGACACCCTTCCTCTCTCACATTATGATATACGACAGTGGGATTGAATAATACTGAAAGTTCGACCCATCTTTACCTTTATTAGACCTAGTGCTGTGAACCCCCCCTCGATCCTTTTTTTTGGCACCCAATTGTCATCCTTCGTGGAGCCATCAGGGTTAGAGAATAACTTATCAAAGTTCATTCCTTTGGCAGAATCAGAATCAAAAGACTCAGAGAACTTTGAAACCTTATCCAACGGAGTCGAGAGTTGCTTCTTCTCTGATTCAGAACCATTCACTGAAGGAACCCTTACAGCCCCGGAAGAAATGGCCGACCTAGCCAATGTCATTGCCCAGTTAGCGGCCCATCAGATGCAGGTCAAAGCTAGACTCCAAGAAAAATTACCTAAATTGGTTAAATTGCAAGCGATACCCTTACTACCACAGGGGGTACTTCAGCCATATCTTGAAGACGAAGATTTAGAAAATCTTTTCTTAAACTTCGAACGCCTAGCTTATCAACTAGGATGGAAAGAGAACCTCAATAGATGCTATTTGGCCCCTTTGTTGAAAGGTGAACTACAAACCTCCTATCAACTAGTTGATCTTGCAAAGGGAGCCACCTTTCTATCCATCAAAGAGGGGCTGTTAAAAAGAGTGTAACAAACCTGCAATTTCTATTGGCAGAAGTTGAGAGCCAATAGATTAAATGCAGGAGAAACCCCTTTAGAAAGTGGTGAACGTGTCAAAAACACTGTGGCATTGTGCATCAATAACAAATCCTTAGAAGAACTGACAGATATGTGTAAGAAGAATGAAGGCTCCCTCCGCATTTCAAAATCAAGAATTTGCATTTCAATATCGACCTTTCAACAGGATCTGTTCTTTAAAACTCAAGTGTTATTATACACCCTTCCTCTCTCACATTATTATATACAACAGTGGGATTGAATAATACTGAAAGTTCGACACCAGGTTTATTAGACCTAGTGCTTTGAACCCTCCCTCCGAAACGTTTTTTTTGGTACCCAATTGAAATCCTTCACGGAGCCATCAGGGTTAGAGATTAATTTACCAAAGTTCATTCCTTTGGCAGACTCAGAATCAGAAGACCCAGAGAACTTTGAAACGTTATCCAACGGAGTCAAGAGTTGCTTCTTCTCTGATTCAGAACCATCCACTGAAGGAACCCTTACACCCCCAGAAGAAATGGCTGACCTGGCCAATGTCATTGGCCAGTTAGCAGCCCATCAGATGCAGGTCAAAGCGAGACTCCAAGAAAATATAACTAAATTGGTTGAATTGCAAGCGATACTCTTACTACCACGGGGTACCTCACCCATATCTTGAAGGCGAAGATTTAGGAAATGTTTTCTTAAACTTCGAACGCCTAGTTTATCAACTAGGATGGGAAAATAACCAAAAAAAATGATATTTTGCGCTTTTGTTGAAAGGTGAACTACAAACCTCCAATCAACTAGTTAATCTTGCAAAGGGAGCCACCTTTCTATCCATCAAAGAGGGGCTGTTAAAAAGAGTGGGGCCAACCTGCAATTTTTATTGGCAGAAGTTGAGAGCCAATAGATTAAATGCAGGCGAAACCCCTTTAGAAAGTGGTGAATGTGTCAAAAACAATGTGGCATTGTGGATCAATAACAAATCCTTAGAAGAACTGACAGAGATGTGTAAGAAGAATGTAGGCTCTGCATTTCAATATCGAGACTTTGCAATTCATCATTCGCATTTTGGCGAGGGTCTGAACTTTAACTAGGGCCAAGAGTGTGAGACTCATTATGGACTCAAGAGTATGAGTCTTAGGCTGAACTTAAATAGATGCCAGTGCACAGAGCATATGCAAGAAAATGATCACTTTGCTCCATGATGCTATTTTAATGAGCTGAGTTGCATTTAAATATAATACTAACTTAAAATTAATATACTAATGAACCCAACCCCATTTAACATGTAGCTGATCGCCGTAATAACATTTAGTGCAAATTAGTTCATGATATAAGCTGGATACATATTGAGCGAAATGCATGATGTTCTGGAAATGGAAAAGAAAAATGATTAAAATGTTCAGGCTGGAACTATGTTGTAAGCTAAGGAATGTGAAGATCCATTCCTAAAGACAATGCATTGTTTTAGGGCAGGAGGAAATGTAGCAAGTTATATTCAGCAATGCAGTGTTCATTTCAGCTAAAAGGCACAGTGGAAATCACCTGGGTTTTAGTGGGATGATCATGTCAAAGGGAGATGCTCTTGAAACGGGTTGGAGGCAGAACTATTAGACGTTCCTTTTTCTTGCACTCACTGACAGAGGGAGCAAGAAGGCTGGTGCTGGGATGACTGTCTGCTAGGCTGAGGCTGTCTCTCTCATGGGCTGGCAATCTTTAGAAGAGCTGCAGAGTCTCAAACGATCTTAGCTGTGAATGACCCTGGATCACTGCCAAGCTGAGTCGGGGAATATTTCCAGTTTAACCTAGGTAATTATCTGTTAATTGAGGTGTGCAAAGTGAGTGATACTACGTAGAGCATTGAAAACCATTGCAGGAAAAACTTCACTTACATTGTGAATATGTGGGTGTACATGTCACTCTGTGTAACTTGCATATTTACAGTCTATGATAAAGTTTGAAAAGGTAATTTGGTTTCCGAGTATTTCTTCTGCATCCAGTCTCATTGATTTGACATGCATAGAGAGATAAACGTGCAGTAAGAATACCTCAAAGCAAAGTTAGCCGCAGTAAATTGTTTTACTTAAAGAGGCTGAATGAATGTTTGTATTTCATTTGCATGCTTTACATTTGTTGAAACTCACGGATAAGTGTGATGTTGTAAATAAAACATCACAGGAGAGCATGAGCCATTTATTCACAGTGTATTAAGTTCAGTATGTGTTTATTGTTAGTGACCCTGGTAAAATAATGATTAGGCAGTATTCTTAAATGAGTCTCACCACTATAGAATACCACCATAGCAAAAATATAACAAAATACCATGGAATACCACCATAGCAAAATATCACAAAATACCACAAAATACTAGATATAACCCATAAAAAATATCCTGCAGATTTGGTGTGTTGGCCAGGAAATTATAAAATAATTACTCCCCATGCCCTTGCATTCTAAAGAATAACCATATTGTGCACTCATTCATTGAATTAGTGCTGTGAGGTAGTGCAGTACTGTGTACTCATTTGACTCTCATTATAGTGTCATTGGCAATAGGGCCATCATGTACCAGATTCAGGCTGAGTTTTCGGAATTGTCAAAATACCTCGAGGCAAAGCTTTATGCCCATGCACTTTGGTCCTCGGAAAATGTGACAATATGGAAAAACAGAATTATCACAGAGGTTGAGAAGAAGGCATTTAAAAATATTTTTGATGAAGGAACCATTTTGCAGGTGTGCCTCCTTAGGTTATTCCGAGCGACAGAACGCACAAAGTGGGAAAAACTGCATCATCGGACTATCCGCACAACTGTGGTTTCTGCTGCATGAATCCGTAAAGATGCAAGGGAAAGACAATGAAGTCATCAGCAAGTTACAACACAGCTTGGACAATGAATGTGATAAGGTGCAGCAATTAAAAGCAGAATTAAAGCAGTGGGGCTAGACATGGAATTTCAAGGCAAATACAGCAACGTTGCTACTCTATTGGCTCAGAGAGAGAAACAATTTAACGAGTGAGCCAGAATTAACCCATGTAAAAGCAATATTAGATGACATAAAACAAGATAAAGAGGTTGCAATTTCTGAAATGCAAGCGGTTAGAGAAGATCACAGGGAGAAAGATAAAGAACTCCATGCTATGTAACAGGAGATATTTAAAATACTGGAAGAAAATGACAAAAAAAAGCCAAAGTGCTTAATCAGTCACAGACACAAATCAATGAATTGCAAGCAATAATAAATAAGGTCAGCGATGAGAATTCTGACCTCTGTCATGAGGCAGAACAGTTTCATGGATAGTGTAAGAGCCTGGAACAGAAAATATTTAATATCAGATCTCAGGAAAAGCAGCAGTGTAGTACATTCACTGGAGCTGAACTCAATCAGAGCTCTGGCCAAGGACACAATGTACCAACAGCTGTCCCTTTGACCAGACCTGGTTATAGCCCAATGTTGGGGTCTGAATCACCTGCAAATATTCACCCACGTTCTTTCCCACAAGAGAACAGTAATGAGCGACAAAATGACACACACCAGAATGCCCCATGTAGACCTATAAAAATTCTGAAATCCATAAAGACTTTAATTAAACCATTCAAAAAGGGAAGCGATTGTTGCATGGAAGACCATTTAGAGACTGTTCATGATATATTCAAAGCCCTCCAGATAACTAGGGAATAATATAGAAAGTACTTTCACCTTACTCTAGATGAAACATCTGCTAGTATAATTTGTGGTCTCAGTGAACAGGAATGTTTGTCATGTGCAGACTTTAAGAAGGAGGTTAGACATCAATTCTCACCTTACCAAACCCCAAACTCCTGGGTTCCAATCCATTGATCCCAGCAATAATTCTTACAATAGCCCTAGATATCTTGGGATTTCTCCCAGAGTGGGATTTCGCCACAATATGCCAGTCCCAAATAACAATCAAAATCAAATGTACAATGGTCCATACCAGACACTGGGGCACAGAGTAGATTTGACCATAATACAATGGTATATGGCCACCAAGAAAGACCATGATATGTGGATATATTCACTGAAAATGGAAACCAGCATTGGGAACAATTCCCACCAAATGAAAGACAAAATATGAATTATGTCCCTCGCCAATATAATTAATCAAAACTACTAGTCCACCATCGTCAAAGGATGGTCACTCCACGTTCTCCATCTCCTGTGTTCCATGATTTCAGAGGTAACACAAATAGAAATCAATCTCCTGAGAGATATCAGAACAGACCTAATCAGGGTGAGTTTAATCATTACTGGCCAAGGCCACAAAGAGAGGAATTCAGAGACATGGGCAGGTTCCATGCTTAGAGGTCCAAGTCAAAATGTTGTCTGAAAAGATAGGAAAATGATACGCAGTCCAAAAGCAACAGCCAAGTGAAAGTGCAGAAGGTCATAGGAGTGATCTTGTCCATAGCTACAAGTGACGAGCTAATGACCTCTGCCCTGATGAGAACACAACAAATACTGATAAATCCCCTTTGAATAACAGTTATGAATTGCTTGCTGATTTAACAATGAGAAAACAAATGAATGAAAGTGAGACATGGAATTTAAATGCACACAAAAAGGGAGTGTAGTTCAATTTAGAGTTGCACCAGACTATTCAGGTGTGTAAAGATGAAGAACAAAAATGGGAAAACCCTAAAGAACAGAGGAGCAGATTTAAAAAGAGCATCCAATGTGAAAATAAAACAAAAAATGAAGAATTAAGATCAACAGATAGATTATCCTTACTTGATAATCAACGTACTGTTGATACCCACACAGAGGAAACAATTGCCCAAAAAAGAGTTGCAGGTCAGTCACCTGAGGAGTATTTTGAACTACAGAGATTCCAAGGTACATAAATGACAGGCTATGTACTTTGCAGATAAGTGTGACATGCCAGAAGCTGGCCTGCTGTCGCGTGACACTTGTGAAAATACCCAGCCAATAGGTTGCAATGTGAAAGTAAGTGTCAGGCTGAGAGGACCTGTGTCCGCGGAAGCTGCTGAACCCCCGACAATCCCCCTGAAATGTAATTCCCAGAACTAGATATTAATTCAGCTCTGTAAACTACACCCCAAAGGGAAAGGGGGAAGTGGATAACATAACAACACCAGGCTGACTGCGTCAAGGCTAACCAAAGCTGAACCTGCAGAGGATACAAGGAAAGCAGATACAAATCCTTTTATTACTTACTTAACCTTTAGAGTTGGAAAGACTTTAAATCCTTAACTAATAAGTAAGAATCATACCTGGTTCTTCTCTTTAAATTTCTTAGAGAAGCTTGTAAAGAAGCTGTAAATCTCTCTTACTTGAGTCTCTTGAAATTCACAGCAACTTCTTATTTTGGGCAAACCTGGAAAGTTTTGCTCTTTGCCTTTTTCCAAAGTTAACTAATTGTCCAGTTAAATTGTCTTTAATATTTTCTTTTTTTTCTTTCAAACTTTTCTTTAGTTTCCAAAACCTTTTTACAATTCAATAGAGTTTGAGAATTCTTGAAGAAACACGTGCAAAAGCACACGCGCAGATGATCTCAATGCTGAAGATTCGCACGTTGAAAACTTCCCGCGCTGAAGAACACGCACACTGTAAGAAAAGTCCACGCGCAGAAAACACACGCGCTAGTATTCACACGCGCTGTTGAACTCCCGCGCCTATTCACACACGTCTTATAACCCTCGCGCCAAAGAGTTCACACGCGGACTGAATCTCGCGTAAGAAAGCACACGTGCTGGTAATCACACGCGCAATTGAGTTCTCGCGCAGAAGCACATGCGCTTGAAAACACATGCGCAATAGAGTTCTCACGCGGCGAACAGATTCTCGCGCTAGGAAGCACACGCGCTGGAACTCACACGCACAGTTGAATTCTCTCGCCAGGAAGCACACGCGCTGAAACTCACACGCGCAATTGAATTCTCGTGCCGAAACAACACGCTTGAAAACACACGCGCTATTTTCACTCGCGAGGAATCAAAGACGTTAAATAATTTTCGCACGCGCAAAGGTTCAACGGTTAGTTACAGATTACACGTAGTACGTGTTTAACAAATAGCATTGACCCGTTAACCTTGCGCTTAATTTCAAGCGCACTCAAACAGTTCAAAATATAAATTCAAAGAAAACATTTTACGAGTTCTCACTTAAATGTCTTTAAGATAAACAGAGCGGCAGTCTAACAATCTCTAAACAAAGTCACTTATCTCCAGAACGATTTCCTAAAGATCTTCAGTGTTTCCTGTCTTCAAATCGCTTTCCTGATAGCTGAGAACTTCTCCTGAAAACCCCAAGAAAGTAGCCGCTCAACTGCTAGTGCCTGAAGGATAAAATCCACCAGGCCCAAGTCTTAAGCAGGAGCAGCCACTACACACGTCCTCTCAGCTGGGGCTTAGATGATGAAAGGCAAAGAGTGACAGTTTAGAATGTTCATTGTTGTTCTGCAGTGTTTTCTAACCAATCAGAGCTGTCACTGTGAAACTCCATTTTGCCTTGGGTCAGAACCAGGATTCTGAATCAGGAAGTTAAGGCCAAACCAACTACAATAGAAAACTTCCCACCCACACAAGGCTAATCTAAAAAAGGATAATAAAAGAGAAATAAAGAGAAAGAAACTTGAACAAGGGAAAATAGCCTGAATACGGGAAGGAAACCTGACAGTACCCCCCTCCTAATGCCCAGTCCCTGGGCCTACCTTATGTGGATTTTTAGCATGAAACTTATCAACTAAACTGGGAGCATGTACATCAACTGAATCTTCCCAAGATCGTTCTTCAGGTCCATATCCCTCCCAATCAAGTAAATACTGCAACCTTCCCCTCACTCTCCTGGAATCTAAAATTTGTTTAACCACAAATTCCTCAGATGAATCCTCGAAAATCACAGGGGAAGGTGGTGTTCTAAATCTAGTTCCGGAACAAACTGGTTTTAAAAGGCTAACATGGAAAGTAGGATGTACCTTCAAATGCTTGGGTAATTTCATTCGTACTGCCACAGGGTTGATGATTCTCTCTACCTCAAATGGGCCTACAAATCGTGGACTGAATTTATTCTTTCTCTTAATTTTTAGGTACCGGGTAGAAAGCCAAACTAAGTCTCCGACCTTATATTCAGGACCATCCTTCCTTCTCAAATCAGCACACCTTTTATATTTCAACTTGTTTTCTCCCAGCACCTTTTTTGCTCTATCGAAGTTATTCTTCATTACCAGCAAACGATCTTCCACTCTAGGATTCCCAGAATCCTCCAACACCTCAAAACTCAGAAAGCGAGGATGAAACCCACGACCCAAAAAGAAAGGGGACATAGAAGTAGCATCTTTATCACAATTGTTGTAAGAGAATTCTGCCAACCATACCAAATCCACCCATTCCTCTCCAACTTGTAAGTAACACCTTAAAAATTTCTCCAATTCCTGATTTACTCTCTCCACCTGTCCATTAGTTTCCGGATGATACCCAGAAGTTAAACTAACGTCTACCCCAAGTTTCCTACAGAAGGCCCTCCAAAATTTTGAAATAAATTGAGATCCCCTATCAGAGATAACTTGACTTGGGAGTCCATGTAGTCTAACCACACCTTGCAAGAAACTATGAGCCAGTTTTTCCGCGGTAACCTCTCCCTCCATCGGTAAAAAATGCGCTTCTTTAGTAAGAAGATCCACCACAACAAGAATGGTAGTACAACCCTTATCTTGAGGGAGATCAACAATGAAATCCATAGAAATAGTGTGCCAAGGACGAGGAGGAACAGGTAACGCTCCAATAAACCATGCGGCTTCCCAATTTGACTTTTTGCTTGTGCACAGACTACACATGTTTTAACAAAGTTCAATTTGTCTTGGCAAATTTTTTCCCACCAAAAGTTCCTTTGAACCAATTCCAGAGTTTTTCTGAAACCAGGATGTCCTGATAAAATGGATTCATTACAATTTCTCAAAACCTTTTCTCTTAACTCTTAAGTAGGTAAATAAAGCTTGTTATCAAAAAATGGTAGACCGTCTTTCAAACTTCTGGCTGGATCCAGTCTCACCCACTCCTCCATCTTCTGCAAGGACATATTCTGGCGAACTTCGTTCAAAAAATCCATTCCTTTAATGGCTCCGGCTAACAAAAAACGTTCTGGAGCAATTAGAGGTTCTGGCTCCAGAAACTCTCTCTCCTCACTACCAGGAAATTGGCGGGATAAGGCATCAGCTTTTTTGTTCAGACTTCTGAGTTTAAAGGTCACAACGAAATCATAATCGGCAAAGAATAAGGACCAACAAAGTTGTCGTGGAGACAAAGTTCTTGCAGATTTTAAAAACAATAAATTTCGATGATCAGTAAGAACCGTTACCGTATGTCTTGCCCCTTACAGAAAATGCCTCCATTCTTCAAAAGCGGACTTTATTGCTAACAGTTCACGATCTGCAATTGTATAGTTCACTTCAGCAGCAGAAAACTTCCTAGAAAAGAATGCAACTGGATGTAGCTGACCAGTAGTTTCATGCCTTTGAGAAAGCACCGCCCCCAACGCTAAATATGAAGCGTCCGCCTCCACAAAAAAAGGTTTAGAGAGATCAGGATGAATTAGAATCGGACTAGAAGTAAATTTTTCTTTTAACTCTTGAAAAGCTTTTTCTGCTTCAAGGTCCCAGTCAAATTTCACTCCTTTTTTCAAAAGTCTCGTTATAGGAGCAAGCAGCCGAGAAAAACCTTCGATAAATCTCCTATAAAAATTGGCAAACCCTAAAAAACTTTGTATTTCCTTAACCTTAGTAGAAGTGGGCCATTCAAGAACTGCTTGAAGCTTTGTAGGATTCATTTTTAAACCCTTAGGTGAAATTATAAAACCTAAAAACTCCACAGAATCTGTATGGAATTGACTTTTTTCCAATTTGGCAAACAAATGGTTTTCTCGCAACTTTTGTAAGACTAAGCGAACATGTTTCTGATGTTGATCCAGGTCAGAAGAGAAAATCAAAATGTCATTGATATACACAACAACAAAAATATCCAGGAATTCTCTAAAAACCTTGTCAATAAAAAATTGGAAAGCCGCTGGAGCATTGCATAAACCGAAAGGCATAACTTGGTATTCATACAGCCCAAACCTGGTCTTAAACGCTGTCTTCCATTCGTCCCCTTCCTGCACACGCACAAGATGGTAAGCTCCTCTCAAATCTAATTTAGAGAAAATATTTGCTCCTTGTATTTGATTAAGCATTTCCGAGATGAGAGGAAGAGGATACTGGTTCTTAACAGTGACTCTGTTAACTGCTCGATAATTTATGCAAGTTCAAAATGTTCCATCCGGTTTTGGTACAAAAAATAAAGGAGAGGCCGCCGGAGACATAGAGTGACGAATAAACCCTTTGGCCAAGTTTTCCGTTAAATATTCTTTTAAATAATCATTCTCTTTCTCTGTAAGAGCATATACTCTACTACTAGGCACAATTGTTCCTGGCTCCAGCTCAATTTTACAATCAAAGGGCCTATGGGGTGGTAATTCTCCTGCCACTTTCTCATCAAATACGTCCCAAAAATCTTGGTAACACTGGGGAAGTTGACCCACTACAGCTCCCACATCATGACATCCAATTCCAGTCTCAGCCAGAAAGCTAGACACTGAATTACTTTGTTTGACATCTTCCTCAAAGAGACTTCCTGAAAAGGAATTCTCTTTACAGAAATCTGACTCCATGTTAATTGTCCTAGCACTCCAATCAATCAACGGATTATGGAGAGTAAGCCAAGTCATACCCAAAATAATCTTTAACAAAGGAGCATCAATTAACTCGAACAAAATTATCTCTCTGTGACCTCCTGTTAACTACAAAATTAAAGAACCAGTTCTGTGAGTAATGGGACCAGAAGATAGAGACGTACCATCAACAGCCATAACTTGCTCTACAACCTCTTTCTGAAGAATTGGAATTCCCAAAGATTTTGCCAGACCCCAATCCATGAAATTCCCGGTGGCACCTGAGTCAACCATAACGGGACCATTTCCCTTACACTCCAACTCAAGGAACAAGGATACGTTTACGGTTATATGGGGAACAGCTGTCTGCACAGTATTGGCGATCTGTTGTACGTTGGCCGCTGAAGTAGAAGTCTTCTTGGGAGTGTAAGGACAATTCCCTAAAAAGTGCCCACATCTTCCACAATATAAACACAGATTGTTATCTCTCCTCCTACCCCTTTCTTCCATAGTTAAAGGACCTCGGACGCTGGGAGGTGGATTATTCCCTTTGGATCTACTCTCTACTTTAGATCTATCCACTTTAACTAGATACTTTACGTCACTCTGACTATGTCGCCTCTCTGCCTTCCTTTCACTCAAACGAAAGTCTAATTGAATAACCAAATCAATCAGAGCTTCACAAGTAGAAGGGCGCTCAACCACTCCTGACAATGCATCCTTTAACTAATCTCTAAGGTCCGATAAAACAACGAGGCCTGTTTATCCTCGGGCCACCTGCTTTTTAACACAAGGGACTTAAATTGTGTTATATAAGCGATCAAATCTCTATTACCTTGTTTTAGTTCTAAAAGTTCACCATCCACTTCCAGAGATAACTGTCTTCTATCAAACATCTTTCGGAATATCTCTAAAAAACTGGTGTAATTTCCTAGAACCGTACTCTTTTGACTCACCAACAACCCAGCCCAAGCAGATGCCTCCGCAGAAAGATAGGACAACATAAAAGTTATCTTAGATGCATCCGTGGGAAAGATCTCTGGTCTACTCATAAAATGTAATTCACATTGTGTCAAAAACACCCTAAACCTCTTGGGGTCCCCATGATAAAGTTCTGGAGGCGCCAAATGAACTGGCATAATTAAACTCCTTACCCCTTCAGCCACTGGAGGGGTCTGTTGTATTTGTGGTAATCGATCTCCACCTTCCCTTTCTAACTCAGGTGGAGAACCAGCACCCCCTGAAACCTCATCCTCTCTCCTTTCTCCCCTCTGTTGAATTTGTATTACTTTAACACTCAAGTCATCCACCTTTTGACTAAGTAAAGCATTTTCATCACAGGATATTTTCAACTCCTCCCGTAATTCCCTGATCAAAGATCCTAACGCCTCCATGGATTCGTCGGGGGTTCATGACAGCTCGGGCGGACTAAATTATTGGCCTTTCATTCTGTCAGGCTGAGAGGTCCTGTGTCCGCGGAAGCTGCTGAACCCTCGTCAATCCCCCTGAAATGTAATTCCCAGAACTAGATATTAATTCAGCTCTGTAAACTACACCCCAAAGGGAAAGGGGGAAGTGGATAACATAACAACACCAGGCTGACTGCGTCAAGGCTAACCAAAGCTGAACCTGCAGAGGATACAAGGAAAGCAGATACAAATCCTTTTATTACTTACTTAACCTTTAGAGTTGGAAAGACTTTAAATCCTTAACTAATATGTAAGAATCATACCTGGTTCTTCTCTTTAAATTTCTTAGAGAAGCTTGTAAAGAAGCTGAAAATCTCTCTTACTTGAGTCTCTTGAAATTCACAGCAACTTCTTATTTTGGGCAAACCTGGAAAGTTTTGCTCTTTGCCTTTTTCCAAAGTTAACTAATTGTCCAGTTAAATTGTCTTTAATATTTTCTTTTTTTTCTTTCAAACTTTTCTTTAGTTTCCAAAACCTTTTTACAATTCAATAGAGTTTGAGAATTCTTGAAGAAACACGTGCAAAAGCACACACGCAGATGATCTCAATGCTGAAGATTCGCACATTGAGAACTTCCCGCGCTGAAGAACACGAGCACTGTAAGAAAAGTCCATGCGCAGAAAACACATGTGATGTAAACACATGCGAAGCAGAATTCACGTGCAAACGGATTCTCGCGCAGAAAACACACGCGCTAGTATTCCCACACGCTGTTGAACTCCCGTGCCTATTCACACGCGCCTTATAACCCTCGCGCCAAAGAGTTCACACGCGGACAGAATCTCGCGTAAGAAAGCAGACGCGCTGGTAATCACACGCGCAATTGAGTTCTCGCGCAAAAGCACATGCGCTTGAAAAACATGTGCAAAAGAGTTCTCACGCGGCGAACAGATTCTCGCGCTAGGAAGCACACGCGCTGGAACTCACATGCGCAGTTGAATTCTCTCGCCAGGAAGCACACGCGCTGAAACTCACACGCGCAATTGAATTCTCGCGCCGAAACAACACGCTTGAAAACACACGCGCTATTTTCACTCGCGAGGAATCAATGACGTTAAATAATTTTCGCACGCGCAAAGGTTCAACCGTTAGTTACAGATTACACGTAGTACGTGTTTAACAAATAGCGTTCACCCGTTAACCTTGCGCTTAATTTCAAGCGCACTCAAACAGTTCAAAATATAAATTCAAAGAAAGCATTTTACAAGTTCTCACTTAAATGTCTTTAAGATAAACAGAGTGGCAGTCTAACAATCTCTAAACAAAGTCACTTATCTCCAGAACGATTTCCTAAAGATCTTCAGAGTTTCCTGTCTTCAAATCGCTTTCCTGACAGCTGAGAACTTCTCCTGAAACCCCCAAGAAAGTAGCCGCTCAACTGCTAGCGCCTGAAGGATAAAATCCACCAGGCCCAAGTCTTAAGCAGGAGCAGCCACTACACACGTCCTCTCAGCTGGGGCTTAGATGATGAAAGGCAAAGAGTGACAGTTTAGAATGTTCATTGTTGTTCTGCAGTGTTTTCTAACCAATCAGAGCTGTCACTGTGAAACTCCATTTTGCCTTGGGTCAGAACCAGGATTCTGAATCAGGAAGTTAAGGCCAAACCAACTACAATAGAAAACTTCCCACCCACACAAGGCTAATCTAAAAAAGGATAATAAAAGAGAAATAAAGAGAAAGACACTTGAATAAGGGAAAATAGCCTGAATAGGGGAAGGAAACCTGACAGTAAGTAGGGAGGACCCAGACAATGGCTAAGACACCATGAGAACTTGGGGTGTGAACACTAGTGGTCCCAAGTCAGAGGAGCAGTCAGTGGCTACACTCCGAATGGGTTCTGAGCCCAGGAAAATAGACACAATGTTCAAAGGAGGGTACAATGTAATTTCATATGCCCATTTGCTTAGCAAAAATGTGCAAAAGAGCTAAGAAATATAATTCCTGAAATTAGCAGAAATTCCCACTTTTTTTGTGTACTAGAAGAGGCTGAAGATAGGTACTTTGCTCCTATCACTATTGAAGAAAAATGTAATGCATTTGCAATGATTGACACTGGTGCCCAAGCAACGATAATGTCAAAAGAACTGGTGAAAAGTATCAATGAAGGGAGATCCATACAAAATCATGTAAAGGTGAGGCAAATGAAGGCCCTATACACACTTTCAATGGGGAAGAAATACATATACAAGGTGTCACTGAGGGTTACATAAAGATAGGGAAGCATCGGATGAGACAGGAAGTTTTCATCACATCCATTAATGAAATAACTTTTCTCATAGGGACGAATTGCCTGAAGAGGTTATCACCCCTCATTGATGGGGTTCATGGAGTAGTGTGGTCCTTAGCTAAAAAGCCATAGAGACCCAAGAAAATAATGACCCACAGCAACAGTGTAAAAGAATGCCACACCGTTGCTAAATCTGAAAGTACAGTGGAAGTATATCTTCAGAATGGTTGTGTGCCTAGCATCACTTTCATTTTCATGTGTCAAGATGAAATGCAAGAAGAAAAAGAGGAGCAGTCTTTGGAGATTTATTTGGACCCCAAGAAAAACTGGCAAACAGAAATAGATGAAAACACGTTGTGTTTTTATCTAAATGAAGAAAAACGCAAATCAAATGTCACTCCAGATTTAAATCAAGAAAAACACATTTCAACAATCTTAGAAATACATATGGGAGAGGGGCAGCCATCAATCTATATCTATGTTAATGGCATCCTGAAATGAGTGAAGCCACTTTGGCGTTTGAACATGAGAGGAGTTTCATTAATGAAAAGATACTGCATCAACAAATTGATAGGGGGAGTTCCCAAAGTTCAGAATAAAGAATCAACACATGTTTGGCCTAGGTGACCCTTAGTTGGGACAAAGAATTGTAGGAAGATGCATGTTAAAGATTACAATTGGCCCTAAGAGTATTCATCACAATGAATGGATCATGAATGGGACACAAAACAAATTCTATTTGGGAAATTACATCATGCACATGATATGTATGGTATTAGACTTATCAAACATATTGGTCCAGGTTGGATGGAGCTGTACCTGAATTTGCAGACAAAAGCCAAGCTTACCATGGTGCCCAAATGAGGCCATATGCAATTGAGCTTAAGGTGAAAAAGGATGTTATCATTCCCGCATTTACCAGACAGCATTAAAATACAGGAAGGGACAACAGATAAAAGGTTCTGATGCATTTGTATGCCTAAATGAATCCATAAGATAGCAAGGGTTAGAATGTGAATGTACCCCACTGATAGAGATTGGGGATGGACCCATTCAAATCCTGGTGGAAAATAAAGGGTGTCAAGACATTCATTTGGAAGAGAATTCAGCATTAGGAATGGCAATACAGAAATCTTACTACACTGACGATTTCAGTAACCAGTGATCGGGAACATTCCTGAAAACTATGTGACTACACAGGGCGATTTACCAGAATCATTGCAGTATAAGCCTGAATAAATCTTTAAAGTTCAGTCTGTGTACCCTTATGAGCCAAGTGAGATAGTGTGCTGTCATTAAGATGATTGTATCCTATTTGAGTTAAATGAATCTAAAAGAGCAAAACAGCATATTGAAATGGAGGTCAATATTCCTGTGTAGCGACTCTCCAAAGAGACACTGCCGCATGATCAGAGGAAAGTACAGAGGTCCCTCCTTTGGAAGACTTCCTAGAGTGTTCTAAAATGATAGAGGAGCAGATTCAAGCTGCAGATGCTTGCACAAGTGAGGAAGAAAAAGATCAATTGAGAAAAATATTCATGGAGTTCAAACAGGTTTTGCCAATGATGCCTATAACTGTGGGCTGACCGATTTGCATGTTGCCACACTACCAGAAAGACATGGTAGAGAGCCAGTATGTGTCCGACAATATAGGTTACCCCTGGCTTGTTTGGAATGACTAGGTGAAATAATCAAGAATTTAGAATCTAGAGGAATCATTAGGCCTATTCATAGAACTTCAAATACCCCTATATAAGGTGTGCTAAAACCCAATGGCTAATGGCGCTTGTCTGCAGATCTATGAGAATTGAAAAAAGGGTACCTGTTTCAAGGTGGCCTCTTCCATCTATTGATCAGGGTCTTACACACGTTCACGGTTCAAAGGTTTTTACCACATTAGACCTTACAGATGGATACTGGTGTGTATCACCAGCTGAAGATATTCTAAATGTGTTTGCATTTTCATTTGACAAATCACACTATGCATGGTCCCAGAACCCCTTTGGGTATGACAATAGTGGAGTTGAGTTTGGGATATTCCTGAGCAAGGCACTCCCGGATGCAGCTGAAAGAGGGACAATAGTCTATGTGGATGATCTGCCTATCAAAAATGAAGATCTGAAAAGCCATTTCAATGAGATTAGACATGCGCTCAGACAGCTACAGAAGGCTGGGGCAAATGTATCTTTACAGAAAGCAAAGTGGTGCAGAAAAAGGGCAAACTTCCTAGGTCAAGAAGTGACAGAACATGGGTTAAACCCACAAAAGAAAAAAGTTGAAGCAATTCATAAATGAAAAGATCCCACTAACTTGAAAGAGTTTTCTAGGAATGACAAATTACAACAAGAAATAGTGTCATGCTAAAATAGTGTCTGATGAAAGCACCATATTTGGCATATCCAATGAAAAACCAGGATTTCTTTGTAGAAATAGAATTAACAGATCAATGCATGTCAGCAGTGCTATATCAAAAACATGACGCGAATAACAAAACCATTGCATATGGTAGTAAAGCATTGTCACAGGTAGTTACCAAATTTAGTGAATGTCAAAAAGCGTTTCTGACCACTGTGTGGGCATTTCAACATTTCCGCCTCATGATTCAAAAAGCATTTCTGACCACTGTGTGGGCATTTCAACATTTCCACCTCATAATTCAGGGGGAGCGGGTGATTGTTGAAACAAATCACAAGCCTGTGCAATTTTCGCAAAGTGAGAGAATCAGATCAGGGAATTTGGTCCAGTCAAGAATTACTTCATGGACATTAGCACTTCTGGGATTTCCAGTAGAAGTGAGATATGGACAAAATAAAAAGAGCCCAGTTGCTCAAGTTACATGATTGTGCAGCTGTCTGTGCACCTGATGACACATAGCTAGAGACAAGTTTGAATGAATTTGAGCAATCCCCACACAAGTCATTCAATGAAGAAACATGTAAGGATTTACCAACTGTGTATGTAGAAGGATGTGCATACCATGTAGCAAGTTATATGCAAAAAGAGCTTGTTGCAGAAATACGAAACATATGGTTTTAATGCGACAACATTTCAAAAGTAAGCATGAGGATAGGCCCCAAAACTAGTCAAGTGGCAGTATTGGCTGCTATTTATAAGGCAATATCTACAGCAGTAGAACATAGACTCAAATAAATAGTTTTCTGTTGGCTTCCAAGTGCTGGAGTTGGTGTTTGTCAGCTGCTCTGTTCCTGCCTCTCCCCTGCACCGAAGTTCATTTCTGGTGTAAAAAGGGGAATCACAATAGACAGGAAAACCTCTAAAAGCGGAGCGAGAGCAGAGGGAGAGCAGCCATCTGCAGTCTTTCTACGCTGTCTACGCTGTGAGAAGTGTTTTAAGGCTGTCATTTTCCGCGGAGCGGTGAGCGGAGCGAGAGCAGAGGGAGAGCAGTCATCTGCAGTCTTTCTACGCTGTCTACGCTGTGAGAAGTGTTTTAAGGCTGTCATTTTCCGCAGAGCAGTGAGCGGAGCGAGAGCAGAGAGAGAGCAGTCGTCTGCAGTCTGCTGCAGACAATGGAGGCAATGGAGACATTAAAACAGACAGTAACATCTCAGACTCAGCCTGTTCAGTCCGCAAACACCATTACACCAAACACCATTACAATGGAATCCTCCTCGGAGTTATCCCTCTGAATTTTACGGAGTTCACTGAAGTCAACCGACAATAAGAAAACAAAACCCAAAACAACGCTGACTATCAAAATACCGAAAGGACAGCGTTTACCGCCAAAAGCAACGATAGTCGTACCACCGACCACTAAAACTACAACAAACACGGGAATATCATCTTTTTTCTGATAGGGGCCACAGGAAACAACGATCAAGGGCTCGAAACTACTCACAGGATTGAGGGTGTACCTCCAAGTGCCTCGATAACATCGTTTGAGTCAACATATACATCAATAAGCTCTTTGATCGATACGACCTTAAACGCATCGGAAACCTCAGATTCAGAAGTGGCAAAAACAGAATTACTTGGTAAAATCACTGAGTCAAATAAGAACACAATACCTGACATACTTGTTTCCCCGGTCCCTCCGGCGGCACAAACCCAAGGTTTGAGGCCCCTAGACGCCTCGCGATCCGCTGGATTTCAGCCGTTCCGCCCCCCTTCCTTCGGCAACCACTCCCCCGCCTGGCTGGCTCTGCCTCCCCGTCTCGGAAACGAGATGAGCAGCGCCCGGGATTCACCCGTCGGAGGACGGTTGGCCCGGGCACCTGCGCACCCGGCCGTGGGCGAAGAGAGTGTGGCCACGGGAAGGGGCATCTCGGATGCGAAAGTAAAGGGGGTTGTCCCCAAAGAACGAATTTCCGCCATAATTCAATCCGCGGATCCTCAAGGAAATCAGAGCGCGAGGAGCTCGAGTAAGGAGGAAAATTCAAGCACAAAGCCCGCCAAGAACGACGCCGTCTCACGGCCTGAATCAGTGGGCTCCACCAAGGGTTTCAAGACGGACGAAACTTCCAGCAGCAATGCAATGAGAAGTACAGTGAAGGCTCAGTATCATGCCTCTCAAGAATCTTCAAACAAAATAGACCTTCACTCGGCCCCCCCAGAATCAGCTGGGGATGAACCTTCTGCACAGGGAATTGAGGATGCAGCAGGGGATGGAACCCCAGTGGGTTTGCCCGTCCATCCAAGAAACCCATGCTCACTTTTGCATACAGACTTGCTTCTTGATCTGTCTAGCGCCCATTTGGAGACAGTTACCACGTCGGAATTAGCAGCTAAAGACTCGCAGGAAGCTCCCAAACAAAGTCAAAAAAGAAAGAAAATGACGTCGACAAATGTAAAAACAAAACTACATAGATCCAGGAAAAGAGGAAAGTCAACTTTACCGGCTCCCCTTCTCTCCAGTGCCCTGAAAGAATTTATAAACAAGCAATTCAAAAGAAAATTAGATCAAACAAAAGAATTATCAGATGCAGAAATTCTAGAGGCCATACAGGATTTACCGCCGGTGAGCAAATCACGGAAATTAACCTGTGGGCTGTCAAACCAGGCCCAGACTCAAACGGCCAGCAAAAACCAACTAATGGGAGCAAGAGAAGTTTTGGAAGCCACAAGAAAAGAAGAGCCACCTGAAAGGGGCGAATCAAACACAAAGTACATGTCCGCTCCGAACATAGAAAGTGACATAAACCGAAAAAGCAGCAATACAGTGGATGTTAACCGATCTGTCATGGAAAACTCTCACATCCTGGAGATCAATCATCACGTGTCATTAAAATCATCCAGCCCTAAAAGCCCTGAACAGGGCATGCAAACCTCCTCAACGCCTAAAAAGGTCCCACAACGAAAATCCAGCCCATATGTGATGTCACCAGATATATGCCCCCTGCCAGATCATCGGACCCCAGACGTAGAGACTTTCAGCCTGGACGGTCACATGCAAGCTTCAAAACAAGCATCTCAACAAACACCCCATCTCAAATCACCCCCATAAAATCGAAGGCTCAGCGAAATTGCAGCTCCAGGCAATAAAGATTCTCCTTAAAAAAAACAGATCTCCCAATTATCATGTCAGCCATCACAATTGCCTTAGCACCCTTCGGTAAGCTATACAAAGCAATTAACGATTCATTGAAAGACAGTGCGGTTCTAACTGCAATGATGCATAGCAAACTGATCTTCGTCGAAGGGTTTATCACAGCGCTGGACCAAAAGAATAAAGATCGGAGTGATACATGGGACGCAAAGCTGAGTAGGCTAGAAGAAGTTCTGTCCCGTCTCAATCCAGCCCCCCGGCTACAGTGGAAAAAGAATCTAAGACCGAAGGGCCACTTTTGTCTCGAGATCTGGCACCGGTCTTCAAAAAGCAAACAGAAAAGCCTTCCCAAAGTATTGCAACAGTGTCTAATCATCAGAAAACGATAGGAATATTAGAAATGACAACACTGGCAATCAAAAGTAAACCATTATTGAAAATCGCAACCGATAATGAACTGAGAGGAAATGGAGAACAAACAGTGTCGGCTCTGGATCCTTTGCTGGCAAAGAGAAATAAACAAAAGGAACTAGCAAAAGCAACCACGATCTTACCTCAGCCAACCCAAAGTGCTACCAAGTCAGTAATTTGCATGTCTTCCTCTCTGAGATCGGTTGTAGATTTTATAGGTCAGAGCTCATTGATGGACCTCAGTCAACACCTAGATGGAGCCAAAGAGGATTCAACGAATCCTGGAGCCATGAAAGGCAATTGTGTCCAAACCATCAATCCTACCGCAGTATCCAACAAGGTGACGCAATGGAAAAAACTAGAACTAAAAGACCCCATTCCTGTACCGGATTCGACGGCTCGTGATCATCTTAAACAACCTTCAGAATCGGTCCCTAATTCTTTCCGCAATAAGCGTTCACCGAAAAGCACAAGGGACGATCACGCTAGACATACTGGTCCGTCTTTATTGGAAACACGTCTCTTCAAGATTGAACAAAAACCCTCAATCGACCAATATATGATCTTAAACCGCAATACGGTGCTGAAAACACTTAAAAAGACCAAATCCCTGGATCAGACGATTTTGTACTAATTGAACCATATCATAGAAAGAAACTAGCAAAGGAGTTTCTGCACATTAAACAGCGTGCCTTGAAAGAACTCTCCCATGACGCCTACCTGGAACTAGCACACTTGGGGTTTAACTTATCGGAGATCCCTATTACGAGACCCAAAGACTCTCCAGGACATTTTCACAGAACTTCCCCAAAAAGGAACTACAGGTTCAAATCTAGAACTGAAGACTTATACAGATCTGGAAGACAAGGTCAAAGTCCAACAACAGTTTCCCGTTGGCCACACAAGTCAAGGAGTGACGAAAGATTTGAACACAGACAAGAGAGGAGACAAAATCACAAGTCTGATCGAGTGACAAAACCAGCCACATCATTACGTTTCCGCGATCATGAACGCAGACCCTCAACAACTGAGGACCCGTCCGCAAGAAGAACGAAACAAACCCAGCATGAAACAGAAAAAGCAACCAAGAAGGACAAATGGAGCTGGTTTCGCAGTATTCTAACGTCGGGGCAGAAAAAATAGCTATCACCTGGGGATGCAAAGTCGATGATATCCGCATCCCATTCGTCTGCGACAACTTCAGTGAGCAACATTATAAGTATAGCATCTTGGAATACCAGGGGACACGCACACCTCACCAAATCTGAGAGCCATGATCTCAGCTGTTATGACATCATATGCTTGCAAGAGACTTGGCTGCGTGAAAAACCGGCACTTGATGGGTATTGTATCGAAATATCCCCGGCCCATAAGGGACCACTTGGCCGCCCTTCGTCAGGTCTACTAACAGCGATCCGGACTGGTTCCGGGGTAGAAATCATAAAGGTCATAAAGCGGACTTACGAAATCCTGGCAGTTTTAACTATATGGAATCCAAGAACTTTCAAAACTAAGTCTGGAACACAAGATGTTGTAGCAATAATAAACGTCTATTGGAATCCCCAAAAGACTTCAACTGAGAACATGTGCGAAGAAGTAACCAACACAATTGATGAAATTGCGATTAACTACAAATCCTTTAATATCATGATCTGTGGTGACTTAAACTCCAACTGTGCAACGTCCAGCCCAAATCAAAGAAAACTATCCACAAATTCGACCTTGTTAAACAGGGGTTTGGCATGGAACAGAATCATGAAATCTCGAAACCTTCACAACTCATCCTCTGCGACGGATTCAGATTCCTTGCTACCAACTTGGGAACGTGATGCATCATCGGCCACTCTTGACTACATCTTTGTCTCCGATTCCCTACATCGCAACATAGTCTCCTTCAACGTCGTCAAAACAAATCATAGCGACCATAACTTACTAAATCTCAAATGTAAACATAAGGGGACTGTATCGCAAGTCTATGTTCCAGAAATTGAGACAAACCCACAACAAACTCGCTTACGGATGATTGCATCAGATGTCTGCAAACTTAAAGACCAGTTTACAACCTTAATCTCGGATCCAACACTGCAAGATGGTGTGGCTAGATCGAGCTACATTCCTCTCCTCCTGGCCTTCAAGAAGCCTAGAAACAACCTGAACATGCAGTCAACCCAGCACACCCACGAATACAATGCAACTTTGGTCATAAAATGCAGAACACTAAGAAAACTAAGAAGAGAAGCAAGAAGCCGGAATTTACCATCACTTTGGGAAACTCTCAAAGTAGAAACTAGATGCTGTAAACAATGGCTGAAAAATACAAGAAGCCTTCTATATCAAGAGGACACCGAGCAGATGCTGAAGGCACTAGCCAAAAAAAAATCCTGTGACTTTTGGGCTGTGATAAACAAATCTAATAAGATCTCAAACTCGCACATGCTAAACCCAGTTCCAGAAGAAAACTGGAGTATGCACTTCTCAAATCTGTTCCAACAACCAGAAGAACAAAAGGTGGCGTTTATTAGAGCTCCGGACTCACCATGGGTGGATTTGACAGATGTAAGTGACATCAAATTTACAATAATGAAACTGAACTCATCAAGAGCAGCCGGACCGGATGGCTTAGCAAATTGCGACTTAAAACAACATCCAGATGAGTGGTCTAATCTCATAAGTGCAATCTTCAAACTCTGCAGAGAAAAAAGAACAGTACTGGAATCATGGTCAAAAGCTTTGATCGTCCCAATTTTCAAAAAAGGTTCCAGAGACGACCCTGTGAACTATCGGCCGATAGCACTTCTGGATGTTATTGGGAAGATCTTCGCCTCCATCCTTCTGTCTCATTTTCGAAAATGGACGATCTCAGCAACCTGCTTTGATCCTCTACAAACAGGTTTTCAGAAAAACGCAAGCACCAGCGCAAACATTATGTGTCTAACCATACTCAAAGAAAGAGTCCGGACAGGTGGCCCTCGCATCTTTCTTGCCTTTGTTGATTTATCTCAAGCTTTCGACCGAGTGGACAGGCAAAAACTATGGGCGAAACTGAAGACTTGGGACTGTCCAAATTCAATCCTGGAGCCCATAATCAGTCTACATAGTGACACTTGCATAAGAGTCCACCTAAACAACGCAGGCCTCACATCAAAACCCATCCAAACATGTCGCGGGGTAAAGCAAGGCTGCCCCCTGGCCCTGGCGCTGTTTATATAATTTTTGGGAGACTTCAAGGATAGCCAAAGCAAGATCAGAACATTACCACCTAAAATAGGTTCTACACCAAACCCGAGATTGCTGTACGCGGATGACTTAATTCTACTCGACCTTACCCAGGTGGGCCTCCAACGTCAACTGGATAATCTGTCATCATACATACAGGAAAACAACAAGGAGATTAACAAAGACAAAACAAAGGTAATGATTTTACAAAAAATGGCCATCAAAAAAAAGGAGCGGTTTCAGTGGCATCTCAACGAGACACAAATTGAAGTGGTGGACTCCTTCAAATATTTGGGAGTACAGTTGGACAGCTCGAAGAAATCCGGCAGCATGCAAGCTATCTTATGGTCGAAAACCAAAAATCTGACAGCACAGCTGAGATTGGTTGACCGGAAATATGGAAAGTTCTCACTCCAACCAGCTATAAACTACTACAAAGCTAAAATTGTGCCGTCACTGACCTATGGCATGGATGCCATACCTTCAATCCCTCCCTTACTCTGGCAAAAACTGGAAGGTCATATATGGAGAGCCGTCCTGGGTCTACCTAACTCCATCCCGATCGCTCCGATCAGGCGAGAACTTGGCCTTCTGTCTCTAAAGGCAGTAGTGGACCGTAGCTCTCTTCAGCTATATAGGAAAATTATTCACCCTGAGAGTCTCGAAATCTATCAAATAATGGCAACAGAACTGGAAAAAGGTTTCAATCGGACTATGAACCAGTGGGCTGCGGATCAAAAACAAAAATTACAGCAAATAGTGTGTACTGAAGATGAACTGAAGGAAAACCCAACTAGGATAAAAACTAAACTAGAATGCTGGGACTGGATGAACACGACTGATTTAGCATCATCGTACAAACTTCTAGCACACCTTCCAATGAACACTAACAAATTGAAAGAACCGATGGTGTACTGCAAAAAATACCCTGATAAACTACTGATGAGAACTCTTCTAAAAGCATGCCTAAATGTCTTACCGACTAGAGAAATCTTAGCTATCAGAGGAGGCTTGGAGAAAAAAACGTGTAGACTCTGTGCAAATCCCGAGGACATTGAATCGATAAAACATCTACTGATGCGTTGTCCGGCTCTTCAGCCGGCCAGGATCGCCTATTTCTCCACTCTGACGGCCACCTCCTTCGCGGGGAACGAAGATATCTGGTGGAAGCGCCTGATAACAGGAGAAAAGACTCGATGGCACACGGCTGCCGCAAAACTTCTGAAAATGGCCTTGGAAAGAATAAAAGCGACACCGGAAGTTGGGGTCTGATCGCACCATCAACGTATCTAATTGCAAGGCTCGCATCACTTATCAAACAAAATATGAAAGGACTTCATTCAGATTGGAATGCGCTCTTGTAAAAATCTTTTTATGATTAAATACAAGTAAATAAATAAAAAAATAAAATAAAAAAAAAATAGTTCTAATAACTGATTATGATTATGCACAAAATAGTTTTGTGGAGTATTTACCTGGCTGGAAAGTGAAAGGCATGCACATCTTTAACAAGAAGGCACTTAAACATGGCAAGATGATTCAGGATATAGACAAACCTGTGTCAGAACATGACCTAATAATCCATTGGAGGAAAATACGTGGTAATTTACATGGAGGAAAATACGTGGTAATTTACAAACACCAGGTGAGGATAAGGAGGGAAATGATAAGGCAGATCAATTAGCCACAATTTGGAGCTGTAATGAGGTATTTCCTATTGAAATACAGGTCGATGAGATAACATGTTCCGAAACTCTGAAAACAGTTGAACAGTCTGTTGCACAATGGAGTTTTCATATTTAGTTAGTTAGTTGCGTATTTATAGGCACAAAATGAAGATCTTATTCTAGGCCCATTTTACAACCATTTGCTAGATGCAGAATACAATCCTCTGACTGAAGAGTAACTGCAAAGGGAAATAGGAATTAAGGGTGGTATTAAAAAACAAAAAGAGAATTTGGATACAGGATGAACTGATGATTAGAGAATCTGTGATAGGCCAAATCCAATGGGTAGTGACTTTGTCATTTCGGGTATTGATTTTACATCATGCCCATGATGCCATAACTGCAGGACACAGAGAATCACAGAAAACTTTGGAAAGATCATGCCTATTAGCCACACATGTCCCAAGATGTTGAGCTCTACACCAGAGGATGTTTAGTGTGTGCACAGTTGCAACCTGCATCACCAGCTCAAAGAGCACCATTGATGAAAAGTGGTTTGACACTCCCATGGTTTGATTTACAAGTCGACTATGTGAGGAGATCAGCAAGGGGAACAGGTACATGCTGACAGTAGTTTGTCTAATGTCTAAATAGGTGGAGTGAATTCCAGCTCCAGATTGCAGCTGGCAAACAGTGGCCACTTTACTTGTAATTCCTATTTGTTCAAGGTTCGGTTTACCTCAACGAATAGAATCAGACCATGGAAATAATTTCACTAGTGCATTAATGACAAAAAAATTGCAAATATTGGGTGTGAAGAGGAAGATACACATTTCTTACTGGCTCTCCTCTTTAGGGGGAGTAGAACGGTGTAATAGATCGATAGTTGATATGTTGAAAAAGTTAGTAGCTGAAGCAGGATCTAGTTGGGATTTACGGTTTCCATTGGTACTAATGGCTCTAAGGTTGACACTCTCTAAATCAACAAATCTCAGTCCCCATGAAATCTTGACAGGAAGAAAAATTGTTTTGCCACAACACTTACTTTACAGAGCAAATGAACAGATTCTTAGAAATGTGTCCACAATTCATGAGTATGAGGAAGAATTGAGAAAGCACTTGCAATATGCATTTGAGTTTGTGCAGAACAATTTGGAAAAGCTGCTGACGGCTCAAAGACATATTATGATAGATAGGAAGGCATCTGTGAGAGAATATGAAATAGGGAACCAGATATATAAGTTTAATTTCGGAAAGGGTAAACACAAAAACTCTAAGTTCCTTGCAGCATGGCAAGGGCCATATAGAATTGTAGATAAGGTTTTACCTGTGGTCTACAGATTTTCCAAAAAGGAAGGAGCATTAACAGTGGAACAGTTTGTCCATGTTAATCAAATTAAGCCATTTCACCCAAAACATGAAGTGAAAAGAATAGAGCGAGTTGAGACTAGTAGGGAGTGAAACAGTAGAGATCTTACCTATTAAATAGAATTACCAGAGCAGATGGATATGTGTAAATAATGCAAAGATGTCAAAACAAGATTTAAAGAGGTAAAACAAAGGAATACCATGTCAAGTTAGAAAACAAAATGTAAGTAAGTAACTAAGAGAAAGGAGTTGTGAGTTTGAGACTGTTATCTGAAAAATACCATGTGATATTAGTGTGCTTCACGTTATTTTCAGTTGGTCATAAGGAGATGTCTTGGATCTGTTATATGTTATTTGATATAATCTGCATTTGTGTGCATAACTGAATATTCAGATATTCCAGTGAGAAGGTAAAGTGGAGGGTTTGATGTGCTTGATACTTAATTTGTTTTTTCTTTTTACTCTAGAAAAATAATTGTACCACTGAAATGGAGTCCTGCGGAAAGCCGCCTGGACCGAAGAAAGGGGTGAAGATGATGACCCTGAAAGATTTGAAGATGATGACCCCAAACAAAGTCCAAAGAAGTCCCAGAATGGTGGTTCATTTCACCAAGATGGTTTCCTGAATGATTTCTGATTTAACTACTTTTTACAAACTGACTTTTATCACAAACTGATTTTTACTGCTTTTTACATCTGACTAAGGCCAATGCCACAGTTTTATGGACTTGAGTTTTTCTGAAAGTGAAACTGGTTTTCTTTGATATTTTATAAAAAAGAAGATACAAAATAATTACTTAAAAAATACAAAAAAAGAGATCACCAATTAAACAAAGACAAAGTTAAAGGTGTTTAAAAGATTAAAAAACTAAAACAAAATCTTCAAAAAAAATAAAAAAAAGATTTTCCTTTTCTTAAATTGTTTTTGCTTTCTTTTGCTCAAGACCCACGACTCTTTTGCTCAAGACTAGAGATATATACATAATGTTTCTCGTGTATGAATACTACCATTGTATGTTTATTTTTGACTATTAAGATGTGCTTTACTGGGATTATGGCATGTTTGTTTTTTCCTGCAGTGATTTTAATGGTGAACCAGCAGGAAAAAAGGAGGGGGTGTAGGAAGAATATAGGCTCTGAATTTCAACATCTACACTCTGCATTTCATCATTCACATTTTGGCAAGGGTTTGAACTTTAACTAGGGCCAAGGAAGGATGTGAGACTCATTATGGACTCAATAATGTAGGTCTGAGGCTGAATTTAAATAGATGCCAATGCACAGAGCACATGCTAGAAAATGATCACTTTGCACCATGATGCTATTTTATTGAGCTGAGTTGCACTTAAATATATTACTAACATGAAAGTAGTATACTAATTAAGCCAGCCCTTTTTAACATTTAACTGATCCCCATAATAACATTTTTTGCAAATTAGTTTATGATATAAACTGGATACAGATTGAGCCAAATGCATGATTTTGTCGAAATGGAAAAGAAAAACAATTTAACCATGCAGACTGGATCTGTGTTGTAAGCTAAGGAATGTGAAGATCCATTCCTAAAGACATCCCATTGTTGTAGAGCAGGAAGAAATGTAGCAAGTTATATTCAGCAATGTAGTGTTTGTTTCAGCAAAAGGGCACAGAGGAAATCACCTGGGTTTTAGTGGGATGATCATGTCAAAGGTGGGTGCTCTTGAAAAGGGTTGGAGGCAGAATTATTAGGCATTCCTTTTTCTTGCACTCACTGACGGAGTGGGCAAGAAGGCTCGTGCTGGGCTGACTGTCTGCTAGGCTGAGGCTATCTCTTCCTGGGTTGGCAATCTTCAGAAGAGCTGCAAAGTCTCGACGATCTTAGCTGTGAATGACCCTGGATCACTGACAAGCTGAGTCAGGGAATATCGCCAGTTTAACCTATGTAATTAGCTGTTAATTGAGGTGTGTGAAGTGAGTGATACTATGTAGCATAGCTTAAATAGTTCAGTTCCTTTTAGGCACTGCATTAATGATGAGAAGTTAAATGTGCATGTAACACTGTGTTTGTATTTATCTAAGTTTTGCTGCAAGTCAAGTATATTTATCCTGGCAACTTTTGTTACGAAGCCAAGGTTGATTTGGCAGAGCTTTCCACAGATAGAGCGTTGAAAACCATTGCAGGAAAAACTTCACTTGCATTGGGGATTACAACGTGGGTGTACATGTCACTCTGTGTAACTTGCATATTTCTAGTCTATGATAAAGAACAAGTTTGAAAAGGTAATTTAGTTTCAGTGTATTTCTTCTGCATCCTGTCTCATTGATTTGACATGCATAGAGAGTTAAACGTGCATTAAAAATTACCTCAAAGCAAAGTTAGCTGCAGTAAATTGTTTTATTTAAAGAGGCTGAATGAATGTTTTGAATTTCATTTGCATGCTTTACATGTGCTGAAACACAGCCAAAAGGGCATACATGTGATGTTGTAAATAAAACATCACAGGAGAGAATGAGCCATTTATTCACAGTGTATTAAGTCCAGTATTTGTTTATTGTTAGTGACCCTGGTAAAATAATTATTAGGCAGTATTCTGAAATTAGTCTCACCACTATAGAATACCATCATAGCAAAAATACAGCAAAATACCACAGAATACCATCATAGTAAAATACCACGAAATACTACAAAATACCATGAAATAATAGATATAACCCAAGAAAATCTCCTACAGATTTTAACCCTAGAACAATTCATTAATTCCTTACCCCCTTTTTTGCTGAAAGCCGTTCTACAGTTAAATCAACCTACCCTAGCCACGGCCATTTAGACCACTGGAATGCAGCTAAACAAATCCACTCAGCCCATCGTTGGGGGTAATGGAAGGATCATAGGCCTATCCACTGACCTCAACTTCGGTTATAGATAAACAGTGGGGGTCGTATAGAATTAAAGAAGGGATGCTATGAGAAAAAGTAGAAATCATAAGAACTGATCCTAAAACCAAAGATGAAAGCAGAAGGGAGGAAATAAAAGGAAGCAGACCAACCCCTTCTGTCTATGTTTCCTGTAGAGAAACATGACATGCAGCTAGACACTGTGCAAAGAGTCTAAGGGACAAAGCTATGGAAATAGGCTGTTTAAAGGGTGAAGAATGAGAAGAACCTGAAGAAAAGCTTGAGACCTTTAGTATATGTTTATGTCAATCTTCTACTGACTTTACATACTAAAACATGTGGGTAAATGGGAGGCAAGTAAAGGCCTTAATTGACACAGGTAGTAAGTAAACTGCTATATGGGTTGATTAAGTTACTACAAAGAACCGGGAAAATGCAGACCTAGTTAGGATTGCATGTGTACATGGGGACAATGAAGTGTACTCCAAAATACCTGTATACATTAATATCTGGGGTGAATCCTGTGAAATATCATCAGCCATAATTCTTGGGCTCCCCGAAGAAGTTATTCTAGGGTGGGATTTCCCTACCTTCTTTACTCTCTTACAGGAAACTCCACCTCCATTTGGAGATGTGCTGCCCCAGAGTTGTTGGCAGGCAGAACTCTGAGCCTAGGAAACCTGAAAAAAATCTTAAAAACCAATTCATAGGCTACTGTAGAGAGACCAGTAAAATCACTACAACTCTGCCGACACCGGGCACAACAAATCAATGGAGTAAGCGAGAGTTCTTGGACATCTATCATCACTGTTCTCTCCCAGGTCTTAACAACATCAAATCTGGACGATGAACAAGCATATCCACCTTGCGGGTATGTGAGAAACCTGAATGTGTCTCACTCGCTAGTCCCTGGGGATCTGTCATCCAGGTAGCAAGGACACGGCCATCGCTATTGGATCCAGTTCCTGAGGTTGGACCAGTGCTGGAGGATCACCTGGATGAGGAGTCTTCGGGGAGTGGAAATGGGACACTGAAGGGTGAGAGGCGGTACCGGCTCCCTTATGACACCTTTTCCCCAACCTACTGCGTACGATATCTAGAAATTCAAATCTGCACCTTTCTTGACACAAACACTTTCCCACAGACCGATTACCATGAACGACAATGGACTAAACCCAGAGCCGTATACCTGACATGTCCCAACACAAGAGACAGGCAGAGTCAGCCAATTGCTGATAATTACACACACTTGACTTCCCTTCTGTTTCCCCATAGGGATAGAATACGGAGCATGAAAGCATACTCTGAGCAAGACCAAATGCACAAGGAAGTAGCTATTCCTGGAGGGCAGTACAAATGGAGGAGAAAGGTGGCAAGACTTGATAGGACTACGAGGAGGGAAATACTCTTGCCCTTTTTAACCCAGACCTGCGGAGCCTCCAAGAAGGGAAATCTAAGACCGGGAATCACAGCTGGTGAATGGTGCGAAGGATGTCAGCAATACATGGGACCCTCCGTGACCCTCCTGCCCTGATAGCCAGGGCAGGAGAAACGGATGCCATTGTGGTCCTTGACTCCAGAGGAAGGAGATGCCAACAGAGTTCGGCACAGCCGATGAGTCGGAAAGAGCTGATAACAGATCAGACTGTGTTGGGCTCAAGGTTGCCAAGAGCAACATTGTATGAAGACAGAAGACTAATGAACAAAGGAGCTTTGTAAGACAAATTGGTATCAGACTTAGAGTGGTCCAGCAGCATGTGGGCGCTCATTCGAAGGACTCTGACAGGTACCCCACTCCTGAAAAAGGAGAATGTATTCAACTGGGAAATCAAAGTGGTCCTGCAGTGTATTGTGTTGAATTCCATGCACAGTCAAAAGCCTTCAGTACTAACGGGCCAAAGGGGAGGCCGGTGTGAGGTTTCAAAGTGGTCATAAGAGGGGCAAGCCAAATCCCTTGTACAGTCAAAAGTCTTTGGTTTATTGTGGAGGCAAATGTGAACCCCGACTGAGGGACACCAAGAGAAAGCTAAACAAAGTGAACTGTGTGAATGGGGCAAATGTGAACCCCACTGAGGGATGCCTGCAAATGAGGGTAAACGTTAACCCATCCGAGAACATTGTGGTGAAAATAGAACTGTGTGAAGCCTGACTGGGGCTGAAACCCGGACTCGGGTAAAGGAAGAACCTAAGGGATCTAGACAGACTTTCTTTTTGAACTCTGTTAAAATGGCAATGTGAACCCGACAGAGGGATGCCAGGGGAAAGCTAAGGGAAGTGAATTCTGCATTATGAGAAAACTAAGTGAGCAGTGTTACTTTGGCAAATATGACCCAGACTAAGGGATGCCTGAGAATTAGGGGGAGCAGTGAGAGGTTGGTCTGAGCCTGATTGAGGGAGGCTTACATCAAGAGAAGTATTAGAGCATAGCTGAGGGGGATCCAAGGGTGGACAGTAATCACCCAATGTGAAGATTAACCAAAGGTACTTTTGTTTTGTTGTTAATGGCATTTCAGGCCCTGTGAAGCAAGAGACTTTGCATGAAAGAGACTTAGACACAGAAGGTCCTGATATTGAGAAAAGGAACTGTAACCTCGTGCCGGGGAATCCCAGGAGTGTGCTGTGCTCATGAGTCCCACCTTGTCCCGTGCTAGAAAACATGGGGAAGGGAGACCCCATCCATAACATCCTGACTTATCATTTTGTGAACACTTCTTTCTTTTCTTATGAACATTACCCCCACACTCTTTTGTAGCATAGCGGTAAGGATTGGCAATCGTTTTTTAATTTAGTATCAGCCCTGTTCATTTGACTAGATTCCACTAGGACTGTATTATTATTATTTGATGGTCATAGCTTGCTCCCATCTTAGATTTAGGTTTAGATTAGGTGTTTATCGCACCCATTTTTACATTAATAAACACCTTGAACTGTGATCACTTGTGTCTGTCTAACTTTGATACCATACCTTCCTTATAGGAGGGAAAGAGGAGGGCTGTGAGAGTGTTAAGAATGTTAGAGATTTCTGAGGAGTGGTAATGAACATTTGTAAAAAGAGAGGAGGTGATGGATACTGGCTTGGAAGGTGTTATGTACAAAGGGAGGCTTTCACATAACCAGTAGTTTAAAGGTAAAGAACCTTTTATTTGCAAGTTGATGACATAAGACGACCCCCAGCAGGAGGAGTACAATCTTCCCACTAAGGCCCTGCTTCTTCACTGGCTCTCCTTGGAACCCTGCTACATAAGATGCAGTTCTATGTTCTATAGTATCTAAGTGACAATAGACATAGTGAAGGAAATATTATACACTCATGGTTTAACAGGTAAACATTGGAAACACTGCACATCCTAACACCTCTCCTCCTTAAACATAACAAGTAACTGTGTGGGTGAGGACCCACTAAAATTGAAACCTGTAAAACACATATTGAACAACTGAAATTGAAACCTGTAAAATAAATATTATACACTCGTGGTTTAACAGGTAAAACATTGGATGCGCTGCAAGTCCTGGCACAAATCAAGAGCATAGATATATGACATCTAGTGGTTGATTAGGTAGAGTCACAAGAAAGTCCCTGTCTCCAACTAACTGAAGACAAATTAACATTGAAACGGAAAAGCCACCCTTTCCTTATTCCAAATAGCTCCTCCTTTGACCAACACTGACGAACCCAAGTCTTTCACAACTTGCTTGGGTTCAGAAAACAACGAGGCTCCTTTACGAACTTTGGTGGGGAGCTTGACTTTAATCCAATCACCCTCTTTGACCTTGAGTTCCCTACAACAATTCTTCTGATCATACCTCTCCTTGGATCTAACTCCAGCTTCAAAAATTCTCCTTTTTACACTCTCTAGATCCACATCCACCATTTTTGATTTGCCCATCCAACCTGGACATAAATGAGTATTTGGTTTTCTTCCTCTCAAGATCTCAAATGGACTCACGCCTGTGACACTATGGGTAGTTAGCCTATACTGGAACGTGCGTTCCATCACTGTTCTCACCCAATCTCCTCCAGTAGCCACCGCTATCCTAATAGCCTCCATCAGAGTCCTATTAAATCGTTCCACACACCCATTACTGTGGGGATGATATAAAGAAGTATTCACCTGCTCAATCCCATGATTCTTTGGCCTTCCTGTCCTTAAACTGTAATTCAGCATCAAAGCAACCTATAATATCTATGGGAACATCTCCATAAGCATTTGCTTTAACAGTATTTTCCCACAGAGTACAACTATCGAATTTGTTCCTCCACACTTCCGCACTTATCAAGGTGTAGTCAGCACCACTATCCATTAGCATGCGTACGGGTACACCTCGAATTACAACCTCAGCATAAGGTTTCTGCATTTTCACTCTGTCATTGACAGCATTCACTGTAAATACCACTTCTCTGCCATCCTCACAATATGACTCATCTTCATAACTTGCACTTATTTCATGCACTTGATTTGACCCAGCATTAAAATTTCTACAACATCGGGCAATGTGCCCTCTCACACCACACTCATTGCATATGATATGAATAGCAAAGCAATCCTTATCAGAGGCTATATGCGACAAGCTTCCACATCTAAAGCATCTTCTCCCTGGAAAACCTCTGGATTGTCCTGAATCCCTAACCATCTTGAAAGAATTCATGTCTTTGGGAATCCCTCTGCTATCTTTTGCAGGAACCCATTGACGCCATCCTCTGCCAGTTGCCGGTCTGTTCTCTTCGCTCCTTTTAGCATTCTGCGAGGCGCGTCTTGGATTCCACGTACTCTGCCTCTGAACAACCTTTGACACCTTCAGCACTGAACCATGACTCTCATCCAACTTGGGTTTACCATTGTTCACAGTATCCGATTGAAGAACTTCAATGCACTTATCTGTGTGTTCCACCATTTTCGCTATCTCAATTGCTCGATCCAAAGTGGGGTTCCTCTCTTTCCATAGTTCTTTCCTAATACTGTCATTGGAACATTTAATCATTAGCTGGTCTCTCAAGTGCTCATCCTGACAGTGAGTGAATTTGCATTTCACTGCTAAGCCCCTTAAAGCCGTGACAAAATCCTCGATACTTTCCCCATTCTTCTGCTCTCTCGTGGCAAATTTATATCTTTCCAATATAATGTTCTCCTCCACTCTAAAATGCCTGTCCAGTTTGGCTAATGTCCTTTCATATGGACCAGCATCCAAAATGTCAGAAGGCTCCCCATCTAACCCTGGGTTCACCTGGCACTGCCAGAAAAAACACAGGAGCAGGCACATTTGCCATGTCTCAAAGTTGCAGAATAGAATAACAAGCTTGCAATTCTGGTTTAACCAATAGAGCTCCCACCCAATCAGGTAGGTGACACTAATTAAAAGATAGCTGCTTGGTTATGTACTCACCCTGGAGCGCCTCACCAGGGTCATCGGCGGCGACTCCTTTCTCAACCTTGCTCAGTGTGGGGCCAGGGTGTCCAATGGCCGCTCAGAAAACACACAACCCTGGATCCCATCCTCGTCGCCAAATGTTATGTACAAAGGGAGGCTTTCACATAACCAGTAGTTTAAAGGTAAAGAACCTTTTATTTGCAAGTTGATGACATAAGACGACCCCCAGCAGGAGGAGTACAATCTTCCCACTAAGGCCCTGCTTCTTCACTGGCTCTCCTTGGAACCCTGCTACATAAGATGCAGTTCTATGTTCTATAGTATCTAAGTGACAATAGACATAGTGAAGGAAATATTATACACTCATGGTTTAACAGGTAAACATTGGAAACACTGCACATCCTAACAGAAGGTGTGAACAAATAGAGGAAGAATTAGTTTGCGGGGGTGATAGCAAAGGGAGGAGATTAGGTTTATGAAGTAGGAGGATTTGACAGAGTCCAGTGCCGAGGTTATGGCAGCAAGGAATTTCTGAGGCTAGGAGTAGGGTAGGTGTCCATCATTAGCACCAGCATTGTAGGTTGCAGTGCATGTTTGTTTTGAGGGCCTGAATTTCAAAGGTGATCCAAGGCTGAGGACAGGGATGAGAAGGTGTGAATGAGCAAGCAGGGTGGTGTTGACCAAATGGAGTCATAAGTGCTTGGTGAAATTGGTAGAAAGCATAGTTAATTTAAGAGGCATGAATAGGGAACATAGACAGGAGAGAGGTCCTAACATCATAAAAGTAAGGGGCAAGAGACGCCTGTCTGAATTTCCTCTTGTTTCAGAATGTTAACTTTGCAGGCACAGATATTATACTTCTAGGAGATTTCAACATCATTTGGGATCCCATATTAGACAGATCCAATATTAGAACCTCCTCAAGCCAAGCCATGATGAAGAAATTAAAACACATGAATTGGGGTGCATGGATGTGTGGAGCAAAATGCATGTAACTGAAAGGGATTACTCCTGTTTTATTTTTTCATCAATCTTAGACGTGAATCAACTTCATCTTTATTACCAATACTGATTCACAGGTCCTAATTGATGCTACAATTGCCCAACACCTGAAAAAACACTCTCCCATTTTTCATGGACAAAGTAGTTGCTACCAAACTATTTACAAATATCGAGCAACTGGATCGTCTCTACGTTTGACAATCCATGTTGTGCCTCAAATACAGTACTGAAATTGCTAACAAGCAGGTGCTAGATTATCTTGCTTGCTAGTCCTTGGGATTTCTCGTCTGAGTTTGAGATGGTTGACCATATCACACCACACACCCTCCTTGTACACAGGATGGACCTGTCTGGCAGACACCAGGCTATTCAGCCCCCTGTAACCTGCAGAGTCCCTCAATGTCCCATTCCTTCCATGGTCTTTTTCAACCACTATATGGAACTGTTGGGCTCACTCCTGGATGACCTCCAACATTACGATATACCTGTACACCGATTATACACATTTGTACCTAAAGGTCAAGAGCACACAAGCTATCGATTGCCTACACTCATGCCTTATAGTAATTCAAATGTAGATGACAAGCGCCTAATTAAAGCTTAACTCAAACAACACTGTATTCATACTTCTGGGCCACCCATCCAATCAAGAAACACTGAAAGTTTGTTTGATTGAAATGTGCTTGGACAGCAAGCACTTCATTGTGGATAGAAATCTATCTTCCCAACAACAGATTGGGAAAATGGCTCAAATAACTTGGTATCAGATCTCTCTGCTTCACAAGTGCAAGCCCTTCCTCCCTCCCCATGACTGCAGAATGGTGGTGCAGACCCTAGTGATCTTGCATATCAACAGGGATGATGCTCTCCTCGCAGGGCAACCGGCTGCTCACCTCGTGCCCCTCAAAGGATTCCAGCATGCCACTTCTCATCTTGTCACCCACGGCAGGACATTTGATCATATTACTCTCACTGTGCATTAAGTACACTGGCTCCCCATCCCAAATATGAACTGGTTTAAAACTGTACCTCACCTACAAATCAATCAGTGCCGGTATGCCAGCCTGCCTGAAGGCAAAAATAAAAACATGCAAGGCACATGGTCATCTCACATTAAGACCATCCACAGACTGGCTCACAGGAAGAAAACTAGGAAAGTGTCCATCTCAGGGTACCCTCTGTTCCTCTGGAACTTCATCTCACTGCTCCAAGTCTGCTTCAGTTTTTAAAAGAACTGAAAACCTGCTCTTCCAACAACACCTTGGTATAACCTATATTCTGGCTATCTTGTGCATACACTCATCTGTATATTGCCCAGTAGTAAATATTGCTGACTTAAATTCTCATTGTTTGGTCTATGACCTGTACAGTGACCCTTTGCTCTCGAGGTTTGGCCTTCAAAAATATATTACAATAATAATTACATTTGGCCTCTTTTGACATTCTCAAGATTCCTGGACCTTCAAAGATCACTCACTAAAAGAGCTGGTCTTGACGCAAGAACTAGGAGGGAGCATTGACATATTCCTCCTCGATATTAGTGCAGAAGCTAACAATGGAAATGCCTTCACGTAGGTATTTCATGGGCAGGTTATTTCTTTGGGGGACGCACGAAAGTGATTATATCACCTTCAGCACGCACAGCTGAAGAAAGAGCTATGTATGAGGGAACAATAATGGGAACAAAGAGGGTCGCTAGCAGCATTTCATAACCTCAAAACAATTCAATTTCAGCAGCAGCTTATGTTGTGATAAAAGGTGGCGTTAGCGCTGGTCCGCACCAGACAGAAATATTATGAGAATCAGACAATCAGACAAGCGGTTAGCTGCCAAACTAAGGATAGCTGCTGCTAAAAAATATTTTGGGGCCATTCCTAATGGAGATGGTGACATTTTTTGATATAAGGACAGAAAAGACAGGTGTTTAGAGAGATGTACACATCTCTATACTCTGAAGAGATTCCATCTGCAACTTTACAATCCCAATACCTTCAAAATGCAAATGTCTTCCAGTTAACTGCAGAGGTAAAATGATATCTAGACCAGAATATTACTGTACAGCAAGACGCAATGAAGTCCATAAAAAATACAACTTCAGGTTCGGATAGCCCTATTGGGGGGCGGGGGAGGGGTTGATTCAATCTTTTTATTTATACATGTTCCCTGTCCTTAACACAACAATGGGACTCTTTTGTAGCACTACCATGGCCAGTCGACAATCACATTGATACCCAAGTCAGGCAAAGGCCACTTAGAGTGTGGATCTTATAGGCCAATTGCTCTGATTAATGTACACACAAAGCTATACACTTAAATACTTGCCTCCTATTTAAGTAGATGGATGCCTCAAATCGGACATAATGATCAGGTCACATGAGAGGTGCTAAGCATTCCTGAACGTAAGGAAAAGTGTCAAAAAGAGCAATTCCTGCAGCTTTGGTCTAATTCGACAGGGAAGACTTTTGATCAAGTTTAATTCTCCTTTCCTTTTGCTTCCCCGTATCAGAATGGCTTCCGTGTTACCTTTCTTTCAAATGAATGTAGGCGTGCAAAAAAGCTGCTCAACTAAGGTGACAGTGAATGGATAGAAATCTAAAAGATTACATTCCGCACAAAACCACTATCCCCATTCCTATTCTCATTATGTCTGGAACCTTTAGTCAATAAAATTAGGAACAATGTATATATGCATGGGATTTATAAAACACAAACCTACCAGAGAAGCAATGGAGTGTTGTGCAAAGGGACTGCACTCAGGGGTTAAGAGACTGCAGCAGCGGTATAACAGGAGCTTGGGTGGGTTACGAAAGCAAGGATTGGGGGAACCTGAGATCGGAAAATGGTGGCATGCAGAGATCAGTGATTGGCAACATGGTCTTCTGATTAATCCTCAAATTATGGGCATTTCATTGGCAGGATCAGGACATATAAGTGTGTTTGCCGATGACATCTTGATTCCCTTAACCAATCCTGCTTCCTTAGTTCGGGTTCCTTCGAAAAAGGTAATAGCCCACAGTGCAGTCTCTGGGAAAAACATTACCTTAACGAAATCTGACAATGTGAATCATGCTTTCATTTCCCACGAAATGCAGTCTTTCCAAAGTGGAGCCCTTCGAAGTGGGGCACAATGCAGAATTAAATACTTGACTATGCACATTACTAATCTTTTCCAAAGAGCTTTCATGACAACTCTCCCAAATGACTGAGAATATATTGGCTCACAATGTCATGGTTATGTAGACTCAGGATGATTAAAATGAGCATCCAGCACATATTTCTGTATTATTTCTATGCTGTCCTGGTCCCAGCCCCTATGACATTCTTTTCAGATTTTCAAAAAACAATTACCGCATTCGTCTAGTAGAGCACTCGCTTTGACAGCTGTGCAGAGCCTGCTGACGCAGGTTCGAATGCCGGCAGGGCCAAACTCAGCCTTTCATCCTTCTGAGGTTGATAAATGAGCACCACACACCGTGGGTAATAATAAGCAGCATTCAGATACCTGAGGGTTTGTAGCGCTATATAAATTATTATTATTATTATTATTATTGGTAGTAGTAGTATTATTAGTATTATTATTATTAGTATTATTAGTATTATTATTATTACAATATCTGGAACAATACATCTCCTTGAGTCTCATGAAGAATAATAAAACTGCCTAAAGAAAGGGGAAGACTTACACTGCCAGATTGTTGGGCTTACTATATCACAGAACAACTATGTTTCATTTTCAAGTGGGTAAAAGGCACTACATATAAACCATGTGCAGTCATGGACCATGTGATTTTGGGCCATTTGCTAAGGGCTTCCTGTGGTTAATTAGAAAAAATGGGTCTGCCTTTGAGGAGAAAAAGCTATCTTGTAGTTTCCACATTGTTGAATGCTTAGGATTGGGTCACAGGCAAATTGGTGCTAACATCGTCTCCATCTACATTTATACCCATCCATAGCACAATAGAATTTTCATTGGATCTTCAAAAGCGGCCCTCAGGGATTGGTTGCAAGACATGTTCATCCGAGTAGAGAGTGAAATGTTTTACCTTTGCTAGATAACAAAGAAGAGAAGGATGGTGTATTACAATTATGCCATTGGGCCCTGCGGAGGGGAATTAGGGAGTCCACAGTGAGAGACCTTACTGCATTTGAAAAAGTTGTTAGTTACATCACATAGCTCCCAGGCGGAACTCATATCCACATTATATGCAGTCTTAAGAGTTAGAACATAGTGTTATCCTTGTATTCATGTCAAAATTCGAGTCTTTGTTGAATATCCCGAAATCTGCGGCTTCTCCGTTACAGATGTTATTGTCATGTCCAACACTTACAATTCCTGGGAAGGAGGACTTGTTAGCTGCTAAATCTATCCTTGGAGGCCCTTTTGATATGGATAGTAATATCCTCATCAAAAACTTTTCATGTACTTTTAGTTTATTGTCCACCCTGCCCAGATCCGACATTTGTTATTGCCTTTTCTGATCTAATTGTACTTGGTGATTTTGATATGCACCTGAATTATCCTTTGGATATGCAAGCTGCCCGTTTTATTTCTGTTTTGTCTGATCATGACCTGTCTCAGTTAACTACTGAGCCGACCCAGCTTCTTGGGAGTACCTCTGATCTTATCTTCGCCTCCCCAGCTTTGGTTGGTTCTTTTCCATCTATATACATTGTATAGACTGATCATTGTATTATCCCTTTCGTTATTGAGATTCCTTTTGTTTCTGTTCCTCCTGTCCTGCCTCGTCCTCCTCAGCGTGGCTGGCGTTCTGTTCAGGCACTGACATTTCATCCACTATTAATGTGCTTCACTCTATCTTCTTTATCAGAGGTCCTCATTTCTACAGCCAATTCACGTGCTCTTCTTGGAACCCCTAAACCTCAAAACCTTGGTTCTCTATTCACCAGGCTGATCTGCAACTTCTTTACAGGAAGGCGGAGTGGAAGTGGCATCTCTCATATTGCCCATTAGCCAGATGTAGTATGTGCTTGGCCACTTCCACATACCAACTCGCTGTGTTTTTTTTTAGCCAAACGTACATACTACTCTAGCCAGCAGGGTCACTGTCATCTAATTCTATTCTTCCCTCACAATACTAGTGCAATTCGTTGTCCTCTTTCTATTCAAATAAGATTACTATTATTCGTCAATAAATGTCTGCTTCAGGGTCACAGTCTCTACTTGCTGACGTCCTCCCAACTTTTCTATGCCTTTCTCATTCCTGGTCTTCTTTTCTACTTTTTGACTAATCGGATATTCTCCATGCTACAAAATGCCTGAAATCAGTCTCTCCATCCGATGCTACTACCCTTTCAGTATTGAAAGAGATTATGACCGTCATAGCTTCTGTGGTGGTGTCTGAGGTTAATCATTCCTTTTAAACTAGCTGTATTCCTTCCACTCTTAATCATGCTTTGGTGATTCAACTGCTGAAGAAACCTTCTTTGGATCCTCTTCTTCTGGATAAATTTCGATCTATCTCTCTTTTACCTTTTCTCATGAAGCAACTTGAATCTTTGGTTACTCTCTTGCTTCGCTCATTTCTGTTCTGTTATGTTATGTTTATTTATTGAGCACCAAAGCCCATGGGCTTCAGGGCGCGTACACGCACACACAGAGAACATAAATAAATGAACATAAATAAATGACAATAGAAGAGTTTTAAAGCCTTTCGTAGAGGCTAGGTGGTCGCAGATAGCTAGGAAGCTTGTCCCATGCACAGGAAAGGAACGTTCCTTCGGACTCTCTTAAACCGTGGTATGATGAAATAATGTGCATCACAAGACCGTAAATTGCGACCAGGGTTATGCATTTCCAATCTTTCCTTCAAATATAAAGGGGCATTTCCAAACAGACAGTTATAGCCCATGGTAAGAATCTTGAATTGTACCCTTGCAGTGATGGGGAGCCAATGGAGCTCTCTCCGAGCCCTCACCATTGGCTCTCTGCTTGAAATATTGCAGAAACCATCTACTGCATCATTCTGAATCCTCTGCAGTCTTCCTGGACACTCTTTACTTGTGCCACCCAAAAAGGAGTTACAATAATCGGGTCTATGTAGAACGATCACTCGAACTAGCTTCTCACAGTTCTTTTGAGTGACTAAAGGACTGATCTGCCTCAAATCCCTCAAGTAGTAATGTGAGTTCTTGACTACATAATTTACATGGGCATCAGCATTAAGCAATGCTTACATTTATGTGCCAAGTGTTTTACCTTGTCCTGGACGTAAATGCTACATACCTCAATCTCAAAGCTTTTATAGGCATGACTCAACAATTTCCTTGCATTTTTAGACCCATAGACCAACAGCTCGGTTTTAGAAGAGTTTAAACACAGCCGGTTCATGGACATCCAGTCCTTAACGATCAAGGATGCTTGATTCAGCCTTCCCATATCTATGTTGTGATTATCGCTGAGCTCCATGATTAACTGGAAATCATCAGCATAGTTTATGAACTGTAGGCTGAGCTTCTCCATTTCAACACATAAAGATTTAATATAAATGTTGAACAATGCAGGGGACAAGTAAGCACCTTGTGGGACCCCGTATAAGATCTGGGTTGAGTCTGAAGCAGCATCTCCCCAGCAAATTCTAGATTTCCTGCCACAAAGAAAGAAAAGAGGACTCCTGCTTCCCTGATCTATTAATTCAGGCTTACCGCTGGGTTGGGGTAGCGACTCAGTCCTGGTTTCCATTGTAGATAACCTAGCCAGGTTGGTGGATCAGGGTGGTGTTGGGGGACTGTTTTTTTAAGATCTGTCAGCTGCATTTCACACCATCAACTACTCTTTCCTGATTGCCAGGCTTTCCTCTGGAGGTATTACTGGCCCGATCATAGCCGGCTTTACTCTTTTCTATCGGATCGCTCTCAATCTCTTTCCCTTCCTCCTTTTCCTTCTGCCCCAGCTCACATCACGTATGGTGTTCCTGAAGGTACTGCTCTTTCTCCACTACTCTTTAATGTATATACTCAGCCACTGGCCACGCTTATACACTCTTTGGTTTTTGCTGTTATTCGCATGCAGATGACACACAGATTCTTTTGCGTCTTGACCTCATGCAATTGGCTGCTGCAGAGCGCTTTTGTGCCTATCTACATGCTATTAATAGGTGGATGAGTAACAACTAGCTTCACCTTAATGGTGGTAAAACCGAAGTGTTGTTATTTGACCTGCTGTCTGCTGCTTCTCTTTGGACATTGGACTTTTGACATGTGGTTCTTGGACTTTACCTAAACTGGTTTGCACTGTTAAATATCTGGCCATTCATTTTTATTTATTTATTTTGCATTTTTAAAGCGCTCACACAGCCTGTGGGCTTCGAGGCGCTGTTACAGGAATTGTTCATTTTTTTAGTTGTGTAATTGTTTTTTTTTTGTCTTAGTTGCTTATTTATAACGCGCTTAAACACCCAGAGGTTTCTAAGCGCGGACACGGAGATCGAACCTGTGTTGCTTCGTGTCGTCTTGCTTCTAAGATCGCCTCCTCTCTCTCCATGGAGACCCAAGTCAGTGCCGTGTGCTAAACTGGTCACATTAACCTTAAGATCCTTTGCAAAATTCTACCTTTTTTGCCTGTCCACCTTCGTGCTCCAGTGGTGTCCTCTACTGACTATTATTGTAATGCTCTCTATTTGGCTAAACTGCTTATCTATTTCACTGTTTACAAGTTTTACAGAATACAGCAGCCAGCGTGGCTATTGGCACTCCTTTTCGCGTCTCTATTTCTCCTATTCTTCGATCGTTACATAGGCTCCCGGTTTGTGTCACCTACGGTACAGGTCCGTAATACTCGCAAGCTAAAGTCTGTCCTTATGTTCCTTCTCACTCTTTATAATCTTCTGAAGCTCTTCTTATCCAGGTTCCACACTTCTCCCATTCTCGTACCGGTGGCCGCGCTTTTTCAGTGGCAGCTGCTTTGCTAGCAAATATTATCTATCCTTTCGACATCATCTGAAAAACCCTTCTGTTTTAGGCTCTGGTTTGTGTTTGTCTTCTCCAGTTCCCAGCACCATGATGCCCTTGTCAGTGAAGGTTGCGCTTTATATATGTGCTTAACATAACACAACATAACACTGTGTTTCCAATTCTCAATGCCCCAAGATCTGGCTTTTGTGTCTTCAAGATGAAAAATGTGTGTGCATGTATTCAGGGGATTGGTGTCTAGTCCCCATGCAAGTGTCTATAGCAAAATTAAAAGTGTCTCTCCTTCAGAGAGAACAAAAGACGATTTTCCTATCATTACAATCCTAATGGCCTCAGTCATGAAGTGGAATGTCACCGTTTGGCAGTAGTGTAGTTTTGCAATTGAATGTAACTATTTCAACATTGTAAATATGTGATTGGGGTAGACTCTCCTTTAGACTTGGCTGCATATCTACAACCAGAATGCAAGGTTTCCTTGCTCTACTATTCGGGGATGCCTATGCAGACAGGGATTCAGTTGTAATATCGATTAAATAAGCCATGCAATACTTGGACATGAGGACTAGACTTGCCATTATAGCAACACGACTCAGTAATATCATCATAGAAAAAGGGGGTGGCACCTCCAAAGGCCCAAGTATAATGAGTATGTGGGCGCGTCATGAAACAGGTCTGCTTTTGGATGAACATCTCTGATAAATGCTACTGGATCATTAGTCCCATTGGCATAAAAATATGCCTTTTAAATATTGGTAATACTGGTATATAGGTTAAATAGAATACAAATATTGTCCAAGCATTCTTATGTGAGCAGAGGTTGTTGCTAAAACAATTGAAAGAAACAGGTACCTCATGCCTTAGAGTTGGCACTCATTGAAAAATGGCCAACGAATGATGTCAAACTGACAGCATCTTTAAAGAATATATATCGTTTAACAGCACAGTTGTGCAGCAGAGACCTTTGTGAGTCTCAGAGAGGAACACGTGCAGGCTGATCGCACTTGAAGATGACGAGCAAGATGGATACCCAAGTGATTGTGTGCGTAGAGTGTGTGTTCTCTGTTAGATGGGAGGCTGACACCCACTTAGTAAATAGCCGTGTGATAGCGAAGGAATTAACCCGGACCTGTTGCAAACAGTAAGCCGTTCGGGGAGCTCAGAATAGCTGAATTCTGCCCACTGTGCAGATTTATACCTGAGACTCTGAGTTGTTTTGCAAATATCAATAGGCACAGTTTAAGTTTTAATTTCAAACATCACTTGATCTGAAATTCCATGTCCCTACATATAAGAAGGTTGTGCGGGGGAAAAGGAATCTAAATGCACTCAAAGACAAGACACTTTCCTGCCATTTGGATGTGCAATAAAATCATGAGATGTTGTTCAATGCCCACTGGTAGGATGTGCCTTATTTATCTTTTACTTGCAGGTTGTACTCTGGGGAAGAGAAATAAAAATGCACACAAATATACCATACTGAGACGGCAGGAGAATACAATAAAGACATGTAAACGCTGGTTCTAGTCCCTTCTCTGCTTTCAAAGTAATTGAAAATGTGAGGTGCAGTAATCGGCGTGTAAAAGCATTAAGCCTTCCTTGTATATCTTCATTTACAACTCCACCACATCTAAAATGACCTCCATAGTATCTATCTATCAAGGCAGAACACCATCAGTAGTGACGAATCACTGGTGTGACACTTTGTAGGGAGTTTGAAAGTTTTGTCGCGGGACAACCTAATTGGCTGACTGCCAAAATGTTTCTGTTCTTCCCTGTGGTGTAATGTGATGGCTGGTTTAGGCCAACCCCTGAGTAAATATGTCATCAGTGGGACACCCTGTTCATTCCACAAATTATTTTACCTGACTTGCTATAGGATTTCAGCAAACATAGGCTGCTGCTGCAAGCCTTTGGGTGGCCATTTGTCCTAATTGCTTCTAAGGGTTCTGGAAACCAATCCTGGGCTTTTCCTCATCCTCCCCCGTCCTCCTTGCTGGTTGGAATGGCTGTTCCACCTTAAGATTGTTTCCTGGCTTTCCTCATCCTCCCCCGTCCTCCTTGCCGGTTGGAATGGCTGTTCCACCTTGGGATTGTTTCCTGGCTGTTGTAGTGCGGTTTCCTGACTAAATCCTGACCAAGCGCTTTGAGGTGGGGATTCTCCCATGCCTAGATAAGTGACGGTTCCCACCTATTCCACCTCAGCTCCTTCTTGGTCTGTCCTGGGTCATTTGCCAAATTGATTCCATCATGGGATCATTCCTTGCTATCTGGCTGCCTTCTTTTGCCGCCTTGTGCTAACTTGGACCCTTGGTCTGGTTTGTCCGCTTTCTTGGGTTCTTTTACATTATGGTTGCTCCTTCTGTCTGCTAAGTCATCATCCTGGATGCCTAGGACTTTGCAGCCTCCTACCCACTATATATTGCGGTTGACTTGCATTAGTTAAAATTGTGCTCTGCTTCCATTCCTCTGTTAGGGAGAATTCTCACCCAAGTGCTTAATTCCCTCTACCTTAGAGCCCTCCAGCTCTTTTGATATATTTTGGGACTTTGAGCTTTCATTTTCAATGTGTTTTACTTTTGTGTTCTTTGGATATGGAGTTTTAAAACAACTCCATAAGCATCATCTTTTACTGTGTGTCACACAGCACCCTCAGTGCAGTGGAACAGGGGTGTCTTTTAGACTCCCCAAGGTTTAAATACCTTCTCTGGGACTGACTACTGTCTCCCAGAGCATGTAAAGTTAAATTGACTTTACTAGTCTTTTTAAATGTGCAGACCCAGCACACACTATCTTCCTATGGAGTGATGGAGGGGTTGTCTCGCTTCCCCTGAGTTTAGACACTCATGTAACAGTCAAATGTTACCCTTTCCAACTTGAAATGGCTGGTGCTAGTGGTTTTAAACAAACTACCATGATTTTTCCTGACCGCGAACATTGGTAGCTAAAAGTCTGGTCAGCCATGTTTTCCAATATGGCAGCCAAAACCTATCTGTAAAAACAGACTCTAGTCAACTTTTTTCGCCATTTCTTTTTTGATAAGGTCCTTCTTGTGTTTGTTTCTGCATGTCAAACCAGGTTTGGTCCCTTTGTTCATTGGCCTTTGGCAGGCTTCAGTGCTGAAGCCCTCCTCTGGCACCTGAGTGTCTGGGGTGGACAGGATGTGAAGGAGGTGCCCAAAACTCCCTGTGCTTAGTCTCCTAGGAGACCTGAATGCACACTGGCGTGATTGGCAGGCTGGCTGTCCGACAAGGACAGTCACCCTGCTGTGTGAGTGACAGCCAGGCTGGAATGAATGGGGGAAAACTGTTTAAAAGCAGATCTCTGGGACTTGGAAAGCAGAGTTGACCACTGGAACGAAAGAACCGAAGATGAGCTGAAGGAAGACGACTGCTGCAACTCCTGGTCCACCGGTGAAGCATTGCTGTAGGTCCGAATTGCCTGAAACTCCATCGACAGAGAAGCCCTTCAAGTTTAACTTCTTCCCTTCAGTTTGGTGGGAACAACCAACTCGTAAGCCTCCTGGACACTGTCCCCAAGCTGGTCGAATTTTATTCAGAGTGCTGTTGAAAACCAGATAGCCATGGAGAAGGAAATCAGTTTGTGGACTTTAAGGTACTCACACCTTAAACTGACATTTTGCAAAGCTTATGGCCTCTTCCCTGGGCAATGCAGGAACCTCCCAACGTCCTCCTTCTTGTCCCCACGACTGAAGCTCAGGAACAGCGAGATCTACAGGAACTGTCAGGAACAACTGCCTCCGCACAGCTTTTCTTCACTTAGAAGGTACTGTACAAGTCTGGTGCAGAACTCCGTTCAGCCGGGGTGAAAGTCTGTGAAACTTTCCCGACTTTGAAGGCTTGTCCTTCCCTAAACCAACATCTAACTTTTCCTCTGAAAAAAATTCTTCTAAGATCTGTGCCAAAGACTTAACTGTTTACTACCAGAACTGTGCTCTCCTATACAAGACTCTGAACCATTGACTTTGGCCCAGGCCTATTGAAATAAATTGCTGGTTGGAGTGAAATGAAACCCTTTGCCCTGCCTGTGGAAGTATTTGTGCTGTTGATTCTTATAACCTTGACTTTTTACCCCTTTTTAAAGTAACTGAAGTGCCATTTTGCTCCCACTTCAGGGAAGCTGAACTTGCTCAGAAATTGATTGGTTGTGTATTGTAGTATATTAGATGGTGATATTAAGCTGCTCTTTTACTAATGGAACATTTTCCAAATGACTGTGTAAATAAATGTATATTCTTTTACCAAGAAACCTTGAGTAAGGCCCTCATTCTGACTCAGGCGTTAAGGGGTTTATGGCGCCGTAAACGGCGCCGACCCTTAACGCCTGATTACAAGGTTCCCTTTGCGGGATGGCTTTTAACGACTGTTTTTTTTGCAGCCGTTAAAATCCATGCCGCAAAGGGACCTTGGCGATAATTACGGCACCGTAATTTACGGTGCCGTAATTATCGCCTTTCCCCATTCCCATTATGCCCTAGGGGGCGAAAATGGGAATGGGGAAGGGTAAAATGGGAAATGGGGATTTACCGCCACACTCACCTTGGAATGGGGCGGTAAATCCGCCAACCACCATGGCATAAACATAGTTTACGCCATGGTGGTAAGGGTACAACCCAGGCGGTAACTTACCGCCTGGGTCGTAATGAGGGCCTAAGTGTATGTTTGAATCACTGTATTTGCTAGTCCTTTGTGTAACCTGTTGTACTTCTCACTTTACTATTGAGATAAGTCTGGCTGCTCTGCCACTGTTACCACATTACTTTGTAGTACAGGCTTGTACCAAAAGTGAAATTGTACTTCCACTTGTAGTTGTGTAGTGTTCCCAAAGGGTATTGCATATGATTCTGCCTAACATCCTGTCTGATAACTAGGGTGTCGAATCTGCAGGCGAAGTTCTTCTTGAGGGTTCCCTTATGAAGTTGAATGGGCTCAACCTGTGGGCATTGAGCTATTACTTGCCTGACTTTGGCTTGCCTATGGAATTTGTCCCATTGTTTCCTATGGACATTTTTACAAACTTTGCGAACTGCTGCAAACTATGGAACTAACTGAAAGCAGATCACTTGGCGGACTTTAGTAATTCCATTGTTGTCCTTGAGGGGGGGGGGGTTCCTGGAGTTTTCTGACATAAACTGTCTGGCCTTATAAGGCACCAGTGATGTGTTAGGGAATTAATGACATCACTGCAGTTCACATAAAATAACATGGGACATTGTGTTACTATTTTTAGCACTGAGTTTCTGATTGTATTTAATCATGAATTGGCACCTATTCTGGTTCAGCTATTGCATTTTTGGGGAGCACCTTGGGTCTGGTTTCTAATTATTGTAACCATTCTCTCTTAGGAAAGCAAAGGGTCTACATTAAGGCCATTGATACATGTTAGAGTCATAATCATTGTGAAGTGAAGTAAAAGCATGCATTAAATCCATGTGTAACAATATTATCTGTGCGTTTTACTCTAGTTCACATTTTCAATCATTTCATTGACAGAGGAGAATTACATTTTTCTACCAGCACCATCCTCTCGACTCACAGATGTGCAAGAATGTATGCCTGCATTTGCATTTCTAAGGAATCCATCTGCCTTTCACACCAGCTAAAAGCATACAGATTGCTCAGTAATGCATTGTAAACGCTGCCTCACTTCGCAAATGGCAGATGACATGTACTGAAATTAAACTACACATTGCAAAAACAAAGCGGAACAGGTGTTTACGCCTGTATTTACACTTTTGTTTTGCACGTTACAGTGCAAATGATTAAAATCGCATTGGAGGTACCTGTTTCCATGAAAGTGCAAACATAACTGGTGCACTCCATGCAATTTACAGGGATTTGCTAAAATGAGGCCCACACTGGGCCTCATTAGGACCCAGGCGGATTTCGCGGTGCTAAATGCACCGCGAAGCATGGCGGAAAGCCGCCGATAGCGCCATGGGGGTTGGCGGATTTACCGCCCCATTCCGACCTTGGCGGGGCGGTAAATCCCCAATCCCCATTCTGCCCTTCCCCATTCCCATTTTTGCCCCATAGGGTATAATGGGAGTGGGGAAGGAGTTAATTACGCCACCGTAAAATACGGTGGCGTAATTAACAACGAGGTCCCGTAGCGCCATGGTTTTCTCCGCCTGGTAAAACCAGGCGGAAAAGGCCGCCATGGCGCTACGGGAACTCGTAGTATGGCGGAGAGGTACGCCATGCACTACGCTGGCGTAAAACCCTCTCCGCCAGGGTCATAATGAGGCCCACTGTCTTTTTAATATATGTTGTGCTACTGAAAGTACGGTACCTTATTGTGAAATTCTATAACAGTGTTTATTTTATATTGTAGTGTAATTTAACAGTTTATCTACGAGGACGAACTGTACATTCCTACCACTCTTCTGCCTTCCCCTGAGAGAAGGCACTATTGCTCTGTCATGCTACCTCCTAGAGTATTTCTTCTCTATCATGTGGTTGAAGCCTTGTTTACCGCCATGATAGTTATTCTTGCACCCCTCACCATAGGCCTGCGGAAAAATCTCCCTAACTATAGCCACAATAGTAAGGGGAGTTGAAAAGGGTTCACGAAAGAAAGGACCGTGTTTTCAGATTATTGGGGCTCACTTCCACCTTCTTTAAATGCTTAATTTAAACAGGAGTAAAACGCATCTGACTCAAAAATGATGCGTAGAAGTAAACGGTATACAATTTCCCATAGGGCTTTGTGACTCATCTAATCATTTGTAAGTCAGCACCATGGGATCGCACAGCATGATTCATAAAGATTTAAGGAAATCATTTACATTTTACTTATGTGAATATAACTTCTATATGATGTACATTTTGCTCATGCAGAGTTTACCTATATATCCCTCTTCCTCATTCCAGTACCTACTTTTGAAGGTGGTCACCTACCTGACAGGAACTATTTTATATATGTATGTGCATACATCATGTTATAAAACGGGTTCCTCTCTTACCCATAATCCTCTCATGTGGGTCTGCTGTCTAGGTCTAGACACTAACTTGGGGGTCATTGGGTAGTCCTTGCCACTTTACATCAACAATCAGTTAGGACTCGATCCGGTCCCGGCTTGGTATTGGGGGTTGCTCTTTCAACTTAAATTATGTTCTGCTATTGCCACCCATACTGGGCACTGGCATCGGGAGCAGGGAATTATACATTGCAAGCATCCTGGCACCGTCTAGGTTAGAGGATCCTTGCTGATGCCAAACACTAATTGTGATTTCCCAGTCCTCTGCTCCTGCTGGGCTTGAGCAGAAAATGCAGGTAGGCATACCTAAGCACACTCACCCTACTGCTGCTTACCTCTATGCTGTGCTTACCTGGGGGCACGTGAAGGGAAAGCCTCGCTTCAGGGACTCCTAGAATACCCTAACAAGCTGATGTTGCTCACACTACACACTCAAACAGGGTTATGCAGCTGTGAGGACGACTTCACTTCTTAAAAACAGTGCATGCGCACTAGGGTGAATTCTCTAGTTGCATCCCCAATATATTGTGATTGGTTATCAGTAGATAGGCGGGTGCTCAGCAGATACACTGTTGCACCTCGTGAGAGAAAAAAGCAATACTAGCCTCTTGCAATCCTCTTCAAAATGGAACCTTGTAAGAGACATATCCTTATGATTATCTTCCCCTGGCAGGAGGCAGGTCAAGAAAGCATCTAAACACACTTCCTCTTCAGATGTCAGAGTTTATCAGGTAACTAGGTAGACACTGATGGAAATATGGGGCCCAGTGATGAGGAAAAAAGTGACGGAAAGACCCAATTCTTACACCTCTTTTCTAGATGAAGAACACTTTTTTCACTTGAAAGTGGAGTTGGGGAAATGCAAGCTGAAGGCCACATTTCTTGAAAAGGTGGACCTATTCCCTCTCCCAATTGACGTGTATGATGGACTCCAGGAACCAGATACCTCGGACCCATCCGAAGAACATAATGCTGTCTACTTTGAAAAGATGTTTCAATAGGACATTCCATTGATTACTCAGTTCAAGTAAATTGGGCCCATCTAACAATCATTTTAACATTCTGTGTGCATTACAGAACCATGATTGACTTACCTCCCCCGATCTGGTCTGAAGGAGGTAAACAATATGTCACATAGATGTTTCAGGGAAAAATGATGTAATTAAACAATGTGTTAAAAATATCAACCAGCGTACTGTGGAAATGAGTCTCCACAGGTGTGACCTGTGTTTCTAATATAGGTCACTTGTTGGATTTTAATGTATTTTAATGTACAACTTGTCATGTTGTGCATTTTAATGTATTGCATTATTTCCTTATCACACTAAATATGACTGCATTTGCATTTCATTTCAATTTACATGACTTTTCACCCGCACTGTACTTTTCATCTTGTAAACTTGTTCCCTCCTCAGGCTACAGCTTTCAGCTGGCAGCTTTACAGCCAGTGTACAATCTTCAGCCTGGGAGCTAGCCCCACCCCTTCCTGTACTAAGCTTCCTTGAAGTCCTCCAAATAGGTTCCACCCCTCCATAGGGGGTCTGCCTATGTTTGCTCACCTGCCTCTTTGGTTCCTGTCACCAACCCTCTGGAACAGTTGTGTGGGAACCATTCTGTCCATCCTAGAATGTTTGCCCATCTGTCATTTCCCTGTCCCTTCCTCCTTTGGTCCCTCCAACCCCTTCCTGGAACAGCTGTGGAGGAGGGTGGTTGTGCCTGCACGTGTCAGTCTACTCCCTCTGTGAATCTCTGAACGTTTCCTGTCACTTAGACCCTGGAAACTATTTTGGCCCCTTCCCACTTTCTGTCATTTGGACAGCTGTGCTCTTCTGGACAGACTCTTCTACCCTACCTCCTATGGAGGGGGAAGCAACAGCTGTGGAGTAGGGACCTGTACCTGCATGTGTCCTACTACACCCTGTCATCCTGTCTCTTTCCTCCTTGGACCCTGTGGGTGGGCTTTGCAGGGGTGGAGCAACAGCCTTATAAGTGGACAGAGAACCAGGGTTGGGTCACTTTTTCAGTTGCAGTGCTGGGTGGGTGGGAGCAGAGGAGCTGCAGAGACCCTTAGCAGGTACACTTCTCCCAGTCTGGCCTACTCCCGCTACATACCCTTGTGCCTCTTCCTCTCCAACCTGCTTTCCTCAGCCCCTGCCTGCCGCTCTATCCCTCTGCCACTCTCTCTCTCTCTCTCTCTCTCTTGATATCTCTGTTTCTCTCTCTCTCTCGCTCCCCGTCTCACTCTCACTGTGCCACTCAATCTCTCTGTGCCCGTCACTCTCTCTCTCTGCCACTCATTATCTCTCTATCGGTGTCGCACAATCTCTCCCTCTGTGCCACTTACTCTCACTGTGCGTCTCACTCACTCTCTCTGTGCCACTCACACTCTCTGTACCACTCAATCTGTGCCCCTCTCTTTCCCTATATCTCCCTCTCTATCCCCCTCTCTCTTTGCCTCTCTCTCCTGCTCTCTTCCTCTGGGTGTGCCTCCTAACCTGTATTCCTGCCATCAATTCCCCTCCTTGTACCCGCAGCCTAGTGCAGACAATCATCCATGTCTAGTGTGCCTAACTTATTCTGCTGGCAATGAGACTACTTCCATGCAAAGACGTTGGTGCCTTCTTTTTGTTCCCACTTTCTTGAGTAGCCTGCCTGTTATTGTCAGATTGGGGACCCAGTCCACATACACAATACACACCTCACCAGGTTCTGTACATTCTCTGACCCACAACTGGGATCTGCCACACGGCCTTGGCCATTTTGGCCTGCCTTCCACTTCCACAGTTCTGTTACTAATAATTATTCAGCTGTTTAATCTCATAATGTAGTTAATTTGATTGATCCAGTTGTGACTAACAGTCTTTGGCAAGGATTGATCAGCCAGTAATACTGTCTTTGTTCATTGTCTGGTTTAATCCTTTTAGTAATACGCTCAGGTTACGTAGCTGGTACAGAAACCTAATCATGCTACATGAGAAAAGGGCTATAGAGAGTCTGGAAATTAATTGCTATCCCATAGTATTAACAAAGGCAAAGTCTAATTCTAGAGCAAGGAACACTGTTGGTATGACCACATGGCTGGCTGCACACTTAAACTGTACCATCCAGAAGCCTTGTACAATGTCAGATATCTTTCAGCAATGTTACGCACTGGAACATTTTAAAATCATATGCATTTCTTACACTTTGTGAAGATACAGGGTGAATCATCTATTTATTGTTGGTGGCAAATTTAAAATCAAGATAGGAGTAGGCCTTCTTGAGAATGAAAGTGTTAATGCAAATGACATTTTACTAGGCTTGACAACGCAGAACACGCCTAATCAACAACAGTCTGAACATTGTCGCCATCTGTGAGCACATCTATGAGAAGATGGGCTAAGAATGGTAAAAAAGTAGACCGTTCCAATATATTCCTTTCCTGAGAAATGTACCTTTAACAAAAGCAGATCTCGTAGCACTATCACTTACGTTACATGATTGGCCAAAGTTGAAGGAGCTATACATTTTGAAGACACCTGAAGGCGATCACCAGCTACTCTGTTTGCTGGTTGATTTATTATACAATCAATGCACTGTAGTGGTTGAGAAGTACAACTCGGCAGTTGTAACTATTAATGTGTACAATCTAAAGGGGTCTAATATACGTAATATTGACACACGCAAAACGTTATTATAACATGGCCAAAATGCAATTCATTTCTGTCTTGATCTTTTAATATTTGAAATATCCGGATTGGAGGCTTTCAAGTATATCACCAAAGTGGCATCTATATATTAGACTAAGAATTCAACTAATTGGGCCTCATTACTACCCAGGCGGTAAGTTACCGCCTGGGTCGTACCCTTACCACCATGGTGTAAACTATGTTCACACCATGGTGGATGGCGGATTTACCGCCCCATTCCAAGGTGAGTGGGGCAGTAAATCCCCATTTCCCATTTTACCCTTCCCCATTCCCATTTTTGCCCCATAGGGCATAATGGGAGTGGGGAAGGCGCTAATTACGCCACCGTAAATTACGGTGGCGTAATTAGCACCATGGTCCCTTAGCGCCATGGATTTCAACGCCTGCAAAAAGCAGGCATTAATATCACCATGGCACTAACGGACCTTGTAATCAGGCGTTAAGGGTCGGCGCCGTTTACGGCGCCGTTAACTCCTTAACGCCTGATTCGTAATGAGGCCCATTGCCTTTTATCTTGTCCTAAAAGATCTTTGGATCAAAAGTGCAACCTTTAAAAAAAGGATCCATTAGATGGCATGTCTGTACTAAACATGCTTTGACTACCTCAGAGCCAGTGACTATGTAACCCTGTTACAAGTATGTTGTATTACCGTGTACCATGTCTAAGAATCTTTCCGTGGGCAGCATTCATGTAACCCAGAATCAAGCCTTCTTAAGCTCCTCTTTCAGTGCCTTGAAGCCTAACGGCTGCAGTGCGCTCTACAAATCAAAATAAATAAAATAAATAAATGATCAGAAAAAGGACCTACCAAATCATAATAAAATTAGAGAAACAAGTTCATTGTATAAATTGATATTAAAACATTAAAGATAGATGATTCAGCTGATATATTATGGGAATCTAGTGGGAACATCTTCTCCCAAAGAGCTTCAACAGTTGTAGAGGGTGCTTGTGAAAGCGTGCAAGGATAAGATACGGCACCCCAGAATAATGTAACATCACAGGATTGAGTGATTCATTCATCAAAATTATCTGTTCCCAGCAAACAGGAAATGTGCTTTTCATTGGGAATATGGGTCTACCGATGTGCTATAATTCACATCGGTAGACAATAATGCAGGCTATAATTCTTGTATTAGTAACTTACTAGAAACAGGCCCCATACTGGTTTGGTCCCCAAGAAATATTTCTGTTACGCTCACCTGGCTCCCACAGGGGCATCGATCTGAACTGGACAGCTGCGGTCTCCACGAATGTGACGCATAGTGCCGGGATGACGGACTGGACTGGCCCACCTAGCTTCGTTTGCTTGGCCCGTAGGAATATTCTTCTGCAAATGGAGAAAGGGAATTAACCACCCGTGGAGTTGAGCGTTAACCCCCCCCACTCCAGCTGTTCTCCCCACTGATCACCTTTGATGTCCCCTCTTATAGTCTCACCTGATGGTTTGGAAAGATGAGCTCTCCATCCTGCATTGAGCAGAGGGGCGTGTAGATAACCAGTTGCTTCACTGGCTCGAAGGAATTGGTGAGTTCCAGAACAATATTGACTCTGAGATTCCCGGCAAGACGCCGTAAGTATGTAGTTCGTAAGAGTTCAAATGTCTGACTTTTACTCTTGTCCGATTCCTTGCAGGTTGCAGCTTGATCCTAGCAAAGAGTTCCTCGTGGCAACCGGTAATAGTCAGGTAAGGATTTGTATTATCCAACACAGTTCGATAAAATAATGTCAATATGTAACCTATTGCTTTCTCCCTTATTCAGGCGCTGAGAGAAAGTATGGTGTCTCGGGGAATAATGCCTCCGGAGGTAAAATCAGGTAAGTCTATTGGGGTGAGGAGGTTTCCCCTTGTTTGTCCCTTTGTTTGACCTTGCTGTCCTTTTGTTTCCCCTTAGGGGCCGGGGTTCGGCGAAGATGCACTGGAAGCTGCGCCGACCTGTGAAGAGGAATAGTACCCCCAGTGGTAAAATCAGGTAAGTCTATGGGGGGTAACTAATATTGCCTCTGTGTATTCCCTTGGCTCACTTTGCTGTTCTTGCCTTCCCCTTAGGTGCCGGAGTGCGGCAGGAACATGCAGAAGGATGCGGTGGAATGTGAAAATGCTGCGAAGGCCGGTGAGTTCAGCGCGGCGCTGCTGCAGGCGAGGCGACGCGCATTAAAATAACTTCTTTCTTCCAGCTCGAAGGCGCGATGGATCGGGAATTCAGGTAAAGATCAAAGGTATTGCTCTAGTTCTAACCTTTTCTCCTTCTTTCTCCCTTTTTCTAGGAGCTCCAGACTCGAGGCGGGCGTGGCAGAGGACTGGATGCAGACTTTCAGGCACGGTGAGCGTTACGCTGCTGAATGCAGAATAATGCGAAGCGTGTGCTGCTCTTCGGGCGTGGTTTAAATACCCTCCAAAGTAGTCCCAGGTAAGTATTCCTCCCCAGCCCCACCCGAGTAAAAAAATAGTCCCTAGGTAAAGTAGTCCCGTCCAAGCCTCTTTTGGCTTGGATCTCTTGCAGCATGGTCTGCATCAGGTAAGTTTGCAGCATGGTCTGCATCAGATAAGTTTTAATCTATGAGCCTGGCGCCTATGGCGCCAGGACTGACTCTCCATATGAGACTGGTGCCATAGACGCCAGGACTGCACCCAAATAGCCCCTAGCAGGGGTTGTTGGGCTTGCTTGGGATAACTTGATGCCTGCTTCCGGGGTTGCTGGACTTGGTCTGGGTCCCCGGGAGTAGGCATCATGACAATTTCATGCACCTCTCAGCAAATTGACTAATTAGTGACCAGTGCCCAGCTTGGATATTTTTAAATGTAAGGAAGAGTTGTGGGCTTAAGTCTTAACTACAATATTCAGTTCACTTGGGAAACTAGGCAGATTCCCGCAAATCCAGGAATAGGCTATAATACTTCCCACATACAAAAACGGTGGCCAGTCCTCCCCTTGCCATCTCCTTACCATGTAGCTCAGCACAGGTTTGTGTAGATAGAACTCTTGATTGGCATTCTTACAGACACATATTAGCTTGTCTTTATGGTAGGAATGGGAACCATGGCACAGTTTTTGTATTTGCCATTGCCCCTGAATATGTAGAGGTACCAGTACTTGAATACATCTGTCCTATATGGTCCTGTCAGCCACCTTCAATTGCACTGATAACGGGTGTGCCATACTTGATAATTAGGATTCTGATAGACCTATAAAAAAAACACAGCAGCAGCACAAATCATACTCGGTCACAATGGGACCTGATCCATATGTTTACTTCATGCAGAGGGGTGCCTGAGGGGTGTGTTCTCACCCAACTCCTCGTTACACTGTGCATAAGCTCCCTGAGTATTCCCGGGAAAAGTCAAGCCCAAAGTGTCCCAAATAGGTCAGCAGAAATTGCCAATTTTTCTGTATTCTGTGGATGCCAAGCTGATGGCATGGATGCCACTGGTCGTGTAGAAGTCATTTATAACTTTCTCCACGTATATGGCTGTAAGTGATATCAATATTAATACATCAAAATCTGTTGTTATATCTTTGGGAAGGGATTCTAATTCAGCCAGGGTTGCATATTTAGGAGGAGCCATTTTGCACAAATACTATGACTATACTATGAGGACAAAGGTTGAACAGTAGCTATCATGAGATTGTCACAGAATCTTAGAAGACTGGAATTACTGATTAAATACATACACTACCAAATCTGTTGACATTTGTACCTATGGAGTGATTGTGTGTGGGTTAGCCTGCCCGTTGAACTACAAACAGCAGAGAATTTCAAAATGAGAACATCTGAAATTGTCTCTCTGCCATCAAATATTGGATGGCATCTCATTCACTCATGCTCAATTCCACTAAGACTGGAGTTCTCTACTTTCCAGCCAAACAGGTTGTCTCATCCTCTCCTCCTCTTCTTCTCTCCTGACAACCTTACTTACTCTGCTTCTGCTCATAACCTTGGTGTCATCTTCGACCCACCACACTACTTGTCACTCTACATCTCAAAATATGCCACTGCAGCTAGACTCTCAACCTCCCCTTCTTCCTTTCAATACTTCCAAACAATTAATCTCCTCCTTAGTCCTTTCTAGATCTGATTACTGTGCCACACTCCTCTCTGGCCTTCCCAACTATGCTTTTCCACCTCTGGACAAAGTCCACAAATTTGTGTTTTGCACACTTTTCAACCTTTATCACTTTACCGCTTCCTCTTCTGCCCTTCGCCAGAATGGCTGGCTGGCTATGAAACAAAGGGCTAAGCATAAACTTCTTTTCATCATCTTCAAAACTATTCATGGACTCGCCCAATCCTACCTACCTGCTGATCTCACTCCTGACTTTCATCGTTGATGGTTAAGATCATCCTCAGCTAACCTCCTTGCCACCACATGAGCCCCTGGTGCTCCCTCTCATTGCCACTCTCTCTCATTGCTCCCCAACTCTGGAATGCTCCTCCTCTCTCTCTCTCTCTCTCTCTGTACTGCTTCAACTCTCCCACTATTTAAATCCAACCTCACAGTTCTCCTTCATTCTGAAGAACCTGTTTCCTAACACTCTACGCTACTGCATCACCCTGTTTTCCTCTCGCCCTATCTTCATGGAGAACCCTACAGCACTTTTCCGTCATGCCTCCATCCTTAATTCAGCACTTTCTCCATCATCCCATTCCTATGTCATTCTTTCCTTTCCTCATCCCTGGTTTATGTTGTCACCTTCCCCTGCAACATCTGGTCTTCAAGTCACATTCACTCATTGTAAAGGACCCATGTCCTCTGCTGTTATCAATGGTAAAATCTATAAGCATTTTTGTACCAAAAATGCATTGTTTTCTCTGTGATTTTAATAAAAAAATAATAAATAAATGTGTTCAGAAGGGACTTACTTGGGGGTTCCCAGTCACATTCACTCACCTCACCCCATTGTAAAGGACCCATGTCCTCTGCTGTTATCAATGGTAAAATCTATAAGCATTTTTGTACCAAAAATGCATTGCTTTCTCTGTGATTTTAATAAAAAAAATAATAAATAAATGTGTTCTTAAAGGACTTACTTGGGGGTTCCCCTGCCCATACCATATTTTAACTTACATAAAGGGTTAAAGCTACAGCACATTTTAGAGGTTGCGCCTCCAATCCTTCAAAATATGGGTATTACTATGTAGTCAAATCAACATTCAAAGGGTTAAAGGTGCATCACTTCAAATGTCGTGGCAGCATAGTCCATCAAAATATAGGTTTGGATATATGTGGGAAAATCAACATGCAGGTCTTACTAAATCTATCCTGAATTATCTCCTAGATAGCAAACACAATACTATCATTGTGGATGCAATATGTGAAGGTTTCATTTGAAAATTTAACATCTGGAATTTTTTATTATTTTACTGGATTCAATACCAAAAATGCTAAACAGCTAGTTCACCATTGCATGAATGTGACACTATCTGATTTAAATAAAGAGGAATCTAAGAATGTGTCTGATAAAGCAAATGCCCCACTGGCCCAGTAACTGGTGAGAACCTCTCAAAGGCATTACATTAGTTCTCTAAATTGAAGAGTACCGTCAACAAGATTTAGAGTAGGTTTTATCTATTAAAACACTTACAAGCTGCTAGGTGAGAAATTATTTAATGAACAGTGCGTATGATTGTGATCAATTTTCCATCCAGTTTCTTATGCACTTCATGTTTCTCTGTCATTGTTATCATAGAGTAAAAACTAGGACTTTGATACAAATGCTCAAAACATTCTATTTCACTCAATGTTAACCTGCCTTATTTGTCTTACATCACCTAAGCCTATAATTTCTGAGGCAAATTCTGAGCAGAATATGAAGGATCCATTAAAATGTGGAATGATGAATAATTATTTCGGGTATTAGTATTGGAGCATTTTAACTTATTGTGTTTAACAAAGTTTGAATTGTAGTTAGATTTTAAACACTTTGATATTGTACTTCTTGAACTTTCACTTTAAAAATAATAGGTGGTAATAAAATAGTGATGTATGCCTCATGAACAGTACAAGTAAGAAAATGGTGTGTAAGCTGGGAATCATGTATTGTTGATTTGAACTTGTATTTATTTAATTTTATTTTGTAGCCTATGTTTTATGGGAAACAGTTTTGTAATCTGAAATAAGAAATCGTATCGGATTGATCTCTTAAGTCAAGAACATGATTCTGAGGGAATGTAAGGAGCCTGAGAAAATATGCTTTCCTAGATCAATAGCTAAACTGCACCCTCTTATTGGAATGGAAGACTCCATGATAGTGACAATCGATTCAGATTCACAGCTCTCCAGCCTATATGGCCTTCCCTCCACAATTTCAGATGTGGCTTCCATCAAAGATAGAGATATATTTGAGCTTCAAGAAATGGTATGCAGGGCCCTCTTAGCACTTCCTTCCAGGCATTGCTGCAAGAATTTGAAAACCCTTACAAGGCCATTCAAGAGGAGATGAATATTCTTTAGAGTTGCAGGCCATGCGGCGACAGGTAGAGTTCCTTTCCCACCTGGAATGAGAAGGGCTATAGTCTTGGTTGCTGGCAGAGTGTGCTTGAGTAGCAGCAGGATGCCAGGTTCCCATCACAGACTGTAATACCACCACTGCCAGAGAGCAGCATTTCTAAATATCAAAACCAAGGATACAAGTAGTTTGGGGACTAACTGAAGGAAAGAGTCCACTGGGTCTTCACAGAGCGTGCCTGTACCCCCAGAGGATTAGCCAGGATGGATCCCCAATGATGGAAAAATACCTTCCCTTCACCCATTTTCTCAAGTACAATTGTCATAATCCAGGAGCTGTTTTAAATCGATAAGGGGGAAGGTAGTTCAGGAGCAATCACATTTCCATCCTCAAAGGGCATGAAATACCAAGGTTCCTGCCTATGCTGCCAAGAACTGCTGGCTTGCACAAGGATGCCTAGGATGCATTCATCACCTTTGGCCCACTTACTTTACATTTATTCAGAACCTGGAAAATTATTCAGGGCTTTGGGGTTCCTAGCGAACATGGAGAAATTGAGACCCCTGCCATTCAAAGACCTGTTGTTCATAGGAGCAAGATTTTGGAATCAGAAGGGAATGACACTGTTAACAAAGGCCTGAGGAATCTGGATGAGTCAATGTCTTTAACAACTCCTGCAGTTCAAGTGTGCCGCTGTTTATCAGTATTGCAGGTACTTAGGCACATTGTGTTTCTGGTACCTTAGGCCAGATCGCATCCCTGTCCATTATTCTTGTACCTCCATATGCCACGGGATCAATGCAGTCTGGATTCTGATGGTGGTGTTTGTGTCCCCTCTTACTGGCAAAGAACCTCCTCTGGTGATCATCTACAGAAGGTATCTCACAATCCCCCTACACCCCTGACCCTCAATACAGATGCCAGCATGTTGGCTGGGTACTAATCCTGGGGGTGCAGCTGATTCAGTGGCACAGGTGTCCCTACAGGTTAACAGGATCCTGTATCTGGAGCTAATTAGATGCTCTCCTTCAGGTTCTGACCAGTGCCTTGAGGACAGCATTGTCCTGATGTGGATGGACAGCAAAACATTTTTTCCAATATCAACACGTAGGTTATTCAAATCCTGATTGCTTGAGGTTATACTCTGCACCATCTCAACTGTATCTCCTTTCCATAATGGCAGTGCACATCAAGGGTCAAGCAGAGGCAGAGCATTCCAACTTGCCTGAATATTTCTCTGAATCAGTCAGTCTTTCACCTGAAGTGTTGGGGGATTCTCAAATTCTGACTCTGACATTCCCTCTGTCCTCATTCTTCTAGACCTCTCTTCTGCTTTTGATATGGTAAACCACAACATCCTGAACACACATTTCTGTGATACCCTGGGCATCGCAGATCAACCCTGGCATGGCTCGCCTCCTTTCTCTCTGACCGGCCCTCCCAGGTGGAACTCAGGCCCTTTCTATCTTCCACCACTCTCTCTACTTGTAGTGTCCACCAGGGATCTAACAATTCCCCCTGGTTCCCTGTTTTTTCAATGTATGCATGGCCCCCTTGGCCCACAGGATCTCTACCTTTACCTTCAACTTTCAGTGTTATGTAGATGACACGCAGCTCTCTTTCAGGCTACCCTCGGCCTCCTCCTCCTCCTCTTCGCACATCCCTGACTGTCTATCCGCAATCCAGGCTTGGTGTGCTGCTTATGATCTATGCCTGAATGCCAGTAAAACAGAGATCATACTCATTGAGACCCCTGCTCCCGCTTTCCCACTTTCTCACTGGCCTGCCTCCCTTGGCCCTGCACCTTTACCTACCAACGAGGCAAAAAGTTTTGGGGTCATCTTCAACTCCACTCTCTCTTTCTCTTCGCATATCCCAGACATATCCAAAAAGTCTAACTACCAACTGCACCTCCTCAGAGGTATTCTACCTTTTCTCACTTTCCTCTAGAGGCTCATCACCTCGAGAGCCCTAGTTCTCTCTAGGCTGGACTATTGCACAGCCTCTTTCTCAATCTTCCTACTTCTACTCTCCACCCTCTACAACTCATCCAGAACAGAACTGCAAGACTTATCATTGGCCTCAAGCCCTGGGACTGCATCCCTCCTGTGCTGAAATCCCTCCGTGGCTGCAAGGATTAAGTTCAAGACCCTTTGCATTATCCACAAGGCGTTCTGGGGCTTGGGCCCACACTATCTACAACGCTCTCTTCCTAAATGTTTTCTCTCTAGAGTCCTCTGCTCGTCCTCGTCCAACTCTCTACGGGTGAGCCACTTTCACAAACAGAGATTTTGGGGTAGATGTGTATCCTCTGCAGGTGCTTTCCTCTGGAATGACCTCCCTGCCCCTCTCTGTCTTGAGTTGGGGTACCTTACGTACCAGAAACACCTCAAGGCATTCCTGTTTTCTTCCTCCTTCTCTCTCCTTCTCCCATGCTGACCTCCTTTCTTTTCTCTCCACCCTCCTTATCCTCCTTAATTCTGTTCAGTTTTTGCTGACTGGTTGCCTGGTTCACCTCCAGAGCCTACGGGTCCCAGGCTCCCCTGCCAGTCTTTTGCACTTGCCTCTAGAACGCTGCACTTTTTTCAACATTATGGCACTTTCAGCTTACACTCCTTGATCAGGGAAACCTCTCTGCACTTAACCGTATACAAGACCTAAATGTACTAGACCAGTTAGGGTGTCTGTCCTTTCCCCCCACTACCGTTTTTCAACCCCCCCCTCCCGAGTTTGGTCTCAACTGTGCCACTTCATGCACCTGCACTAGGAGAAATGTTGTTAGTCCTAGTATGCTAGTGTTTCTGTTTAGATCAATTGGAATCTTCAGGGTCTAAGAATGATTACTGTATTCCCTTGTTATCTTCCCACCTTGAATCAGCGCTTTGAATCACTTCACCTGTGTATAAGCACTATATAAGTAAACAATAAATAAATAAACAATAAATACATTCAGCCTCCCCCTGCTGGATTTACTAAACTACTCTGAGAAAACTGTTCTGATAATTTGTGAAGTAGACCCCATGCCTGAGTGCCCGGGGTGGACACCATATCCATAGGTTGTCCTTAGGGTCAATTGCATATTTTCCCTCCCTTCCTGCTTATCCCTATAGTACATTTCAAAATCAAAAGGTACTGACTATACTACCGATTCTAACGAGGACTTTCTGGCTGAGAAGAAGCTGAGGAGAAGCTACTTTCCCCTCCTATTTTGGTTACTGGCTCACAAACCATTTCTGCTCTAGTATCTTCTGCTTTTCAATCCACGCAACAAGGGGGGGCAATTTGGATGTTAAGCTCCAACATCTCCAGATTCAGTTCCTCTCCAGGGGGTATTCACAGTTCCTATCAACAATTCAGGAACCCTTCCACCCTAAAGGCCTATTGCAGGCATTGATGGCTGTTTCAGGATTGGCGTTGCCCTGAAGGTCTTTCCGTCGTATTCTTGGGATTGCATCCATTTCACAGGGTCTTCAGGGAAGATTTTTATTGTGTAAAATATCTGATTGAATGTAATGCTCTCCATTACATAATGTGCACTCAGAATGGCTTTACAATGATCTATCAAGTCATTCATGTTAAACAGATATTAAAAAGTCACAGTAAAATCATTATATATTGTAGTCTTTACTGAAAACAAGAAAATGTAATTTAAAATGTGCTTCTGTGTGTTTTCTGCCGTGTTGCCTGGGGAGCATGGTGAGTTGTACAACTTCAATGTTAGTGTTGTATAAAGAAAGGGGCAATGAAAAAGTTAGGCACCACCTTAGAATTTTCATTACATTGCATCATCAATATCATATCTGCTAAAGTAGAAATGACAAAGTGAAGATATTTCTGTCACATGGAGCAAAATATATTTTATGTAGCTTTGACATCCTGTGAACATAAGCTTTGAATTTCAATTAATCTGCCACCATATGTATGTATGTGCAGAAGTAAGTTATTTTGCAAACCAAGAATGCAGAGGCCCCATTCTCTATTACTTTGATCAAGACAAGGAAGACTTAATGGGCCCAGCTGTGTTTACTTGTGTCACTGGACCTGTTTTCAAAATGCATAAAAGAAGTTAACATTAATTCCAGGATCAGTATTTTTTTGGTCTTACTGTATGTAAATATGTTCTATGTACAGCGCTTAGGCGTAAGCGCTTGAAGGCACACCCCTCAGATATCATTCCATAAAAATAGAACTCACTAGTGAAAAAAGCCCAAAATATTTCTTGCAAGGATAACAAGCTATAATTGCAAAAAATAAGAATGCAAGCAAAGAACTCTGCTGCTCGAGAACGTTCTGCTGAAAAAGGAATGATACCACAATGTCGCACGCACAATTACGACGGCCAAAAATGCAGACTTTTTTTTGGGACCCCGCCTAACAGCACATATATATGTGGGGGGTATAGAATATAATGTTAATATGAGGGTAGCGGGGGTCTCCCCCCGCATATATATGTGTCTGCATTTTCGGCCGTTGCAATAATCACATAGATCCCTGAAAAATGGTACAAGCAGAAGGTTATAAGGCAGCACCTTGTCATCACATATAGCAAAAGCCAACATGGCTGGTTAGTGGGACCCTATACATGGTCCTGCTCCATAGGGGATGCTAGGCTGCTTTTGGTCCCAGCCCTGTCCGCCTGTGTTCCATCACGTGGGATCAGCTAGGCTCATCTCTCCAGGGACTGAAGGTCCAGTTCTTCATAATTTACTATTGTAAGACAATGCTACTCTATCATTATGGCATGCAGCTGGGAAACTCTGGGACTGGCACAGGGGGAGGATCACGGTCATGCTCACACATTCTTTGCTTAGTTCACATCGCACTCTCCATACCCAAGGTTTCCACCCTTGCTTTGGAATATAATTTATTCCACTCTGTACCTCGTATTACCAAGTGTGTCTTTATGGGATGAGGTGAAATGGTAGTGTTTTTCCAGATCTTTCATGACCACTGGTTATATGGTTGGTGGTGTGAGGTCACCTAATATCGCGGAATTCAAGGGTCTTGGACTGGGTCAGTTGTGGGTGTCTTAACTCCTGGTGGGTTGGGTGGGGGTTGGAGGTCTGCGTGTGGCCTGTGTGAGCAACCAGAAGGAGTCTCACCCACTAGTTCCCGGGGATCTGTCATCCAGGTGGCCATGACACGGCCATCGCTTTTGGATCCAGTTCCTGGGGGTGGACAATTGCGGAAAGGATCAACTGGGTGAGAGGTCTTTGTGGAGTGGGGGTGGGGCACCGGATGGTGAGACGGGTATCCCCTTCCCTGTAACACCTTTTCCCAATCCTACCACGTAGGATACGTAGGAACATTACCCCCCTTTTTACAGAGAGAAAACAGACTAACAACCAAGCCGTTTACCTGACATTTCCCAATACAATGGTCAGGCAAGGTCAGGCAATTACTGATCATCGCACACACCTGACTTTCATTAAAATTCCCCACATGGAAAAAAGGCAGAGCGTGAGAGCACACTCTGAGCGAGGCAGAACACACGAGGAAACAGCAGTTCCAAGATGGCAGTTTAACACCAGAGGAAAGACGGCAATACCGAAGGGCATCACAAGGAGAGAAATTCCCTTGACCTTTTTGACAAAGAACTGTTACTTTCCAGAGGCCTAGAAGATAGAAAGCATAAGACTTGGAAACCAGTCTGAAGAAGCCTGCATTGTGTGTTGGAGATAGCCGGGGCCCTCCTGTGTCAGTAATTAAGGCGCGGAGAATCATAAGCTTCTGTGGTACCATGCTTGGCTCCAAGTTCAAAGCAGCAAATCAACATAGCCGGTTGGGGAGACCGATACAAGACCGGTCTGTGTTGAAGTCAAGGCTGTAAGCAGCAACATTGTATGGCGAGCGCTGGAATGAACATTGTTAAAAATGCATGTGATAAGAAACGCAAGTGAAGTTAAACTGCTGATGAGTGATTGAAAGATATGATACCTTTGACAGAGTGTTCCAGCACCGCATGTGTGCTCAATCAAAAGTCTCTGTAAGTTATCCAGCTGAGAATTGTCTAAGTTAAAGTAAGAGAGAGATCACATCAAGAAAGGAGCGAGTAATTGTGAATCGACGTGGTCCTGCGGCGGGTTGAACAAAATCCCATGCACAATCAAAAGTCTTTGATTTCTGAAGTGAAGATAGTTTGGAAAAAGCAGAGCAAGTTGGTCCAAGCCTGGCAGAGAGAGATCAATTGAAAGCTTGGTTTTAAAGTAGGTCTGAACACGGCAGAGGGGCATCCGGGGTGAACATTGAATCACCCAAGAAAGTTATGTGTGTTAAAAGGGGTTTAAACATGGCAGAGGGGCACCCAGGGTGAATCGAAAATCACCCAAGAGGTTGTATGTCATAATCCTGAAGAAAAAGGAACCTTTGAATGTTTGTCACATCAGGCCTTATAAGTAAGAGACTTTGGGCCTCATTACGACCCAGGCGGTAAGTTACCGCCTGGGCCGTGACTCTACCACCATGGCGTAAACTATGTTTACGCCATGGTGGTTGGCGGACTTACCGCCCCATTCCGACCTTGGCGGGGCGGTAAGTCCCCAATCCCCATTTACCCTTCCCCATTCCCATTTTTGCCCCATAGGGCATAATGGGAGTGGGGAAGGCGTTAATTACGCCACCGTAAATTACGGTGGCGTAATTAACTCCATGGTCCCTTAGCGCCATGGATTTTAACACCTGCTAAAAGCAGGTGTTAAATCCGCCATGGCGCTAAGGGACCTCGTACTCAGGCGGTAAGGGTCGGCGCTGTTTACGCTGCCGTAAACCCCTTACCGCCTGGGTCGTAATGAGGCCCTTTGAATGACAAGAGACTTTGGCACAGAATGCCCTGATACTGAGATTTGAACTGCATCCTTGTGCTATAGAAGACAGAGACTGTGCTCAACTCAAGTGTGCCGCCTTGTCCCATGGTGAAAATGTGGGGAAGGGAAGCCAACGGCTTGAATACCCTGACATATCATTTCTTGAACACTTTTCTTTGCATAACATTGATTCCCACACTATTTGTATTTAGAAGTAAAGATTGGCAACCGGTTTATTAGTATAGGCCCTTTTATCTTGACAAGACACCACTAGGACAGAGTTATTATTATTTGGTGGTCATAGCTTGCCCCATCTTTAGGATTAGCTAGACATTTTTCAAACCCAATTGAAGTTCAATAAACACTGTTGAACTGTGATCACTTGTGTCTGTTTTACTGTTTGATACCATACCTTACTAACACCACGTTGTGATGGATGTTTGCAGCGGAGAGCTGGTGCTGTCTTCAGGGTCGGACTGGGCCATAAAATTGTCTTGGGCACCAATGCAAAAGTGGCCCACAGTTTCAAATGGCTATTAGTTCTTTTTGGGACGCTGTTTGAAAAGTATCCAAGGAGGAGTTTTCTGAACAAATGTGATGCAAATAGTGCATTTTAAAGAATATTTATTCAGCAATACTAGTCAAAACCATTAGCCGCATAGTGAAGTAACTCATCAAACTGGCCCACAGTGGCCAAAGAAGTGGCACACTTTGACCAAAAAAACTGGCACACACCAGCATATTGCATTGTTGCTTCGGCCATGATTCTATTGCCCTATAGGCCAGTCCGAGCCTGGCTATCGGGCGGCCTTGGAGGGTGCATCCCTTTTTGGGATAACAAGCAATTGCAACAGTTAAGGAAAAAAGAAAGGTGTCTCTGGGAATTAGCAGCGCAGGTCAATCTACTATCAGCGATTGGGCCTGCTCAGGTTTCTTCCCCGGGTCTGTGTTTTCTGCGCGTGTATGCAGGGCTGAATGTATCTACCATAACTACAATAATGTTGTCTCTTATATGCGTGCACTACGTCTATACATCTGTATTGCATGCAATATTGTGTGAGTGCAGTCTTCCCCAGCATGGCCCCTTTCCTCTGGTACATCGCACATCTAATTCATGTGAGTCGCCACACTCTAAAGCAGATACAGGGTCTGGAAAGGTTAATTTCCTTCCCAACATGCTATATAAATAACAAATAACTATCCTCCTCATTATGTTTTTTTTATTAATTCGGGAGACACCCTGGAAATAGATGAATATGTGTCTGGTCAACTGTTGGATATGACTTCAAAAGAAGCCGATGCTTACACAGGCCCTAACATTAACCTTGGCAGAGCATTAAGGTCTCATGAAGAATGTGTCTGTTCCATTAAGTAGCCTCTTAAAAATAACCCTTTCTTCCAAAGAATGTCATTCTCAGTAGAAGATCTCTATTGGTGGGGGCAATTCATATACAATTGAAATGAAAGTTAGTTCAGATACATTAAAAAAATCATTGTTTTAAAAGGGTGCATTCACAGAAGACAAGTGAGAAAAGCATTTCAGTTATAACTTGCAGCATGTAGCATGCTACGCGGGTGCTAATTGTTTTGTTTTTTAAATGGAAATTATTTTCTTTCTTTGCACGGGATGCCCGCGGCGTCCCGTTCATGCAGCAAAAATAGTCTACCAACATGGCCGCTATGGATTAGGAACATTTCCATGGTGGCCAGAGCGGGGATGGGAGCAGTAGCAGCTGCTGTGGCGGGACTTGCTGCTGAAGTGAGCAGGTGAGTGGAATTGGGGGAGGGATGTTTAAAAAAGTGGGTCGGGTGAGGGGAAGATGGCAGGTGAGGAAGCCATCCATCAGGTGTCATAGAACGCAGGCTTTCACTGGTAGTGTCAGCCCTTGTTCCTAGTCACCTGATTGGTTGGCTCCCCCACCCAGGCTGCTAATGGATGTTATAACATCTCACTTCCCAGTACCATTACAGGTTTCCTAGAGGTTGCTAAACCCTTGAAAGTTTATTTGTCGGTTGAAGGTTTCCAGGGAGTTCCTGAACCCACTTGTCAGTTCTCCATCTGTAAAGCTTCTCTGGGTAAGCAGTTCTGTAAAGATGATCAACTGGTGGTACAGATGTAACTGCTCTCTAGGTATGAGAGAGAGCCAGGAACAGTCCCATCCACTTTGAATCCCCTCGCCTAACTCTGAGGTCAGTCTGCCTACCTACACAAAATATGGCATTTCCCCGCCTTAGTTGCCCTGATTTTCCTTCTCCTGACCTCCTTCCCTGGGTCTTGTACCCCTCCTGTCTTCCAGTTCTGCCAAGAACTGACCAAGTCCACTGAAGCCTTCCTGTTCTGTTTGGTAGGGGGATTGCACCCTTGTTAGTTCTTGCCTTCACCAAACTCCTCCTCATATCTTACTCTTCCTTCTGCCCGCTGGTGTAGAAGGGGGCTCACTTAGCCACTACAGTGAATGGGTCCCTTTGATGATGACAACAAGCTTAATGAGCGTGGCTAGGCCTCCTACTGGCCCCCACTAACAAGTTGCCAAGATGATTTCTTCTGTGCTTGCAAGCAATCAATTTACAAGCTCAGAATGCAAGGCCTTAAGGGAAATGAGAAGATGTCCTCTGCTCAAGCAGGACTGCCCAAGCCTCATGCCTGAGAAATAGAGCTGTCCAAATTAGCATATATGTGTACTTGTTTAAAGACTTAGGGAGAGGGTGCTGTGACTAATGCAATGAGCACCGAGCCCAGTGTTTATTACATGGTCAGAATCTTTACATGTTTAAATAATTATCAGAGGCATATTTGGCTAATATACATATCTTTAGTAATTCTTATGTTCTAAAAATGGTCTTTAATTGTACGCAGAGAAGCCAGCAAACCACGTTGGTGCTGTTTCCCTTCCATTTCTTATACAGAATGAGAGTGCTTTAGTCACTGATTGAATTGTTTGTATTGGAAGTGAATGTTTTATTCACAGACATTTTGGGCATCATTATATACAGGACCGTCCACCTTCATTCCGTCAGGGCTGATTACGAGGTTCCCTTTGCGGGACCCGGATCAGACGTCTGGTAAAACCAGACGTCTTTTCCGGGTCCCGCAAGGGGAAGAGGGAGGTAACAACGTGACACTTGTAATGTGCCCGTTGTTACCTCCCTCCCCGTTCCCATTGAGCCCTATGGGGGCTCAAATGGGAATGGGGAATGGTTCCTGCAAGGAGGACTTACCCTGTCCTCTTATGTCGGAATGACCCGGTAAGTCCTCATTTCAGGAACCCGGTAACGGAGCCCGGTTTGGAGGCAGTCATGGAGCCAGTAGCTCCATGGCTACCTCCAAACTCGTAATGATGTCCATTGATTTATCTACAAGCTGAGCCTTGGATATATATTTACAATATGCCGACTGGATGCATAGAAGATCACGGGAGACCATGCCAAGGGACCTAAAATACATTTTTTCAGGGTTTCATTATTTATGGTTTACCCATCCTTTCCAGCAATGCCCATCACTCTTTAGGTCATAGCCCCATGTTTCAGCTCCTCCCTCAATTGTCCATCCTACTTAAAGCACTGACCTAATCAAGAGGGCTTGTCCCAGTGACAAGACAGCAAAAGGGTAAGAAGGTTACCCAGTTACCCCATTGGGTCCTTCCTGCAAACCTGGTCTACTCCTCTGCCTGCCTCCCACTTGCCTCACAGCAATGCCCTTAACAATGGTGTGCAGGCATGAGCTATGAGACACACCAACCATATAGCATTCAAGTGCTGCATACTGCTGCTCACTGATTGCTAGGTAACACATTTCTTTCCAGAGCACTGTCATGGCCCTGCTCGACCAGTGAAGGAGCAGTTTGTGACCATGAAAGTAAGATAAGACAAAAAAAAATGCCTGTATCCGTGCATGTTTGGATGTATTGCAATATGTGTGCATGGAACATTTTGAACATGTGTGCATGTGTGTATGTTTGTGTGCGTGGGTCTGAGTGTGTGTGGTTAAGACTGTGTGTGTGTATTTTCTGTTGAAGAGGAATTAATGCATGTGTTTGGCAACAGGGTCTACATCATGAAAATTGTTTACAGTGAGATTGCCAGCTTGTGCAATATCACCCAAAGCGTTATATTGGGAATTTGTACATAGATTGTGGCAGTGGCTTCATGACGTGTTTTACAGTAGAAACGCTGGCATGAAAATGACTTCCAGTCATAATGTTGGCAATTGTTGTGGACACAGGCAAGATGGAAATCTTTTAAAGTATAATGTACAGGAATTGCATGCTTGTGATGGATTTGCAACGCTGTACCCTCAACAAGGGAATGCGCTACCCAGAACCATGAACCTTTTCTCACACATGGGTAAACGTGCAGTTGGCAAAGCATAACAGTTTCGCGTTTTGTATCCAGCATGGGCCTCTCGAGCTCCCACAATGTCTAGTAAGGGATCTACAATATGTACCGTTGGTTTAAAAAACATTATCAAAACAAACGGTATTTCCAGCAAATGAATGAAGGGGATTGCTTTCTTTTTCTGGTTTTGGTTCCACCTAGAGAGAGCTTCAGGCTCTCTTAGTTGCAGAGGAGTGGAAATTAAGCTGGTGTTGTGACTATACCTTGCCATGCACCAGGGACCAGTCAAGGGTGACCAGGCAAAGCTCCACATACCTCCCTCGAGTCCATTATCAACTGGCTTAGGCAGACAGACAGCCTCCTTAGCCATCCTGTTCGTGCTACCCAAAGCCAGGCAGATGATCTTGTCATAAGAGTCTATTGTCCGGGTAGTGTGTGTGTAGGTTCTCCTGAGTCATTAACGGTGTTTGTAAGTAGTAGGCATCATGTAGTTGTCAGGTTCTAGCGCCATTGGGAGGTCTGCATCTACATAATCCGTCCATCCTACCCTCAGTTTCATCCTTATTTTATGAATCTCCCCCATCATAGATCTTTTTTCCAGATTTTGCTCTAGTTGAGCACACGAATTGGATATCCTGGCCACTGGTGTGGGTCCTGGCAGGGGTGGACTGGCCCATAGGGAACTCTGGAGATTTCCCTGGGCCTCTGTTGTATGGTATTTCCACATTTTCCCAAAGGAAATGGGTTGGGCTTGCTGAGAATGTGTAACATAGGGCCATTTTGAAAATTATTTCCAGGGCCTCTTTTGCTTCCCTGTCCACCCCTGGGTCCTGGATGGTCCTAGCTGAGGGGTCTCATTTCTAGGTATCTTTAGGTAGACAACTACACCATTATGGAATCTAAACATGTATGAAAGGAAAATGTACCAAAATATATTCTTTATTAATAACTAAATAATAAAATAAAAAATGTACATTGGTTGTGTACCCCACTCCTCTATACTCCAACATAAACACTTCCAAAACACAAACGTCACATACTCATTGCTACACCACGCTTACAAATGTTCAAAGTCTAACATACAAGAAGTGGGTTCATTTACATATCTAGTGTACAAAGGGGAACAAAATCCCATTGGCTTCCTGGGGCTTTCTGGGACTTTCTGGGGCCTGGTACCACGCTATCCCCAACGTTCCCTCCCTAAATACCTCCCTGCTAGGGTCCTCCACTCCACTAACTCCAACTCTCTGCTTGTCAAAAGCTTCTCCAAGCAGAGAGTGGGGGGCAGGTCTCTCTTTTAGGCTGGTGCCTCTCTTTGGTACAGCCTCCCTTCCCCTCTCAGACTTGAACTGGACCTCCTTAAGATCTGCAAACTTCTCAAAACTCTGCTTTTCTCTACCTCTTTCCCTTCCCTTCCCTCCCCTGCTAATCACCCCACTGCAGCTGACACTGGCGTCCTGGACCTCATGCATCTCACAGGTTACCAGGCCCCTGCCCAGTCTACACCAGCATCCTACCACCCAGCACTGTCCTGTGGGCCCCCAACAAGGCGGTTGTGCACCCCACCTGGGGATCCCTCCACCAGGTTATGTTGGTAGGTCTGGAAAAGATCTGGGGCTACACTTATGTCAGGACTGTCATGATTCAGGGCTAGCTAGCTTTTTGGTTGTAGCCCCTGAGCCTTTTTCTGGGACTACAACCAAAAGGCCCGGGGCTATAGCCCCCCAGCCCATCCCTAGCAACATGTTTGCTTGGCCTCCGCACTTGCACTTAGCCAGCAGCTTTCCCCCACCCTCACGGCACCCCTGAGCACTTCCCTCCTGGCCACTCACTAGCACTTGCCCTACCTCGCTCCCTTCCCTCATCCCCTGCACTTCTACTCACTGCACTTGCATGTCAGAATGTCACAAGGACTAGGAGATATATGATATGATATTGTATTTGTATCACACTCATACAAAATTGTTTGAGAGCGCGACAAGGCAAAGTGAGGGGAACAAGGGAGAACAAAAAAAGCACAACAATCTTACAGGGCCCAGTGAAATTGAGAACGCACAAGTGCATGGGAGAGGGAAAGGGAAAAAGTGCATGGAAGGGGGGAGAAGTGGAGAGTGCAGAGCAAAGGAAAACATATAAATAATAAATAAATAATAAAGGAAACCAACAGTGGTAGTGCAGCCACACTTGGCAAGTGCTGGGTTGAGGCAGCAGGCAGGGTATGTCTGATAAGTGCTGGAAAAAAAATAGGGCCAGGGGCTGTAATGTTACAGATACTGACCCCAGTGCAGTGATTGACCGAAGGAAGTGCGGGAGGAGGGTGGCAGGGTGAGCAGGTACCTGGACCCAGAAGACAGAGGGTGGGACCAGGTGCACTGCACCAAGAGAGAAAAGATCAGTAGGGGAGAGGAGGAGCAAAGGCAGAAGTTAAGAGGAAGGTCTTGAGGTACTTTCAGAACTGGAGATGGTTATCCTCAAGTTTCAGTGTGGCAGGGAGGCTGTTCCAGAGGGAGGCCCCTGCCAAAGATAGAGATCTACCCCCACCTCATTTCTTTGAGAGCCTTGTGGACAATGCAGAGGGTTTTAAATGTAATCCTTGTGTCCACTGGGAGCCAGTGGAGAGATTTCAGGGCTAGAGAGAAACGATCTCAGGGCTTGAGGCCAAGGGCAAGTCTTGCAGTCCTGTTCTGGATGAGTTGAAGAGGGCAGAGAGTAGAGGCATGTAGATTTAGAAAGAAGCTTTTACAATAGTCCAGCCTGGAGAGAACCAGGGCTTGGGAGAAAGTGAGCTTCTGGGGGAAGGAGAAGGTGCAGTAGGAAGTTAGACTTTTCTGAGACGTGGGCATAGAAGGAAAGCATATAATCAAAGATGACCCTGAGGTTCTTGGCCTCAGAGGTGGGGGTAGGAGGAGGGCCAGGGGAGGTTGGCCAGAGAGTGAGGGGAAAGGAGGTTGAGGGTGTGCCGACGAGGAGGATCTCTGTCCTGCTGGCATTCAGCCAGAGATCGTTTTCGGCACACCAACCCTGAATGGCAGTTAGGCAATCAGAGATGAGAGAAGGAGAGGAGGTGGCCGAGGGAAGCCTGAAAATGAGTTGAGTGTCATCAGCATAGCAATGGAAATTTGAGCAGAAAATGGCAATGCAGTGGGCGAGACTTGCCAGGTATTGGTTGAAAAGCCAGGGCAAGAGGTTAGACCCCTGGGGAACACCACAGGTAGAGAGGAAGATATATGAAAGGAAGGAACCAAGTTGGACCTGCGAGGGGCGGTCGGAGAGAAAAGAGGTCAGCCAGGCCAGAGTAGGATCATGATTGTTTATTACTGTCTTCTGCTATTATTATTTACCCCCCTTGTTCCCTCCCCATTTTATCTTGTGGCACCTGGAAGCACTATTTTCTTGTATAGGCGCCTAACAAATGCTCAATAAATATATAAATAGACAATTACGATAACAATAAATTCCGGCTAATTCATTTTTGTGCAATGTTCACATGCATATCAGATTTCTCCAACATGTTTGTGTCATCATATAATTATTTGATGTATGTTTTATCTCTGACGGACCCAATTCAAACAAGTTGAGGAAAGATGTCCTCTTGTTCATTTGTTCGGATGGATGGATATTAAAGGACACCTAAATCATATCTTTAGGTAGAACAATGAATACAATTCAGGTGAGTAGAAATATAGTTGAGAATCAGGTTTTCCTTTGTAGAGCTCGGCACCTAGAAGGCACTGCATGTGGGGGGCCTAATTGGGGACATTAAAGCGAAAGTATGGCAGGCACGTAGGAAAAAGTTTAACAGATCAAAATCTTGAAATAGAACTCACTCCCAGATAAGTGTTGCATTTGGCCCTTTTCGAACAGTAGATAATGCAACATTATTTTTATAGCTAACAGGAAATGTCTACATGTAAAAGGCATTTTTACTGAATATATTCAGGTAGGGTTGTGACAGTGTAGGGGAACTGGTTGAGCATGTTGAATGTCATTATCAAGCCCATACATTACGTATTTATATAAACTACTATATTACCAATGCTTGTAGGGAGGCTCGTAAATTTACACAATTCTTTCCAACTACCAATATATAGTTGCCCTAAACAACCAATGCACATTTCGTTTTTTGGGGACAATCTGCAGATCTCGATAAATGTCTAGGTGCTGTTTTTCTGGCCCATCCCAATTCCTTCATAATAATCCCTCCTAGCTGCAGTGGCCCCACTGTGGCTATCCACTTGCCACAGCTCACCTGTCCTCCTCCATCTTCCATACACTGCGCATGACACCAAAGTGGCCCCAAGCAGAAAGCTTGGATTAACACAACCACATCTGTCAATGATATGATATGATTGGTTATTTATAACGCCCTTATTACCCAGACTTTTCTAAGCTTGGACCCAGGGATCGAACCTGTGTTGCTCCACGTCGTCTTGCTTCCAAGGCGAGCACGTTGCCCCTGAGCTATCCTCCCGAGACTGGTTAGATAACAGCCCCACCAATGCTCTTTGCTTCTATTTATATCATATTTGCACTCACTTGTTAGAAGTGTCACATGGTTTACATAGACTGATACATAAATAGCCGGATGAAAGGATATATGTAGCGAAGGGTTAAATAGGTAGCATATCCACATTGTTCCAAAATATCAAACTGGTAGCATCTAATCCAAATTAAATTTGTCAGGATGGTTATTTTCCAGGATGCAGGTTGCGTTTCATGACAACATAACAAAAAAACTTCTGTCTTATAGAAGCCGAGAGTTTTCTTTAAAAAAAGGCTCTTCCATTTGTCAGTATGTCTGGGCCCAGGTCTCTCCTAGCAATTTAATTAAAATACAATTAAGTTGTGTTAAGTTTAAAGGATTCTCACAGCCTTCTTCTCTCTTTCACACAGCCTTCTTCTCCTCCTGAGTTGTTCATTTTGGGCTTAAGGGGTTTCAATACCCTCTTCTGACTTCCGGGGGGGGGGGGGCGAACTTCCTACCTGGCCTCAGCTCCAAGCAGGAGCCTTTGTATTTGTATTTATTTGTATTTATTTGGTATTTATATAGCACCTTGATCCAAAGCGCTTAAAATAATATATAAAATATAAAAACAGTACAGTAGTAAACAAAATTAATCTTGATATTAGGAGCCTGAGTTCAGCCCTGCTGGGTCAGATAAAGTTTCAGCGATTCGCAGAATAAGGAATAGGTAGTGATAAAGCGTAGAGAAAGAGGAAGAAGATTCTAATGCAGTGGGCAAGGTGAACAAGTGTGCGAAAGCATGATTGGGCACAGGGAGGGGCTAGAACTACAAGACAAAACTGAGAACTAGAGCAAAGGGAGCAGGAGGGAGTATAGAATGAGACCAATGAGGAAAGGTAATCAGGAGTAAGGCCGTAAAGTGATTTGAATAACAAGCAAAGAACGTCGAATTTAAGTTGTGCATGAAAAGGAAACCAGGCAAGAGTGAGAAGAGCAGATGATATAGATTCACATGGGTCAAACAGAAGAGTACCCAAATAGCAGCATTGAAAACGGATTTTAGAGGAGCAAGTCGAGAGGTTGGTAGAACAAAAAGTGTAGTGGAACAGTAAAAGAGGCGTGAACAAATTTGAGAAGATATAAGTAGCTTAGTTGCATCAAAAGTTAAGAAAGAGTGTACTTTGGAAATATTAAATAGATGATAACGGCAAGCACGAGAAGAGATAGAAATGTGATGTTTGAATGATAAAGCGTAATCAAAGTATAGTCCCAAATTGCGAGCAGTAGATACAATAGGAAGTTGAGAAGGAGGAAATGAAATAAATGAAGGAGGAATAGGAGAGGAAATAGTAGTAGAAGGTAAAAAGAGTAGTGGGAGGACATCCATAATTTGATGGCCATTAAGCATGGAGACAGCTGAGTATGAATATCAGATGAAAAGGAGGAGAAAGTGAGAAAGAGCTGGGTGTCAACAGCGTAGAAGGTGAGATAGGCCATAAGAGGAGATAACTTTAGCAAGAGGAAAAGTATAAAGAGAGAAAAGAAAAGGCCCCAAAACTAATCCTTGTTGGACACCATGAGCAAGAGGATGGGAGTCTGAAGTTGTCCCACCCCAAGAAACAGAAAATGTCAGTTGGGACAAGGAAGATTTAAACCAGGAGAGAACAGAACCGGAAAAACCAATGGAGGACAGGGAAGCTAACAAGAGTGAATGATCAACAGTGTCAAAGGTGGAAGAACCCCTACCTGAAAATCAAAGAACCTCAGGGTCATCTTTGACGCCACACTTTCCTTATCCCCACACATCTCTGATGTCTCTAAAAAATCTAACTTCTTATTGCACCTCCTTAGAGGTACTCTTCCTTTCCTCACTTTCCCACAGAAGCTCACTGTCTCCCAAGCTCTGATTCTCTCTAAATTGGACTACTAACAGCCTTTTTCTAAATCTACCTGCCTCTCATCTCTGCCCTTTACAACTAATCCAGAACAGGACTGCGAGACTTGTCCTTGGCCTCAAGCCCTGGGATTGTATCTCTCCAGCTCTGAAATCTCTGAAAATCCCTTCATTGGCTCCCAGTGGATGCAAGGATTAAATTTAAAACCCTTTGCATTGTCCACAAGGCTTTCTGGAGCCTGGGTCCAAAATACCTTCAACTATCCCTTCAACTATCCCTCCATAAATACCTCCCCTCTCGAGCCCTTCGCTCCTCTACCTCTAACTCCCTCAGGGTCAGTCGTTTTCAAAGAAACGAGCTGGAGGTAGATCTCTGTCTTCGGCCGGGGCCTCCCTCTGGAACTGCCTCCCTGCCACCTTGAAACTTGAGGAGAACCATCTACGGTTCCGGAAGCTCCTCAAGACCTTCCTCTTCGCTTCTGCCTTCGCCCTGCTTCTCCCCTGCTGATCTGCCTTTTTCCCTCGGCACTCTGCACCTGGCCACCTTCTGCCCTTCGGGCCCAGGTACCTGCTCACCCTGCCATCCTCCTGCACTGCCTCCGGGCCACCCCTTGCACTGGGGCCTGTGTCTGTGCCCATACAGTTCCCCACCCACTCTTCTTCTGCACTTATCAGATACTCCCTATCTGACTAACCTAGCACCTTTGCCTCTTACAGGCTGCACTACCACTGCTAACACTCTATTTAATTATTTATGTACTTACTATTTATTTTGTTTCTCTCCTATGCTCTGCACTTTCCACCTTTTTCCCTTCCCCATGCACTCTACCCCTTTTTCCCTTCCCCATGCACTTGCGCGTTCTCAATGTCATTGGGCCTAGTAAGATCGTTGTTTTTGTTTCTCCCCTGTTCACCTCGCTTTGCCTGGTTGTGCTCTAGATCATATCATATCATATAAGAAAGGTCTAATAGAATGAGAATAGAAGAATGTTTGAAGTAGCGCTTCGTAAGTAACGAGTTTAGGACTGAAAGGAGAGAAGTTTCCATTGAGTGCATAGGACGAAAACCAGATTTAAAACGGGGTATAATAGAGTTATTAGAGATAAATAAGGAGACTTGTAGATGGACAAGACATTCAAGTAGCTTTGATAAGTACGGAAGGAGAAAAGTAGGTCAAAAGTTAGAAACAAGAGAGGGGTTAGCAGGAGGTTTCTTTAAAATAGGAATGATGGAGGCATGTTTGAAGGAGGAGGGGAAAGTTGAAGTTAGAAGACAAATATTAAAGAAAGATGTTATATAAGATTGAAGAGAGTGATAAAACTTAGAGATAAGGACTGATGGAATGGGATCAGTGAGCGCAGCTGTAGGGTGAGCACGAGTCCTCAGAAGAGATATGTCTTCATTTGTGATGGTAAAGAAATGAGAGATAGAGGTAGTCAGAGGAAGAGTAGAGGGAGGGGATGGAGTTGGTGTAGGCGACAAAGAGGAGTCAATAGCAAGGAAGAGAGAGACCATCTTGGAGGAGAAAAAGCAGGCTATATCAGAGGCAGATAGAGAAGAGTTAAGCAAGTGGTCCAAAGTTGGGGGGGAAAGGAGATGAGATAGAATTTGAAAGAGGCGTTGTGGGTGAGCTGACTGGGCATGGAGGATATCCGAGAAAATGATTCTTCAGCAGCTTTTGGCAAGCTCTTTAGGTAGTGTTGCATTTGAGCTGGCCTACAACACTTGCTTGGAGTTTCAGGCAGACTGGAGGCCAACCTAAACTATGTTTAGGGTACTCACTAGGACCCTTACAAAAACCCACACCCTTGTGGTCCTGATTCTCCAACCCCATTCTCAAGTCTACCTTTTGCCTTCAGCATCTTACCCCAAGTCTTGCCCTAGACTTCTCTCTCAATTCATTCTGAGCTTCACCTTCCTCGTCTGGACATCTCACCACAAGCTTGTTTTTCCACTCATCCTAGGTGGGATCTAAGTGGTTTGCTCAAATTCTTTTGGTCGAGTTACATTTCCTGAGACTGTATTACAGATTTTACAGTTTTCTTACCACCAAAAGCAGCAGAATCGCCCGCACCCACTACCTCCCCTGCCCAATCACCCCCACTTTCTGTATACTTAAACCAAACCTACCATCTCTCTGTTTTGCAGTAAAACAAATGGAAAAAATGGGACGAAATCTAATTCAGCCTAATTGTAATTTTGGCAAAAGTGGGCAATACCAAAAGGTTTACCATTGGTGTCTTAGTGTCCAGAATCCTATTGGTATTGCTACAGTTCCTTCACATATCTACTAATGTGAAGTCTCTCTCCTCCTCCTTAGCAATATTCTAATTCTTCTCCACACTTCTATCACCTCCTTCTTTACCTTCTTGATATTTCTACACTTTTCCTTTTGACTTCCTTTTGCCCCCTCCTCCTACACCTCCTCGATGTTCCACCAGATTTACCCCCTACTTCTCTCTATCACCTCCTTCTTCTGCCTCCAGATGTTTCCCCCCTTCATCTATCTCCCTTTATTTTCTTTGCAATCGCTCATGCTCTAACGACTCTTTCCAATCCTCTGGCTCGCTGTCTTTTCAGCCCTCTGGGTCCTCCTTCTCCGAAACTCTTGAGAATTTCTCACGCCAGCTCCCTGGGTCTTTCTTCTCCCATCCTTGTGGATGTTTCTCCTTTCAAACAACTGGTTCTGTCTTCTCCCATCCCTCAGGGTTACTGTCCTCACAACCTTTAGGCCCATCTCTCCCTAGCCCCCTGTGACTTTCTTTTAACCATACCAGGGACCCTGGATCTGCTGTAGCCTTCTGTCATATTTTTACCATAGCCTTCCGGGCCTCTCATACTGCCTTTTGTCTCCAGCTCTTCCATGTCTCCAAGGGCTCTGAAAGGATCTCATGTCTTCTTCATTTGATCCAAATCAATCTCCTTCACTGTCTCCTTCTATTCATCCCTTCAGGTGAAAAAAATGAACACTTTCTCGCAACTCCCATGGCTTTCTGCCGCAGACCATGAATTATGTAGGGGAACCTAGGAGCGTTTGCTGTCATAGCAAGGATGGGGGAAAGGATGATGGGTTCCAAACCTGTGGATGGCATACAGCCCTGATGTGCAACAGGTTTGGCTCATTCCTCACATTGTACGGACCTCTGTCTGCCTTCCACACCATAGCCCATCCCTTGGGGTGGTATCTGGTAACCTAACCAGTCTTAACTGTGTATCACCTTTGAGAGATGGCTGATGGATTGAATGAGTTGTGTCTTCAGGTTTAGTTCTTGCTCATTTTGCCTGTGGTTTAAATTAGGTTTCTTTATCCACATAAGGGGAGCAGAGCAAGTGGGCACAGTCAGTTCTGTGTGATCTCTGCACCTCGATTCCTTCTGTGGGCCAGGACTGTATAAGGTGGCAATGTCTCAAGAGTGTGTTGTGGTGAGGGTTGCCAGGGGATTCTGCCCATGCCAGCCCAGCATCACCTACCTTGGGGAGCAGCAGCCGAACCTCTGTGCGATCATATCATGCAAATGCACGGGACTTCATAACAGAAACAATATGTACATTCGAAAATATATGCTCTGTTCAGCTTGCTTGAAAAAATAAAATTAAAAGAAAAGCAGACAGCAGCTGGGATGTTTCAAACTAGCTCACAAAACCTGCTTCCTTTTTTCAAACTAGAGACTCTAATCCTCTACACTACCATCAATGTGCTTATGAAGCACCTACAACGGTTTAGAAGCCTAAACCCAGAAAGACTGTCACTATTCAGCCTCTTCTCTCTTAGGGATATCAATCATTGCCTACATTGAAGGACATCACTAGAGGTTAGAACACTCATCTGGGAAGTCACGTTAACTGTAGGTTAAATCCTCCCCACCAATGATCTCTTTCTATTTTAAACATTTTATTAGGTGCGGTGATGACAGTGTTAATTATTTAACTGTCTGAAAGATGACCAGGGAGGTGGTGACTCTTCAGTACACAGAGGGGTCAGGCAAATGGACTGCTGAAAGGATAAGAGAATTCTGATTCTGGATATGGTGCAGGGAATTCGGGAATGGTGAGTTAATAACGGATTAGCATATGTAGGCGGGCCTAAGGGTACATAGAAAGAGGAATGAGCAAGGGTGAATTTCAATACTTCCATGAAGAGACTGTAGAGGTATTTATTTTCATTGTGACCCTTCCAATATGCCATTGAAAGGGTGAAGGTAATACTAGAGAGGTAAGATAGGGTGTGTCTGCCAGCCTGAAGACACAGTCAAGTGGTTGAAGGGAATACAAAAAAGGTTATCAATCAATCAATACTTTAGTCGACTTAAAGTCATCAGGACACAACTTATATAACATACTACAATACATAAAATGCATTCATGACTCCATTAAATGCCAATATACCACACATAAGTTTAAAATCATTATTGTCCACATCTCCATAGTATTTAAATATTATATACGTAAAGTTGCAAAACTTTAGAGTCCTTGGTCTCTCAACATGCTGCAATAAGAAAGTTATTAAAATGTGATCAGCATTGGGGCTAAAATTGGAAAAGAACCAAAATCAATAGGAATACAATTAGATTTAAAGTCCTACCAAGAGACGCCTTCTTAACCATGCTCAATGTATACTTAGCCACAAAATGGACAATATCCATATCAAACGATTGGCGTCTTTCAAAGTGCGAACTTCGTGAAATAAAATCAATGGTTTAAGATATTTAATCCTTAGATCTTTCAGCCCGTCGCAGATAAACATAAAATACATGCTCATGGCACCACACAAAAAACAGTACCAGTTGAGATGTTCTACTTTCTTGTGTATGTCTGTACCCTCAAATATCTGGGTCTGAACTCCTTATAAAGAGCCCAGACATAATTCAGGACAATCTAGGTAAGGCTCATGACCAAATGTTCTTTTGGAGAACAGATAGTCCATGCCCCAAGCTAAACCAAGACGTGCTCCTTCCATGTTGCTAGGCCTCAACTGTACCCAGGCCTTTTTTACCCCAAGTGCCATAGTTTTAGAAATCAAACTCGGGTGAGCCAATAACAGAAAATGTCCAGTGCTACCAGACAATTCTTTACATCTACAAGCCATGGGATATTCATTCTCCTTCCATGTTCATTACATGGGTTAGAGTTTCCTGAAATTTGCCGAGAGCAGGATTCCCCCATTTTCTGGTCCCTTAAAGCACCCGTCGTATGAAAGCCTCATCATCAATTGTGGAGAGGTTACACTCCATCCATACAAGTGCGGTTGGGGCGCCTTGGGGAAGTAGTAACATTATCTTAAAAATGTGTTTTCAATTGTGTTCAAAGTCCAAATCCCCAAATGTCTGTGCCATATAGTGCTGCCGACTTTGCTTGTGATTGTATACTTCCAAAACGGTATCCGGTCATTGCCTTGACAACCAAAGCATCGACAGCCATACCATCTAAAAAAATGCATTAAAAAAAATGCATCGAAAAAAAGGCATCTAATGCATTTTTTGGGATTGTAAAGGGTTTAGTTTAATAAAAATGGGTTTTCAAGGTAAAAATGGGTGGATGGGGGGACCCCCCATTAACAAAAGAAAACAAAATGCATTAGATGTTTTTTTTTAATGCTGCTTTTAGATGGTATGCCATTAGATGCTTTGGCTGTCAATGCAATGACTATAAATCATTGTGAATAGAGAAATAGCAGCAAAAATAGCAGCAGGAACTAGTGGTGCAGACAATGCAATTAGCACAAGGAAAACACATGTTACTAATAAACAGCAACGGACATAATTAAAACACTAACTCCTAAAACGTTTAAAAGATTATAAGCACATTGAGTGCATGCATATAAAGAGATAAATTCCAAATCTTTATTGATAAAACTGAAAATGTGCAGGTGGCTGGGTCTGAGGAAAGGCACTGTTCCCTATAGAATTCCACACTGTTTCGCCAATCTGCACCACATTTTGCACAGGTACCTGTTAGGACCCTCTGGACAATACTGGCTACATGCAGGGGCGTTGCTAGAGGGGGGCTAAGGGGGCTATAGCCCCTGATCTTTTGGTTGTAGCCCCGGATGGAATCTCAGGAGCTACAGCCAAAAGACTAGCTAGCCCCCAGTCCCGACAGTTCCGACATCAGCTTAGCCCCGGGTCTTTTCCAGACCTAGCAACTCCCCTGGCTACGTGACATTTGCACCCCGCCCCTTTCCCTGGATTACAGCAAAACTCAAAATGTGTTTGTGGGTTTGTGGCTTGGTGAAGCATTGTTCCTTATACAATCCAACACCGTTTAACCAATCTGCACCAAATTTTTCATAGTTACCTGTTAGTACCCTCCGGACATTACTGGCTAAATGACATGTGGACACCCCACCCATTTCCACAGATTCCAGCAAAACTCTACATTTGTTGTGGGTTTGTGGCTTGGCGAAGCATTGTTCCTTATACAATTCCACACTGTTTCAGCAATCTGCACCAAATTTTGCAGTTACCTGTTAGGACCCTCCCAACATTACTGGCCACAGAACATTTGGACACCCCGCCCTTTTCCCCATATTACAGCACCTTCACTCATGAGACGGTTAGCTGAAATTGGTTAAACATCAATGTGGTAGTGTAGGACCACCGTTCCTCAACCGTAGAATGCACAGCTTTTGGGACATTTGCACTGCAATGCACCACAACAAACTGCACCATGCCAAAGTGAGGAAACAGGTGGGGTGAGGGAACAGAGGATCCCAGTATGCAGCAGCACACCAACTCCTGCCTCCCCCAACGTCTGCTCCAGGGTTTATCAGCCAGCAACACACACCCATTCTCAGTGCAGTTTACTTCAGAGTGCAAAGCACATCATGCGATAAACGAATTGGAACAGCGACCTAGAGGATCATTGATTTTCATCAATTGATGAGAGTGTTGTCATGTCTGTCCATAGAACCCAATCTGAGGATACTTTTTGCTAGTAAAAAATAAAAAAAAAACAGTCCAATCCAATTAGCAATTTAGTCCAATTAGCAGTAGGCACCCAGTATGCAAACAACAGGTGACCGTAGAATGGTACCAAGCGAGACATGAGGAGCAAGGCACGCCCGACTGCTCAAAGTGCTGCCAGAGTCCAACTTCCTCCCCTCGCACCCACATGGTATAAACAAGTTGTTGGGACATGTGAGAAAGCTGAGGGTGTTCTTGATCCTAACCCCATTGGATCCTCTGTGCAGGTGGCCAGGGAAAGGCCATTTCTATTGGATCCTAACACTGGGGGTGAAGAAGCGAGGGAGGATCACCTGGGTGGAAGGTCTTTGAGGATTGGGAGTGGGATGACCTCAGGCGAGACATGGTATCCCCTTTTCCTAATGATGGCCAACCTAACCCTCCCCTGACCTTTATGTGTTATTTTAAGACAGTTCCCCTCAATTCCCCATATGTGACACTTGATGATACTGAGATGAGGAAGAAGCAAGTGCGAGTAATGAAAACCACACACTTTCACCACTTTGGTACTGGGGCTAGGAAGATGCCTGCAAGATGGTGGGAGGGTCATTCATTTACTCCTAATTATGGGCAGGCAAAACTGATTGAGAGAGCACACCTGCAGCCTGTTGGAGGATTACAGCTGTATAAAAGGAGGAGGAAAAAGCAACAGTGAGAGCAGCAGCATTGAGTCCTGTATGAAAAGCAGAGAGCCAACCTGGAAATGAGGTGAGTCACTGGAGGGAACTGCCCGAAGAGGTCCAAGGTGTACATCACATGAGATGCTTAAAACTGCTGGGAGAGGTGACCTGCAACAGCCTGGCATGGGAGCAGGCGCTCCATAGAATGGACTGGCAGCAAATAAGGTCAGCCAAGTGGAAAGGCTGTCCCTTTCCCTTTCGAGTGAAGTGTTTGTTCCCCATTGCTGAGATGCTGGCCCAGGGGTGTCAATGGGGCAGAGTTGGACTCCAAGCAGCAGATGCTGCAGATCGTGTGCTCCATGCTGCGAGTACAGCAACCAAAGAGACCAGCGAGTTTCTGTAACATGAGAAACCCGCTGCGCAAATGAATGAACATTTCCCTTTGTGTTGAAATGCATTGTAACTACCAGCAGAGTAGCTGCATGCGTTACCAAAGCACGTCATCAAGGTCTCCGCTCCTGTGACTTTTTCAATTAGGAACTTGAAAGAGCCGGAAGTACTTTGTATCGGAGTGGTCAGGTTTCTTGGAGCAGAATGATTTTGAAAGTCTCTTAGTATGGGGAATTTCTCTTAAAGACACAGACACCAATAATGCCAAATTGAATGCAAATGTTATAATTAAGCAGAAAATACTGCATAGTATCTGTAGCAGAGAATGGAACTGTGCAATCACTACTGCATGCTGAATTTTGGACATAGCTGAACTTTCCAGTTTAAATAAATTACTGAATGTTAGGTCCATTAACTGTATACAATCCTGAAAATAAATTTGTAACCTGTGAACTACAGTGAAATGCAAGTCTTGGAACAGGGACTTAATGATTGTTTCTTTTGTGCTTTAAACTGTGACAACTTTGAGACCGCTTGTGGAACTGTTTTATACTCGGGGAAGGAGCTGAAAGAAAGCAGCGAGCAGGAAGAAGCTCAGAACCTTTGTTTGAACACTGTTTCTTTTGACTGTTACATCCCTGTACACTGGGTTGTTGTAGTTGTGAGGGCAAGGATAGGTGTTGGACACAGACAGACGTTTAAATTGAACTCTTTAACTCAGACTTTCCTTACTTTTATTTAGGTAGTGAAAGCCCACCTTAGATAGGGCAACTTAGGCTTTCAACCATCCTGACATTTAACACATTATCAGGTTGCTCGCTTGTCACGCTGCCACTCAATTGGCACTATGACAAAGGAAAGGAGTATTTTTGGAGCACCGATAATCACAGAAGCCCTCCAAGTTCCCAACTGAGGGTGGCCACATAGCTATAGACCCAGGCAAAAATCATATTGTTGCAGTCCGGACAGGGAACTCCACCTTTGCTGCAATAAGTCACAAATGCAGTCTCTTTGCGGCACAGCAAAAGTAAGTACATGTAAGCAGGAAAAGTCAGACCCAGCAGGGCATGTAAGATGATGAAAATGTATTTCTTACCAGCAATCCTGTCTCCTGTGCTACTCCATCATACACCTGGAGAGTGGAGAGTGGAGAATGTAGATAGCCAGTGAGCCTGTACACCCTGGGCCTGCAGCGGCAGGCTTGCAACAGGCGCAGGATTCAGTTTATAGATCCTAACCTGCCAGCACCCCTCCGAACAGTGTCAAACAGGGAAGCAGACTTAACCACAAGTGCGTCTTGGGGCTGTTTATATTTGCCCTTATTGGGGCGGGGTCTCCTCTCCACACCACACCGCTCTCACAGCTAAAAGGGAGCCAAACAGGGAAGCAGGATTTAAGAGGTTAAAAGAAAAGGCTATCTAGTGAAACAGTGATTTGACTTGGGTCATGCCAGAGGGCAAAGTGATGTTGGAACAGATTTGACAGATGACAAGTAGTCGGTAGTGGAAGGAGAGGGTAGCAGAGGTATTGAAAGAGGCAAGAGAAATTTCATTAAACTTGGAGTTGCACGCATCTGGATAATTTTGTATATGGAAATCAATTGGTGAGACATTTGCCATGGGTCCAGTGATTGAAGGGAAACAGGTAATGCCTATTTTGACTCTGTTGAGCTAAAACTGGGCATGGCTGTTCCCCATGTTTCAACTCTTGAGTATTTGAATTGGAAAATCAGGATGTCTCCCTGAATAACTCTTGAAACCTTCTTCTTTAAAGAAGGACATTGTAAAAAATAGCAATAAACCTGCAACTTGTTTCAAGGTGGTGGTGGAGATTGAGTTTTGTATGAAGAACAAAGGAGATAGAGGCAATGTCTAGTAGTGTGGACTGCTGAAAATGGGGTAACTTTCATCAATTAAAAAACATTTTAATCATCAAAAATTGTAACATCAAAACATCATACATTATATTTCCTAATAAACTTTAAAACAACACAAAATGTGATAGTGGGTAAAATACACCTTTACAAACTGCCACATCCGTGGCCAGCGTATCTCAAACAACATTAAATTGTAACATTTGTTGACCTCTGATTCTTATATGACTTCAAAAAACCTTGAGTTTATGCAATACATTCAGTGGTTAATTGCATCCCTTTGTGTCTGTATTTCAATTATACTGTGTCAATTCTCAACATGTTTCTGTTCTTATGGGTGATCAATCCAGAACATTCATCAGGAGTGGGACTCTGGATGTGAGACTAGTGTACTGATGTGCTAGTGTGTTGATTGCTTTGTTCGGTGTGTTGTGTTGTCCAAACCCTGTATAGGTGATTTATAGAGGGCGATTCCGTTCTTCAGAACGTAAGGAGGAGAAAAGCTTTGTCCTTCCTTCTGCTTCCTTCTGCCTAATCTGGTCGAGAAACTAGATTCGAATGTTGGGCTTCAGGCATCAGAATCAGAAATGCTTAGCCTTACCAAAAAAGGGTTAAATTGATAACCGTAGCAAAAAATCGCATGGAATTCCTTAATGTTGCACGCGTTCCGTGTCAGCCAGCGTATGCATTCTGAGAAAGGTCTGCTGAGATGTTCTCGATCAGTAAAGATTCCGGCGTGTCTGTTGCTTCGCGCACAGAGCTACTCGTTCTCAGATGCGGCTGCTATCTTGTCATGCTGCCGGCCTGTTCATCATGTTGGATTGAGTTTTGCCATACCCAATCATGTAGATCCATAGAGCATATGTGTGCACCTTTCTTTACTCCCACACCATAGAATAATTACAATATAGTGCTGCTGCAGGATCATAAAGGCTTAATAGATTTTGTATTACATCTCCAGCTGGATTTCCTGTAGAAACTTTGCATGCTACAATTATGACTGCAACCGGTACTCGAGGGCACTCGAGTGAATACCTTTTCTGTAACCACTCCTCCCCTCTTCACACATCTCCAAGTACTTCACTACTCGTCTATACAGTTACAAATTCTTCCAAGGGTTGCTTCCACCTTTTGATGCAGAATAAACATCAGGCTGCTGCTAGCCCTTCTTACCATGCTACCTGTATCAACTTCCTGTGTTTGATGGATGATCTTGAAGCAAAACGTTATCTGTAAGGACATCATCATAAAGCCCATTACTTTTTCTCTTGCTAAATCATTACTTTCTAAAAAGGCTTTTATTTAAGACTCATTATTTTGGGTCTCATCAAAGGTTTGGCAGTTCGATAAAGAAATCATAGTACTCAACAATAACTGCTCTTGCCTCTGTCAACCAACAATTCTACACTATTGTATTACATACCAATCCCAAGGCTGGCACCCTCCTGTTGTAAAGCGCTCTGCTCTGCTGCTCTCGATCTAGGTTCACTCTATAAGTAATAAAATAATATAAAACATGCTGCATGGTTTTGTTTGGAGAATTTCCCTCCACACAAAACCATTACCACATGCGATATTACCTCATGGAATAATTACTGTATGAAGTAAATTACAGTCAGCAATGGCGTCCAATGGTACTCCAAAATAGGGCATAACTGAAGGGTCTGCATGATTCTGAATCATGCACAGCCTTCCTGTTACTGCATGAAGCTTTATGCATGCTGCAACGATAACGTTGCAGCATGAGAACTACACCATCATTCGCGCAGATAGAAAGACTAGGACTGGGGGTCATGTGGCACTTATTGCTAAATCCAATTTGAACTTCAGAGAAGTCTCTAATCCAGGTCTACCTTCTGCTGAATTACTGTCCAGCAAACTCCCACTATCTAACACCAGGACTATATTATTTCACCTTATTTACAGACATCCAGGTGCCATTACTTCATTTGAGGAGGACATTTCTCACCCACTGACATCTAACACTAAACCAGACTCACAAATTATTCTAATGGGCTCCCTCAATTTAGGTCTTCATGACCCCAATGATGCAAGCGCCTCCCTGCTCAAAGATACTATCGCCCAACTAGGTCTTACACAACGTATCAATAAGCCTACACACTACAAAGGTAGAACCATTGACTGGTTGGCCGACACCAACTGCGACATCTCCCTGATCGACATCTCACCATGCGCCTGGACAGACCACCATCTCATCACATTCACCATACCCAAAGATACTGTCAAAAGCGCACCTACAACCACTGCACCACAAATTATGTCTAGGAACAAGCACAAAATCACCATAGAGAATCTAAGACCCCTACTACATCCGATCACCAACACTCATACTATCACTAATTCAAACCCAACCACCCTAGTTGAACTTTACAATAACACATAAGAAGAAGCTCTGAACCAGATAGCACCACTTAAATTAAGAAAAGCCAAACCAACTGCTTATTTGAACAAATGGTTCACAGCAGAACTAAAAGCGCTCCAGACTATTAAAAGAACAGCTGAAGCCAGCTGGAGAAAAGCCCCTTCTCTCTCTACTAAAGAAAGGTTTTCCACTACAGCAGCCACCTACAGAACTGCCATTAGGAACACAAAAAAAAGTCTTTCAACTCAAGAATCCACAACGCCAAATCTGGCAGTAAATAGTTATTCTCTATCCTAAGAGAACTGGAACCGCCAGTGCCCCCTTCTGAAGACTGCATCAAGGACAAAGCCTGGTGTGAAAACATCCAACATACTCTTTCAAACAAAATAGCTCTCCTACAAGCCAAGATAGAGTCTAAAAAAGCTAACCTCGCCCTCAATGACCACTCTCGCTCTGAATCGAGCTCCACCCATCCAGACTGTCCCCCTTCCACTTCTCCTCAGTCACAGAGGACGAAGTTGTTAACATAATCGCCAGCCTAAAACCCTCTAACTGTCAAGGTGAATTGTGCCATGCCTCAGGGATTAAGGATGGGGTCCACTCATCACCATCCTGATCAACTCATCATTTAAGAACTCCTCGGTCCCAAACAACCTCAAAGAAGCCTGGGTCCTAACACTACCTGGACCTAAAAATCCAAATGGACAAAGATAAAGACAAGGGAAAAATGACCATTCTGCTCTTGTTGGATCTGTCTGCAGCATTTGACCTAGTCGACCATCAAATTCTGACCAAACACCTCTCCTCGGCTGCCGCATTTTCCCAGAATGCCACCAACTGGATCGGGTCCTTCGTCTCTGACAGAACGACAAGGGTCTTCGCACCGTCAGCCGCGGCCGACCCGTCTCAATCCAATGTGGAGTCCCCCAAGGGTCTTGTATTTCCCCCACGCTTTACATCTTTACTAAGCTCCTCTTCGACAGCCTTGAAGACTTGGGTGTCACATATACTAACTATGCCGACGACACAGAGCATCACACTCATTGGATGCTATGAGAAAGATGTTGCAAAGCTAAATGAAATCTACCTCGAAATTCAAGCCTGGATGGCTACCCAGAGCCTTTGCTTAAACAAAGACAAGACAGAACTTCTGATCGTAGGATCCCAGGCCCGTTTTAACAAACTTGACCCCCGGTACCAGTCTTTCACCATTGATGGAAATATTATAAAAGTCTCAAAAGAAGTCAAAACATTGGGTGTGTATCGTGACTCCACTCTCTCGCTCAAAAAACAAATTAACACTACTATCTCATTCACTGCCTACACTAATAAGCTTATCAATGCCTGTAAACTATTTTTATCCACCAACAGCTGCCTAACACTGGCGAGAGCCCTGATTCTGTCCAGATTGGATTATTGCAACACACTCTTTCTTGGTCCCACTAATAACAATCTGAATAGATTACAGGTTCTCCAGAATAATGCCCTCAGATGTGCCCTCAATCTTCCCCGCAAAGCCCACATCTCCACCTTCAGAAAGGAAGCCCACTGGATTCCTGTTCGCGACAGAATCAAATTACGATCACTTGTCATCACACACAAATGCCTCTTCTTGACAGCCCCACGTTACTTCTCAGACAAATTCACCAGACTAAGCACCTCCAGACCGCCCAGAACCCCATACCTGCACCAACTAAACATTCCTAAGTTCAACCTGAAAACAATCAGGGGGGAAAGTTTCCCGGTGCTAGCAGCAAAATGCTGGAATGCACTTCCTATGGAAATTAGAGCTGACCCTTCGTTCTGGTCGTTCAGAGCCAAGGTGAAGGTTCTGCTCACGACTCAGCAGCAATAATTGGCTATTGGCCCTCAGCAAACTACCCTTGTGCCTGCCATAGACTTGGACCATACTGTAACCCAGTCTATCACATACATCTGGCGCTATCCTTTGACTCAGACCATCCTGTAACCCGGTCCCTTAGGCTATTCTATTGTATTTATTACTGTCATTTGCTCTCTTCTGCATGTGCAACCATTTGTAACCTTTGTTGTCTGTAAGTCTAATGCGCCCAGTTACCCCAGGGTTTGGCTGCGCTATGAAAAATAAACAAACTAAACTAAACTAAACTAAATTAACTAAACTAAACTAAACTAAACTAAACGTGTTTGTTGAGAATTCTGAAACTCTCTTAATGCAGGTACTACTAATAGTGAAACATGTATCAACTTCCTATGTATGATGATCTTAAAGCAAAATTATATTTTTGAGGACATAAATCAAGCCCTTTGCTATCTTTTTCACCAAGCCAGTGTGAAGGTGCAGATGCAGCGTTTATCAGGGTGGCACAAGTACAAGCTACGAAAAATATTTTCGCAAGGGCTTATGCCCGGCTAGTGATGAGTTGGTCATGAGGGTTGGTGATGTCACCTGGTAATTAGAATATACTTATAATTGTGCCACACATTAGGAAGCTAGTATGGCGGGGGGTGATGCAGTAAACACATGTGCAGAGGGGTAGGGTCAGAGGGAACTGGGTGAGTAAACCTATATTAGCCTGCTACCTTTTTTGAAATATTTGCAAGGAACTTGGGGTTGTTCACTCTGAGTTACCTGGGGCAACCAGACGTGGACTCCCTGCTCACTGTGCTCAGAGAGGCACAGCTTCACCTCACTGATGAGGCCCAACAAGGCTGAAACACGTGTATGGGGTTGCTGTTGGTACTCTTGTTCAGAGAGGAATTGCCATAGCATTTTGGTGCTGGACTGCCAATGTGGGCGGGACAAAGACTGATATGCAAATGGATATTTCCCATCTGTGAAAGGTACAGTGAGCAAAAAGCATGTGCTGCAAATTCTCATCTCAGAACAGGTTATCATGCCATGTTCTTTCTGGAGAGGAGCGGCTGCTACCATTTTTGAAATATTTGCAAGGAACTTGGGGTTGGTAACCCTGAGTTACCTGGGGGCAACCAGGCGTGGACTCCCTGCTCACTGTGCTCAGAGAGGCACAGCTTCACATCACTGATGAGGCCCAACAAGGCTGAAACACGTGTATGGGGTTGCTGTTGGTACTCTTGTTCAGAGAGGAATTTCCGTAGCATTTCGGTGCTGGTCTGCCCCTGTGGGCGGGACAAAGACTGATATGCAAATGGGTATTTCCCATCTGTGAAAGGTACAGTGAGCAAAAAGCGGGTGCTGCAAACTCTCATCTCCGAACAGGTTATCATGCCACGTTCTTTCTGGAGAGGAGCACCAGCTACCTTTTATGACCTATATTAGTGAGTAGAAGGGCAGGTAGGTGGGATTTGGTTTTATTATGTAGGTTGAACTGTATTAGGTAGACTTGGAGAAGATAATAAGAATTGAGACAAAAGGGTGGCCAGAAATACAAGCACACATAGTACACCTGCAAAGCAGGAGAAAGAGAGAAAGACTGCACAGCGTGCACTAAAGGCAGAAGTGGAGCTAGTACAAAGGAAATTAGCTCAATTCAACATGGAAGGGGCCGTACTTATTAACACTTCTCCGGGGCAACCCGAGATCAGCGCAGTTACCACAAGGGTATTATTAGCAAGGGGGTATAGTCCACAGGTGGGGTAGGTCCCAAAAGCACTGTATTATTCACAAGGAAAGGGAAACTTCCAGAGAGGGAGGGAATTTGGATATGGAGGGGCAAGACCTAGGCTTGGAAGCCTATGTTTTATTTGTGGGATAGTGGGACACTTTGAATGAAATTATAGGAGCAGACCCCAAGCATATCAGACACTCACCTATGCCCCACAGCAACAGATGCAACCCTTATAAATGCAATCACAGCCCTCTCCAATGCAAATACAGCCACAGATGCAACAGGTGCAACCACAAAAGCCAGATATGCAGCCCCCACGGACAAAGGTACCAAAGCAGCTCCTCAAAGCACTATCCAGCACTATCCAGCAACAGCAGCTGCCCCAATACCCACATCTGAATGCCATTCAATCACAAACACAATCACAGCCCCAGCCCAGCAATGGGACAGTAATGTGTTGCCCCAGAATGCAATTCCAAACTACACATGAGTGACAGTGTTCGGGGGAAGCCCTTTCTCATTTTCAGGGGCAGCCATGTCCTCCCAATAGAACAGCCCACAGAGTGCTCTGACGTGCCCAGTCCTTCCTGTAACTGCAGACTCAGAAGAGGGACCTGAGGTGACAGTGAAGATGGGCAGCAAGGAATTTTCATTTTTGGTCGACACAGGAGCTACCAAGTCCTGTTTTAGGGAGGGAAGGTTTCCCCTGTCTGACAAAGTAATGAGCATGCAAGGATTCTCTGGGGTTGTTGTAACAGCTCCTGTAACTGAAAATGTACATCTTACCATAGACACACAAGAAATTCTAGCACCCCGGTTGTAGTCATGAGATACGCCAATCAACATACTAGACTGAGACATTATGAGCAAACTAAACATGATAATTTAATTCACAGAAAGAGGTATTGTGTCTTCCACTCCAGGCATTTATTACACATGAGTTGCAGCAGGTACACCACTGTACCTGGAGGTATTCCTTTATGGAGTACAGGTAGTGTCAGGATTGGTGCCCAGGATTAAGGACCACACATTTCGATTACCCACCAAATTCTAGTTCAGACAAGGAAGGAGTATAGGGCACCACTATCATCTTCCACTTAGATAAAGGGCTCACCAGGAGAGATATGGTGAGCTTGCAGGGCACGTATGAGGAAGGTACTGAATGTGGCACTGTCTTCTCCATTGACCCAACACTATGATTGACAGACTTGAAAGAAGAACAGCGTTTTACTGATGATGATGACGCAGGGAAAGTGGTCTTCCAAATGTGCATACCATGTTGGTTGTAGAACACAGAGAGGTTCCCCAGACAATAATGATCAGAAAGGCAGTATCAGCACACTTGCAAGAAGATTTAAACAAGGTGCCCAAAGAAGTGTGGGCCAGCGGCCCCCATGATGTTAGCCTGCTGAAGGGAAGAGGGGTGGTGCACATCAAGGGGCCATTTTTGCCTGTGTAAAACAGCACCCCCATTCACAGGAAGCAGATGAGTGAATGTATGAAACAATGTTGGTCCTGTGGCAACAAGGGATTAAAATCTCAGAATCCCATGTAACAATGCCATATACCCTGTATATATCCCTACAGGAGTAACATAATTCATAGTGATAGATTTAAAAAAATGCATTTTTCATCGATTCCTTTGCACCCAGACTCACAGTATCTCACTGCATTTAACTACTGTGGCACCATGTTACAACACACTTGTATACCACAAGGTTACTGCAACTCCCAAAGTGTTTTTAACAGAGTACTACACATGGAATTGAGTAACTTGCAGACACCAGGAACAGAGATTCAATATGTTGATGATCTCTTAGTGTGCAGCACCACCGAAGGGCACTGTAACACTCCTGACACTATTGGCTGACAAGGGATACAGGGTGGACAAAGACAAACTGCAATACTGCCATAAAGAAGCTGTGTATCTATTACAGACAATATCCTGGGATGGGAAGAGCGTTATTCCAGAAAGGGTGGCTGCCATACACAACACATCACAACCACGCAAAGTAAAAGAGATGCAGCAATTTCTGGGGCTGTGCAATTACTGCAGGTCCTGGATATTTGATTGTTCCACCTGCACCAAGCCCCTCCTCCAGGGTTTGAAGGAAGCACAGAAAGAAAAGGAGCCCATAAATTGGACAGCAGAAATGATAACGTTGTTCCAAGAATTAACGGATGCACTCAGCAATGCACCCATTTTAGCAATACCATATTATACGAAAAAAATTATTTCTTTTCTCCCATTCTTATGGTTAGGTTATGATGACTGTTCTCACCCAGAAAAAAACCATAAGGACACAAGCTATTGGCTTATGATAGTTGTCTTTTAGATCCATTACTGCAGGGATATTTTCCATGTGAACAGGCACTTGCTGCAACAGAGTTTGCAATCCAGAAATCATCCAAAATCACTATGAGCTGCACAGTGACACTCTATATAGAGCATGAAGTATTTGCAATATTGGACAAATCCAAGTCTACCCTCGCCATCCAATGAGCTTTAGGGTATGAGGAAATACTGTTGAACCATTCCATTAACATAGTTATATGTCACATTGTTAACCGAGCTACATTTCTCGCAGAGCCAGTGCAGGAAGACGACTATGTGCTATGTACCAGGACACATACGACAATCTCACCATGACTCAGGAGATTACCTTAAAAAAGGAGATTTACTTTTCTTTGACGGGTCATCTACGATCGATCAGAACTCTGGGTATCGGCACATGGGGGCAGCAGTGATGTGTTATTACGAGGGGGAGTTTGAGGTAATGTCAAAATTATGATTGCCTCTACAATATTCTGCACAAACAGCAGAACTGGTGGAATTAATACGAGCAAAAGCACTGTCGAAGGGGTGGTGTATTACCATGTATTCAGATACAGGATATGTCAACTCCACAGTGCACTCAGGATTGTTGAGATGGAAATGGAGGGGTTCAGGAAAAGTGATGGCCCACCAGTGCAACATGCATATCTACTTTCCAGATTAATAAAGGTTATTCCCCTTCCTGCAGCATTATCAATTGTAAAAGTGCTGTGCACAACAGGGGTACAGACCTATTTTCCTGAGGTAATGACCGAGCAGAAACAGCAGGTAAAGAAGCACCATATTTACCACAGAATAAGTGCCCATGTTTACAAACATTTCACAGCAACAGGTGCCTCTCACAGACTCTTATATTGCTTTGCTTGTGACCCATATCATAGAACTGCAGGCACTGTCCACAGCTAAAATAGGCTTTATGGACAATGAGAGGGTGCCCCCTGTCGTCCCCCACAGATTTTACATGGAGACAGAGCAGTACAGGGAAGCCCGTAATGCCCAAGGAGTTGCTTATTCTTGCCCAGGATCAATTACATTACCCAGCACACACATCCAAGGTGTATATTGCAGAAGATTTCCAGGAACAATGGTTAATTCCAAATGCACAGGAACACATGGCCGAATTCATTAACAACTGTGTGACCTGCCAGTGGTACACCACCGAAAACAAACTTAAAACAATAAAAGCAACCCTGTCGCTCAGGGCTGTTCCGAGAGTTTCATATCGACTTTGTAGATATGACTACGACGTGTAACAGCTGTCGCTATGTGATTGTGGCGGTGTGCGCATTCTCCCATTGGCTGATGCCAAATCAACATCTACATTTCGAATTCATGAGGTTTTCCCTACCTGGGGCATGTGTGAGGTATTGAGGTCTGACAATGGCCCACATTTTTTCAATGACCTCTGCAAAGCAATAACTTCCCTATTGGGCATGAAACACAAATGATGTTCTGCACCACCCTCAAGACAACAAAATTGTGGCTTGCTTAAGGAACACCTCACGAAGATGTGTGAAGGCTTCATTGCTTGCTGCTTGCTTTGTTTGCCCTGCAGACACAATCTGGCTCTGTCCACCACCTAACTACACAAAATCATTACAGGCAGGAGAATGTGAGCACCGCTCTTTCCCGCACACACAATTTTGGATGCTCACAGCTCTGCTTAGGCCTTGGAGGAGCAGTTTTGGGGATACTGTAAAGAACGTACCAATTCCTTCAAGCTTATTTCAGGACAGGTTGCACCTCCTACAAGCCAGAGTGCTGCATCATCTGCAGACACCGCCACACCACAAGATGAAGAGTCCCTGTTGCAGCAGCCACCACTGTATCCAGGGGATAGGATATATATCAAGAACTTCAACCCACCAATGGAGCAAGTCATGCTTCATTGGCCCTGTCATGGTTACCTACGCCACCCACGATGATGGTCAAGTTGGAGAGCAGGATGGTATAAATCCATATAATGGACCTCCACCTGGACAAAGGCAGCAATCCAATTGCAGGAGAAGGTCATGAGTGAAAGTAAGTATTATTCAACTGACTTTAAGTTTTTAACATCAATTCATCTTTTCAGGAGACCAGACAATTTTTTCTCAGCACCACAGCACAGAAGACCCAGTGGTACGCAGGAGGTCACAAATTATGCATTGAATGTTATTGTTGTTTTCTGTTTTTTCTCTCTTCCTTTCCTTTTGTTTAAAGTAGAATTTGGCTTGTTAGTAGGAAGCACTAATGATTTACATGTGGCACAAAAGAGTAATATGACAATGGTCAGAAGTAAAAGGGAGGTCATCCAAACATTTTGTGGGCAGCGGTAAGGGGGGGCATCACAATTATACTGATAAAATGTGCTATAAGCACATTAGTGCAGTGGGAAGAGAAAAGGCAAATGGCATTTGCTACATCTCTTCCCTCATACCGCACCCAACAGGCACACCCAAGCAGAAATTACTACCACAAACCACGCATTGTTCCGTTTATTTGGTTGCGTACAGCAGAGTTAGGGGCTGTTCCAAGGGCATAAGGTCCAAGTACAATGGGTAGATAAGGGTGATGTTGTTTATGAGGATAATTACATCAAGGTAAAGAAGATGGCAGAAATTGAGGAAACAAAACATTTGGTATTACATTATGAGACAAAGGGGCCAATCAGGGGAGAACTCTCATTCACAACACACCACACACTGTCTTGTATGAATGAGACAGGGCAGGCACTGACATGGTGTATAATTAGGCCATAAAGTGTTGGTAGGATGTAGGGCAGGACGATTGGAAGGGTTTTCTGAAGAAGTAGCAGTGTACATCATTAACACTTGTCATAGTATTTGGGATAGTCATCTTAAAGCATTGACCTGGATTGATAAAGTTAAGTAACCAGTACAAATAATGGCACTCAAACACAATTCTATATGTTGTAGAACAAAAGGGACCACCATACTAGTCAGTAATAAGGGATGCCAGGGTATAATGGAACTCCTGAGCCTGCGAGCAGGGACAGCGGCCCTGGTGAAATTCATCTTGGCCTGCGGAACCCAAGCGTTTACCCAATTTCCACCTTGATGGGGTAGACTAGGTTTGTTGGTCACCCTGCTTTCCCCAGCCCTCGTTGAGCCCCACACAGACCTTTTGCCAATTTCTGAGCATCCTGCCTTTCAAGAAATGTCTACAAAATGCACTAAAAGGCCACTGAATCTGAACTTGGATGTGAAGTTGCATAACCGCTGCAGAGATAACAATTATTGTTCACAAAAGCCAGCAGAAAGTTGGCAGCAATTCCTACAGAATTTCAACTTTTTAGCAAAGCAGACTTCTTTTGTACATCACTTCTGGCGAGTAGCATACAGACTACTGTGAAAGCCAAGTGGCTGCAGATAACCCAATATCAGTTACTTCAACTGGAAAATGGCAGAGACGGGGCCTGAACACAATCAAGGAGAAACTAAAAGCAGTTAGGTTGACCACTCTTCAGAATAGGTATGTCTTAGACTTAATTACAGCAATGGAAGGTGGTGTCTGCGCAAAAATAGGCAGCAATTGCTGCACGTTCTTGCCCGCAAATGATGCCAAAAATGGAACATTATCAGAGGCAATAAATGCGTTAAACACCGTTCATGTCACAATGGAAAAGGACACTAGCAGTGTGGTTGAAGAGGACTGGTTTAACAAAAAAAATTGTGGGTGTATGTATGGCTATCAAATATCATAAAAGTACATGTCTCGATTCTCATAGTGGTTCCCGTTACTCTCTGTGCATGCCAAATGGGCTTAAAATGTTGTAGGGGGGGTTGGAGTAAGGGTAGTGTGAAGGCATCATGTAGCAAGACACAGACAACGGATTCAAAGTTCAAACAAAAATGTTTTATTAACTTAAATCTCAGGATCGTTGAAGGCCTAACCTGTCCTATGCTAAGGTGGGATTTATCTACCTAAAGAAATCGAGGAAAGTCTGATTCAGTAAGTTCAACTTAAAAGTCTGTCTGTATCCAAAACCTTTACTTGTCCTCACAACTAACACTAAACAATGTGTAGGGATGTCAACCATAAAACGAACAGTGTTCCAAATAAAGTTCTGAGCAGCTCTTGGCTTACTCTCCAGCTCCCCTTCCCCAAATTCAAGACAGTTCCACAAAGTCTTGGGATTCCCTTCCCCAAGTTCATGACAGTTACAAACGGTCTTGGGGTTCCCTTTCATCAAGAAGATAACACAGTTTCAAAAATAGCCTTGAGGTTACTTTCCTGAAGATAACAACATCATAAAATCTCGGGTTTCCCTTACCTAAGGCTTCAGCTTGCCAACTTGCACTTATTCTCAGTCTCTCAATGTTGAAAACCAAACCCATGTTAACTTTAAAATCCTCTGGTTGCTTGACAATTCATGCATATTGCATTTATTCTGTTTCACTTCAACAATCTCTGTCATACACTTGCTATAATTCTCTGTATATTTCTGTAGCTTTCACTGATATGGTATCCATGCTGTTGGACCTGTGGGTGCATTTAAAGGGCCCAAACAGAAGTCCCTTTCACAGGAATAGCAAGATTTTAAACACTGAAACAAAAATGGCCTGGCCTTTGTTTTTGTATTTCAAATAAGATTAAACAGCCATGTGGAAAGGAGCCCACCTGTCATTACCAATGGAGGAATCAAAGATCACTGTCACATGGAAAACAGGATTTTTAAACATTGAAAACAAAAACAGCTTACACAGTTGTGTGCAAATAAAAGCAGTTTTAAAAAGTGAAAAAGTATCACTGCTCACAGAAAAATGTCAGCAAAACAAAACATGATGTGCGGGTTGACAAAAAGCAATGCATATTATGTTTCACCTAGAAAACTCCAGTGACATTTGAAGAGCCACTTTGTCTAGCCCCAGGCAAACCCTCTTGGTGGCAGTGGGCAAAACCTTTACAAGGAAATCTCCCACTCCCAGCCTGGATGTCACATCTCCGGACAAATGACCAACTGCAATAAAGTGACCTGTTAAAGATGTCAACATTCAGTGCTCTCCAGACCTGCTGTGTCTGAAAGCATTGACTACAAGAAAAGTTACCCTTGGCTGGTGCATTTTTATTTTATTTTATTTTGCATTTTTAAAGTGCTCACACAGCACGCGGGCACTGAGGCGCTGTTACAGGAATTGTTTGTTTTTTCAGTTGCGTAATTTTTTTTTGTTGTCTTAATTGCATATTTCTAACACGATTAAACACCCAGAGGTTTCTAAGCGCGGACCCGGGGATCGAACCTGTGTTGCTTCGTGTCGTCTTGCTTCCAAGGCATGCACGTTGCCGTAAAGCTATCCTCCCGGGACGCATGAATAATATGTGTTAAAATGGGAGCACCCACTTCAAAGAGCAAGCTTCCTACACAAAGGAGACTGATACAAAAAGAAACTCTGGGTACAGGCTGACCTAGTGAAAACAAATGGCCCTTGAATATTCACAATTAATATAAACGGACTATTATTTTTTAGTTTTTTTAGGCCTTTTTCTCAGCAACCATAAGGCGGATTGATTTCATTTTTGTACCATTTTCTATGTCATTTCCAGGCGATTCAGGAGATATAAAATTCATCTACCTGTGACTCAGGAAATTGTAATGGCCAGTTAAACTAGGTTTCTGGCTAATCTTAACATGTTCGAAATGTGAGAGTTGGTGAGCAGGTGGAAAATGAAATTAGGGATATGCTTAAAAGCTTAGATATTCATAACTGTTGTGCTTTTTATGGAAAGGGCAGAAAGGTGCCACATGGCCGTGCCACATGCTACGGATTTGGTGGTTGGCTTATCTAATTCTCCATGATTAGCTGAATCAGAAATGGCATTTATTATGGAAGTTGCTAGTAAAATGATGAAGTTGTGATACATAACTAATTTTAGCCAAAAAGTTGAAAGGAGAACAAAGGGCGATTACAAATGGGAATTGCCATATGTTGCTCCAGACCCCTAAACCAATCTTGACTTGGAGGCTGGGTTTGGGAGGAGAGGGAAGGGTAATTGTCCAATCCTAGGGCAGGAATTATTGCAGGGTACTTCCCAAAGATTGTAAAATTGGTGGTGTCATCGCTGTTTTATCAGGGGGACTGCACTTACCATCTGACATCTGTAGGGAGATACCAGAGGAGATTTCCGAGAGTGCATCTGGGTGGAGCTCTCTGTTTCTAGGATGGCCTCAAACCTGACTGGGTCCTATAGTGGAGAGTGGAAGGCCATCTTTGAGAGTGGACTGACCAGCTCCCTGTCCTATCTTTCCAGAGTGCCCTGAGATACAGCTGGCTTTCCTGAACCTTAAACAGAGGCTTGCTATGTAAGTATAACTTGGGAAACCAAACAGTGGGGGAGTCTGCTTGCCTTGAATCCTTTCCCTTTATAGTGGGTAGGGGGCAAAACTGTGTAGATCCTTAGCCTATTTAACCAAAAATATTAATTTAATTAATTCTCTGTTTGGCAGAACACTACGGGGTACATTTTGTTAAAATTCAAAATTAACAAAGCTCACTTCACAGTGTGTGCTCAAAACTATAGCCTATGCACTAATTGGGTAATCCTTGTTGTCCAGCTGACCCCGACTTCTTTAAGGAAGAGGGGTGTCTTGGTTTTGAAATCAGTCCAACCTTTTTTCCAGTTTCTCCAACACAGGCCTTTCAGTAACTTCCCAACATAGACCAAAGCAAGGGGGAGTCTGAAAAACAAACCGATTAATCACCCTGTGTTTATTTTAAACAAAAAGTGATGGCAAAATTATAATTGCCATATGTATTTGTACCAATCTTGAAATCCTACTGCTAGCCTTTTTAAGCCTGCAGGAAAATGAAAATCACAAAACATTACATGATAATAGCCTTCGTTATTGATCAGTGTAATTATTTTGTAAAGTGAAATTTACAGAAATTGAAGAATTGTGATTTTGTTCTTTTCAACTCACTTTTGTGATTTCTTTATGCTGAGAGAAGTTGATTGTGATGGGGCATGGATAAAGTGGTGCTTGACATTTTCGTGCTAAATTCTATTACTTTGATTGAAATAAAAATCAATATATTTCCTGCACACCAGCCTGGTTCTTGGCTCATTCTTAGCTAATGGGAGAGGAATCCAAGGGGCATGATATGTGTCTGAGATAGGGCTAAGAAAGAATCTGTTAAACAGTTTGTTGTGTAACCACTTGAGTGGGGAGGGAAGGAACTCCCTGTGTTGAGTGTGGCTTCTCAACAAACCATTACAGACCACACGGTCCACCCATTAGAGATCACACAACCGCCAACACTAGGCGTTCTTGCCCACACAGGTTCTTCTTTATCTGTACATGTGTGCTGGTTCACATTCACTTGGCGTTCTCCTTGCCAGTATTTTGGCCTTGACACAATGTGGTTTCCTCTTGGCCAGTCTCTTGGCTTTGCCACAATGTGTTTTCTCATACAGTTCACTTTTTGATGTTCTTGTTCCTTTAACCACATCACTTTCATGCTCTTCAGCAATATCCCATACTTACCTTTCACTGTAGTTCATGCAATTCGCTCTTTGCTTTAAATTCACTGTATGTGTAATTCACACAAAGCTTTCATCTGTTCTTAGTGTTATCAAAAGCTTTCATTTAGTTCGGTATTCAATGATTTAGATCTTTTCTTCTGCTACTTAAAGTTCATTTCATCCATATTATTCCTTACAACCCATTCCCTTGGGTTCCTTGCATCTTGCAAATACCTTTTCATTCATTCAGCATTTAATTGGGCTTTCTAACAGCCCCCAGGAGTGCCCTGGTTTGAGTCCTCTCCCTCTTCCACTCACCAGCCCTTGGTGTCCACTCTGGGTCTCTGCTTCTACTCTGCCAATGCCTTTTCTTCCATTTGCGAGCTCTGCTTGTGCTTCGCTTTTGCCCTTTGGGTTGCCAGCAGTGCCGCTCGCTCTCTGTGGATGCTGGCAATGATTTGCAGTGTTCAGATCTCTTCCATGCCCGCAGCTCCAACTGCTGACACTCAACCAATGAGGCTCCCACCTCTATGGCCCTCTTGCTGCCTGCCAAGGCCTCGACCCGCCTTCTGTCCTGTTGGTCTCCCCTTCTGTATTGTTGGCCCCACCATTTTTACACCTACAACCATTTGACAGGTTGCAGGTGTGAGTCATTAGGCCCAATTGCCTGACCATAATTAGTAGAGTACTTTGGACATTCCTGACCCTTACATCAGTTTGCATAGCTCTTCCACATCTCAGTACTAGCATGGTGAAATTACATGTTTTCTGCACTACACTTAGTTGGCTCTTTCTCGTCCCAGTACTATAATGGTTTGAATGAGGGAAGATGGTTTACAACATCCTATAAAGGCTGGTGGAGGTTGAAGTTGACTTGCACAAGGAAAAGGGGGATACAATGTCATGCATGCAGATATCCTCTCCCCAATCCCCAAGGACCTGCCACTCAGGTGATCCTTCCTCGCATCCCCACTCCCAGGGTCAGGATCCAAAAGAGATGGCCTTTCCCTGGCCACTTGAGCATAGGATCCAAAGGGTGTAGGTGAGGGAATACCCTCAGGTTTGTCACAGTACATATATATTGTCACTCTCAGTGAAAGGGTCCCAGGGCACAATGCCCCTGTCCAGAAGTATGCACACACAGACAGAGCAATGGAGGGGGGACAAGAGAACCACATGGTTTTAATGGGTAATCCAATTGGTCTCCCAGGGACACTGTTTAGTCATTCCCCAGACCATGAAAACTACAAAGAATATTGGGTGGACTGTCATGGCGACAGTGGGTGCTGTTTTCTCAATTGTACACCAGAGGAGCATGCAGCAAATGGGGAAAGTTTATGTGGGGTTTGTAAGACATGGATCCCAAAGGTCCCAAAGGATGAAGGAGATAAGGAGAAGTAGGGGTTATCAGTTAATAAATTAACTGAAGTGGGAGTGTGAAGTTAACATCATCTGGTAATTAGAATATACATATAGCTGTGCCACACATCAGGGGGCTAATAGGGAGAGGGATATGCAGAAAACACATGTGCAGAAAGGAATGGTCAGAGGAAATTTGGGTCACTACACCTATATCAGTAGGTACTAGGGCATGTAGGTGGGGCCTGGCTTCATTATGTAGGTTGAGCTGTATTAAGTAGCATTGTTAGTTGCTGCAGGAATCATGAGGATGGCCATACTGGCACCGGTTAGTGTTGTAAGGTGCAGAGTACCATGATTTAGCTGAAGGCCGCAGTATCCGTTTAACTAAATGTTATTTTCACTGCTGGGCACAGGAGCTCATGGAACAAAGATAAGAGTAGAAAGAGATGCCAAACACGGTCCAATTAATTGTTAAAAAGGAGTATTTTTCTCATGCTTATTAAGTGATCGAAATGGTTGTGTTCAACATCTCACCAATTTCTTAGACATCCAAAACCTTTAAGACCCATTTAAGAATGTTTCCGATCCTGTCACTCCACGGAAACTGCTCTCTTGAATGTGTCCAACTACATCACCTCTGCTAAGCACTCCAACATATCCTCTATCCTAATTTTCTCCTTGACCTGTCTGCTGCCTTTGACACTGTTGATCACTCTGATCTCTTTAACACTCTCTTTCTTCTTGGGATTCACGATCAAGCCCTTGCCTGGATTGAATCCTACCTAACTTGACAACTGTCTGTCTCCTGGAGCAACAACACCTCTCAACTAACTCCTCTAACTGTTGGTGTTACACAAGGCTCTGTCTTGGGTCCGCTCCTGTTTACACTATACACTTCTGCTCTTGGGGCACTAATCTATTCCTTTGGGTTCTAGTACTAACTCTGCACAGACGACACCCAAATATGCTTCGCTTTTCCAGATCTTTCCTCTGATCTCTCTATCAAAATGTCCAACTGTCTCCTTGCCTTTAAATATTGGATGGCTTTGCACTCTCTGATGTTAAACTCTACCAAAACAGATGTACTCTACTTCCCTGCCAAAATCTCTCTCTCTCTCATCTCTTCCTCTGTCTATCCACTTGCCACCTGACACTCTCCCCTTCTCTGCTTTAGCTAGGAACCTCAGCATCATCTATGATCCTTCTCACACCTTCTCTACTTCCATCTCCAAAACTGGAACAGCACCTGCCTCCTTTCAACACCACCAAGCATCTCTTAACCACTCTTGTCTTCGCTAAACTGGACTACTGTGCCAGCATCCTCTTTGGTCTTCCCAGCTATGCTTTCTGTCCTCTTGACAAGATCATTAATTTCGCTACCAGGACACTCTTTGAACTCCCTCACTTCACACCTACTTACTTGCACCCTCACCAGGCTGGATGGCTGATGATGCAAAACAGGGCTAGATTTAAATGTCTTCTGCTGGTTAACAAATCTATCCATAGTAAGGCACCACTGCATCTATCTTTCTCTATCCAACTCTATAAGCCTTCTCGTTATATCTTCTCTGCCTCCTTGACTACCCCCATGGCTCCTCTCCCTCCCTGTGCTTTCTCTCGCTTCTGCTCTTTCTCTCTTCTTGCTCCAAATGCATGGAATTATTTTCCCCTGGACATCCGAGAAACAGTCCACATGGATTTGTTGAAAACCAACCTCCTCGACCTCTGAGTTTCCCTCTTAACCTACCTCTCATCTGCCTGCTAGCTAACATGTTTCCCTCGACTCTAACCTGCCTCTGTTCCTAACTTCCTCTGCCTCCATTCTAGCACTTCACGCATCATGGTCACATCCCAAGCACAGCTGGTCGTACCAATTACCTGCACTTAAAAATGTTCAATATCGGTTGTCCTTAATCTATGTATGTCCACATATATATTGTCCCTGATGACTGTTCCATTTACTCCCCTCCACAACCTGGTCAGAATGTCCCTCAAACTCACCCTGTTGTAAGAATCCCCCTGCTTCCTGTGAAATCTGATTTCTTATCTATTGTATGTTCTTTTGTGATCAAAAGAGCATTGTTCCGTCTATATATAAATAAATAAAAGAAATAAATAAGAAAAATCTATTATTTACTGAGAGAATAAAAATTTCTCTCCAGACAGCTGGTGCTTTCCCAGATGATAATATAATTAATACACAGTGATCGGTGAAAGACACTGCATGATGCATGAGGGGGCTCAAATCACAGCAATGCCAAAATATAGCACTAGGATAGGAGCAACAGCGCCCCAATTGACCACAGGGCATTTGAATACGGAATAAATGTGTGTTGTAGAACAAATAAATAAAAGGAATTCATTTCCATCAACAGGGCCGCACATGTTTTTTCATGCAGCTGTCCATCTTGAGAAGATAACTAGAAGGCTGGGCCCAGAATTGACACATTTATTAACACGAGGGGTACAGAGTGAGAAGCTACAGGGGCGAGGTATGAGGGGGATCTAATCAGGAGAAGGGGATGGTGTATTCCAAGGGCTGCAACATAGTTTTGCCTTTGCTGATTTTTACACATAATGCCATTGGTCGGTTTCGGTGGGATGCTACTGCCTGTGCTGTCTCCAGCATAGTGTTCCATTTAGCATCAATCATTTTATCACCTTGCACTATGAAGGGTGCCAGCCAATCAAAAGGCTAAGTGTTGTGCTAACCAGCAGAGTATGTTCTCATCAAGGGGCAGGATCTCTTAAAGGTAGGAAAAGTGAAACCTGCAATTAGATGTTTTAATGTATAGGGTTCTTTAGGGGGTCAATACCGAGCAGCCAATAAAGATGGCACAATTATACTAATTGTTGCAATTGTAGAAGTTATTAATTCCACTTTAAATGGTGCAGCCCCGTAGTGGCAATTTGATAAATGGTTTTTCAGTTCAGTTTCACAGAGCTGTCGGTTTTTTCTCCCAGCTGTTAATAAAACCTGTGTATTTTTCTTGCTCATTGTACACTCCTTTTTTGAATAGTTTTAGATTTTCCTTGGACTACTTGGGGGACTGTACCTTTACACCAGTACTTTTCAAATAGGTGTTTCTTTTAAACCAATTATTTTGGGTCTCATTAAGTGATTGACAGTGCAGTAAAGAAAGGGTGGGAACCAGGTCACCAAATGCTGGGTTTCAAAAATGAAAATCACTCGAAACTTCATGGTTTTGTGTGGGGAAAATGTCCTACACAGAAAACCACTTACACTTTAGATATTACCACATATGGTAATTACTGCATGCAGTACAATGCAATCTCTAATGGAATATAATGGGTTGCCAAAATGGGGCAAAACTGAAGGCTCTATATGACTCTGAATCAAGCAGAACCTTCCTGTAAAAGCAATACGCCCCTAACAGGGGGGGAATTACCACATCAGGTAATGCCCCAGTCCCATAGTTACAGACCCGAGCGAACCGAAGGCCTTAACGAAGGCCCCAGGGCATTACCTGAAGTGGTAATGCCCCCCTGCAAGGGGCATATTGCTATTAGTATCCCGGCCGGTGAGTCTGGGGTACTAAAAACATTTTTGTTCTGTTCCGAAAACACTCCAGCGTTTCGGAACAGAAAAAAAAGTTACAAAAATGGCTGCCGAGGAAGTTAAAACTAAAATGATGTAGGATTATCAAGCTCAAAGGTAGGTTCCAGTACACTTCCTTTGTTACAGCTTCAATCCGTTACATCAAGATCTTACACAGATAACCACTGGCTCCCATCACCCAGGCAGAGGCTCTCCAACTGCCTGTCTCTAGGACCTTATCAGCACACATTCTCTCACTCACACATAAACATTCTCTCAGTCACAGTCAACATTCTCTTTTACATCACCAGTCTTCCACGTTCATCCCAAGCACTATACAACACATCTCCTTTCCTTCCAGATCTCGCCACATCACAACGAAGCACATCACAACAAAAACGAAGTCTGTTTTCCCTTTCCATGGCGGCCATTGAAAACAATAAGAAAATAAACAAATAAAATGACCACCATGGAAAGGAGAAGGGACTGCCTGTAGTCTCTACTTCTTTTCCATGGCAGCGTGTCGCAGATCGGGAGCGGACGCGCTGGAGACAGAAGTGTTTCCTGCGTGTCCGCTCCCAAAGAGGAGCAAAAAACCAGGTAAGTGGAGGAATCTGTGGAGGGCGAGGGGTACAAAGCACTTACCTCATTCCCGGGTGGGGAAAGATGGTGGCCTGCAGCCGTGAGGCAGCTCGGAGCAGGGGGATTACTGTCTTGTAATTCCCCCGTACCTCCTTAATACCCATTACTGCATGGTGGAAGGGGACAGGTTTGTTGGTAATATCGACAAACTCTTAATGAAGCCAGAAGTATTTAGTGCATTAAGTCTGGCTTGAGTCTTTCTCCATGACACAGTGCACTGCATAGTATGTGTGTTTTGACTATGGAATTAATCCTGAGTATGGTGAAGCTGTAAACATTTGTGGTGAGAGAATTATGGCAATTTTTACTGCTCTGTCAAATTATGGGTTTGGAGGGAAATATGATATGATAGGTTATTTATAAGGCACGTAGTAGCCAGAGGCTTCTAAGCGCGGATCTGGGGATCGAATCTGTGTTGCTCTGTGTCATCTTGCTTCCATGGCGAGCATGTTGCCCTGAGCTTTCCTCCCGAGACTGATTGGCTGTCAGTATTTCCATCAGCATAATGAAGGAATCCTCACTGGTATAATGACCACCAGCAGTCATTCCTCCAATCCACAATAAGGCCCTATCGGACTCTATAATGAGGATTAAACGTAACTCGGAATTTGAAGGAGTTACCTCCATTTGTGAGGGTGGTAAGAACAAAGGAGTGTGACAGAATTACACTAAATAATTCGGCCAAACACATTATGAGCCCAATATGTTAACTTCTTCGATTGGAAAATGAAAGATACAGAGCAATCCCTCTAGACACCATGTAGTTGAAAAACGTTCAAGGTTGCCTTAACCCATGTGCCTCAAGAGGGAAAATGAATTGCCCCATAGTCTACGCAGTCAATATTTTCTTCCCTTGATTTAGAGAATGCATTTTCAGGAGGCGCTGACAGAACTATACCATTCCTTGAATGGAGGACATAAATGCAGCATTTCTGTTCCCCTTATCAGTATCCCGAGTCACCTCACATGCCACGGGGGCAGTAGGAATCAATGCCTCGCAATCAACCATTCAAAATGGAGAAGTCATCTGCATTGGCAGAAGTGCAAAGGCATACATTTGCAGCTGCTGAACATGAGTTAGGGCATTTCCCATTTGAGTGACACTTGGGAAACCATGAAGTGACAGAGATGGAGTTACCCTTGCTTTAAAAATCCCTAAGCACTTATCTGTCCTTTAAATTGCAAAATGTTCTCATTTCTCTCCTTATCATCCATTGTAGTTTTTTTTTCTTTCAGCACGAGGATGAAATAGTAAACTGATTTTGAGCACGTTGTTTTGTAAAACACTCAGCATCATGAAAGACACATCTACAATTCTAAAATATGGCTTATCCCAGACAGCAGTGCAATAATGTATGATTAACTGTCACACATTTATGGCTGGAAATATAATATCCCGATATATTACTTAGAAGTGACAAAATAAAGGTCTACCTGCATGTTTACAAGATCATAATGTTGAATTGCATGTGTAGGCTTGTGCTTGCACGGCCACCCGTGTACATAAGAAATCATATCAGTGTTGTACAACCATCAGCAAAGGCAATAAGTTTGGCTTTGTAAATGTAAATGGTAAGCATCTTTGAAAGACTGCTCTACCCCTAAATGGCAGAATATTTGCACTCCCTACACATACAAAGTCAAGCTGATCTAAGGAAATGTGGGAAGATCCTTCAAAGAAGAAAATAATTCCTGCCATCCCCTTGAATGCCACACATGATATTTAAAAAGAGCTATTAAGCATGGTCTTTAGGAATGGATCAGTACCATACAATTTAAGTTGGTTTGTGGGATATCTATGAGGGCATGATTAGGGATTGTTTGGGACCAGTTGGCAAAGTAATTAGGGGGGTTGATGAGTAAATATGGAGACCAAATAGAGGGAGACTAAGTCAGTGTTAGCGATTAAAAGTAAGGGAGGCCTGTTGCAGAAGTGATATGGTAGATATAGGAGATCGATATGAGAGAGAGGGGTCCCGGATTGCGGGGTGATTGGGGCCAAATATTGATGATTAGGCCTAGTTGGGGAGTGATTGTAGATGCAGGGGTGAGTGGGGGGAGTGATGTAGAGCAGGTGAGAGGAATGGTGAACTGATGGAGGAGTTATTGAAAGTTAGAAAGGGAATGATGGTGGATGTAGGGCGAGTGATGGAGCATGTCTTGATACAGAGTCCGCTTTGCAATGGACACAAATGTTAGTGTCATGGATATGCAGAGGGAGATGAATAAGTGAGGGTGTGGTATGATATGATATGATATGATATTTTATTTATATCGCGCTTATACACAGGTGTTTCAGAGCGTGACCAGGCAAAGGGAGGGGAACAGAGGAGAGAAATAAACACAACAATCTTACTAGGCCCAGTGACATTGAGAACGTGCAAGTGCATGGGGTAGGGAAAAGGGGGAAAGTGCATGGGAGGAGGGAGAAATTGGAAAGTGCAGAGCACAAGAGAGGACAATATAAATAATAAGTAAATAAATAAATAAATATGGTGATCCAAAACAGTGGTAGTGCAGCCTGTGAGGGCCAAGTGCAAGGTTAGTCAGATAGGGAGTATCTGATCAGTGCCGACAAAGAGTGTGGGGGGGGCTGTATGGGTACAGATACAGGCCCCAGTGCAAGGGGTGGCCAGGGGGCAGTGCAGGAGGGTGGCAAGATGAGCAGGTACCTGGGCCCGATGGGCAGAGGGTGGCCAGGTGCAGCATTGATGAGAGTGAAAGAAGATCAGCAGGGGAGAAGAGGGGCAATAACACCATATAGAGTTGAAGAGTGTTACTTGATGTGGTATGGAAAGGGTAGAGCTGGAAGGTGTAGAATGTGTGGCGGTCGTGCATGAGGCCTGCTGAGGGTGATGGGAGATGCTGTAGACCAGAATATGTTATGAAATAGCCACTGCTCAGGTTTGACCATCATCAATATCTCATGACACCAGTGACCAGCTGCTCATTGTGAGAAGAGGCGGGGAAAGGTGGCCATAATAGTTGAGAAAAGAAACAATGGCAATGCTAGCGGGGTGTCAACATTACCATGTGTCTTGCACTATGCTTAATGGCATGCTGTGGTGAGGGAATGCGGTGTAAAGAGGGCAGAGTATATTGTGAAAAAAGATGGAGAGGAGAGTGGGGGGTTCTGTGGGATCTTGTTGAAGCAGTGGAGTCACACTCCAGTCAATTAAAATGATATACAGATTTGGTGACACCATCATATACACACTGCATCCTCAGGTAACAGCTGTTGATTGCTGGACTGTGAAGGCCCAGTCCTATTTGAATGACCCACACACTTTTAGATCAACACCTTACAGGTGCAAAGATTATCTTCATACATTAACAGGAGGATGTGGGGCACTGTTTGCCAAATGACAAGAAGGAAACAATGAATCTGGGAATCACAATACTAGGGCCCTCATTAAAGGTTTGCCGGTATTCCACCAGTAATTCCAGCAGGATATTGGCAAATCTGCCTTACCGTCTCCACCGCCCGATATCCCTGTATTACCAGGATATTACGGGCGGCGGAGAGCCGGTAAGTTCCCATTCCCATGGAGTCGCATAGGCTCCATGGGATGGCCTGGATCACTGGCATCGTTATTAACGGTGCCGGTGATTCAGGCATTTATTTGCCTGTAGAGGCCAGAGCCCATGATAGGTCAGGCCTGCCGGGAGATCCATGGCCCCCACCAGCAAACTTGAAGTGCGCCGGTCAAGATAAAATGCCGGAGCTGGAATTACTGGTATTTTTTCCAGACCGGCACACTTATAATGACGCTATATGTCATGATCGGAAAACCTCTGGAGTGGATGACAAGTAATATAATCATGTGCGAATGGCTATCAGTCTATAACCATCAACCATGAATAGTGCAAGCTATATCTGGTTTGATATAGTGACCTATGATGTGAAACAGTTACAAGTGTCAAAATCCATCTGCCATTTCATTGTCAACTAGTTTCCAACGGATTGTGGGGCACAGCGCTAGAGGCCTCATTTGTCCTCTGCTGGAAAGTCTTGACACTTTTACAGAAGAACAGGACATACCCCCAGCGGGTCGGGTGGAGCCAGTGCTTCAAAGGACGCTATGCCAGCACAATGGGAAGGCACACCAGGCACCAAATTGCAGAAATGTTGCACCAGTGCAAATGCAACTTTTCACGATATTAACCCTGAGGCAAAAAACGATTCCTTCAATACAAAATGGTTTTAGCACTCAGGCAACCTTTGCCTTGGTGTAAAAATGCATTAAAAGAATAGGTTGCACTTGCAATGGTGCAAGGTTTTTGTAACCTGGACCCAGGGGGACAATTACTGGAGTCTTGTTGATCAAGCATTCATGAGTGGGGGAAGAATAGAGCCATGGGGAGGATCTGTCCCTAGAGGAAGGGTCCCAACATCTTGGACAAGTTTAGGCCCCTCCCAACTTCCTGCAGACAAGGCACTCTGGGAACTAACAACAGAGGGCAACACGTCTTATTACAACAGTTGAGCTTGGCCCCTTGCTTAAGGCTTGAAATTGGCCAAGCGCTAAGCTCAAATGACTATCTAAGGGTGTGGACCCCGCTCCTTAGTTGAATCCTCTTGAAGACTTATCTTGAAATAACTTGAATAGTATTTTGATGGTATTCTGTTGTTTTATGGCCTTTTCAAGGTCCCCAGCCATTGGGGTGAAGATAAAGACACTCATACCCAGGATTCAGTCAGCTGAAATGGAAACCTGAAAACGTCACTGGCCACCTTCCAGGCTGGGAAGGACATAAACTGGACTCACCTTTCCACAGAGCCCCAGTTCAGGGTCTCACAGCAGCCTAAGGATAGGTTGCTGGAAAGCCTTCCTTCTTCTTGGTAACAGATACCCAGGATGGCTGAAGTGGCAAACCTTGCAAGTGTCACTGACAGGTACACACATCACCCTAGGAATAAAAGAAACTGTCTTTGGCTCTCTCTGCAAGTTTGAACTGCTTTGAGCACGTGCAAGCTATGCTGATACAAGCATACCTACCTGTCGCAAGCTTCGCCAAGCTGAGTGCCATTGTCACTTGTTGAATTGCATAGCATTGCTGATTCCCATGATACTAGCTCAATCACTTAAAACCCAATTGATACACCAGAAGGCACCAACAAATCCCAGCTGTGTTGTGTCGAGCCACAGACAGAAGATATTAAGGTATTTGCAGTAATTGTGTTCCCATTGGACTTGTTCTATTGACTGCAATGCTTGCATAGGACATACACCTAAAATTGAACATTGCTGTAAAGGCAATTGCCTGGATACCTTTGTCTTTAGTACCGAGAGTGCCCCTTTCAGCCGAAAGTCTGCATACATAGTTTGTCAGGCTTTTTACTTTCATTAAAGTCTTGTATTTGTTATAAAGCCATGATTGGGCATTTTATTTATTTTGGTACCACAGTACCATTGATGTGTACGATGCCTCCTTGCTGGCTAACACCTCTCTTGAAGACTATTACATGCTTTCGGCCCATGCTACCTTAAAAAGGGTAAAAAGTACCATTTGTGCTGTGCTTTTCACACCTTTCTGTTATGTTACGGAAACTTGTAAATAGCAGCTGTGTCCAGGAGGTATCCTGGCAAGGAAAAACAAAACTGAAGTGGTGAGACAGGTTGGAAAATAAAACTAAAAAACAGAACTTGCTTGCCGACGCGTTATATATCTTTTTGAACATGGAAACAGATTTCTGCTTGACTGGGGATTTGGCCCCGTTATTGTTTTCGAGACAACTGTCTTTTTGAATTGATCCTAACATCCACGGGCCAGATTTGAAAAAGGCGCAAGGCAGCCGAAACACGTGTCTTCTACAGTAAATGGGCTTAAATGACAATATCTGGTTGATCAATTAAAACCTAACATACACGTAATTGATGGTGCAGAGTCCTGGATTCATTCCCTGGTATAACTTTTCTGATTGATGGTTAGGCTTTTCTACCATCTAAATCCATTGACCTGCGACTTTTACAGGACTGGTCATACTCCACTATGGCCAACAAACCACCATTTCAATTGACAACATCCAAGGGATTGTAAGGAGTCGCCTGCCAGAGCAACTAATACTAAAGCCACCATTTGCAAATAAAAAACAGAACTAACTTAATCAGTGCAACACAATAGGTAAGTTTTAGAGCTTTTCTAAAAGACAAAAGATCATCTGACTTGAGTAAGGAAAGAGGAAGAGAGTTCCACAAAGTCGCAGCAGCAACCTAGAATGCCATGCCTTCAAAAGCCTTTTAGCGAAACCTTGGGACCCGGAGTAAGCATAGATTTGAGGACCTAAGGTTACGAGGAAGCAGGGTTGTCATTTCACCAAAATGCCAGGGGTAGTAGAAGTGACATCACAGGACCTTTGACCTCTGATGACATCACAGGAAGTGATGCCATTTGACCCAACCCCGAAGTGACATCACGGTAAGCGATGGAACGCAACATTTCACCCCTTGACAAAACAGGAAGCGGCATCACATAGCATTGTTTCTAAGTACACTTCGAAAAATATGGTTATGATGTCACTGTAAAGTGATCTACATTTATACAAGAATGGATCACCATATGTATCATTAATATCAGTGCGTATAAACCCATATTACCAAATTACTGTGAATGCAAGCAGACGTCCAAGGACAAATGATAATGATGTATTATTATATATCTCTTATGCTTAAGCGCTTCATATAGAACAAATATACATACAATATTACCCAACCTGTGTTGGTACTCATTTATCAACCTCTGCAGGATGAAAGGCTGAGTTGACCTTGCAGGGAGTCGAACCTGCAACCTGCAGATCACACACACATTGCAGCAGCGAGCGCTCAACCCACTGAGCTATTTTACCACCTATAGCTATAAAAAAAACAGCCAATCCAGAAATAAAGAGCCACATGCTGCTGGCCACAGACCAGGAGCCTCAATTTAATTTAAAAAAAATATTTTGTAATTCTTTTTTTCTTCAGGGTGGTAAGGGAGACCACGGGGGTTGCAAGCTATGACCCCTGGTATTCCCTAAATGACGCCCCTGCGAGGAGGCACATAACACGTTCTGTTTCACTCAAATAAGAGGCCCCTAGATCATACAAGGCCTGATGAACAATGCATAGTGATTTGAATTTAATCCTGTTGTCAATAGGCAGCCAGTGGAGGCCTCGAAGTTCAAGCTTGTTGATATAATACTTAGGTAGAGCAAGCAACGTGGCGTTGCAGCAGTCCGAAATCCCAGAGACTGCAGCAGAAACCACTGTGCCACGAATGTCAGCTGAAATAAGCACATGGCCCTTTTAAGTATTTTTAGCTTAAGGTGATCCGAGCTGCATCTAGCTTTGATGTGTAGTTCTGAGGAAAGAGGCAGAGATTTGTGCTCACAAATTCTTAACTGAATCTACTGAAGCTGGTAGCAGACCAAGAGATGGGGGCCTAAAATCATCAGACCGTGGTGAATGCTCCACTGATGTACCCAACACTAGTAGCTCACTTTTATCAGCATTCAACTTAAGCTGATTGCAGCTCATCCACTCGCCAATATCAGCAAGGCAACACTTCTTATGCTTGGGAGCCATCCCCCGCTCATGGTCAACAGGAAATATCAGCGGAGTATCATCAGCATTCAGCATAAGAATAGAAGCGACAACCATGAGAATGTGTAAGTTTAGCCAGGGGGCAAACATATACATTAAACAATAAAGGGGAGATGGTTGACCCCTTTGGGACCCCACAGGTCAGAGAGGCAGGTGAAGGAAGAAAAGGAGATATAGAGATTGTTTGAGAACGCTGAGAGAGAAAAGACTTAAACCACCAAAGCACAGTGCCAGTAACTCCCATCTCCTCAAGAAGTTGGCACAGGGTGCGGTGGTCAATGGTGTCTAATGCCACATAGAGATCCAAAAGGATTAATATGCCAACAGCACCCTGGTCACGTATCATGGTGAGATTGTCGATCACTGACACAGGCATTGACTATTTGCCCATAGTTGGTCGGAAACCCAACTGGAAGGGGTCTAGAATAGCTAAGTCTTCCAGGAAACCTCTCAGCTGAGGTGTTACAATAGCTTCCATAGCCGTCATGAGGAACAAGAGGAGAGAGATAGGCTGAAAATTAGCTGGAAGAGCCGGATCCAGTGAGGTATTTTTTCAGTAGAAGGGACACAGTGCTCAGAGAATAATTCAGCACCGTAGTCGAAACTAGTTCAGGACAAATCATTTTGAAAGTCTTGAGTGGGATAGGATCAATAGGAGAGGCAGACCAAAGATGAGCTGCCACAGTACAAACCTGGTTCTCCCTAGCTAAGCAACAATCTGAAAAAATAACATTAGGGCCAGATATTGCAGGATCAGAACTCCCATAGTCAACAGTAACCTGGGCAGAAGATGGAATACTATTCCAGATGTTACCAATCTTCTGAATGTAGACAGCAGACAGGATCTGAGAAGCTGGAATAGCAGAAGACACTATTGAGGGAGAAGAGAGCTCCCGAACCACAGAGAATAGTTCCTTAGAGTGGTTAAGTGTGGCTTTGATTTGGTGAGAGAAATAAGCCCTTTTTGCCTCCTCCAAAGCTAAGTGATACCTAAGTCAGCAAGCTTTCGATTCCAAATAGGTAGAACACCAGAGGCATTCGGCTTCTTTATAATATGAAGTTTAGGAGAGCAGAGGAGGTTGTTAAACCAAGGACGTGAAGGTCTCAGTGACCTTTTCCTCTGTTTGATAGGGGCTAGTGTATCAGCAGCCACCCAAATGTGGACTGTAATGCAGAAAGCGGATCAAACTTAGAGATGGGAGTAAGCTGTTTGCACTTCTCCAAGATGAAGGAAGAAAGGGCAGCAGAGTCCACACGTTTCCAAGGACACAAAGAACGACATTTTGAACTGTCAGAAGTCAGAAAAGATGTGACGAAAAAAGTAAAAGGAATAATATTATGGTCAGACTATTCCACAGGGAGTGCTGGATAGACAATCAAAGCACTAGGATCATAAAATTCGTTTCTTCATATGTGTGCATCCATGAACAAGCTGAACCAACTCAAGGTTAGACAGCAAATCCAGCAGTCTAGACACATGAGTCCCTGAAAAAACCTCAGGCAATTGGTTAAAATCACCCAATACGGTCCGACAAGGATATTGAAGACAAAGTCGAAAGGACTTCTGCAAAAGAAAAAGCTTCAGCGAATAGGGAATCCGCAGGATGCAGGCGATAAATAATAAGTAAAAGGTCATGGTTGGACAAGTGGAGCTCTGGACCAAAAGATGTTCCATTTTTATATCATGTGTAACTGAGATTACCAAACATTGCAAACACCTTTATGATTGAGATGCTTTATGGTTTAGTAATAGTGTGGCTCTGAATAGCTGTTTAAAAACCCCTGCTCATCTGTGTACTCTTACAGAGCAGATATAATTTCCTCACAGATCTTTTCCATGAATGTGCAGATTGTGTGCACTGCTGATCTCACTCGAACACATTGCTGTACAAATATCCCTGAGTCAGCACATAATACATTCTAATTAAGGATTGGTACCATCTACACATTAATGATATTCTTGTCACAGGAGTGTGGCAGGTTACTAGGCAAGCTTGTTGTACCCCATTAAGCAACAAAAATGCTGTGATCATGAAGGAAGTTAGTGAATAATTTGCTTCTGCATACATGATTTGCCAGAATACAAATGTGATGGTGTCCTTCTTCAAGTTATACTATATACCTACTGAAGAATTGTCTTCTGACACAAATCATGCACCCACAAAACTTTCAAGAGGAGAAGTTGAATACTCCTTAAGTGGTACATGTACATAATAGAACACAATTGTACATGTACATGTTTGGTTTATTGAATAGTAGGGTTTGTTGCCTGAACTTGACTAGTGATGATCTCATGCCTGCATGAAACAAAGTATGCTGCGTTATCATGTTGTGTTGGCTGCTACACAACCTAATGATCATTCACCACCTACAACTGCTAGAAAATGAGGATGAGTAATCATGTTGATGGCATTTTGGAATTGGAGAGGCAAGCTGATGGTTACACCCAAAGTGAAAGTCAAGCGACTCCAAGTCACATTATTAAACATTGTTTCAAATACAAGGGAAAATGGGCTCTTACAAAAGTGTACATAGTATTCCATTGATATTCAATAGAACTGGCATTGTGTAGTGAAAATGTGCATTATAATGTGCTATTTATTCTTATTAGTGTGATTTTGTTAATTACAACTTTACACACATAATCAAATCAAAAATTGGGTAACATACATATATAACATTCATACTTTCCAACACAATAAAAATACAATTCATATATATATATATATATATATATATATATATATATATATATATATATATATATATAGAATATGACGTAACTGTAGCAAATTAGAACGTTTTGATCAAGAATGCAAACATACAGCTATGAAGTTCGTCCAACAAAGATATCCCAAAGCCATCCTGGAGAGAGCATATCTGAAAGCTCGTAATCTAAATCGCACTACTTTGCTCTCGACCAACAGGATAGCAGAGAAAGAAGAAGAAAATGATAAAATCAGGCTTATGCTCACGTACGGTACACATGCTAATAGTATAAGAACAATGCTGCAACATCATTGTCATGTACTACAGTCAGATGAATCTTTATTGCCATTCCTTGAAGAACGTGTCAACATAACTTTTAGAAAATCTGTTTCCCTAAAACACTCATTGGTTAGCAGTTGTTTGCCCCCTGCAACTAAAACCTTGAACAACATTTCTTGGCTTCATGAGAAAACCAGTAGTTTTGCCAAATGCACAAAATGTAAAGTGTGCAAACATGGCCTAAATAGAACCAGCTATATACATCCTGTATTTGGCCACTCAGGAGAACTAAAAAGTCGAATTACATGCAATACAGAGTTTGTCATACATGCTCGCTTGTGTTCTTGCAACCTCTGGTATATTGGTAGCACCATAGGGAAGCTTAAACTGAGAATTCTACAGCACATGAGAGCTATAAAAAACTTTGATCCGTCTTATCCTATGGGGATTCACTTTAAGGATGTACATCAGGGCAAACTTGAAAGCTTGAGCTTCTTTGGGTTATACCACAATAGCCAATCCTCGCGGGGGCAATTGTGAACTTGAACTGCGCCAAATGGATACAAAGTCTATTTTAGATTTCAAAAATAAAAAGCCAAAGGGTCATAACCTTGATGAAGAGCTATACACAATCCTAGGAACCTGAGTAATTTAATTTTGTTTGATCTCTTTTTTGATCTAATCTGATTTCTTCCTTTCTGCCACTTCCTTGCCTTTTCTTTTGACTTTACAAGCTTGTAATCAGTATATGAATATTTACGGAATTGTTGGATCAATCCAAGACATTTTGTTTGATTGTCAATGTGTAGTACTTTCTTCTCATTAGAGAAGTGTTTAAATTCACTTTTTTTAGAATTTTTGTTCAGTCTCTATCTTCTATTTTCTCTTTAAGCAATTGTTTTTCATATCTTGTAAACCTAATGGTCATTAATGTCATAAATGTGCCATGAAGTGCCAAAGTGTTTTGTGCTCTCAAGGTTAAGGGTCAACATGGACGTTAAAGTTCTAAGTTTCATAGCCAAGGATATTTTAAATATAGTAGCTGCACTATGCACTTTATAAATAGGTCTTGTATGACCTTATTTTTTACAGCTGGAATTATGCACTATGCGCTTTACAAAATGTATACAATAAGCATGTTGCACTTTAGATATTGCTTCAAATTAGAAATTTCCTTGGAATTGAAATTAAACATCTATGCACTTAGCACTTTAGAGATCTTTTGTGATCAGATTGTTTACAACATAAAGGGATGCACTATGCACTTTACCATAATGTTGCCAAATATTTTCTCTAATAATGCAGTGCTTGGCTATAGACAAATTTAAAGATGTAAGCTCTATGTACTTTGGTCATGAAATATTTATTCACAGCAAGCAACAGGTATGATTTGCGAGATAAGTGTTGCAATTAACTGCCACTAATTAATTGTTCGAGCAGCAGCTCAAATGCGCACCTACAAGGCAGCATAACAATCTCTATTAAAAAATCTGTCAGGTTGCCATTTGCCGCAACTTGTAAACCATATATAACTTTATATTTTATTTTTTACTCTTTGCAGTATTCTAACAAGAGGTTGTGTTTTTTGGTAAATTTATTGCATTTCAAAGCTTTTTCTCCTTGATGTAATTTTATTTGCTGTGAAATATGTTCAAATCACAAGAATATGTGTTGGCTCAACCACACTTCAAAATGGCCATGGCCCTCAATAAGCTTTGAGCTGTTGCACTGTGAATCTAGTGGACTAAAAGTCAAAAAGCAAAAAAGGACATTGGGCCTCATTACGACTATGGAGGTAACCATGGCGCTTTTTGTGGCAGGGCTACCCGCATACCGGGTACCGGGTCCGGGTTCCCTGAATGGGGAAATACCGGGCCATTCCGACCTTGGAGGGCCCAGTATTTCCCCATTCAAGGAACCCAGACTCGGTATATCCCCATTCCCATATGAGCACCAAAAGGGTTCAATGGGGAGGATGCTAACAACGGGCCCGTTAATGACGGGCCCGTTGTTAGCATCCTGGTCTGCTCGCGTGACCCGCTAAGGACACCTGGTTTTACCAGGCATCCTTAACAGGTCCCGCGAGCAGACCTCGTAATGAGGCGGTAGCGGGTTAACGGTGCCGGCAGCTCTACCAGCGCTGTTAACCCCTTACCGCCAGGGTCATAATGAGGCCCATTATGTTATGTTGAAACTACCATAGAAACTGTGACTGTTTGTTTATATGTTTGAATTTTCCAATGCACTTTTTTGTATGTGATCAAGCAGCAAGGGTGCTGTGAAACGCGTTGTACAGTGTTTTATTTTATCATGCTCAATAAATTGGACACTTTTCTAAGGATTATATGGCTGTGTTTTTGGTGAATTACTAGAAAGGAAACCTCTGCTGGCGTTCGAATTGGTTCTACTGTGTGCCATCCCCCTTGGGAGAGAAAGAATAAAAACAGTACAATTTCATCATATCATACATATTCATAAAGGAAAAGAAGAAAAAAGGAAGAAGAAACACCCTAAATACTAGGGCACTAATGCAACACTGGGGCCCTTCCAAAAGTATTATATACATTCTCGTAGATAGCCATTTTATAGGCCATCTTAAACCCTGACTGTTATCTTAAACAATATAGCATTGCCCTACATGATTGGTGTTAATAAGAGTAAAATTACCCCAGTACCATCCACACTCTAGTAATCAACACAACTATTAATTGGCTAAAGCCAGAGATTCTATGTAACCTGAAGGATTCACTCTGTGTCTCTAGTATGTCCTGAACATGGGAACCAAAATATGGCACATAAATACTATGAAGCGATGAACAGCCAGTCTTTATTTATTTATGTATGTATTGTTCATTTGTAATGCAGCCATGCACAAGTGTTTTGAGGCACAGCAAGGTTTACTTTGTGTGCCTTCTCTGTGGCCTGGCCCCGGCCCCTTCTCCCATTGGTTGCCTGGCCTAGATAGGCCAATCATTGCAGCCGGGAGGCAGGAGCTGGCACATGACCACGAAGGCCTGTATCGAGGGATGTGCTTCACTTCAGCCTTGCCTTTCTTCACTTCTGCACCTGCCCTGCGGCTCCAGCGACCATGGTCCTGCCTGCAATCCTCTCTGGCCTCTCCCACTCTCAGCCAAGGTAAGCCTGGCTATTGTGGGATCCATTGCGCCTGATGCGCATTTCGGAGCATTTTTGTGTTAAAATTTTCAGATTGTGTAGGAGGCACGGCGATTGCACTAGCGCAATCTATCTTCAGGATTTAAACCCGTTTTCCAGGGTTTTTTCACTTCTTCTACTCCATGTGCTCTGTCTTCCTCGTGCATTTGTGCCAGACCAAGATGGCCCGACTGGTTTAATTTGTGTGCCATCTCTGTGGCCTGACCCCGGCTCCATGTCCCATTGTTGCCTGGCCTAGATAGGCCAATCAGTGCAGCCGGCAGGTGGGAGCCTGCACCTGATAACGAAGGTCTGCAACAAAGGCCCTGTCTACTCCCTGTTCACTACCAGGCATGATAACCCCACAGTAACACCAACTTTTGTCCACCAAATTTGTCTCTTGCATCTGTGTGTGCTGCTGACCTGCAACATGGGGTAGGCTCCATATGTATGCCCACCGAATTTGATTCTTGCATCTGTGTGTGCTGCTGCCCTGCAACATGGGGTACCACCGAATTTGACTCTTGCATCTGTGTGTGCTGCTGACCTGCAACATGGAGTTGGCTCCATGTTTATGCCAACCAAATTTGACTCTTGCATCTGTGTGTGCTGCTGCCCTGCAACATGGGGTAGGCTCCATATTTATGCCGACCAAATTTGACTCTTGCATCTGTGTGTTCTGCTGCCCTGCAACATGGGGTACCACCCAATTTGACTCTTGCATCTGTGTGTGCTGCTGCCCTGCAATATGGGGTAGGCTCCATATTTATGCCCACTGAATGTGACTCTTGTATCTGTGTGTGCTGCTGCCCTGCAACATGGGGTTAGGCACCATGTATGTTTTTTTAGCACTTATGTAACTAAGTATCTTAGGCACTATGTATGTTTCTTTAACCACTTATGTAACTAAGTAAGCCATTTGTAACAGCGCTACGATGCCCAAGTGCTGTTTGTGCACTTTATAAATGAAAATAAATAAATACAAATAAAAAATAAGGCAGGAAGGGAGGGTGCAGGAGGAGGAAAGTAGCAATCCTAATAGGCCAAGCGACATTCAGATTGTGCAAGTGCAGTAGCGAGAAGTGCAAGGGGAAGGGAGGAGGAAAGTGCAGGTGCTGGGTAGAAGGGCCCATGAGAAGGGGAGTGCCAGGCAGGCCAGGTGGACAAGGCCTGGGGAAATAAGAGAAAGGAAGGGGGGCACAAAAAAGTGTAAAGTAAGGGGCTGGCGGCCAACAGGGTAGGAGGAGGGGGGGGCTGTGAGTGCATGTGCAAGGTAAGAGTTGGGAGGGGTGGGGAGTAAGTGCAGTGGTAGACTGGACAGGGGAGTGGCCTGATGCCCTGTAAGACTCTGAAGGCGCCAGGCCACTAGTCTCAGGAAGAGAGGAACAATTAGCAGGGTAGAAGGAGGGGGAGGAAGAAGAGAAAAGGAAGGTTTTGAGGAGTTTCGGGAACGTAAGGAGGTCCAGCTCCAGTCTGAGAGGGGCAGGGAGGCCATTCGAGAGGGATGCACCTGTGGAGGAGAGATATCTACCCCCCCACCCCACTCTCTGCTTGGGAAACATCTGATTTGTAGAGAGTTAGAGCTAGACAAGTGAAGGGCTCTAGTGGGGAGATATTTAGGGAGAGAAAGTTGGATATAGCATGGTCCTAGGCCCCAGACAGCCTTGTGGATTATGCAGAGGGTTTTGAATTTGATCCTTGCAGCAAACAGGGGCCAGTGGAGAGATTTAAGGGCTGGAGAGATACCTGAGCTTTAGGCCAAGGATAATTCTTGCAGCCCTATTCTGGATAAATTGAAGGGGGCAAAGTGAAGAGTTAGGGAGATTGAGGAAGAGGCTGTTGCAGTAGTCCAGCCTGGAGAGAACTAGAGCTCTGGAGACATTGAGTTTCTGGATGAAGGGGAGAATGCCTCTGACAAGGTATAGCTGAAAATGGGCCCTCTTGGCAAGGTCCATAATGTGGGGAGAGAAGGAGCGTGAGGAGTCAAAGATAACGCCACAGTTTTTAGCTTCACACAAGGGTGAGGGAATGAGGCCCAAGGAGGGTGGCCAGACTGTAGGATGGAAAGAAGGAGCAGAGGTCCCAAAGAGAAGGATCTCAGTCTTACTGGCATTAAGGCAGAGATTGTTAGTAGTGCACTGTGCCTGAATTGCAGAGACACAGTCAGGAATGAGAGAGGAAGAAGAGGAGGAGGCGGAGGGAAGTTTGAAAGAAATCTGCTTGCCATCGGCATAACACTGAAAGTTAGGGGAGAAGGTGGAGATAAGATGGGCAAGGGGGTGCAGGTAGATATTGAAGAGCCAGGGTGAGAGGATAAAGCCCTGAGGGACACCACAGGTGGAGAGTGAGATGGTAGTGAGGAAAGGGCCCAGTTGAACTTGGGAGAGTTGGTCCAAGAGGAAGGAGGTCAACCAATCCAGACCCCCGGTTTGTGATATCAAGGGTATAACAGAGCTGATTAAGCAGGGTTTCATGATTGACCATATCAAAGGAAGAGGAAAGGTCAAGAAAGATGAGAACAGAAGGGGAGCTGTAATCAAGATTAGAGAGCAGGTCTTCACAGGTGTTCAGGAGAGCAGTTTCTGTGCCTCTGGCAGCGCTGAAGCCAGACTGGTGGTCATGGAGACATCCAACAGATTCAGTTTGGTGGATAATCTGGGAAATGGCCAGCTTCTCCAAGAGTTTGCCCAGGAAGGGGGTAATGGAGATAGGGCAGTAGTGTGACTGACAGGAGGGGTCGGCAGAAGACTTTTTGAGGAGAGGGTGCACAAGGCATGCTTGAGGAGAGAGGGGAAGGATCCAGTGGCAAAGGAGTGATTGCAGAAATAGGCCAAGGCTAGAGCAAGAGAGACAACGTTGTCCTTGATAGTTCTGGAGGAGCAGGTGAGCACCTGTTTGGATGAGACTTCCATAGAGCGGACTTGTCTAGAAACCTCATCAAGTGTTACAGGGAAAAGAGGGAGATTATGAGGGGAGGGGACAGCACAAACCAAGCTGACTCCAGCTTGTCTTGGCCACAACACAATAGACAAATGTGTTTTTATTTTTGGAGACCTATCCAAGCCCTTCTAATATCTAGCACTTGCAGCTAATTCATTCTCATTATCATAAATGTTTGTCTAAGTGTTGGAGATGGAAACTGGAAAATGTAATGTTGCGGTCCCTTATAAGGAAACAATAACTCTGCAAAGCTACACAGTGATTTGAGCGTCCCCACATATTCATTGTTACAACACCAGTCCCATCGCTCAGCTTCAATTTTAAGAGATTTCATAAGCACACCCGTATCCTCTTACCACCTAGGAGGCCATGCAATTTGATCAAACAAGTGCTCATTGACTAATTTAAATGTTTGCAGTGCACAGCTCAATCTTAATACTAATTCTATCTTAATGATTTTTGGCAATGTATTCTCTCCTGCCGTCATGAAATACAAATGACCTCTTTTAAAGTTATTAAGGGTAGACACCGATGTCACACCCACCTCCAACCTAATTGCTTCAATTGAAGTACCATTAGAAAGGCCTAGAATTCTCCACCAGACCATACCATCGAGAGTTTTTACCCAATCATGTAAATCTGCATATGATTTCTCTAGGGCATATAACAGGCCAGAAATCAATTTCTGCCTATACACTTGTATTGTTCCCAAGAAACTATATCTCGAAGTCATATGAGCAAATTGCATAATCATGTGCATTACTGAAATGTATTTTATTTTCTTATTACGCAATAGTTCCCTTTCCTCTTTGTTTGCGTCAATAACATACCCCAAGTATGTATAACTGGAGACTTTTTCAATCTCTCCTTCCGATGTACTGATCACTCTCCTGGTCTTATTACTCCTCATAAAAGCCATATATTTAGTTTCCTGCATATTCACCTACGACAAGTTTCTTTTAGCATAATCTAATATGGCCAATGCACACCTTCGAACACCCATGTACGTACGATCTAGAACCACTGCGTAGTCTGCATATGTTAACAAATGCACATCGCTGCAACCTAATCTGGGCGGAAATGTTCTTACATCCATAAAGGCGTGATTCCAAAAGGAAAAGTTTGAATAGAAGATGGGCCAGTACACACCTCTGTCTGTCCCCTCTTCCTATCTCCACCGTGGCAGACAATTCAACCGCACAACTCAACCGAATCTGTGCTTTATTCTCATGATGTAATAACTTGCCCGGATAAAGAAGACCATCAGGCACATTCATAGATATCCATTTTTTCCACAATAATTCTCTGCTAATGGTATTGAATGTGGATGAAAAATCCACAAATAATGCATATAAGGTAGGTGCATCTCTAGTCGCCTGTTATATCATAGTATTTAAAACTAAAATATTATTGGTCTTAGACATACCTTTTCTAAATCCTGTCTGGGAAGGTGACAGTATCTTGCTATTTGACACCCAAGCATTAAGACCTTCCAAGATAACACCAGAGAATACTTTACTCATACCATCTAGCAAAGTATGTTAACAATAGTTCTCTGGTTCACAACTCTTTGATATTTTGTGGATTGGAACCAGGTGTGCCATTCACCAGGATTCATCAGGAACAGACCCCCGGTCAAGAACCATGTCAAATAGCTGCAGCAAAATAGAAGCCTATACCTCTGGGTATGTTTTCATGACAGCATTGGAAACCTCCTCCAGGTCCAGGGCTCTGCATTGTTTTAATCTTGTAAACATTTCAAAAATGCTGCCATGATCATACTTTACTATATCAGAACCACTCAACGGGAGAGGACTTTTATCACTTTTACATTTTTCTGCACCATTTATCCCCATTAATTTCATTTAACAGTGTAGCATTATCACTGCCTTTCATGTTCCTGAACATTTGCCACATTTTCTTAGTGTACCCCGAGTTAAGGGACGAATACATAAGCTGCCATGCCACATTAATACTGGTTATATAACATCATTTTATCCAGTTATTATACTGTTTTTTCTCTATCCTGATCTTATATTCTAATTCATAGGAATATTATCACCATTACGTATCCTTCGCAAACATTGCCTTAGCTGGTGGTTTTCACCTTTAATAACCTTATTATAAGGCTTATTCTGATTTCCAGTCAAGCAACATATTTACTACTTCGCGGGCGCAGAGTCCTAAGGAGAGTCCAGTCTACCCCAGACTTTGTACGAGTGAGGAGCTGCAGCGACGTCTTATGCGTTGGTTTTTTGGACAACTGTTACTTTAACTGAGCTTTCTCCCTCTGGGTGACTCCACCTTAAAAGGTGTACGCGTGCACGGAACGCCACACGGAGTCCCGAGGAGAATCCAGTCTACCCCAGACCTTGTACGACTGAGGAGGTGCAGCGACGTCTTATGCGCTGGTTTTTGGACAACTATTACTTTAACTGAGCTCTCTCCCTCTGGGTGACACCACCTTAAAAGGTGTATGCATGCACGGAGCACCGCGCAGAGTCCCGAGGAGAGTCCAGTCTACCCCAGTCCACCCTAGGCCCACGGCCCAATGGTAAAAAAAATAAAAAATAAAACGTTTTTTTTGTGAGTAACCGCTGTGTGACAGTGGGGCATTAATCGAGGGGAAGTAGCAACAACCGCACGATGAGCCCACAAATGCGGCTGAAACAGAGAAGCAGGCTTGAGTCCGAATAGCTAGACTCCCCCTCTCAAGTGCCGCCAACCAGCCTCGACTCCGACACAGCTGCGGCGATCAGTGAAGACGCCAAGGTAAGATCTGGATCATCTATCTTACTATCTCAGTTACCCCAATCTCAGGCTATACAATCTGAACAAGTGCTCCCTATGATGACAACACACAATGTGTTCACTTTATTCACCCTGACTAAGACTTTCATTGAAGAAAAAAAGGTGCTTACATGCTTTGGAACAAATCTTGTTTTGGGCACTTGTCGGGGACCAAAATTCATATTGCCATGTTTATCGTGCTCGGCTCCTTTATCAGAAGCCATAACCCCGCAGCTCAAAGCTCTGCGCAAAGAAAAGCGCAAGGCTGAAGCCCTCTGGAAAAGTCACCCCAGCACAACTAATAAAGCCTCCCTTCTAATCACCTCTCTTAATTACAAGGAGGCCATATTACAAGCCAAAAAGGAGACTTACAATTCACGAATATCCAGGCAGAATCGAACACTAGAGAATTATTCAAAATCCTCAAAGAGCTAGAATCTCCCCCACCTGCCTCGGACACGTGCACCAAGGACAGCACCTGGTGCAACAATATACAAAATGCCCTTCTTAACAAAATATCCACCTTGCAATCCAAAATCAACGCCAAACAAAATACCCTCCACACCCCTATATTCAGCAATACCAGGCCACCTAAAATAACTACCCCTGACTCCCCGGTGCCGTTCAGCTTCACACCGCTCACCGTTCTGGAGGTTGAAAAAATCATCTGCAACTTAAAACCTTCCAACTGCCAAGGGGATGCTTGTCCAGCCCTGATCATTAAGGAGTCGGCTCATGACCTCGCTCCTTTTATCACCACTTTTATCAACGCCACCTTTCAATCGGGAGTGGTCCCTAATAACCTGAAGGATGCTTGGGTTATTCCTCTTCTAAAAAAAACCACCTTAGACCCGGAGGTTCCAACCAATTACAGGCCCATCACAACGGTCCCATTTCTGCTAAAAATCTTAGATAGAGCAGCCTATCTTCAGATACAGAACTATCTGGAATCAAACAACCTACTAGGCACGAGACAATCCGGCTTCAGACCGAAGCATGGTACGGAGACAACCCTCCTCGATCTCAAAACCCAAATTGAGGATCTCAAAGACAAAGGTAAACTAGCCCTGTTACTACTATTAGACTTATCGGCTGCCTTTGATCTGGTTAATCACCAAATCCTCTGTCACCACCTGAAAACTGCAGCTCACTCCTTCGACATGGCCATAAACTGGATTCAATCCTTCCTGGATAACAGACAGATGAGGGTATTCTCGCCCACCTCCGCAGCTGACCCTGCACCAGTCCCTTGCGGAGTCCCCCAAGGATCGTGTGTATCCCCTACCCTCTATAATGTATTTACTAAACCCTTATTTGATGTGCTCGACTATCTGGGTGTCACCTACACAAATTATGCTGATGACACCCAGATACTCATCCCCATCACGGGTGATTACACAGTAGATTCAAAAGCCCTAAATGACGTTTACCATGTCATTCAAACATGGATGGCCCAACATGAGCTGCGTCTCAATGATGACAAGACAGAGCTCCTCATCCTAGGTACTCAGCAAAGACTAAACAAGCTGAGCCCTATGTTCAGTTCCTTTAACATCGATGGAAATCTAATAAAAGTCTCCAAAGATACCAAAACGCTTGGAATCTACCTCGATTCCACCCTGTCCCTTCACAGACAAACAAATTCAGTTGCGGCGGCCGCCGCCTATACCTGCAAGCTGATCACAGCATGTCGCCCTTTTCTCTCCACGCACAACAGTACTAACCTTGCTAGGACCCTGGTCATGTCCAAACTGGACTACTGCAATGCATTGTACCAGGGCACTAATCAGGGTAACCTAGACCAGCTCCAGATCATACAAAATAACGCCATCAGGGCAGCCCTCAACATCCCCAGATATGCACACATTTCGGATACCAGGAAGAACCTTCATTGGTTGTCAGTCACCCAAAGGATCTCACTAAAATCGCTTGCCCTAACCTACAAATGCATGAATAACCTGGCCCCCACCTATCTCTCCTCACGATTCACCCCAGTTCGCTCGCTTAGATCTAGCCTGAACCAGAGCCTACTGATACCTAGATACAAGCTCCAAACAGCTGCTAGATCCAGCTTCCCAGTCCTGGCAGCCAAATTGTGGAACGCTGTCCCCTTGACTATTAGAAACCTCCCCTCCTTCAACCTTTTCAAACATAGAGCCAAATGTTGGCTAGTCACTTCCAATGCCCAAGCTACATTCTGAAAACGTGATGCAATAACTTATGTATGGATGTACTATTCGACAAACTATGTATCGTTGTACTACCTACCTATGCCTATTTCTATGCTATATTTATTGTTCGATATATAATCACTGTTTGCAACCTATGTAACCATTGCTCTCAAGATATGCGCCCGGTAGCCTCTGGGCCTGGTTTTCGCAATATAAATAAATAAATAAATAAATAAATAAATAAATAAATAAATAAATAAATAAATAAATAAATAAATAATTGTGCTGCCTATAGCACAAAATGCTCGAGTGTACGAAGGCTCTGATGCCTTAGACACCATGGCATTGTCTGTATATTGCACAAAATGTGAAAACCTACAAGCACAGACTTTAATCCTTTCAACAGCTCCACTGATAACGGACTCGGAGACGAATTTGGAGAAAAATCTGATTGAGGTGAATACCTCTTGCTTTCAGTCTCCATTCGATGTAACGGACACAGAGCTACTGCAGATTCATGGCTGATAACTCGAATGAGACTAACCTTGTATTTGTGCTCCCAATCAATCAAAATGAGACTGTGCAAGACGTGAATAACCCAACTAAGTCTCGTGAGCCAGAATGCAGACCACTCATAAATGAAGGTCTGCAGGCTGGTGCGGCGTCGACATCCTTCCATCAACTGGATGCACGGCACACAAAAAATGGTGCAACAACAGGCTACTCCAATGACAGCAAGCGATTGTCTCGACGTTCCAAGAGAGAGACTTGATAATCTAACCTGTCACGCCCTCTTTCAAATACAAATGTGGGCAGCAGTGGAAGAGCACATGGGACGCGAACGCCGCAAAAATCTACAACCATTGCAGTGCGCCAGCATCAACAGACACAAATAGGAAAAAAGACGAAAACGCCATCTGGCAATTCATCAAGAGCCTTTGACCTCGCAGGACGCGAGGCACGTCTGACTGGGAGGCAGACTTTCAATCGATCAAAGAAAAGCTTATACAAAGCTTTGGGGACACACCTAGTGATAAACCTTCATGAACAGCATTGAGTGGACGCATTACAGTTGAAACGCCATGTCGGATCAAGTTTGGATTTCCCGCGATGCTGTTGGCTGCATCACTGATTTCATCTCAGCACAGCCCAGTAAATCAGAGCACTTCTTCTTTTGGTGACAACTCTTCATATGACTCTGGGGCTGCGAGACCAAAACACACTTATAAGGGCGCAATAGAAGTTGCAATTATGCCTCAACATGATATGAGGCAGGAACCCTCGGACGAACAATTTGCACGAAACAGTGTTGCCTTCAGTATCTGCAAAGTCAGCACAGGAACAACTACACAAAACAAACCTGTCAGTGGCTGTGGATATTCAAATCCACAACAATGATATAGCAGCCTCCTCTTTAGCCCTTCCTTTTGTGAAATTGTATGAAAGTTTAAATTAGTCCGTAAAAGATCAAGGAGCCCAAATCAACAATTTAATCACAAAAGTGGTCACGATGGAGCACCTGAATCGCGTCCTTATACAAAGACTTGAAAGAGAGATTTCATCACAATGGCAATATCGCCTTGGCGATCTAATGACAAGCACCCATGCAGATATTCTCATGGCTGCCACGTTAGAATGCATGAAATGGTTGAGACACAATATCCAGTCGAATAGGGAACAGACTTATGGGCAACAAAGTGGAGAGGTTGCTGGCAGCAAGAACACTGTTCCATTGAAAATCGCTGAACATGTGCCAGAACCAGCGCAATTTCCATCAAAGATTACCCATTCTGAAAGCTCTATTGGCTCTTCGGAAAGCGAATCACTCCAAGGAGTGCCGGATTTGACGAGAGATTCAAGCAGTGTCCCCACAGCCCCCTTGCTTTCTCCAGATAAAAACAATTGCAGGGTTATTACAAAGAACATTATTCCCGCAATCGAACCAACACAAGTGCCTGAGTCATCTGGCATGGTCCAAGCTGCATCGGATACCACACAAGCCAATAATGTTGCAGTCAAACCAACACAAGTGCCTGAGGCATCTAGTTTGGCACCAGCTGCATCTGTTACTCTTGCAACTGGGAAAAAGACGACTTTCGATATATTCACAGGCGCGGCAAATAATTTCCCTGCATGTTTTGCAACGACAGCAAAGTTGACCTAAATAAAACCTAGATCTTGCTTGAACAAACCAGCGAACAATTCAATTAAAAAACGCTCCACTAATGTCAAACAATTTGTCAGGAATCTATCGCCTCCTCAGAAGCTTAGCCTATTTGAACGCGCACCACAAGGCCAACCATCAAACAATTCAGTTATTGTACATCGGAGAGAACCCCACAGTCAGCCCAATGATGGAAAGTCATCTTTATATCAGAAACAAAATCCAGAATAAGAGGACAAGAATAGACTCTGATTCTCAACAAACAGAATACGATGAGGCTTCTGTGGATCTATGTGATCTATCGACATATTCCATCGATTCTGCAGACTCAACCACTTCGCATGGAGAAACAAGGAGCGAAGCCAGGCCACAAAGCAGGCCACATAACCAGAGAAAGCTTGGCTGAACAAATAAGCAAGAAGCTTCAAGATACAAGAAAAGTCACCATGTCACCCCCAGTTCAGCCCATAAATGGCCCTATACCTAAACAGCCTAATGATAGGCTCCAGACTACACCTACAAAGAGAGGCTGTAAATCGTCCCAAAATTTTAACCCTAGAATGACTGCTGCACAGCTGAATAAACAGCAATCAACGAAAACCAAGGTCTATGAAAAATATCAGACTGTGTCAGTACAGCAAGCTTGGAAAATCAGGGGGGAAAAATCTGTTCCCTGATGACAGCGATGTAAATTTAAATAGAAGAAATGTGATGAAATTACTTCATAACTTTCCATCATTACGCACCATTACTACAGAAGACATATTGATTGTTGAATATATCTCGGAAAAGTCGGCTGACAAGCTGTTTTTTACATATCAGATCAATTGCAGTGGAAAAAACCCTCCTAGCGGCAAGGGACAAGCTACTATCCTATGGTTTTGAAGTCCAATCAGAGAGAAGTTCAAAACACTCTTCCAAAACTAATGAGTCAAATACATCAAATGAATACCGACGTGATGAACTGAGGAGTCAATTCTCCATAAGAGCATCTGAGTCTTCAACAAAATGTACTCAAAAAGACTCAGATGAAATTGCAAGACAAGTGATTTCTCACAAAGTCTCACAGGCATAACCATCATTAAATCTGGGTACAGAAACATGTGCGATACTATCCTGGAATACCAGAGGTTTTCACCACTTCTTTAATGACTTTCCTATGCCGCTATCAAACAAATTCATTATTTGTCTCCAAGAGATGTGGCTGTGAGAGACACCGGTAAAAGATGGTTACACCATTGTTCTAAATAAAGCAGGGAAAAATCATCGGGGAAGACCTTTTTCCAGCTTGATCACAATGGTAAATAATGCTTATGGCTGGGAGCTAGTACAAACATTAATTCCGAATATTTTTGTTCAAGGTTCACTACTTCAGTTAAGACCAAGGAAGGAACGTTCTCCACAACTATTAGTCATTAACCTTTATTGGAATCCAGCAATGATTTCATCAGCAAGTTTCATCAAAACAGTCTCGACAATCATTGATCCATGTCTAACTTCTTGCCATGACATAACAATTCTAATATGTGGGGACTTTAACTTCTCATGGTTTGAGGTATTGCCTAGAAAGACATCACAAACCAGTGTGATATCCACAAGAGGAGAAAAATGGATGGACGCCATGAAAGCGAGGACTTGCGAGATGGTCAATGGTACCATCCGAGGGGATATTCCCCCAAGACCCACCTGGCAACGAGACAAAAGTCAAAAAACATTACATTATATCTGGATTTCCTCATCTTTCTGGCCGAAAGTATACAGAATGTCTATAATCAAAACACTTGTTAACGATCACAGCTTAGTAGAATTAACATGCATACTGGAATGGTTACCAACATTGCATCAATATAGCTGTCCAATGGAGGTGAATGAGGGTTTGAACCATCTTCGAATTAAAGACCACCACATCTGTCAGCTGAGCGATCGTCTAAAAGATGATGTAACAACCATCACCGAAAAAATTAATTTTGCACCTCTACTGACACAATTTGGATCTAAAAGAAAAACAATAAGTAAGTCTCAGCAACAACAAAAAAAATATGTGTTCAGCGCCCAGGTCAACCAACGAAAGAAACAAATGCACAAGAATGTCAGACAAATAAAAAGGAAATATAGCACAATTGTCGATAAAAAAGAGGCAATCAATAGATGCAAAATGAAATATCGAAATTGGCTAAAATCCAAATAGTTAGAGACCAAGAACGTGCAGAATCAATGCTCGGTCTTATCATCCAATGTAAATCCAGAGACATTTGGAAGATCTTAAACAAAAATCATAGCCAAGACTCATGTCTGGCAAACGGTATCTCCATGCTAACCTGGGAAAATCATTTCAGGAAAGTCTTTGACGATACATCAGCACACGTCAAAATAGAGCATATGATGTCAACAGATCCTTGGGATGTGTGTTAATCCAGAGTCAATATCATCACACTCATAAAACAGTTAAAGAACTCTCGTGCAGCAGGTCCCGATGGACTAACGAATATAAAAGAAAAAATGGAGCTTTGGGCCGACTTCATTGTGGAACTATTCAAAGTAATATCAGTATCTAAGGCAATTCCGAGCTCATGGAAAGTTGCGGTTATTGTGTCTATTTTCATGAAGGGCAATAGGGACAATCCTGCCAACTACCGCCCTATTGCCCTCCTGGATATAATAGGCAAAATATTTGACACCTGCTTACAACAGAAACTTGCTGTAGGGGCGTCAACTGAGAATCTACTACACAACCCACAAACTGGCTTCACCAAGGAGGTCGGTACAGAAGTCAGTCTTTTCATAGTGAACACGCTAAAGCTTGAAACCTTGATGAACAAGAAGAAAATATTTGTGGCCTTCATAGATATGCGTCAAGCATTTGACTGAATGAATCGTACAAAACTGTGGAGAAAACTAACGTCATGGTCTTGTCCACCAACTTTACGCCATCCTCTTATGGCCCTATACAATGGAACATCAATAAAAGTTTGCACCGACAACAGTGGCCATCTGACGAATGAGGTTCCTACATCCCAAGGAGTCAAGCAAGGCTGCCCATTAGCAGCGCTGTTGTTTAAGTTACTTACCTGAGGCGCTAGATAACATCCGCTGTTTTCCACCAAAACTGAATAAACAAACGATAAGTTACGCAATATATGCTGGCGATATCGTCCTAATTGACCAAACTGAAATTGGTCTACAACGACTCTTACGGGCCTTGGTCGTCTATCTACAAGCAAATGACCTTGAACTCAATGCCGGGAAATCGAAGATTATGTCATTTGGTACACCTCAAAAATTATCGCTCAAGAATTTTGGATGGTCAGCAGCAGGTGAAAAGATTGACTCCGTACACACGATACGATATTTGGGGGTCCAAATAAACAAATCGATCAGAGAACAGGCCTGGATTGTTGATTTGAAGCATTGTATGTCATCATTGATTTTACAAGGCAAGCATTTACATAACGAATATGGCAAATTCCCCCTGATCCCAATCATGATTTTTTATCGCCAGAAAGTCATCCCTACTCTAACAAATGGGGCGGAGGCGGGACTGAATATTGACAATCGCATTTGGGCAACCCTAGAATGTCAATTCTGGAGAGGAGTATTGGCTCTTCCGACATATGTGTCTATTGTGGCGATAAGGCATGAACTAGGCTTGGACCCTCTATCCGGCCTGATTCAATGGAAATCTATAGCACTTCTACGTAAAATAAACCTCAACAATATCGCACCTGCCTATGACATACTGAAAGAATTGGTAGAAAAACCATATTCAGGAATTCTAGGCATCTGGGCCACGTAAATCAGAAAGCTATTAGAAATTACTGACATTTCTTGGGCAACAGTACGAGATACACCTCAGATTGCTAAAAAGAAACTTAAACAATGGCATTGGATAAAAAATAGCGAAATGCGCGAGGCTATGTCATCTTCGCTCGATCTAGGTATAACCTGCAATAATCTAGATAAGCTACCAAAATATCTAGTAAGATTTCCGTCAAGACCACATCGCATCAAATTTCTAAGGCTCCGGCTCAACATCTACTAAACCAAAGAGATGATGTGCTTGAGACATTTTAAAGAAATAACAGACAACAGATGTAGGTTCTGTAAAAATGAACCAGAATCTCTCAAACATTTAATCACTGAATGCAGCTATGTGTCCACTCAGCGATCATTCTTTCTTCAGCACCTAACATCGACTTATCAACAAACTGAAGATTTGTGGCACACACTAATAGCTGGAAATAATGTCAGACTGACTTGCACTTTGGTGGACTTTCTTGAAAACATTTTAGAAACGGAACCTTCTTAATGAGAATGCCAATCTGGAAGAATATCAAAACTTAATTTAATGATGAACCTACATGGATCTCCTTTTGGAGAAGATGACGAAGAAATTGTTGATTTTTTTTGTAATTAAAGTTGTGTAAATAACTAATTGTTACAATAAAAAAAAATGTACTACTTCTAATTGGTAAGGAAATGTCTGTAATAGTCGATACCCATCTCACAAGACTATCTGGGTTTATCTCTTTCAACTTAATCAATCTTTACCGACTTCATATACCCAGTAATGGCGCTAATATTATGATCTGTCCACCCAATCCCATTTTTACCCATAATAGCCTGGACCACTCCCACCCGATACAAAGCTGTATGTAGGCCATTATCAATCTTTATAGTAATTGGGAGGATACTATAATCATTGGAAATTACATCCATAGTCACATGAAAAACATAGCTACTAACATATATATGATCAATAATCAAGCATGCATTACCAGCACTCCATGTCACAACTGCAGGTGTATCACCATCCAACTGAACACTAAGTCTACACAGTTCCACATCATCCAAAAACTCAGCCAATCGGCGTGAACATTTGGAACCTTTGTCAGTCATACTGGAGGCTGGCATACAGGTGACAACATTTCCATTCTTAATTTCATAATTAATGCATCTCGCATTGAACTCACCACCCATCAATATCCATTCATCTTGAGCTGATCTTCGCTGTTAATAAATACCATCTGCTTTTTTTCATCCACGAGGATCATATATATTCAGTACTGCACAGCACTGTCCTGCCTACTTATTTTAATTTGTGTTGTAGCCATCCATTTACTTTCCTTTTGGCCGCTTCTTACTTGCACATCACGTTAATTTTGAATGCCGATTTTATTATTTTAACTATTGCCATTTTAATATTTCTTTTCCTTGTATTGCCTACTTGGTGGGCAGAAGGGGCCTGGTCTCTCAGCAAACCTAGGCTCGCCTCATGTTTTGCCATGCTTTTCTTTATTTCTCGCCTGCACAAGATTCAACAGTCTGTTGTTGCCTTCTACTGTTGCTACAAGCAGATTGGCTACTCTGGAGCTAAGGCTCCTCATTGCACTCAACGCTCCGGATTTAGAGGGTACGGCTTTGGCTGGCCTGTCTCCTTCTTATTTTATTTTATTTTGTGTTGTAGCCATCCATTTATTTTCCTTTTAGGTGAAGGGGTATTCCCTGGAGACGGCGGGTGACTGGCCGCTTCTTACTTGCACATCATGTTAATTTTGAATGCAGATTTTATTATTTGAACTATTGCCATTTTAATATTTATTTTCCTTGTACGGCCGCTTGGTGGGTAGAGGGTGCCTGGCCTCTCAGCAAACCGAGGCTCGGCTCGTGTTTTGCCATGCTTTTCTTGCATGCACAGGCTTTAACAGTCTGTTGTCGCCTTCTACTGTTGCTGCGAGCAGATTGGCTAAGGCAATTTGCTATGTGTGTTAGTTGGGATCCCACCCGCCTACAGCCCAGCAGTCGGGCGAATCGGGAAAGGGCTCACTGCACCAAAGCCGTGCCAAAATCCATCCGTCTGTGCCCATACGTGCCTCGGGCAGGCGGGACGTAAGGTGAATAACAGCCTGTTGTCACCTTCTAGTGTTGCTGCTAGCAGATTGGCTACTGTGGAGCTAAGGCTCCTCAGTGCACTCAACGCTATGGATTTACACGGTATGGCTTTGGCTGTCCTGTCTCCTTCTTATTTTATTTTGTGTTGTAGCCATCCATTCATTTTCCTTTTAGGTGAAGGGGTATTTCTTGGAGCCGGCTGGTGACTGGACGCTTCTTACTTGCACATCACGTTCATTTTGAATGCTGATTTTATTTTAACTATTGTCATTTTAATATTTCTTTCCCTTGTACGGCCCGCATGGTGGGTAGAGGGTGCCTGGCCTCTCAGCAAACCGAGGCTCGGCTCGTGTTTTGATGTGCTTTTCTCACATGCACAGGCTTCAACAGTCTGTTGTCGCCTACTACTGTGGCTGCTATCAAATTGGCTACTGTGGAGCTAAGGCTCCTCAGTGCACGCAACGCTACGGATTTACACGGTACTGCTCCTGCCGACAGCGCAGCGGCCGGTTGAAGCGGGAAAGGGCTCGCTGCGCTGAAGCCATGTCAAAGTCCAGCCGGTCTGTGCCCATTGGGGCCTCGGACAGGCGGGACGTAAGGCGCACTAGCGGTCTATCCAGACAGACCATTTTCAATCTTGCTCCACCAGAAATTGTTTTCCCTCATGCCTGGAGGCTGCTGCTGCCAGCTCATATGCCTCCCCCTCACCAATTTTTAGTTGGGCTGTCGGTAATGCTCCTTAACACTCGTTCTCTTTCTGCTCATACTGCTTCTATTAATAATCTGTTTTCTATGCGCACAATCAATCTTCTTTGCCTCACGGAAACTTGGCTCAGCGATGCCTCGGCTGCAGCATTTGTTCAGGCTTTGCCTGATGATTATAAAATAATCAATTTTGATCACCCCTCACTACACCGTAGGGGTGTGGTGGCTATGATTTTTAAATCCAATCTTGTCATTTCACAAGTTCCACTTATCCATTCTGTGCCAATGGAAGCATTACTGCTTTGCTGACCAGTCTCTCTTACCTATACGTGAAACATTTTGGTTATCTACCGCCCCCCCCCGGCTCTCGTGTTGGCTGACCGCCAGCTGAGGTTTGTGCACCTTGTTGTGCTGGGGGATTTTAACATCAAATTTAACAGCCCTCATGTCCCAATCCTGCAGCAATTTGTTGATGACCTCGGCAATCTGGGTCTCCATCAATTTGTGACAGGTCCTAACCACAAGTTGAGGAATACATTGGATCTGGTGTTGGCGATAAAGCAGAATTATCTCTTCTCCCCGTGGACCTGTCTTGTGGTCTGACCATTACTTCTTGACGTTCACTTTGAACTCCCCGTGCATACCCCCTAAGGATCTCCCTCCTAGAGTCTTGCGCCGTTATTGGTGATCGGCCAACCTTGAGGCTTTAGTCTCCTATATGAGGTCAACTGCGTTATGGCCCAGGAAACAGATCCTTCACTCCTGACTCACTCCTTGGCGGTGGCAGCAGATTTGGTTGCCCCCCTAAGGCTGACCCAACCTCGGAGACTTCCATCCAAACCCTGGTTCTCAAACAACTTAAAAGAGCTTGTCAAAAGCTCAGGCAAGCTGAGCGGAAATGGCGTCTTTGCATATTTCCCTACCCTCAAAGCACATTATAACCAGTGTGCTGCTGATGATTATGCTGCTATTTTGGCCACTAAGAACACTTTTATGAGAGGTAAAAATTGATAATGCCCTTAGCAAACTTAGGGAGCTATTCTCGGTGGTTAGATCGCTTTCATCTGCTACCAATCTTTCTGCATCTATGATTCCATATCAGGAGCTATTCAAATCATTTTCTCGATTTTTCATTTCCAAAATGAATACCATTCGTCATAGCATCTTGCTGTCCTCCCAGGCTACTGTATCTGGCACTATGGTACCTTGGGCTACTCTGACGGTCTGTCCTCATCAGTGGGCTGTGTTCCCTACATTCACAGAGTCCTCAATTAGCACAGCCATTAGCCAAGTTAGGTCAGCTGCTCCCTCTGACCCTGTCCCAGTACTAGTCATGAAGGACATTTTCTCTGACATTCTGAGTGTGATTTCCAAGGCCATTAAAAGGTCTTGTCAGTTGGGCCATATCCCTAGGGAGTTGAAACAAGCTACGGTTATCCCTCTTCTTAAAAAGCCCTGCGCTCCCATCTAGCTATCGTCCAATATCACTGTTGCCTTTCCTGATGAACCTTCTTGAAGCTCTGGTTTCCCCATCCTTTCTTCGTGTCTAGAAACTACAGGGTTCCTTGACCCCTTTCAATCCGGCTTTCGGCTGGCAGGGGCACAGAGAGTGACTAGGTATCAGTATTGGACAATCTGCCTGGGCTGGTCAATGCTGGTGGGATGGGTGCTCTGATTTTGCTTGATCTATCTGCGGCATTTGATACTGTTGACCACCCCACCCTACTGGCATGCCTAGCCCAAACTGGAATTGCCGGTCAAGTAGTTGCCTAGTTTGCTTAATTCCTGGTAAAGAGAGGTCCAATGCTTTCACTATCTCCATTCTCTTCACTTCCTTATGTCCTCTCTTGTGGTGTTCCCTAAGACTCCGCCCGGTCCCATATCCTTTTTGATGTCTACATTCAGCCACATATGTGCCTCATCCGCTCCTTCGGCATGAGATGCTACTCTTACTCAGATCCTGATTTGGTTAGATCTTGAGCAGCCTGAGATGGCGTCACGCCTTTCTCAGTGCCTCTCTGCCGTGGAGATTGGATGACTCAGAACTGGCTGAAAAGTAATGGTAACAAGACAGAGGTGTTGGTGGTGGGTGTCCCTCCTGATCCTTCAATCTGGGTGTCCCCTATTTGGCCGGCCTCCCTTGCACCACTTCCCATCCCCATCACCACTGTCAAGAATCTGGGGATTGTGATCTCCTCTATTCTTTCGATGGAGCACCAGGTCTCAGCGGTGTGTAAGATAGGAAATTTTCATTTGTGGTTCTTGATGAAAGTACTTCCCCTAATACCCCTTAATCTTAGACCACCAGTCATAGCTGTTCCGGTTCTGAGTAGGTTGGACTATTGTAATTCCCTTTATCTGGCTCAGCTAAAGGTCTTGTCCAGCGACTTCAGTGTCTACAGAATCTCGTTGCCCGGCTGGCCACCAGATCCCCATATGGAGGCCATATCACCCCAGTTCTGCGTATACTTCACTGACTTCTTGTTGTTCAGTGTGTGAAGTTTAAGTCACTGTGTCTGGTTCACTGGGCCCTGTCTGACCTAGGAGCAGAGTATCTTTGTGATAAATATACCTGCTATGTTCCTAATCGTCTCTTGCATTCTATGTCTGCTGGCCTGCTCTGTCTACCTTCCTTCCGCCGCTCTCGAGTGGGAGGGTGGTCTTTCTCTGTGGTGGCGGCTCAGCTAGTGAATGACCTGCCGCTCAAACTTAGAAACATGTCTAATCATCTACAATTCAGGAGATCCCTGAAGACCTTTCTTTTCTAGGCTACAGTGTTTAGATACGTGGGCTCCCAGTGCTAAGATACTTTCGGGTGGTAGTGTGCTATATAAACTCTAATAACATAACATACTAACATTGTAGTTCGATCATTCAATTCAACACATACCGCAAGAACATAATCACTTTCAGAGACACCCATCACCTCAAAGCGATTAGCACACAAAGTTAGCAGGCCTCCATACAGGTGGCCCAGGTTTCTCTTTTTTGCTTTCCTTTGATAACATGTAAATCCATCAAATACAACCTCTCTGGTTAGCCAGGTTTCTTGCAATAGTGATATATATATTTTACTCAATAGCCCAAATGAACTATCATTAGAAGCAAACATATGTATATAACCCCTAGTGTTCCAAGACTTCATTGACAATAATTAGGATTCTCTTTGGGCAAAACAACAAAAGAGAAAACAGTCAATCCCAATGTTCGACCACCACCATCCCCTTGTCGTGAACCTTAGGCTGTGCAGCCAAAGCAGTAGGCATAGGTCCAGCTACTTGAGTCTTAAAGGCCTGTCTTAGAGCTTCCCGGTCAACTAATTTCACAGTAGATTTCTTATTCTTCGCTGGTAGGTGAATATCATATCCCCATTTTAGTAATGAAGTTACATTAGATCTTACTATCATAGGAAACTCAGATGAATAACAGTGAATTCTGGACATTGAGGGAAACTGCCCTCTCGTAACTGGACATACTCAACGTCTGAGATTCTCAGCACTTGTAAGGGCAGCCTGGAGACAAAATAGTTCTAGGAGACTTCAGCATTTAATCAAAGTTTTTTCGGATGCAAAGAGTCTTGTAATTGTAAATGGCACGACAGGCAATGACTTGTTTCTTCTGTTCATCATGGTCAAAAGTACCGTATGATCTTTCATCATTCCCTAAAGGCTACCCAGGGGCATTAACTGGGATAATGGCTTGTTCTTCCAGTTATATGTGATACTAACGAAGCAAATTTCAGAGTGGCACATTTCACTGCAACCAAAATACCAAAAAAATACCACATTTTCTTTCTTTTTTTAATTTGGGTGGGGGGGTCCCCCACACGCCCCTGTATTTTTTATCCTCATAAACCCACCCTTACCCCATCCTGACCCATTTTACCCACTTAACCCACTACCCTATACATATCGATTTAATATTGTCTGTATTTTTCGGTATTATGGTGAATTGACTGGGTACCGTTCTTCCACTAGCTCCCCCACTCCTAGTGATTTTTCACTGCTAGTGGATATTTCCTTTTCCAAGCATTTCTTTTTTTTTTTTACTTTTTTTTTTTTATTGGCATGGTGAGAGAACAGACAAGCAACACAATGTGCAGTGTAACAAGGGTATCAGATACGTAAATGGTAATGCAATACATGGAGAATGCCAGCAAAGGACAGATACACAATAGTTTGGATTTATGTGGCGCAACAGTGGATTAGTTTACTTCATCAGGCGGGGGGAGGATAGCAATTCCAAGTCATCTTTGTTATTCAGATAGGTGCAAAATTCCGTCCATACATTCTTGGGTCGAGAGGTCAGCGGGAGGGTATTGATATAATCCTCCTCACACGCTTGAGTCCAGGTGAGGGCCCCCAACCACATCTCAAACAAGGGGGGGATCAGCACTTCCAACATTGAAATATGCATTTTTTGGCTATTATGGTGGAAACATTCAGAAACCTAGACATCTTCCTCAATGCGGTCTATCCCACAGGCTGAACAGTATAGCTAGGGGTTCTGGAGGGATATGGGACGCTGTAATGTCCGAGAGAGCGTCATTTATGGCTTTCCAGTATGGGCCCAGCACATCACAGGACCAGAACATATGAGTGTGATCTGCGGCAGGAGAGTTACATTTAGGGCAGGTGCGAGCCTGGGTGTGTGCAAACCTATCCAGTCTTTGCGGCGTGTAGTATAATCTATTCAGGAGCTTGTATTGTATACACCTATGTCTGGCATTCAGAGAGGTGGTTCGGGTGTGTATGCACATTTTTCCCCACACTGCATCAGTGATGGGGAGGCCCAGCTCCTCACTCCACGTATCACGTGCCTTGAGTGGCACGTCCGTAGGGTCGGCCATCAGCAATTTGTACAGCGAGGACACTGTCCCCCTAGCTCCAGCAGAGTTGGATATGTAGTGAATCTCAGGTGAGTCTGGGGGCTCATCAGGGTATGAGGGCCACCAGGCACGGAACACCGCCCTCACCCTATAGTATTGTAGTAGTTCCAACGCAGTACCCAGGTGTCCGGGGCGCCACGTCTGCGGAGTGATAAACTTCCCATCGGGGTAAAAGTCGGTCAGGGCCCGGTAGCCCAAGTCGTGCCAGTGTTTCATTAAGAGTTTATCATTAGTAGGGCTGAGGCCTGGGAACTGTCAGATGGGCAGCCATTTGTAGTATGGGTGGTGGCCGGGTTGTGTCTGCAGGATATATTTCCAGGTCCTGATAGTGGCCGCTACAGTGTCGGCTGAGGCGTCGGCGTGAAATGTATGATGGAGAATGAGGGAGAGGGTGTTGACACATTCAATTGCTAGTTTCTCGAGCTTCACATGCGGGGGGGGGGGTCGGAGAACGTGTACCAGTATGTGGCGTGTTGGGCCTGCGCGGCTGTCCAGTATTTAGCGAAGTCGGGGGCGGTGAAACCATCGTTTCTATAGGGAAGAGTCATGTGCTGCCATTTCTTACGAACCGCGCCCGAGTGCCATAAAAATTAGGCACATGCAGTGTGCAGGTTCCTGAAATATCGCTTTCCGGGCCAGATCTGCACATTAGTGAAGACGTAGAGTAATTTAGGGACCATGATCATTTTGATTAGAGATAGTCTGCCCGACAGGGAGAGTGGAAGACTGCGCCATTTCAACATTTGAGCCTCGGCAAGCTGCGCCCCAGCCACGTAGTTGTCTGCCAACAGTGAAGCTTTAGTAAGGGACACCTGCACTCCCAGGTATCTGATGCCCCTCGGTGACCATCGGAGGGGGAATTCGCAGGGCGGTTGTGTAGTGGATGGGGTGAGCGGGAAGATTTCAGATTTGGTGTAGTTTATGGTAAAGCGCGAGAAAGTGCCAATTTTGGTTATGTCTCCCAATATCGGGTCCAGGTGGGCAGCCAGGTCTCTAATATATAGAAGCACGTCGTCAGCATATAGAGAAATGATCTCGGGTGTCTCACGAAGACGTATACCTTTGCGCGTGTCTTTGTCCCTAACGTTGTCAGTCATGGGTTCTATAGCGAGCGCAAAGAGTATCGGAGAGAACGGGCAGCCCTGGCGGGTACCCCTGTGGAGAGCGAAGGGGGCAGAGGACCTGAAGTTGACTAGGACTCTGGCTGCGGGGCTTGTGTAGAGAAGTTTGATGTACGATCTCATGCGTGGACCAATTCCCATTTTGTGGAGCACCGCCCACATATATTGCCATGACAACATATCAAACGCCTTCTGGGCATCAAGGGTGACCGCCACCACCTGTGCGTTGGGGTCAATTCTAGCCAAAACATTGAAAAGATGACAGATATTGAGGGCGGTGGATCTGCCGGGTACAAAGCCACTCTGGTCGGGATGAACTAAGTGAGGCATAATGGGGAGAAACCTATTGGCAATAATCTTGGCAAATATTTTCGTCTCAGTGTTAATCAGGGAAAGGGGTATATAGGAGCCACATTTTTCCAATGGTTTACCCGGCTTGGGTTGTACAGTTATAAGCACCTCATGCATGGATTGGGGTAGGATGTTTAACTCTAAGGATTCGTTCCACACCTCCAGGAGTCTGGGTGCCAGAATGGCTACATGTTCCCGATAAAAGTCCGAGGTTAGGCCGTCCGGGCCTGGTGCTTTGCCCCTAGGGCATTTTGAGATGACCGTGGTTATCTCATCGAGGGTGATAGGAGCTTCAAGTAGGTCGCTAGTCACGCTGGAGAGGAGGGTCATGGGGATTTGATCTAGCAGGGTGTCAGTGTCTTGCAGACTGTGTTCTTGCTGGGGGCCATACAAGGTTGTGTAGAACGCGGTGAATGTCCCAAGGATATCATGGTCAGACCAGCACAGGGTGCCTCCTGTGTCCTTGACACAATCAATGCGGTTCCTGCCCCCCTCAGTGCGGACCAGTCTGTACAGTGTCCTACCCGGCCTATCCCCCTCACCATACTTCCTGGCCGCTACGGGACGGGCGAAGTACCGAACTTCTCTTAAAGCATGAGACTCAAATGTTTCCAATTCCGCTCTGATCTGTGCCAGTATGGTCGGGGAAGGGGCGGAGGCTCTTTTAATTTCGCTTCCGACTGCTGCAAGCTATTTTTTATGGCTTTGAGGACCCCAGCCTCCCTAGATATGCACATCCCCCTGATGAAAACCTTGAATGCCTCCCAGCGTACTCCATCGGAGGTGTCATGCCTGTTTTTGCACTCAAAGAAGGTGTTGATGTCAGCTAGGATATCAGCTTTGAAGACTATGTCTTGGAGGGCCTCAGACTTAAATCTCAAGAGGAGCGAGGGGACTGGTCGTGTCCCAGTGTTATACGAAGTGTTACCGGTGAATGGTCCGATAATGTGCGCGGTAATATCTCGGTCTCTGTGACCCTGCCCATCATGCAACTCGATATGAGAAAAAGGTCAATCCTGGAGAGGCTATCGTGTACCAATGAGTAGAATGTGTACTCTCTAGCCTGTAGGTTGAGAGCTCTCCATACATCCCTGAGATCCAGTGTGTCCATGTGGGCGTGTAACCTATGGGCCACATGTGATGGGGCTCTGCGGGCCGTCCTGGACCTATCCAGGTCTTTATCTAGGATCAGATTCATGTCCCCGCCCCATATGATGGGAATACCAATATATTTCAGAAGCGTGGTGGTGATGGCATCAAAGAACTCAGGGGTGTCAAAGTTAGGGGCATATGTGTTCACTAGGAGGCATTCCATATTAGTGAGTGAGCAATGGAGGATCACGTATCGTCCCTCGGGGTCAATGTGGCTGGAATGCAGGGAAAAATGGACTGACTTATGGATTAAAGTTAGAACCCCCCTGGACTGGGTGGAGTACTTCGTATAGTATCTATTCTTGCCCCACGTGGGGACGGGGCATGTTGCTAGGCGCCCAAAAGCATGGGTTTCTTGGAGAAAGAGGCTTTTGGCGCCATGCCGCTGGGCATAGGCATTTATCCTGCGGGCCTTAGTGAAATTGCTCAGACCACGGATATTCCATGTCATAATGTTCAGAGCCATGGTGTCACATTATGGAACATCCCAGTGGTAGTATTTATTAGCATTCCACCTTTTGCATTTGCCGTGTGCACAGTTATGTTGAGCCGAAGTCATGTATCTCTCAGCCATGTTTTTTACTGTTAACCCAGCCCCAACTTCGCCACCCCCGACCCTCACTGCCCAACCCGAACATGCAGTGCAGACCTCCCACCCCAGAACAGACCTCCCACCCCAGAACACACAAGTCGCCCTTTGGGCCTGCTCCAACCGGAAAACAAAGGTCAGAGGACCAGGTCCAATGTAGATAGGGCCACATACCAGCCCAACAGGGGCCAGTCATTAAAAGGAACAAAGTTAAATTGAAAGCAAACATTGCAACTGCAACGGGGGCGCTGGTGCCGTGCGGCCGGCATCTGGAACTTGGTGCGGGGCAGCATATGCTGTCCCGAATGTGTTGCTGCGGTAAACACGTATCACAGACAGCCTCTGAGACCAGAGAGTGCCCTCTGGTTGGTTGACATCACAGGAAAGAGTAGGACACAGGGATAGCTCTGAGAACCAAGTGGGTGGGAAGGCAAAGTAAACAGTTTAGGAGCTAGCCTGTGGCCCGCATACATATGCATGCAGTTGCTGAGTGGACACGGTGAGGTTGCCATCAACACATCATAAGGCAAGGATCAGTGGACACATTATAACATCGTGGGCTGTGCCGCCTATGGCGTGGGGTTGCCTCGCGGCCCAGGAAGAGGTATATTTAGCTGAATGAACTTCACTGCATCGTCTGGGACAGTAAAGAAAAAGATCTTGCCATTGTGAGTGATCTTTAGCCGTGCCGGGAACAAGATGGCGTAGCGGACGTTGCGCTCCCTGAGCAGCTTCTTGACGCCTAAGAATTGGCGCCTCTCCTGCTGCACGGCCAGCGAGAAATCCGGGAACATTCTGATGGTATGGGCCTCAAATCGAAGGTCTCCCTTTTCCCGCGACAGGCGGAGGATGAGATCTCTGTCGCGGTAGTTGAGTATCTTGGTGATAATAGGTCTGGGGATGTCGCCGGGTCTGGGGCGCAGCGATAGTGCCCGGTGAGCCCGCTCAACTGTGAAATATGGTTAGAGGGCAGGGTTATCCAGCAGGTCTTTAAGTAGTTTCTCCACCGCGTCTTCCATCCGCCCCTTGAGGGCATTCTCGGGGCCCCCGATGATACGCAGGTTGTTCCTACGAGAGCGAGATTCCAAATCGTCACATTTCGCCTTGACACTTTTCATGTCACGCGTTAGGGAGGCCACAGTGTCTTGGAGCGCGTGAATACCATCTTTGTTTACCGAGATTCTATTTTCGGCCTCGGTGATCCTCGATCCCACCTGGTCTACTCGAGTCTTTAGCGAGGCAACATTGGCATTGATGTCGTCCGGTTTTTCATGGAAGGATGCAAAGTTTTTAGCCATAGACTCCATTAGTAGGGTGAGGTCAGGTGCTCCGACCACTTGGTGTGTGGTCAAGTCTTGCTCGTCCTGAGGCAATGACATGCAGGCTGGCTCATCTCGGGGGACCGCTTTAGCGTACTTGTCCATCGTGCCCCCTTGGGCCCCCGCCTTGAGTCTGCTAGGCATTGTTACTGTAATGGACCCGGGTGCAGAGAGGGCCCGCTTATGAGTAGGATGAAGAAGTGGGGAAGGCAGGGACCGACAGGAGCAACTGTATTGTCTTTTGTGCCAGCGGGCGCCACAAGGCGGCTGGGGGGCCACCGCAGATAGCAGAGAGTTACTGGCGGAGCAACGAAGCCGTGATGGCTGGCGTGCGCGGCTTCCACATGTGTTCAGGTTGCACGGGGGGCCAGCGGGATTTGTCTCAGGGGGTCCGTGCGGAGGCAGTGACAATGCCAGCGGGAAAGTGGGGTCGTCGGTGCTCTCAGGCGGAGAAGTCCAGGCGTAGCGCAGGCTCATAGGAAGGATGCGTGGAAATGAAGCAATCCCAGGGCGCGGCCTGGTTCAGGGATGTCGATTCGATGCTCCAGTGTCAGCAGCCCGCTCAGGCCCCCCCGGGCTGGCAGCAGCGCGGTTATGATGGACTGTGCATTGCAAGGCACGCCGTAGCAGCTGGGGGGATAGTCAAATGGTTCGTGGGGTAGGTGGGCAGGCCGCAAACAGTACGGTAAGGGACACTTCCTTATGGCAGTTCTGGCGCCCAGCAGGGGCCCGCAAAGTTGCCCGCAGCGGGCAGAGGCCTCTCCACCCACACACTCCAGCCCCCGCTCACCTGGTCCGCCGCGTCCGCGAGGCGAATAAATCCTCTGTGTTGTCGGCGCCGGGGGAGGCCGCGAAGATCGCCGACGCAGCAGGTAGCATTCACGGTGTTGCGGCGTCCGCTGCGGAACTCTCCGGCGGCTGTAGCAACTCCTCAGAGCGGCGGGAAACAGGAGGCCACCGCCGCCGCCGCTTCAGGACTGAGGGGGGATCCGGGAGTCAGGCAAGCCAGGCGGAAGGGCCGGATGTTTAGGCAACCACCGGGGCCGGGTGGAATGCAAGGCCCAACTCCAACAAAGGTGCCAGCCGGGTCCCGGGAGGACCGATTGAGTCCAAAATTGCACAAAATGTCCAGTGCAGTGGCGAAAGCAGCACGGCCAGCCGATGGTCCTTCACAATGTCGGGGACCGCAGATGTGAGCAGATGAACGCCAAGGCCACATGGAGCTGAAAAGCTAGGCAGCCATCTCGGGCTGCTCCACAGCGCCACCCATCCAAGCATTTTTTATCTACTTGTTTTACAAGCTTATTATGCGGTTGATTCATCTTAATATGCTCATTGGTAAAATACCATCATTTTTAAAGAAATAAACTTGAAACTGTTGAAATTAGAAACTAATGTGAAAATATGCAAACTGTACACATGTGTTGAGCTTTCTTTTTCTCACTCAAATTGCTCAAGACTTTCAGCTAATAATACAATTTGGTTTCATAGATAGTAGGTGATGTTATTGCCCATGGATGTACAAGATTAAGCATTGGCAGAGTTGTTTGAAATTAAACCAAAACCTATGAACATTAGGTATTTTGATGAATTGGACTCTTTCGAACATTATCCGTAATTCAGGTAATGTGTTTAAGGTAGGTTGGAAAACAATATTATAAATGGGGCATGCGTGATTGAAGTACATTGGAGAGGAGAGATAAGAAGGGACAAGATCATGAAGGCACTTAAAAACGATACAGAGAAAATGAACGAGAAGCGAAGGAGTGATAGAGAACTGCGAGGGGAGATAAAAGAGGAGACGAATAGAAAAGTTGAAAACCGAGTGTAAAGGAGCCAGATGGGAAGAATAGAGACCAAGAAGTAAGTAAGTTAGAGCAGTAGTTAAAACAAGAAAAGATGAGAAAAAATGAGGGGTTTAATAGCACTTAAGGACAGAAGAGGACAAGCTCAGCAAAGATTAGAAGGATGGACATGTGAAATGTGGGCAGTGTTAGCAACATGGCGTAAGAAGGAGATTGCAGATTCAAATATGACTCCAAGATTATGATTTGAGGATGGAAAAGGGAGAAGGTAGGGGGAAACACAGACCAGTTTGGGGACTGATAGGAGAAGGAGAGGAAGACGTGAAATAAAGAGTTTCTGGTTTGGATAGATTTAAATTAAGAAAAGGAGAAGCCACCCAAGACTGAATTGAAGTTGAGACGGAGGAGTGAAGGGAATGTGAAAAAGAGCAGAAGGAGAAAAAGATCTGAGTATCAACAGCATAAAAGTGGAAAGAAAGATTGAACGACCTGATGAGTTCAGAGAGTTTGAATAGTATAAAGAGAAAACAATAAAGGGCCGAGAACATAGCGTGAAGAAGAGAATTGACCAGCCCATAAAACAGTTTGTTCAGTCAGAGAGATAGGAATGGAACCACTGTAGAACAGAGCCAGAGACGCCCAGAGATGCCTACGGTAGAAAGAGATCAACGGAAAAAATGAATGGTCAATGGTATTAAAGGCCGTGGATAAATCAAGCATTAGAACAGAAGCTTGTTTATTATGATGAATGGAAAGAAGAGAATTTGAGATATGTAACTATGGAGATTCACTGGAATATAGGGGACAAAGGTGTGACTGAAGCAGGGCATGAAACTTGTGGAGGTGGAAAAAGCAAGATACTTGGGAGTATGCAATATTTTCAAGACATTTGGTTAAGAAAGCCAGTAAAGATATAGGTTGAAGGTTAGAGGGAAGAGAAGAGTCCAAGGAGGGTTTAATTTTACGACAGAGATAATAATTGCATGTTTACTAAAGGAGGGGAAGGTGGCTGTTGAAAGAGGGGTATTAATTAAGGAACAAAGTTGAGGGAGAGGTAGAACATTGAAATAGGGCACAGAACTTTTAGGTATTGCTTCTGGCTGCATTTTAGTGACCACCTTCCATGCACTTTACATTTCTTGTCAATGTGGGGATAAGAACCTCACAGAATGTTTTGGAGGCAGGTGGGAGAATACATTCAGTGGCTGAAATTCAATGTGCTGTCTATGTGAGGCTAGACCACATATGTGTAGCTAGTGAAGTTGGGGATAACAAATCATACAATTGTTTAAGTAAAGAGAGAATGTTCACCTGTGAGTGAGTGATCTTTTTTATTATTATTGTTTACAAATATGGGTTAATGACCCAAACAAAATATTCAATAAGAAAAGAGGACTATAAAAAGCACCAAAACAAAAAAAGGAGAAAACTAAAAACTAAAAATAGAAAAACAACAGAATGAAAATAGCAGAGTGGGTAGTTCTATCTGGTTCTTTGTTAATTTTTCAGTCAACATTTTTCCTTATTATTCTCTCCTTTTCGAAACTCATCCAATGATTCTAAAATTATGTCACCCTGTTTTTTCCTTTTTATTTTCTTGACAGGTGGTACAGGCCACCACTAGTGATTATTAGGAAGAGGTGCTGCCCCTTTCAATATCTGCAAGAATAATAGTGTTGCTGCTGTGGTGCATGAATAAAGACCATAGATTCAGATTGCAGCTTTCACCAATTGTTAACATTATAAGAGTATGGTTGCTAAAAATGCAAACTTAAACACTTTGGTCCAAAATGTTACAATAATATCAGATGTGTTTATAAGTTACTTTGGAAAACAGTAAAGCGTGTTTCAAATGTACCAATTTCGATTGGATAATAATAGTAATGTATGTAAATATGTCCTATGTAAAGTGCTACATAAAAACACATTATTCTTATTTATTGGGTTAAATATTTTGATGAATAATTGGGAAGGTACATAGTGTTTACATTAAATTCATAGCCCTCATCAAGCTTTTCCATTAATACATTTTAAGGCCAGTCATGGCTCATCTCCTTTCATTCAAGTTATTGTTGACCTATGCCCTGATATCAGAGGGATTTGGTGTTTCCACACAAATCTGCTGATCATAGATTTTTTGGTGTGCACGTATTGAGATACTATTTGAACTAGGAGTGCATGAAGGAGAACTATAAACCTTAGAAGGATGCTCACTTTGACAAGAACCACTTGCCTGGTCATCTAGAGGGGTAACATATTCCACTAGTTAATAAGATCCTCTTTAGTTTCTGTAGTTAATGTCTTAAAGTTCTTATCAATGTACTCATTTATTTCATTAATTTTTGCTTACTCTTTGCCATATCCATTGCATCTTCCATATTCAATACCATTACTTTTTGTCAGTGTTGAGTTTGAAGCCTGTGATTTTATAAAAATGTATTTATAATTCTGTCTGCTGGCTGTCTTTAATTAGTTGTTCCTCCCATATGGAAAATAGAAAACTATCCTCAATGAACATCCTACTTTGTTTCTGAAGCCTTTCCATCTAAGAGCCACTACCCGTCCTTTCTTTGAATTCTTTATGTGGCCAGAGAACATACTAGCTGAAGAGAAACAATTGTACAATTATTGGCAGGCAGGAGTTAATTATATTCAGTGTCTGTAACAGAGTGTGTCATTTTTCTGTGTCCAGAGAAAATACTAGCTACAAAAGAAATCTTATAATTTTTTGAAAGAAGGAAGATATTAGATTCAATTTCTATTGAAAAGTGTTAAATAAAGTAAATCATTATTTTTAAGCAAGATAGTTCATTCAGTAGATGTAACTGAGTGCATCCTTTTTTTTATTTTCCGGCTAGAGAAAATTATAGTTGCAGAGAATTGTTTATATTTCTAGGCAGGCAGAATTAAATGATATGCATTGGCTATAAGGGAGAGTGTAATCTGTGAGTGGCCATAGGAAATACAAGTTGCGGTTACCACCTTGAATGACAATGCCTGTGACATTTATTTTCAGTGGGAGGAGAACATTACAGAATTGTTTGCAGGTTGTCACAAGATTACATTCAAGGTGTGCCATTGGTTAGTATATCAACTAATGGCACTGGCTGGGCCTACGCAAGTGGTGTAACAAGGCAGAATACCAAAGTGAGGGAGTGATCGATGGGGAGGCTTTGACAATACAGGGGAGTTCAGGTGGGGCCTGGGCTGGATCTCTCAGCCATGTGTGAGTGAGACACAGGTTTGGTGCACTGGGAGTGATATTTGGGCTGCAGAGCATTGGAACATGGCCTCTGCTCGGGTGTAAAAGTCCTATAAAGATTAGCGAATGGGAGTGTTGGAATCCTGTAGACTAATACATGAGCAGTGTGTACCTCAGCTAAATGGTCATAATGCGGAGTGCATTTAGCTGCCGTGTTGTCTCTTCTGCCACGCGTCTTTCTCACTCAACGAGAAAAGGGGAGTGGGCATGGACATTAGTAACTGGCTCATGAGGAGACAGGTGCACGACTTGCAATGGCTCTAACAAGCAGTTTCTCCCAGGTGTTAAGAAATGCTGCACAGTTCTGTATATGTCTACAGTTGAGGCACAGTTGTTCTTAGAAGCAGCTTCTCCCCAAGAGTTCTCCAGGAGTCGGTTTATGTGTAGAGTTAGGGCACAATATGTTGGTTAATGCTCCTGTTTTGCTGTGCACTGGACTCGTGAGTATTAGTGGATATTGGCAACAAAGCCATGGCCTTGTGTTGTACTTTTATTGTTTTGATTTTTATAGTTGGTGATAGGAAAGTTTTGTTTCTCATTTTCTATGTCATTATAATTTGAGATGTAGTGGAGGCAGTGAGTTTGTCAGTTTGGTGGCATAGGTCTACAGGACCAACGTTGAATGTGTATGATGAATGGTTGCCTAATGCATGAGTATTGTGCATGTCAACTAGAGACAACTCTAAGCACTTGTTGCATGGCTGTATTACATGTCCTGTGTGATGCATGAGCTAATGCGGGTGTTTGCTGTGATGTATTTTTGTAGTGATATGCACAAGTGGTGGGATTGTTGAGTAGATGTACAAAGTGTGGCATTTGTGTTCAAGAGTTTGTTTGTTTGTTTATTATTTATACAGCGCGCCAAACCCTGGGGTATCTGGGCGCTTTACAAGACAGCTTAGTATACATAAGTACAAGTACATATGAATGGACATTGATACAGAGTAGGATGTCGAAAGGTAGTAAGTACAGTGAACAAACATAACAGTTAAATACAGTGGCTACAAAACAAAACTAAGTGTGCATAGATACATTTGTCTGTGAGCAAGGTGATACATAAAAGCAGTTGCCGGCGTAATTGTGCCGGTAAGGGGTCAGTGGAATATGTATGCCGTGTCCTTCGTGAGGATCCATTTTTTGGTATTGGACCTGAAACTGTGGAAATTGAGGTCAGTGCGTAGGTTGAGTGGGAGTGCATTCCATGCCAAAGCTGCTTGTACCGGGAAGCTGGTACCTCCGGTTCTTTTTAGGTTGAAGCGAGGTGAGATAATGCAAAAGGAGTTAACTGGTCTCGTAAGTCTGGATGAGGTTTTTAGAGCAATTTTGTCTATCAAGTATTTGGGGGCAGTGTTATGAAGACATTTATAGGAGATGGAGACAAGTTTAAAGTAGATTCTGTCCTGGATGAAAAGCCATTTGTGACTTCTTCTTGTTTCGGGTATGTGGTCCTTTCTTGGAATGCCCAAAGCAGTTCTTAGTGCATTATTTTGCAAGGTTTGGAGTTTGTATAGCACTTGTTTATTTACTCCTGCATAGAGAGCATTGCAGTAATCAAGTTTAGAAAAGATTAGTGCTTGTGCCAAAATCATGCGGCTATTGGTAGAAAGATAGTTTTTACATGCATAAATAAGTTTGCAAGTATAGGCCGTAGCTGTTGCAGTGGTGTTGACTTGTTTCTTAAGGTTCAAGGCGGAATCGAGATGGAAGCCTAAGGTTTTAGTTTCCTTGGCCGTACTGATGAAGTTACCGTTTATATTGAACAAGGTGTATTTAGGGTTACATTTTTTAAGATAGAAAGGGGCGCCAAGTATGAGAATTTCAGTCTTTTCGTCATTCAGTCACAAGCTATGGGTGGCCATCCATGCTTGAATGACAAGGTAGATTTTATTTAGAAGGTCGTTGTCAGAGTCGTAGTTGCCAGATAGTGGGATCAGAATCTAGGTGTCATCTGCATAGTTAGTGTAGCTGACACCCAGAGGGTCCAGGATGACAAATAAGGGTTTGGTAAACATATTGTATATTGTGGGGGAAACGCAGAATCCTTGTGGCACTCTGCAAGTGATAGGGATGGGGTCGGTTGCATCTGATAGAGAATACTCTCATCATTCTGTTATTTAAGAAGGATTTAATCCAAGTTGTAGCCTCCGGGGAGAACTTTGCTGCCGATGATAGATGCTCACACAGTATATTGTGGTCAACCAGATCGAAGGCCGTGCAGAGGTCTAATAACAGAAGTAGTGCACATTGTCTGTTGTCTTTAATTAGGTCTAATTTCCATTTTCAGATCTAGTAGCGCTGTTTTGGTCCCATAAAGGGGTCTAAATCCGGATTTTCTGAGCCCTAGGAGATTGTTGATCTCTAGGTAAGACTGGATTTGGAGGTAGGCTGCTTTGTCAATGATTTTGAGAAGGAAATGGATTGTTGTTTTTGGCCTGTAATTAGTTGGGATGGTCGAGAGAAGCTTTTTTAAGCAGGGGTAGTACCTGTGCGTCTTTCAGGTTGGTAGGAACCTGCCATGAGTTAAAAGAGGCGTTTATTCATCTGGTGATGAACGGAGTAAGAGGAGTTATTGGAGTGTAGCTGTATGATGAGATAGAACAGTGTCCATGTTGAGTACTATAGATGTGGTGCAGCAGATGTAATAAGGTAGGGCATTGGTGTCCAAGTGTTGTTGCAGAAAAGAGGTCGAGTGGGGTGAATTGGTGTCCTGGCATATTATCAAGAAGGTCAATGTCTAGTATGTGTATGTGAGAGAGCTGGTGGAACGTTGTGTAAGTGGTGGCGTGCATGTGCTGGTGAGTGCACTGTTGTGTTCATGAACAGAGTGAGTGTTCTTTGGATACCAGTTGAGAACTGACTGGCATAAGAGATGGATGCAGTAGAGTAACTTTGCTGAAAATGTTCAAGTGGAAATTACATCTAAATGAAAGGGGCCCCTTTGTGCCCCAGCCAAATGAGTGGCACAAAATGGTGTGCCACAAATGAAAGGGCCCCTGCCAAATGAGTGGGACAAAATGGTGTGTCACAAATGAAAGGGCCCCTGCCAAATGAGTGGGACAAAATGGTGTGCCACAAAAGTTTGGGGGGCAAACACCCTTGTCCCCCCTAAAATGACAGTACTGAATAGATGGGCCGACGGTTTGTTCACCTGGATTACAATACCTGTAACTAAGAACCTGATACAATAAAGGAGTTATGTTTTTTTAAATTATTTTTGGCCCATTAGTGACTTGCTGAAGGACTGGTATCTTCAATATTACAGTTACCTACAGCTACAGCAGATGCTCACAGTGAAGCAGGAAGTGCAATTAAAATGGACTGTTTCAATCGAAAAGAATAATCTATGACAATATTTAGGATTCTGGGACTTTCAATGTTCAATTTGAAATTTGTTCAGATTCTTGAATCACAATAGCCATTTCTATAAACAGATTGATTCATGGAATTAATGTGCGCTGACATTTTCGGCGAAAGTGTGCGAATCGCAGTGCAAGTGCGAAAATCGCAGCAAAACCCGCACACAGCGATTCATGGAAGTCTGTGCGCATGTAAATCCCAGGATGTGCGCCAAAATTCTGTGTGTCGCACGCTGGCGCACACGTCTCCAAACAGTGTGCGCTACGTGCACAGCGAAATCGCACATAGCGCGGGGCACACAACAAAAGTAGGCGGAACAGGGGGCGTGACACACGGAATGGGGAACAACGCGTGAAAATGTGGGCATCACGGGGGAAGTACAGGAAGCAAATGCGCCGAACTCTCACACGCACGTTCAAAACACGTATTCATGGAATCGAACGGGGCTAACGCATGCGCCAAAAAATACACGCTAATCCGGAAACACATACGCCAGCAGGAAGCAGGCGTACGTGGACCCGCGCAGCATAAAAGTGCACGCAAACAACAAACAAGCTCAGACACCAGGATGAATATACCGTTCCTAGCAGCAGTGGTCGTGGGATACCGCAGGAGGAGGAGGAGGATAGTCAGGCCCAGAATTTTTACACCCAGAACCAGCCTTTTTGGGATGCCTGATGACCAGGTGTATGGGAGGTACAGGTTTCCACCTCACATAATACTCGACCTGGTCAGTGAGTGGGAGGATGACCTCACATCACCCACCCTGTGCTCCCAAGCACTCAGCCCCCTGGAGAAGGTCCTCAATGTACTGCACTTCTTGGCCACTGGATCATTTCAGCGGACAACTGCTATAGTGGGGGGGGTGTCACAGGCAAAGCAGCCACGCTGCCTACACCAGGTGTTGGCCATCATGACTGCACGCCCATCAGTCCGCAGGCACATATACCTGCCCAGAACGCCTGCAGAAAGGCAGGCTGCCATTCAGGATTTTTACGGGGTGGCACAATTCCCCAAAATGCTAGGTGCCATTGATTGCACCCATGTGGCTGTACGTCCCCCCAGGGCATCAGAGCACATCTACAGAAACCGCAAGCACTGGCATTCCATCAACATCCAGGTAGTATGTGATGCCAAGGGAATAATCACCTCAGTATATGCCAATTATCCAGGGTCCACCCACAACAGTTTCATTTACAGAATGTCAACCCTAAACCGGGACCTAGAAGCTGGGCGGCATGGCGATACATGGCTGCTCGGTGAGTATAAATGCCTCTGCACGTGCATGCATGTCAGATACTGAGTAATGTCACAACCCCACTAACGATACCCATCATCACCTCCCCAGGGGACAGTGCCTACCCTCTGAGCACCCACATGATGACGCCAATTCGGAACCTCACCACGCCACCCGAGGTAAGACACAAAACAGCCCATATTGCAACCCGGGGCATAGTGGAGCGCACATTCGGAGTGCTCAAGTCACGCTTTCACTCCCTTGACCGTTCTGGTGGGCAGCTACTATACGCTCCCCCAGTAGTATGCAGGATCATGTGTCCTGCACAACGTTGCAACATGCCAGGGCCTGCCGGTGGACATGGTGGTGCCCCCACATCCCCAACCACATGCACTCCCGCTGCGCATGGGAGGGGAAAGGGCACATGGTGAGGCAGCTGGTGGCCAATTACTTCACCTAAAATCACACCCCTGCGGAGTGCACACAGCCCTGGCACATACCAGCTGACAATCAATGATAATGTCATAAGGGACAGTCAACTGTCACTACCATACCAGCCTGAGATTGGTCACCTGGAAGTGCTACATTGTGTGCATCCCTACCTACTTAAACACAACCAATGATGTGTGATAAAAAGACACACATTCATGCTGCATGAATGACTACCCCCTTGCAAAATACAACATGAAGATAGTGCCATGTCTCCCAACCCCTCCCCATCTCAGCTACCCAACACACCATGGCATGTCATGCAATGTGAAAGCAACCAAATGAATGCATGACACGTGACACAAGTGTCACAAAGTGCACTGTCGGAAATGGAAACAGGCCACAGACAATATGCTCCCAGCAATCAATAAGAAACAGCACACATGAACAAATACTTACCAGCAACACAATACAGAAACACAGGATGAAACAGTGGCAAAATATGACAGTACACATTCAAAGTAGTGCAAGTCTTACAACCTGAATATGCCAGCACATCGACCCCTTCCATCTGTACAGTGTTACTGCCACACAAATGTCTCAGTGTACTGCATACAACATGAACTCCATCTGCAAAGTAGACGGCCTTGTGAAGACATGAGGAAGGAACCTGCAAATTAGGAGGAAGACAAGGATGCACAAGCACATATCAATACACCAGCAGTGTAGAAAACAACAACAATATCCACTAGGAATGTCTAAACAGTATTGACTACAGACTGCCCACACAGCTCATGGGAGCCCAACGTCACTGTGTAATTCACTGTCACTTGGTCACACCCTTTACAAGCCCATGGTAACGGGAAGGAGGAGGATGTGTGTCTCACAAACCCACGCATCTAACCCAACTCAGGACAAGCCTGCATGTGCCCAGCCGGAATACAGTGGATGCCTATGGGAGCCACACAAGGCAACACACTGTAAAAAAAGAAAAATCCAAAATGGCCATGTGGGGGACAGGGGGGGGTGGGGGAGGCCACCCAGGAGGTTCGAGGACAGGTTGCACACCAACACCCACCTGCGTGGATGTTGCAAAAAAAAAATACCTCCTTGGGCTCATGGCCTGCACGGCTATGCCATTGTGGGAGAACTGCTGTCGCTCTCCTCACCCTCTGCTGCTGCATCAGGAGGTGGTGGCACTATGGGAGGCAGCCCATGCAAAGCCCGGGTATGGTCCTCCATGGCAGCAAGCATGCGGGTCTGGAAGGTCTGATTCTGGAGGATTAATGTGCGGAGATCCCCATGCAGCACCTCACGGGTTGCCTGCATTTCTGCACACATGGCCTCACATGATGCCCGGATCTCCTCACGTGTTGCCTGCATCTCAGCTGAGAGCGAACGTGTGAGCTGCTCCAGCTGCTGTTCTGCCCTAAGATTAGTGGAAGCCCCAAGGTCAACCAGAGTCTGCCTGAGGGTATGTAGTTCTTCCCTCAGGGCTTCCCTGTGGGCCTGGGACTCTGTTGATATTGATTGGCGCAGAGTCTCCAGTGCCGCCCGTCGGTCCCTGTTGGACGCCAAAATGTCTTCCCTGTGTGATTGGCAAATGGAGTCTGTTGCCTGCTGTTGTTGCTCCATCTGCCTTTCAGGGGGGATAATGGAAGCGGCCACCCTCTCCATTGCCTGAGCCATAATTTCTACTGATGCTGCCTGTTGGGTTGCAATACGGTACATGGAGTTTTCCCATACAGTATTGCCTGGTGGCGCACGGCCACCGCGTCGACGGGCACCACACCTGTTTGGGGCAAGGCGATCTGCACCTTGCTGTGCTGGCACTGCCTGAGGCTGCAGGACTGCATTCCCCCTGTGATCTGCTGGCCCAGGAACAGGATCAGATGCTGTGGAGTGTGACCCTGCATCCGTAACCGCCAAAGGCGGACCTACCAACACTGACATCCCCATAGAGGGTTCTCCCCCTGGTGTAGGTGTGTTGGACAGAACAGAATCCCTGCCAGAAACACTTACCTGCGATGGCACATAAGTCTCATCATCCGATTCAGCACCCGAATAGAAGTCTGGCAAGGTGCACCCAGAGACACCCCTGAAGAGTATGGCCTGCAGTAACATTGGGTTCTCACCCACCACCACACCACGTCCCCCACTGGTGCCCGGTCGTGCCAGAGATTCCTCCTGGGTCTGCACCATCTCCTCAACCTCAACAGCATCAAGTGCGTCATCACCTGCAAAAACATGAAAGACAACAAATGGAAACAAGCATGAGCACCATAGCACACACATAGGCCGTGACAAGCCACAGATCCAGTACATGATCAACACATGTCCCACATGACTATAACCCTGCCATGCATGCACTGTCAAAGAGTTGGAAGTGGAGTCAAAAAGGCAGACACTGGGGAGAGCAAGATGGAAAAGCAACACATTTGTAGCATGTTGGGTAGCACAGGCATCACACATCAGGCTGTGAGTGGCATGTCCAATACACATTTTTGACACATGCCACCACACAGATGTCATGTAGCATATCCACGGTAAAGTACAAAACTACAGCAATATGTCAGTGATTGAGTACTGTCACACATCCATGTGACATCGACATGAGGAGAAGGTTAATGCTGAATAGTGTTTCAAAATATGCATGTGCCACACACTGGAACACATCCAGTGTCCAAAAATATTGTCATTGTGGGCTGATCAAAGGTTGCTCACTTTGACATCACAGGAAACATCTGTCATGTTCCACATGCAAACAGCCCCTTATAATAATTTGTATGCAGGCCAATAATCCATCAGCCTGAATGGTGTAATCATTAACATAACCAGGTAATAACAGTGCCCCAGTGTGGCCTGTAAACAATGACCGAAGCATATCACATATGTCGCAATGGGGCATAAAATTGTCTAGCAAAAAGGGGAGAGTGCACTTACTAAATCAGACCAATGTAGTTGCAAGACAACAGTTCAAGGTAAAGTGCACAAATGTGGGCTTAATAGGCAACTGTGGCCAGAAGGGATACAGTCATACCCAAATCCAAGGCACGTGAATGTATGGGAGGAAGCACATGGGTGACCCATACCACTCAGGTGCACACACCCTCACCTGGCACTCAATCTGAACCCGTCACCCAAACAACATACACATGGATTACACACACATGCATGGGCACTCACCAGACATTCATCGTAATCAGGTAGTTCTCCCACGCCTTGGATCTGTTCCTCTGTGATGAAGGCCCCAGCAACAGACTCATGTTCAGTGAGTTTGTTGTCCTCTGGTGGAGACCCACCGCCAGTCACCAGAGTAGCGGCATGATTTAAGGCCAGCTTGTTCTTTGCTCTGCGTTTCAGGTCATTCACCGCTTGTAGCAATCATCAGCTGTGCGCCTCACTAATCCAAGGGCACTTATGCGGTCGGCGATGATCTGCCAGTGTGCCTTACGTTGACCAGTTGTGGTCTTGGACCCTGCAGTCACCAGCATTTCGTGGCTATGTGCCGACACATAGGACACAAGTGCATCAAGTTCTGCGTCATTAAAGCAAGGCTTCCTTGACGTGCCGGAGTGTGTAGCCGTGTCTGGGGTCTCAGCCTGTCGTGCCAGAGCACCCTTCTTCCTCTTCTTTAAAGGTGGAGCGGAGCCAGAGTGGCTTAAGCTGCTCTGGTCAGTAGGTGCAGAAGCACCGGTGGACTGGGTAGTAGGAGTGTGGGAATGCACAATGACCATAGGTCTTGTTGCAGGCATTGGTTGCAGGGTAATGTTGGCAGGGGGAACGTCAGTTTGATGGACCTGGACCGACACTGTCCTGGCTGGGAGAGTCAGAGCTGGAGCGGATGGAGCTGCAGCTGCCCCTGCAGCATCCCCACCCTGCCTACTCGGGGCAGCAGATGACATAGCTGCCCCAGATCCACGTGGCTTGGTGACAACAACTTGCACCACCACACGTGGCCCGGACTTGCTGACCTGGTAGTCAGCCTGGGAGTCATCCTGTGCCAGGTCAGGTGCCAGAATGGGCTGGTCCAACAAGGGCTGAGCTGGGATGGTGTCAGCCACGTTTCCCTCAACCATGGGGGGGCATGGGTGTTCCTGATTGGTCCTCCACACATGGGGGTATAGGGGCACCCTGCAAATCCCGGCCACATCCCCTACCGCGCCCACCACAGCCACCTTTTGAAGGTCGGCCACATCCCCTACCGCGCCCACCACGGCCACCTTTTGAAGGTCGGCCACCTTTGCCTCCCTTACCGCTTGGTCGCCTCCCAACCATGGCACTGATGTTGTTGTGCGTCTGGGAGTTGCAGTAAACAATTGTCCTGGGCAATTGAGGGTCAAAGGGGTAGGGTACTAGATGGAATTCGTACCCTAGTGCTCTAACAAGGCTGTCTGTGACCCCTGGGGGAAGATGACGGGTCACGCAATGCACAGGCAGCCCAAAATCAAAAAATAACGTGCACGCAACCCCTCGTAGACCACGTGCGTGAAAAAATGTACCCGCACTACGCTGTGGCACCCAGAAACACAAAAATAAGTGTACACGTAATACACGCAGCCTATAATGACTTCTGAAGGGGTATGCGACACACGGACAAGCACAGTTGGTAAATATGTGCGCGACTCACCGTCTGCCTGGAAAAAGAACTTGAAAAATACGCGTGTGTGCGTGTTGGCAACACCCCCGCCAAATGAAGAATTGTACGCTGTCTGAGGAGACAGGACAAAAGAAGAAGTGAACGCTGTTTGAGGAAACAGGCCGAACAAAAAATCAGAAAAAAGCTGTCAGAGGTACCAGGGAGTATGAACTTGAAACGCTGTGAAGTAATCGCGTGTGAACCGACAAGAAGTATAGAATTCACCCACTCGCTCTCCACGAGAAGCACGTACAAGGAAATGGCATCCGACACGTAGCTTTTAAACTGGCCCACACGTACACGTCACATACGCGTGTACGCGCTAAGGCCCTTTCCTCCAATTACACAAGCTGACACTCGGACGTGCATTTTTTGGACGTGTACGATGAACATGCACCCGTTTTGATGGAAACGCCCACGCACGTCATGTCACTTACACACGTAGGTCCTTTCCTCTGAATACACGCATCCACACGTGAACGTGCAGTTTTTCCACGTGCGATGCCACGTTACAAGGGAAATGCCTGTGCGGGTCACGTCACAGAAGCGCTTACGCGCTAAGGGTCTTTGGTCCAATGAAACCGCATATGTGTGCTGATGCGGTTACGCGCGAAGGGCCTTTCCTCGAATTACACGCTGACTTGCAAGATTTTCACGTGCCAAATCACTCCGTAAGAAGCTGGCCACGCAACAACACACAGAAGACCACGCTCCTGCCCAGAAGGCCGATTTACTGCACCCAAGAACCCCGAGCACACTCCCACCAGCCATCTGCTGCTGCCTGACTGCCTGCTGCCCACGTGCCCTGCTATTTGCTGCCTGCACGTCAGCCAGGGGTGCAGTTGCTGTGACCACCCCAGCTGGAACCAAAGACTCCCGACTGGGATACCATCGCTCCACAGCCCAGTCCCAGGACCCAGTAGCCCACCCACTCCTGCCTCTGGGGTTGCCATGTCGGGCACAACACCATCTGGCACGACTGGCAACCCCCAGCCAGAGAGGCAGAGGACCACCAGCTTCAGTGCCAGGGAAGTTGGTGTCCTGGTGGAGCAAGTCCTGGGGCAGTATGATGCCCTCTTTGGAAGTTCGCGGGTCGACAAGGAAGGACAGACAAGGATCTGGATGGACATCGTGACTGCCATCAACACGGAGGGAGTGGCAGTCCGCGACTTACATCATGTCATCGTGTAAGGTCCAGGACCCTCAACAAGGCCCGGTGCCTCGCTAAGGCAGCGGATGCCAAGGGGCGCCGGGTCCAGCTGTCGGACCACCAAATGAGGGTCCTGGAACGCATATGCCCAGCTCTCTACGTCCAGATCCTTGAGAGGCAGACCCGTCTGGAGTCGAGCGGTAAGTGTACATGCATGGTGATTGGACGATGTGCGTGTCGTGGTGTGCCTGTAGTGTGCAGGTTGCACATGTATTTTTGTAGGGCCATGTAGGGATATGTATGAACATGGGCGTGAGGCTGCCACATGTGAGTCCTCTGAGGTGTGAGACATATCGATGGTGTATGTGTTGGTAAGCATGCTGGGCAAATGCAGGTGTGGGAGCACACATGTTTGAATTTCTGTATATGTGCATTGGCATGGTTGTGGCATGGATGTTGGTTCATTATGCATGTATCTGCACTGTGTACATGTGCATGTATGTGTATTTGACAAGTGTGCAACTGTGATGCAACATGGATGCACGTGACACTGATATGTAGAAGGCTGATCTCATCACTGCGACAGTTGGATATGTGCACATGCATCTAAGTGTGGTGGCGTGTGTGCATGTCTAGTGCACTACCATTGTTTCATGTGATGTCCGACTCACCTTTGGCTGTGCATGCTGTTGAATGTGTATGGATGCTGCTGGCTGGTGCAATATTGCTGTGGAAATGCTCATGTGTGTGAGTTAAAATGACATGTGTGTCGTGGAGTGTGATGCCGTGTCTGAATTTTGACTATGCCACTCATGTACAAATGTCATGTGTGTATCAGTCCAATGTACTGTGCCCTGATGCCTGTGTTTTATCTCTCCCTGTCTGCAGCTTCGACTGATGAAGAGGGCGGAGAGGGTGCTGTGGAGCACAGCGGCAGTGATGCAAGGACCCGGCTACCATCCCAGATTGTCATCTCGTCGGGAAGTGAGGAGTCTGGTGCCGCGTCCCAGGCCGCAGCTGCTGAGGGTATGTCCAAGAGGCGGAGGTTGGAGGTGGACTCCTCAGCAGCAGAAGGGGCAGCTGAGACCCCACAGGGTCCGACCGAGGAAGATGGCATGGAGTCATCCAGATTGGTGGGGGGTTTGGTGGAGGAGGAGGCCGTGGAAGGGACACACACGGGGTCTGGAGGTGGGGATTCCACTGGTGCTAGTGGTGCAGTGCAGGACCAGGGACAGGAGGCAGCACAGGCTGCCACGGAGGTGCCTGTGTGCAATCCTGTCCCTGATTCTGTCACTGCATCATCTGGCTCCAGCAGGGATGCCTACGTCCAGACCCTTTTTCAGGGAGGGGATGAGCGCACAACAACTGGCCTTTCTCTCCCTGCAGACGTGGCTATCTGGGACCGGGTTGAGTCTGTCCTGGGTGGGGTGGCTTTCCGTCAACGGGCCATGCGAGGTGACCTGCAGTCTTTTCATGTGGAGACTGCACGTCATCTTGAATGGCTCGTTGACTGCGTTGACCTACTGGGACAGGTCACCAGGGCCGGATTCCTCCATTTGCTGGACCTTGTTCCGACCCCCTCCTCACCTGAATCCCCTATGCGCCAGTCCTCCATGCCATCTTCCCACCCATGTATCAACTGGGTACCCTGTGGAGCTGTCTCTGACCCTGCGGCCAGGCTGGTGGAGGACACATCCCTGCCACAGTCGGGAGTCAGACGTCCAGCAGGGGGGGCCACCTCAACAACTACACCCCAGCCGGAGGAGGATGTGCAGGCAGCAAGAGCCAGGGCACAGGCAGAGGCACAGCAGCAGCAGCAACAAGGTGGGAGCCATGATGGCTCGGGGCCTTCAACATCGGAGGGGCAGGCATCGGCCATAGGGCAGGAGGACCCTGGATTTCAAGTGTCTTCCGTGTGGCAGCGGTTCGGCCACGCCATAGATGTGGAGCGGCAGCGGGCGGAAGAGGCACGGCTCACAATGGTCAGGGCAGAGAACCCCATGCGGAGGGCCCTGAGGCGGGCCGAGTGCCTCGAGGCAATTCGCAGGGAGTTGGAGGAGAACATGTCGTCGTCCCTGCGAACCCTCTGGGCCATGGAAGAGGACCGCCTCCAGGACATTGAGCGAGAGTTCGATGATGCCCTGGCCCGGGACATCCAAAAGTGAGCCGTCGGACTGGCCCACTGCCATTGTGAATAGTTTTTAGAGTTAGGTTTCCTTTTCCTTTTATTTGTGGTCAATGGACAATGCTACACACATTTGTATATAGTTTTATTTTTAGGTAGTTTCTTAGGTAGGTTTCATTTGTTTGGTTGGGCTCATGCACCCTTTACATCGTTGGACAATGGATTCATTTGATATCTTTTTTGGAATTTTGCACATAGATTAATGGATTTTTATTTTGGACAATGGATTGTATTTAGTTTGATCATGTATTAATTAGGTAATTTTTTTTTTCATTATGGACATGGAGTAATGGATTTTTTTTTTCCGGACAATGTATTGTAAATAGTTGGACTATGGATTGATTTATCTTTTTTAGTTTTCATTATGAACATGAAACAATGGATATCATTTTTTTACCTTTCCTTTGGATTTGTGTTGGTGGAGGGAGAGTTAGGACTGTTTTTCTTTCAAATTTTTTTGGATTGGTTATCATTTTCATTCACTCATCTTTTTCACATGCTTTTCATTTCATGTTTGATATTTTGGTATGCTTTCATTTCATTTATTTATTTATGTACATAATACATTTTCATATGTTATTTCCATGTGTGTGATTCGCTCATTGGGTTGATGCATGTGAAAATGTGGGTTTACACAAGCAATGCCAACCAGTGTATGTGTGTGATGGACATGTGTTGATGTACATAGTTGAGTTTTTGGTTTGTGTCTTGAGATGGGCATCAGTGTGGGGTGGATTGGGAAATCATTGCGTCTCAAGAATGGGGTGGCGGCATATGGTTTTTTGGTGTATAAGTGGGCCATGATTGTGCATCTTTATTTCGTGCAAGGGGGGGACATGAGTGGGACATGAGTGGGGGCCTGCTGGAAGGTGCCCCGCACTGCTGGGGGGTGGGGGTGCAGAGGGACATGAGTGGGACCTGAGTGGGGGCCTGCTGGCAGGTGCCCTGCACTGCTGGGGGATGGGAGTTGCAGGGGGACATGAGTGGGGGCTTGCTGGCAGGTGCCCCGAACTGCTGGGGGTGGGGTCCAGGGGGACATGAGTGGGGGCCTGCTGGCAGGTGTCCCGCACTGCTGGGGGGTGGGGGTGCAGGGGGACATGAGTGGGACATGAGTGGGGGCCTGCTGGCAGGTGCCCCGCACTGCTGGGGGGTGGGGGTGCATGGGGACATGAGTGGGACATGAGTGGGGGCCTGCTGGCAGGTGCCCCGCACTGCTAGGGGGTGGGGGTTCAGGGGGACCTGAGTGGGGGTCTTCTGGCAGGTGCCCCGCACTGCTGGGGGTGCAGGGGGACATGAGTGGGGGCCTGCTGCCAGTTGCCCCGCACTGCTGGGGGGTGGGGGTGCAGGGGGACATGAGTGGGGGCCTGCTGGCAGGTGCCCCGCACTGCTGGGGGTGGGGGTGCTGGGGGACATGAGTGGGACATGAGTGGGGGCCTGCTGGCAGGTGCCCCGCACTGCTGGGGGGTGGGGGTGCAGGGGGACATGAGTGGGACATGAATGGGGGCCTGCTGGCGGGTGCCCCGCACTGCTGGGGGATAGGGGTGCAGGGGGACATGAGTGGGGGCCTGCTGGCAGGTGCCCCGCACTGCGGAGTGGTGAGGGTGCAGGGGGACATGAGTGGGGGCCTGCTGGCAGGTGCCCCGCACTGCTGGGGGGTGGGGGTGCAGGGGGACATGAGTGGGGGCCTGCTGGCAGGTGCCCCGCACTGCTGGGGGGTGGGGGTGCTGGGGGACATGAGTGGGACATGAGTGGGGGCCTGCTGGCAGGTGCTCTGGACTGCTGGGGGTGAGGGTGCTGGGCGACATGAGTGGAACATGAGTGGGGGCCTGCTGGCAGGTGCCCCGCACTGCTGGGGGGTGGGGGTGCAGGGGGACATGAGTTGGTGATCAGTAGTGCAAGCTGACATGTGGCTTGGCTGGGGGGCATGCCCATGGTGGATGGGCTGCCTGCGGGACATGACCAGGGGTGCAGGGTAGTCCCCTGTGGTGTGGGCTGCCTGCAGGGGCCGTGGAGGGTGTAGAGGGAACACCTGGGAGGACGCACACTGCCAATTCACGTGTAGGACTCCCTGCACACCCCAGAAATACACGTACCCTGCTCAAATCGCATGTGAGACTTCACGCAAACCCCAGTTATACACGTACCCCGCTCGCACAGGACCATTCGCATGTGAAACTTCCCGCGCACCCCCGAAATACACGGACCATGCTCAAATCGCGTGTGAGACTTCACGCGAACCCCAGTTATACACGTACCCCACTCTCACAGGGCCATTCGCATGTGAAACTTCCCGTGCACCCCCGAAATACACGTACCCTGCTCAAATCGCGTGTGAGACTTCACGCGAACCCCAGTTATACACGTACCCCACTCGCACAGAGCCATTCGCGTGTGAAACTTCTGCGCACCCCCGAAATACATGTACCATGCTCAAATCGCGTGTGAGACTTCCCGCGAAATACACGTACACGGATCCAATCGCGTGTGAGACTTCACACGAACCCCAGTAATACACGTACCCCACTCGCACAGGGCCTATTGCGTGTGAAAACTTCACGCGAACCCCAGTAATACACGTTCCCCGCTTGGCGTTTGCTGTTTGGCAGCCCTGTAAACTGGTCCAGGGTTAGCGCAGCCCTTTGCGCAGGATTGGGGATTTTGATGGCTTTTCCTTGCGCCAGGGGCGTTCTTGGGGGCGGAACTGGCGCTGCTGCAGGGTCGCTGCGCCACTGTGCGCCACGGCTGGTTTTGGTAGCTAAAATCCATGAATACGCTGTGCGCGGAAATGGATTTTAGCGCACGCCGCTGGCGCAGAGATTCGCACGCGCACATGTGCACCAGCAACGTGCGCCACTTGTGCGCGATATTCTACATGTGTGCACTCGTTATTAAGACGATAAAAATGGTTGAGAGTTTTCCTCCAGAAAAAAATGCTGTTCTCCGGTTTTTGGCGGTTAATCTGTTTAAAAAAAAATGTAAAACCATTCACAATGTGATAACAAGGTTTAAAGAGGAAATGCTCTATAGCGCTTTGTTTTACAAGCAATGCTACTGTCTGAAAGGTGCCCCACCCCTGTGTAAAAGCACCCCGGTGTGGGGCTCCTCGCAGTGCCAGCGTCTCCCAAACCTTGCATTTTCGTCGTGATTTAAACATGAATCCAGCAGGGTTGAGCTCAGCGCCGCAGCACTCACCAATCAGCAGCCCTCTGTAATGCGCATCCAACGGGGGTCAGTTGCCCTCATTACCTCTGCTGCTAGATCTGACACTAGTTCAAAAAAGGTGTTTTATTTTGTTCCAGTTAATAAAGCTCTTGGCCTGTCCCCTCTGGAGCAGAGTGACGTTCACGGGAAATACCTGATGGATTGGTCTCCTGAAGCTGTGCTCTATTTGAATTGTATATGTTCCTTTGTCTAGATGCAATCCAGTGCCGTGTTTATTGTTTTTTCATGATAACACACTTTGATTTAGTGGGACAAAGGGCTGGCAGGACTTGCTCTCTTGCGATTAATAATTTGAGCACATTTACATTTCAATGCAGAGTCGCGCTGCTTGTTTCCCCTAATTTCCCCCCTATGGAAAACTGGAATCTGTCTACTGGGGAAGCAAAGACACGAGCCAACCGAGGAGAGAAATTATGCCGGCTCGGAATGTATTCACTCTTTTTTATGTGTAATTTCCATATTCCAAACTTCAATGACATCCAGGAAACAGTCTATTGCAGGCCGCATCTTCGCCAAGAAGCTGAATAACTGACCGCTTTACAAAGCAAACGGGGGGTTGCCTCTTAAGTGGGGGAGTGGGTTGGGCTTTTTATGATAAATCAGGGTGAACATAAATGCCCTCAGCAGTTAAGAGTGATGTTCATTTTCTAAAGAGATGCAGTTTGTTTGCATCTATTCCACAGTCTTTGTTTATAAACACATGGTATAAAATCATTGATCTGTTTATGTTCTCATGTTTTTTTTTTTTCGTGGCATGTGATTGGCCAAGTGGCAGGCAATATTTTTCAAAATTCACTGATTTATTTATTTTATTTATTTCGGCATTTGTAAAGCGCACTAAAGCTGGAGGCATCAAGGCGCTGGTGGAAGTTACAGACGAGGCATTTGCAAAGAATAGCTTACAATAATAGTTGCATATAATTGTTACATTAATATATAGAACAATGCCTGCAGTGTGGCAGGTATTAGGTGATAGTTCGCAGAGATGGTTACCATTAGTCTAATTAGTTCCATTAGGCTTGTTTAGATGTTGCCTCTGGGTAGCAGGTCCTGCGCAAAGAGTCAAGCTTTTAGGTGTTTGCGGAAAGTGCAGTATGAATGCTCTGATCTCAAATATAGTGGGAGAGTATTCCAGTTCTGTGACATAATGACTGGGAAACTGAGACCTCCGGATCTTTGCAGTTTAAATCTTGGGACGTTGAGGCGGTGCGTGTAGATGGAAAGGGTAGGTCTGGTTGATTGAAGTTTCTTAAATTTGCTGGGCAAGTATCTCGGCGCAGTATTGGAGATCCATTTGTGTGTGATGGCAAGCATTTTGAATAGTATGCGCTCAAGGAAAGGAAGCCAATGGTCTTTTTTTTGGTATGTTCAGGGCGGTTCGCAATGCATTATTCTGCATGATCTGCAATGTGTTAATATTGAAGGCAGTGGTGCCAGCAAATAATGAGTTGCAATAAGCAAGTCTGGACACGGAAAAGTGCTCTGGCGATGGTAATGCAGCTATCACGGAAAAGGAAAGGCCTGCAGGCATTGATTCATTTTGTGGTGTAAGCCGCTGAAGAGGCGATTGCGTTTACTTGTTCTTAGTCTATATACCGTCAATTTTAGACATTTTCACATCACATAAATAGTAGTTTGCATATAATAAAACTTAAGAGACCACACAGTTATTGTTCACTAGTGTATAGAGGTGCCTCAAATGGAGGTGTGGTGCCAAACATTTTATTCATTCTTTAAAAATAATGTATCTTTGCATCAACCCACATTGGTTTATAAGCAACTGTATTAAATAGTGAACACTGCAAGCAGATTTGCAGGTGGAATCCAGAAAAATAGAATAAAAATAGTTTTGGGTGTTTATATTGTTCACAACAGGATGGGCCGACACTGCTGTCCTGCAAAAAGTTTCACATAGTACAAAACCTTTGAGATTGCAATGCTCTCACTTGGAAGTTTACAAAAATCTAAGGTAGGTGACCCTTAACCCTTCATCACTGGGGCTATATAATTAAGCAATATGACCCGAGCGGCGGGGGCAATACCGACTCAGAAAAAAGAAAAACGTACCTTCGTCCCTGCCAGGGGACGATGGAAGCCTCCAGCTGTGTGGAGGCGCAGAGTCTCCACACTGCTAGAGGCTGCCATCGTCCCCCACCAGGGACGCAGGGGCAAGAAGGTAAGTGGGGTGGGGTAGGGAGGAGGGAGGGAAGGAAAAAAAAAAGTTTACTCGAGTCCGCAGCGGGGGGCGGAGGCAGCCTCTGAGTCGTGGGGAGGCTTGGAGCAGGGATGGTCCCGCTTTGAGCCTCCTCATTGGCTGTGGAGGCGCAGAGTCTCCACACTGCTAGAGGCTGCCATCGTCCCCCACCAGGGACGCAGGGGAAAGAAGGTAAGTGGGGTGGGGTTGGGAGGAGGGAAGGAAGGAAAAAAAAAAAAGTTTACTCGAGTCCCCAGCGGGGGGCAGAGGCAGCCTCTGAGCCGTGGGGAGGCTTGGAGCAGGGATGGTCCCGCTTTGAGCCTCCTCATTGGCTGAGGGGCTGCCACGCCCCCCGCCGAGGACAAGGCAGCTGGAATCCCGGCCGAGAATCGAAGGATTCTTGGCCGGGTAAGGACCCGGCGAGAGCCAATCAGAATGCGTGTTGCATTCTGCTTGACTCTCGCCGGGTACTAATAGTACGAAACAAATGTGGCGAATGCTAAAGCTAAAACGGCTATTCTACGTGCCACTTGCAAAATTCCAAGTGAGAAGCAAATGTGGTGAATAAAGGGAGAGATTTGACACATTATCAATATATTTATTTTGATTTTTTAAATTTTAGATTTCAACAAAAAGCTATTCTAGCACAAGTAAGTCACATGTTCCATATGTTTACAAATGTAAGAAAAATTCTGGGTATATACTTTTCAGAGTTTTAATGGGAGCCTTAACGGTAAGGAAGAATGCCACCCATTGGGATGCATTTGAATTGTCCATTCGGGTCTTACATCAACCAGTTGTATTCACATTCATTGTTTATGATTCCATCAATATAACTGAAACTTACCACTCCAGTTGGCATCCGCTTGTGAACCATTTGTATTCACATTTATTGCTTGTGACTTTATGAGCAATTCTGAAATGTAGCGCTCTACTGGTCATCCTTTTGCACAGGCCCTGCACATTGGTATGTCAGCCATTACGTCATTAAGCCTTGACGCTGATCGTACAAGAATAAGGTAGGTTGCTTAGTTACCAAAGAGAGAAACTTGTTTATGTGGTTTGGGCATGTCTCAAACCAAAGGAATGGATGATACGAACAAGGTTGTCACTCCCTGAGCCGAGTGGAAAAGGATTTTTGATGTGAAGGACATTGAGCTCCAAACGTCAGAATGTTACTTTAAGGTAACATAGTAAACAACATGCGTGTTGTTTCTTTACGAATATATATTTCCATTTGTCTAGATTTTCTCATATTATAACATTTGCACATACATTTGTTCAGTGACTAGTCAAATGGCATATTACTTAATGTCTCGAACGGACAGCAATGTGACAAGACTATTTGAACGTGAGTGCTAATTTTTGTCTTCAGTGGAAATGGGCACATTTAATTTTGGGCTCAGGGTAGATTTATTATAGCAATTATCTCACTTGTGTCTCCCCAGACAATTAAGAGCCACGAGACTCAAGAGCCTAACCATGAACAACCAATACATTTGATTGTCAGTTAATTAAATTAAGATTTTAACTAAAAAGCATATTTAGGTAACATTAAAGGAGTTTTGTTTCCAGTTACTGATTACAAGTCCTGAAGAAGACATACCTCCCTAGATTTGGAAGGTTCTACAATAATAATAATAATAGTAATATCTAGTTTTATATAGCGCTACAAGCCAGGAGGAATCTGAGTGCTGAGATAACAGTTAATATTATATCCCACAGTGTGGTATTGCACGGCACTCAATTCATCGACCTCAGAAGGTTGAAAGGTTGAGATGGCCCTGTCAGGATTAGAACCTGCATCAGCAGGCTCTGCACAGATATCAGAAACGTGCTGGGCTATCTGTCTGGCTACATGTTCTATATGTTGAATATAGTCAAAGAGTTATAATTTATTTAGAACTCTTAGACCTCGGATATGAAGACAACATGAGATTCCCAAGGTTGTCTAGACTAGCAGATGCTTAAAAATCTATCTTGTATAGTGTACAGTTTCTTAATTAACTAAGCTCCAGAGAAAAATAATTACTTCTTAGATTCCAATGAATAATCCATATATTATTTATTCATAAATGAAAAAAACGAATTATATAATATTTATAATTTGTTCTCAACAGCTCCAGGAATGAAATAGAGAAAATCATCTCTCAGAAATCATGAGCACTTAATGGATATAGTTCCGAAATGCAGGTACATTCCAGGCTACTTTTTGAATCACTTACATTACAAAGGCAGGATTCAAGTCTCATCTATAAATGCACTTGTTGCAATTAGGATATGGTAAAAACTTTTGAACAGTTGATCTGCTAACGATTCTAGACATAAACAGAAACTCTAACCAATGATTGATTTATTTATTTATTTATAGAGCGCTTTACACCAAGGCGCTGTACAATGGAACAACAAAATACAAAAAACCAACAACACTTAACATGGGAGCAAAATGTACATCTTGCATCATTCAACAAAAAAGTGCAAAGAGCAATTAACTGAGGGGGGTAGAAAGGGGAGAGGGAAGAGGTGGGGGGGAGTATGAGTTGGACAGGGCGAGGGAAAATGGAAGAGGAAGAGAGAGGAGTAGGATAGGGGACAATGAGACAATTCCTCCTTAAGAGGCACATAGAGGTGGTGAAACACGTGCAGGGGACAGGAAGACATAGGCCCTCATTACGACCCTTGCGGAAAGCGACTGACCGGAGCGCCACAGCGTAAATAGCGTTTCCGCCATTGCACGAAGGAGCAAAGTGCGGCCCATTCCGACCCATCGGGCACGAGCACCACGCCACGGCGGAAGTGCAAAGTCCGCGATGGCGGAAATGACCCCAAAACGGCCCACACCGCCGCCGTACGGCGCCCTAGGTGCAATACCGCCACCCCTCTTAGCGGTCACCGCAGTGTGCGCCTACCGGAAAGTACGGTGACCGGAAATATACGGAAACGGAAGTTAAAACATGGGCCCGGAACGGGAAACATCCCGGCGTACACCTATAAAACCACTAAAACCACACAACCACCAAAATCACTACCCTGAAACACACCCCAACCCGTCACCCACCCTAGCGAAACCAAGACAAATGGGAAAAGTAGCGAAGAAAGCGTGCGACCGCAAGCGGCAGGTCCACTTCTCCCGCGAGGAACTCACCGTGCTAACAGAGACCCTCCAGGAGAATGCTGCCGTCGTCTTCTCCACGCAAATGACCAGAACGGCACTTGCAAACAAGAAGACCATATGGGCTCTGGTGGCACAGCGGGTAAGTGCGGTGGGGACCGCACCCCGCACCCCACAGCAATGCCGCAAGCGATGGGACGACCTGCGGATACGCGTCCGCAGCATACTCTCTGCCAACCGCAACATTGCCACAGCCACCGGGGGAGGTCCTGAATCACCCATCAAGTTGACCCCCTGGGAAGAAATCTGTGCCTCCACCATCGGAATGGAGAGCATAGAGGGAGTCGGAGGGATGGAGAAAGGAGTGCAGACATCCGAAGATTCAGGTAGGTGTACCAGATAAAACAATGCCAAATCCACACAGTCCATCCATGTGAAGTACCATGCGTCCACATAGTGCAACAGAAACACATGTCCAGGAGAACGGCCACACACATCGGCCTGATAGCGCACGTTAAAACCCACAATAAATACATAAATAATTAAAAACCCCTAATACACGCACTACACGTGCAGCAGGCACACCCTAACTGCAGGCTGCCAAACAACTGCACCCTCACTCCACACACAAATCAAAGCACCTCCAAGGACCCGACCCAAATCACCCTCAGGTACCACCCCAGAGCATGTGATACAATGCCATTCCAATTCCCACAGACCCATCATTAACCCTCGCCCTCCTTTACTCCACCACAGGGTCCGATCCAAACGACGAGCTACAGGACACCCCTACCAGCACACCTGCAAAGAGGGCCAAGACCAACGGCCAGAGACCCTCCACCTCAGCTGCACGCATCAAGACACGGCAGCAGCACAAATCAGGTGGCAGCACAGAGGAGGGAACATCAACAGGCACCCCAGCAGCCAGCATGCCCACAACACCACCACCACAGGTCCCCCCAATGGATGCCACAGAAGGCACTGCCTCTGGTGGCAGCAGCACCATAGGTGACACCCCATTGATGGCAGCATGCTCCGACACAGAAAACGGGGATGTCGAAGTCAGATCCATCCATGACCTGTCCCAATCCCCCTGTCTGTCCCATCCCGTACAACATGAGGATACCACGCAGGGGCACCCACAAGACAACGACTGGCCATCCCCCACAAGCCCTGTGGCAAGGCAACATGAGGACAACAGCCCCTCTGTGACACCCCCGCAAATGGGCATGGCCCAGCAGAGGCAACAGTCCCTCGACAAGTTAATCGTGCAACAGCAGCAAATGGCCACGCTCCTCAAGGACCATGCCGATGAATGTGGGGGCACTAAGGCAGACATAGAAACATCAACTGAGACACTTAGGGCAGAAATGGAGAGAGGCACAGAGACGCTAAGGGCACAAATGGAGAGAAGCACCGAGAGCCTGAGGGGGGAACTGCATGCGACGTCCAAAGACGTATGTGCCGAACTTGCCGCAGTGCGCCGTGTGCTCACTGAGCTCTCGCAAACCCTTAGGGACATGCATGGACGTGAGCAGGCAGACACATCATCCGTTGCAAGTTCCGTCCAGGGCAGCCCCCAACGTAGATCTGGAAGGAACCTGCGCTCCACAGGCAGGGGTGCCCCTGATACCCGCAGAGGGGGCTTGCAATAGCGACAGCCCACTGACAATGAGCATCTTTGGACACTGGGGTTCGGGGGGGAGGTAGGAGGGTGGAGGGGGTGTGTTGGGCTCACTTGGGTGGCGGGTCGATAGGGTGTTCAACATGACATCACATATGCCATATAAAGTGCACGATCAACCAATGAGATGTGTGGACATTGATTTTTGTGTACTAGGCCATCATAGGCGTACAGTCCATATTGTGCATGTCCCAGACACGCACAGTGCCACGAGTCCCGTGTCCATGTATCAGCCACCAGGCGTGAGTGCTAGAAGCATACATCAATGAGATGCTGACGAATGTCACGGGCCTCCGGTGCCTCGCAGACTCCATGAGGTGCTGCCACATCCCCACCCTCATCATGACCATCATCAGGTGCTTGCAGTTCTGCGTCAGGGGGCATGGGCACATTTCTACGTACGCACATGTTGTGGAGCATGACACATGCCATCACCATCTTTGCAACCTTCTCATGGCGGTACAGGAGTGCCCCGCCAGACCTGCTGAGGCAGCGGAAACGAGTCTTCAGTAGGCCGAATGCCTGTTCAATGACTACACGGGTACGTGAGTGGGCATGGTTGTAGTCCTCCTCATGCTGGTCCCGTGGGTTCCGGACTGGTGTGAGGAGCCATCTCTTCAGTGGATATCCAGCATCACCTGTATGTGGACGAGAAACCTATGATGTGGAATGCCATTGATACGTACGCACACCCCCCCCCCCTTCCTGCCAGGTCATTGCCAAATCACATTCCCCACATAATCATGCATGTAATGAGACTCACCGAGTAGCCAGGATCTGTTCCCTGCGTGTCGCTCCATGTAGCGTGGTATTGTAGAGTTCCTCAAGACCATAGAATCATGGGTAGATCCAGGGAATCGGGCACAACAATGTGTAATGATCCTGTTGGAGTCACACACCATTTGTACATTCAGGGAATGAAATTGTTTTCTGTTGCGGTACTGGGCCTCCATTGCATGTGGGACGACCAATTCCACATGGGTGCAGTCGATGGCACCAATGCAACCCGGTATGCCGGCAAGTGCATGGAATCCCACTTTTGTGTTGATAATTTCCTGCTCCGAGCGTGGTAGAGAGATGTAGTCGTCTGCGTGCTGCAGGAGGGCATCGAGCACTTGCAATAGTGTCCGTGAGAACAGTGGCTGAGAAATGCCATGCAACTGTCCGACTGTGTGCTGGTAGGTGCCTGTGGCCAGGAAGTGGAGTACAGACACCACCTTCAGTAGGGGTGGGATGGCGGTTGGGCTATCTATCATGCTGACAAGGTCAGCCTGTGTCATGTCCACAATGGCGGCTATGGTGTCCCGGTCCAGACGGTAGAGGGTGTGGATCTGCTCATCAGTGAGGTCGAACGGATGTGCTCGGAGGCGTGGGATTGCGGGCTGCCTGCGTGGTGGTAGTGGCTGTGCTGGCGGCCCTTGCTGGCCCTGCCTTGCCCTCCTCCTCCTCCTGCGTCTCCTTCGTGCGGCCGGTTGCAGTTGGTGTTCGTCTTCTTCTTGGAGTTGGAGTAGTTGCAGTGCTATCATGTCCCCCAGGGCCAACATCGCGAGTCCTGCCGGTAGCATTTCGGTGTGGTTGTGGGAGGAGACTGGCTGTGCAATTTATGTGTTTTCAGGCTGTATGGCCTCCACCTGTGGTGATTAATTCCACCTGTGCAAGCTGCTCTCCCCTTTGGCCGAGCACGTCCCGCGCACAACGCTGCAAATCTGGGAAAGGCATCTTGCTATTGCAATCATGTATTTGTACCCGATGGCCGTGTAACATTGGTTGACATGTTCATTCTGCTGTGGTCCCATTGTTGCACATACTATCTGTGCAGTCGCGAACAGACTTGTGAAGGGTCAGTGGAACGTAGTACTCGAGTAACGGTGGGCCCTCATGCATCACTTTACCGAGTTGCAATGACGGGCGGGGCGTCCCATTTGTGGGTGAAGGCAGTTGACATTTTCACACACAGCCGCACTCGATGGAATAATTAGTGATTTCAAACGGCCACAGATGCCTTTTCGGCGTGATGTTGCAAATGTGGAATTCCAAGGGCGGCGCTTTCGGTTTCCAGCTAGCGGCGAGGAGATGCCCACAGGTCTGACTGCAAATATAACGTTCTGTTGTTCAATGTCCTTGAGACAGGGCCCATGGCGAGGGAGCAATGATTGATATGAATAGTTTGGGATGCGCAATTGCTACGTGGGCGATGAGGCCGGCCGTTCCCAGATACATGTTACTTCACAACACCGGAATTACGGGCTGGGGCACTGTGGATTTTGCAGGCTGCATAACGCACAGACTCAATGGATGTTTCTAATGTTATGTGAGTAATTATTCAGGCGTTTTGATTCCGGGATGAGGGAATGATGAATGGATGCATGGGCAGGTGATTTGATACAGAGTTTGCCATGTACAGGGCTTCTTGGGATCTATCCGCCTCCCCTACGCTATGTGATGCAGGGCTGCCATGGTGGGACCATTGTCTATCTGGCCTTGTTGAGCCCTCCCTGTCTCGACACGCCCTCAGACACTTGTGTCCATGCACATTAACATTCCCATCTGATGGATTCTGTTTTGACAGACGCATGCACAGGTACACTCGTTTGTGATGGTGTTTGCACCTCGATATAGATGGTTAGGAGTCGCAAGTGGTTTTGGGGTGGTGATGATCCTTTGGAGTGGGCTAGCATGCATATGGCTGTGGATTTCGTGTGATCATTGAAGTGAGTTGTTGGAATGTAGTTCTGATGGCCATTCTGTTCTTTTTCTTTTCTTTTGGTTGACAGGTATCTCCTCCCCTTTTGCCACTGCCATCTGTATGCCACTCCTGCAGATGGGTTTTACTCCCGACACCTGCTGCTTCGTGTTAATCAGTGGAGCAGCATTACGATCTTATGGGACGATCGCCAATGGCCCACATGCCCTTACGCTGTACTGGTGGCTCGGAGCAACATTTCGGCCTTTCGGCTGGACTAGTGCCTCCCCATTGGGACGGCCCTGCGGTTCTGTGCGCTTCCATGTTGCCTTTTCGTACGTGAATGTGGCTCTGTGTACCATGAGGGAACAGGACGACACACAAGTAGTGGCTGGTCATTTCTTGCGGATGCAGCCCACAATGGTGATTGGTGTTTAGGAGTTCATGGCCTGATGGCTGTATGGGCTTGGTGACTTTGATGTGCATTAAATTTCTATTCTGATTTGGCCCGTGTAGCGTTTTTCTTTGCAAGTGATGTGGCATATGCCTATTTGGGGGGCGATGTATTGTGAGGAGATCTGCATTGGGTTCCAGCTTCGGAGTTTAGTTGCGTGGTACTGTACTGGGCGCGTTTGCCTACTAAGCCCGTGAGGTCAGGGATGGGGGCTGCCAATATGACAGTTTGAATGTTGTCATGCTCAGGGGCGGGGGATTGGGTTTTGTGTAACAGATGCCGGTCAGCCAGGTGGACTGGTGGAATGATGTGATTCTCGGAATATGACTGGTCACAGGTGCCTGTGTTTGCGTGCGTTTCTTGGTGGGGGACTGTGGTCATGTCCATTGGGATGGCTTCTGTGTTCGTGCCATCTGTGCCCTGCAGCTCCCATTGGCCCCTCTTGTGTTTCTTTTGTTCGTTGCCATGCATGGGTGACTTGTACATTTCAATCGTTGCATTGTGGCTTCATTGCACCTACGGGGAGTTGTACTTTGTGGGCAGGGAGCGGTGTACAGGCACTCAGTGGGGCCGTTTACGGTTGATTCGCGATGCCGTACTTCTCACCATGGCGGAATGGTACATTACGCCATGCCTGATGGCGTTAGGTACATGTCCGCTAGGGTCGGAATTGGCGTACCGTTGCGCCATGGTGGTGTTTGCGGTTTGGCATGGCGCGCGCGCGCGTGCTTGGTGCAGTTAGCGTTGGCGTTCACTACGGTGTCGCTAATGGCTTCGTACTTTGCGGTGACGGGTCATAGTCGCACCGAGCGCTATTCGATGGCGGTATTGCATTTCCGCCATCGTTTTCCGATTTCCGCAAGGGTCGTAATGAGGGCCATAGTACAGTTCAATGATGAACATATGAGGACACAGTAATTCAACCACTCAATGGACACAAAAAATGTGTTTTGAAGAGCAAGAAAAAGGAGTTGGGAACAAATTATAAAGATTATATAATTTGTTTGTTTTCATTTATGAATGAATAATGTATGGATTATTTATTGGGATCTAAGGAATAATTATTTTTCTCAGGTGCTTAGTAAATCAAGAAACTTTTCACTATACAAACTAACTTTACTTCTAGGCAAAGGCAGAAGGCGCAGTTTTTTCACAGCCGACAAGATCACCTAATAGCAAGGGAGAGCGCTCGGGTCAAGAGTGAATGTCTGCTTTTTTCATGTGTATTTCTTAAAAATCTATGTTTATCATTAAAAGCAACAGAGTTCATTGACAACACCTGCTACAGTTGTGATAGAATCTCCTGTAATTTATGTACTTCAACACGGTTTGCACTTTTGGCCTCCCGTACGGAGCACACAGATTTATGCACTATGCACTTTAAGCACCGTATGATTTTAACAATGCATTAGTGCTAATCGTGGACGAGATATTAATTGTGTAACTAAATCTTTTGTGCAGGTTGTTGGAAAATTGCACATTGGTAAATTGTTTAAATATGTAAAGTACGGAACATGTGATTTATTTGTGATAGAATAGACTTTTTTGGCATTCTAAAATTTCAAAAATTGAAATATCCCTTGAATCGCATCATTTCTTTCTCACTTGGAAGTGTTTTTCTATGCTGGTTCTGAGAGTACTCAAATGATTTGATATCATTTCAGGAGCACATGAAAGGTAAAATTTTGTCTCCTCAAGAATATTTGCTAGTAAAGGGAATGCATCAGTAATGCCATCATCAACCCTCCTCTCACACAGCTCCAGTTTCTTCCTGAATGCTGATATGTTAGCATTCTTAGCAGATCATGTGCTTTCAATGTCTTGCAGAGAGAGATTTAGGGAATTTACCTTGTCGAAGATGTCAGCAAGGAAAGCTAACAATACAAGCCAGCAGAAATCACACACACAATGTCTCTGCTTTTGTATTCCCTAAACCCAGGAGAAAGTGTTGCACTTTGTTTCTCTGTTCCCAAATGTGGTTTAGAAACTTTCCCTTGGATAGTCAACATACCCTGAGTAAAATAGCAACGCATTATGTTCTGCTCCCATTTACAAAGGAAACCAAAAAGTTGTCCAGAGATTGTGGACACTCCCGTCACCTGCACACTTTCAGAGGTTGGAAAACCAACTCAGTCATCTTTTATAATTCAAGATATTAGTTATACAGACATAGAAAAGGTAAAGCAAAAGTAGTCAAAGAAAATATAGTTGACAAATATTCTGAACAGATAGATTTTACTAACCAAAGAAAAGGTTTAAAAACGCTCAATGTGTTTCAGGAATCAATCCCTTCACCGGGAGCACATTCATAACGTAAGATTCCATATGAGCAATATTCTATACATAATGATCAATACTCAATACATAATAATTAGCAGCAACGCAATCCCAATGTTTCATAACAACCATTATGCCTCTATGCTTATCTCAATCAATTTATCTGAAAGTTGCCAAAACCTGTCATTAAGAGTAATAAACTGACAGATTCAGAGAGATTGTCTTCAATCTATAAAGCAAGGGAGAAATAGAAAATCAAGGGAGTGTATTACATGAATGCAAAATTGTTAGAAGTACCAGTCCAAACACATATTATCAAAATGGTTACCTCACAAAGTAATGTGTTTTAATACTAAGTATCCACCAGGATAGATAATTAAGGTAAGAACGTGTAAATGAATAGGCCAAAGTGAAAATGACAAAGATCCAAGAGGTAAGAGACCTCAGGATGCAAAAATACAGTATTTCACATCCAATTCTTTAAGTGTGGAAAAAATCCTGTAAGTATGTTTTACCAAACTATTAACATTCATATTCAAAATGGTGCACAGATAAAGTTAGATTACGGGGCACTAACATGGGCGCTGTTATACCTATAGTGTGTGCATGCAAAAATGACATCCAGAGTTATGACGCATAGATGACATCATAGCATGGAATGTGGGTATGCTAACAAAGTAGTTACATTCAACTATTGACATCGGTATCTTCAGAGCAAACTCGAGAAGTCACGCATATCGCACAATGCACGAACATACCATTCTAGATTGCACATCTATGGTTTAAATATGCAAAAACAAAATACAAAGGCGAAACAGTCAAGTCCTCCCAAAAAAGGAATTACAACCCAGACTCGAAAGAACAAAGAAAAGTATATCGAAAGACAGAAGTTTCCCAAGGTGAATGAGTTTATAAAGGATAACACATGGATGGCAAAAAATAAAATACTGTAACACATTGATTAAGATAAATCACATTTACAATTTAAGAGTCTGAAACAGAGGGCCTGAATGGTAAGTAACGATACATGGCACTAACATGGCCACTGTTATACCTGTAGCATGTGCAAAGTAGTTAAATTCAACTAACAAAATCAGTATCTTTAGAGCAAAATCGAGAAGTTCTGTGTATCGCACGATGCAAGAACAAACCATTCTAGATTGCACCTCTGTGGTTTGAATATGTAAAATTAAACTATAAAGGCAAACCAATCTAGACATCACAAAAGGAATTACAAAAAAAAGAAAAGTAGAAGAAGGATGCATATGGAAAGATAGACGTTTCCAAAGGTGAATGAGTTTATAAAGGATAACTTATGGATGGTAAAAGTAAAATAAAAACAAAAATACAATACTGTAGCAAATTGATTAAGATAATCACATTTACAATCTAAGAGTTCAAAACAGGTGGGCTAAATAATTTCCAAATAAGTTATGGGTACTGGTAATTAATAGAACATGTTCTTGGAGTGGAATGACTCTTAAGAATGTACATTGTCAGCTGGTCTTAAGGAAAAGGAACAACAGAATCGGCTGACATATTATATAAGTAGTTCATACATCACATAGGTCGGACAGTGGGCCAAGCTGACATTGAGACAACTATTTGCATAAGTATGAATGAGACAGAAAATTATGTGAACATTCACATTTACTGTGAAGTCTTCTCCCTAGGAATGTTATAGTTCCAATATTTGTACAATAATTAATAGCACACAAATCAAAACAGGATTATTTACAAATAGTGTTTTTAGCGTGAACAAGACCAATCTTCCAGTTGTTAAAGAAAGGGTCAGATAAAAGTGATTTTCAGTTTGTGTCTAGAGGGTAAACACGACTAATCTTTCAGTTGCCATGGAAAAGGTAAAAGAATACGATTTTTATTCATCCCTGACAGATCCAGGGAATTCAGAGCATGTATCCAGAACATCTCCCTTTGTGACATAATGCGAGGTAGGTTACCAGCTGTCAATGGTTCATGGATAAGCTCCAAGACCACCTATGTCAACTGTGGAATAGATTGTTTATGCATTTTGAAGTAACTAAAGACAGGGGATTTTTCATTTATTTTGTGTGCACATGTTAGATTTGTGAACATTAATTATCTCTTTATCCATTCCAAATGTTTGGCCAACATACATTTTGCTGCATGCACAAATCAACCTTCTATTCACATGTGGCGCAGTGTCAGAACTTGATCTTGTGACCAGTGTTGCAGACATTTCTGCAGTGACAGCAATTCAAGCATGCAAATGTACCATGTTTGGGTCTCTGAAAGAATGTTTTTTTTAATAGCAGTACTTATGTCATCCCTCACTAGACTGTCCCTAAGGTTCCTGCAACATTTAAATGCAAGCATAGGTGATTTAGGAAACAGTTGCAACATTTGTGACTCCAACTGTATCAGTTTCCAATTTTTCTTTAGGATCCGTGATATCTGGAAGCTTTGTGAGGAATATTTCATGAAATGTTTAAAAGAAAAATCTTCACTGTTTGGTGTTGGGATCAACAGGTATTGTCTAGTGTGTGTGTTCAGTTCTCGCAAGATCTGTAGTCAAATTTGTTCAGGATAAACTCACATATAGCAACGTTCAGTCAGATTTTGAGACTCTCTTAAAAATACATAATTGGTAGAAATAATTATTTTCTGTCTTAGAAATTTGCTAGAGTAAATTATTCTTAAAATGATATGGGTGAACACAGGAATAATGTAAACCATTGTTAACATCCATTTACGCAAAATGGTTGTAACCAATTTGTGTTTTCTTAATGTAATCTCAACATCTAAGAAATGGAGGGAGGGTGCACCTATTTCCAACTTTTGAACTTTATTCTAGGATGGCAGGCATTGAAGAAATCCCGAAATTCCAACAATTGAGTGTGCATCCAATTCCAAATTCCAAAAATATTGTCAATGTATCTTTTCCAATATATCAATTTATGGGACCAAATTTGGTTTGTGAGGATATGACACATCTCAAAGTAATACATTAATACATTGCATGCACTCGGTTAATTGCTGAGACCATTGAGGTACTGTAAAGCTGTTAAGTAGGATTAACTTTGTTAATTCCAGGGTGAGTATTTGACTCATATAATTCATATAATGGGGTTACTTATTCCTCTGCTTGATCATACATTTCTTGTTTTCTATTCTGCTCATTATATTTGTACCCTCTCATGGGAGATGCACAATTTACAGTTAGCACCCTATACATATTATACTGTCTAAATTATGTCATGTCCCAAAATCAACATCCTTACTGCAAAGCATGATACTACTCTAGCATTCAGCAAAGAGAAAGCATCCTGTAAACTCTCACTGACTAAAGATTTAGACAGAGCTACCAACACCACAGAGAGTCCTGAATGTCAAATCAATGGTTTAGAGAAATACATTTTTAGAGAAATCACACAGAAACTGCATTCATCAACATTAGCACAATATTACAAAGCACTACCTATTCCACAAATTTATCTCAGACCTCCACTTTGCGAACAGAATTTAGAGTTCATTAAGAAATGGGAGCAAATGACCTTATTTTCCTCACCATTGAAGCACTGGTGAAATCTGTTTCACGTATTGACACAGGGATAACAGACCTTAAACAACAATTATCATCACTAGTCTCCAGAGTAGAGTTACTAAAGACTTTGGAAGACTCCAACAGTAAACTTAATTCTTACCGCTGTGACATTAAACAGCGGAAAATCAGTAGGTTCAGCTGAGATATCATAGATTATTCCCAGGATACAGTGTATTCCTTACATGAAATGTATCAACAGAACACATCAATCCTCAGATAAAGACATCCTATACAGGGGTGAGAGATACGGATCCATCTAGCAAATCATCAAGTAGTGGTGGTGGTTCATGATTAACAAAGGACACTAAAGCACAGATTCCATCCTCAATTCCTTCTATCTCAGCCCCTAACATTCCTTTTTTAGAATAAAGAAGACCAGATGAGGAGGCAAGAAATCTAAGACCAAAGCAAAGAAGAAGGGCATGGCCTAGTTAGTGAATATATCAAAAAGAAATTCTCAAACCAGCAACTCAATCTTCTCAATTTGGGGCTCTATTTTGTCCCGACTAATAACACTTCCCTTTTTGAAGTATACATTAACTTATCAAAATGATTGCCCAAAATGAAGTTGAAGGTTTCTTTGACTCACAAACTCCTATTGTAGAAAGAGCCATTACGTTTGATTCTCTGGAGAGCACTTTCAATCCGTGCATTCAGAAATCTGTACTGTATGTGTTAGAGACCAAAATGTTGACAGACCTTAATTCTTTCAAGTATTGTACTTCTATGGGGTTTAATCACAGGAAACACCAACAGAGATTGGTCAGCCAAATAGCCAATGATGAGTCTATCACAATTGAACCTGCTGTTAAGGGAGGGGCTTTAGTTATCATGGATACTGTTTTCTATATGCAGGGCTGTTTTAATGTGCTAATAGATACTGAGAGATATGTGCAACGAGACGTTGACCATACTGACTCAGTCAGACTAATCATCAATACCACACTTGACAAAGCCTTTGATAAGGGGTGGATCATAAATAAAAACAACATTTTCTTGACCGTAACACATGTGTTCTATGCATTACCCAAAATACATAAGAATGCCACTACTCCACCCTTCAGATCTATTGTTGCTGGGATTGAAAGCATATTTGACCCATTGGCTAAATATCTTGACAAACCTCTTCAACCTCTGGTCAAAAGTACCTCAACTTATCTGAGGAATACCTCAGATTTCTTGAATTCACTAAATGAAGTAATTAATATTGGTACTGGACCAATACTATTTTCATTACAGGAACAACGTATGTAACCTACATTCCTCACTTTAAGGACTTAGAAGCAATGGACTGGATATCACTTCAACAAGATACCTTCCGGTCCAGTAAAATACTCACCCTGGAATTAACCAATATAATGCCATATGACAGCTTTTTTCATTTTGACTAAACCTTCTATCTCCAAACCTCAGGTACCTCTATGGGCTCAGCAATGACCCCAATATTCATGTATCACTTTAAGATGTGTCATATCCTCACAATCCAAGTTTGGTCCCATAGATTGATATATTGGAAAAGATACATCAATAATATTTTTAGAATTTGGAATGGGACCCACATTGAAATGTGTACTTTCCTTAATACCTGCCATCCTAGAATAAACTTCATCTTGGAAATAGGTGCCCCCTCCCTCCATTTCTAATATGTTAAGATTACATTAAGAGAACACACAATTGGTTACAACCATTTTTCGTAAGCCTATAGAGATTAACAATGTTTTACACTATTCCAGTTTTCACCCTTATCATCTTAAGAAGAACTTACCCTTTAGCCAATTTCAATGGCTGAAAATAATTTGTAACAATAATGATGTCTTTTTTAAGAGAGTCTCCAAATCTGACTGAGGGGAGATACTGTGTCTTTACAGTTTGAGATCTCATACCTACTTGGATCTTTGTTGTTTTAACTTTGTCCTGCTTTGTGAAGTAGCCATTTTGATAGTATGTGTTTGGACTGGTACTTGTAACTATCTTACACTAATATATCATGCTCCCTTGATTTTCTATTTCTCCCGTGCTTTATAGATTGAAGGCAATCTCTGTGATTCTGCCCCTTTGTTTACTCTTAATGACAGGCTTTTGCCATTATCAGGTAAATTGATTGAGATAAAAATAGAGGCATTATTATCCTTAAGAAAAATTGGGATTCCGGTGCTGCTAATAATTAGTAACTGACTTTCCATTCAATAATTTTTTGTTATTATAGATTGAATATTGAACACGTGGCATCCTACGTTATGAATTTGCTTCTGATGAAGAGATTGAGTGCCAAAATGTGTTGAGCTCTTTTTACTCTTTTTTGGTTATTAAAATCTATCTGTTTAGAATATTTGTCAAATATATTTTCTTTGAATATTTCTTCTCCATCTTTTCAATGTCTGTATAACTGATATCCTGAAATATAAAAGATGATTGAGTTGGTTTTCCAACCTCAGAAAGTGTGCAGCGGACGGGTGTGTCCACGATCTCTGGAAACATTTTGGTTTCCTTGGTTTATGTGTGCAGCTTATGTACCAAAGTTGTTATTTTCTCCCCCGCACCTTAAGAGCTCCAGACTATGTGTATAAGTTGGCCCATGTTTTAGACATCCACTACCTCTCTGGAGCGTCTGCCAACGCTTTGGCTTTCGAGCCTGCTGTGGCACCAAACATCAAAGGAGAACCATATGTGCAAATATCAACACTTGTATTCCACTTCAAGCTATTGATAACATTGGAAGTGGTTAAGAATGTCAACACATTCAGGTGTGGATGCTGGCCCCTGGATTAGCAAGCATAACAATAAATCCTCCAATATTTATGTTCCATAGCAATGCCTGTCCTAAGCAATCAAAACAGGCTTCCATTAAAATGCCGGTGGCATCATCCAACCATGAGGGGGGTGGAACATGAGGGCACACATGGCACAGAGCCAGTGTAAACATGCCCACACTGTCTACACAAATGTAGCCCCTCTACCATGTCGTGAGAACAATCATCATGTTGCCTTCTCCCTAATGACAATAAATAAATGCCATACTATTGCAAGAAAATGTGTCCATGCTGGTTGCACCAAAGTAACTCCACCCACAGAGAATAATCTTCATGCTCATTTTGGTGATATTACTAATATACTTTATGTGCCACTGTAGGTAAACATATCCAAATGGTTGGACCCAAGTATCACCTTGTCGGATGTAATAACACTTGTCATATTTGTTTAGCGTAACAGAACATGTTCATAATGGAAGCACAAAAGTAGTTTATCTCCCCTATGACTCAAGAACACTCATTATGTTTGTTTTGCCTCATCATGTTCGTATTGCCCATAATACTGCTTAATATGCTTTGCCACTGTGAATGTCCATACAGGCTGGACCAATGTGCCGCCCAAATCAAGGTCACCCTGCAGCCCAAATATACAGACACACATTCACACATACACACACATATGCTAACCTACACACTGCTTTCTTTGACTCAACCATGCACCTATACACAAAACATGCTCACTGAACTCTCATTCACACTCATGTACATGCAAAATCATACACTACACCATTCACACTTCACTCACCTCACCCACAAACTCACTTTACAAAGAAACATCACACAACCCCTCACATTCATGCATAGTTGTTTATCTACATGTTGCCTGGTCTCCAGCTCGAGACTCCTACCACACTCTGAGACAATGGCACTCCGACTCCTTCACACCCTGCTGACAGGAATATGGGATAGCTTCATAGTTCCTTGGGTGGTGGAGACAGAGCCGCACCATCTTGCCACACCTTGTCACACAAATGTGGTGCAGGAGTGCCCGTATGCACATTTCATCCTGCAGAATCCAAGCCTGCAAACCCAATGGATCAGGCATGTTTGGGGAAGTGATGTTTCCCCAGCCTTGCATGGCCCATTGGGCATGTCTGCTGGGGTACTGTAACTTAGTGACAAAGATGTGAGCCTAGGAGTGCTCCATCAGCTAGACAATGCAGCTGAGGCAGCTCTCAGGTTTTCACTGGACTTGCTTATTGTTCCTCCATAGCAGGTCGTGGGTCAGATCCCCATTATGTTAACAGTAGCAACACAAATAGCAATAGTGCAAAAGTCCAAAATAAAGGCATGTACAATCAAGATTCTGTAAACCTATATATACTTTAATTAAATACCAATATACACATAACTGAATATGAAGCACTACCATTAACCCACCCCTTTGAAAAGAATGCAGAAACATGGCAATTAAAGCACTCTGGGTAATGTAGCTGGAGTGAAGAGCAGGACATTGAAACATTATCACTTTTAAAAACCTAGATAAATCGTGGCTTATCAGTCCATTGGTGCTGGACCTCACAAACGTACTTTATTCTCTCCTTGGATCAGAATGCAGTGATTCATGCTGCGACAGGTGGTGAGGCAGCATCAAAACAGGTGCAAGGTGAAGCTTTATGTGATTCAATGTGGCATCAGCATGGTGGGTTCAAAGTGTCCACTATGTTAGGTTTGAAGGTTGAGCTGGTTCAATGCGAGGAGTACCACTGCATGGAGTTGTCGAGTGAAACACTGCTTCCAGAGGTTCAAGTCAAGGTCCAGGTTGGTGTGATGCAAAGATCCTGGTGGTTCGAGGTGATTTTCAAAATTGTGGCTGTGCAACAACTTTCAGAACAGTGATCATCTTATTTGATCAAGGAAGGTGACAGGCTCTACTGGCACAATGCGAAGTAATGTTAGTTCGATACAGCAACACATTGGTTTGAGGTTCTGGACGAGTTCCAAAGACTCCTCTGTGCAGTTGACTTTGGTGTCAGAATGGTCTGAGGTGTAGAAACACAGGAATCCAGCTTCTTTGGCTTCTGTGGTGCTGTGAGTCCAAATCAAGTGGGGCATGGACAAGTTATGCCATTTTCATGGCTTACTATTAGAGATTACCCTGCCACCATATGGATAGTCTGCACAATTGTTATAGTTTTGGATCACGGGTGCAGATCGAAATGCAATCTCTGTCTGTAGTCACTTTGACATCACAGAAGCTGTCAACCAGAGCAGCTGTGACTTTTGAACCTCCTCTGTGCCACTGAAGAGTAGGAGTTGCAGATCAGCAGACTGATACAGCAATGCACGACTTCACTATGTTTTTGGCATTGAGCGTTCTGAAATGGGGTCTGTGTAATGGACCACGCTTTCTGAGATGGATACTCACATGATTTAATTATTCATGAAAATAAAAAAAGCCTGGGCTTTTAAACCCTTACCAGATGGCAATCTTTCACAACCTAATTTCTTATGGTATCATTTCTGGCATTATACACAAAAGCAAGTATGAGCATGCTCTTGTATTGGAATACTGGCATACACTGATACAGCAAGCATGGAAATGTATGGGCACATCCAGCGTGAACATTATGTTTACACTTCCATATATGTGGGAAAAGGTGTCATGACGATGGGTTGGAAAATGTTCCTGTGCACCGTTGGTGACTTGCAGTAATTGGATTTTTTCATAAATTACACGATTGCAAACTCTGTGGCTCTTTACCCAATTTTCCACAAAAACTGTTCTTCAAAATGTACCACTTTACCTCATTATTTAAAAAGAAATTCCACGCCTGCGATCCCACCCCGAAATTCATCTCGCAGGTTGTGGCTTATGCGCAACACTCATTTGCTTTTCCTAACAAAATCCCAAATACAGTTTACCATGTTTAAGATGCTTTACAACTATTAAGTTGATAGTTATCTCAGTTTGGGCCCAGTTTGGCGCATTGTCATAATGGTTTCTACATTGCCCAATATAATTACAATGACAGTTCCATGTTTGCTTTTCTTTGCACTTTCTGCTCAGCACAACTCGCCTCGCCTTTCAGCTCCCTTGGTCGGATTCCTTCATGGTATGCCGCCACCTTGATCCTAGCTTGCCTTTCATTTTTTGCAGTGCCATCTGAGCTTTCCCAGCGTCCCTCTTCCTTCCTTCTTCTCTCAGTCCATCTCCCTGCGCCACTCCCGCCCACCTCATCCCTGATTGGCCCTTCTCCCCAGGAAGCAGCTGTACCTACAAACATTTCTCCGGAAGCGTTCTTTGCGCTTTCTGCTCCTGCAAGCACAACTCGCCTGGCCTTCCATCTCCCTTGACCAGATTCCACCGTGGTAAGCAGCCACCTTGACACCAGCTTGCCTTTTGTTTTTTGCAGTGCCATCCGTGCTCTCTCAGTGTCCCTCTTCCGGTCGTCTCCCGAGTGGGCCAACAATGCCCACCCTTGCATCCAATTCGCATGCATCCTAACTGACACCAGATCTGTCGCCAAAAACCAACACAACATATACAACTTTATTTCCTCCGAAAGCCCAGACATCCTTTTCATCACAGAAACCTGGTTCTCTGATGACTTCCGACCCATCGCACATGAGGCATTCCCATCAGGCTACAAACTAATCATGTAAAACAGAACCAGCAGAGCAGGTGGGATCGCCATCCTCCACAAATCACACCACACCATCTCTCACTCCGAGGAACAAGCCTGCAACACAGACTGTGAATCCCTCGTAGTGAAATTACTCATCTCCCCCTCTTACCCACATCATCTTACTCATCTACAGAGCACCCAACAACAGAAACGTTGCTAATGCTCTAAGTGACTGCCTAGCAGCCATTCTGGTTTCCCAACTCTGCCTCGCCATGCTATGAGACCTCAACGTATGGTTTGATATCCCTCAAAACCCCATGGCACGATCACTCCTGGACAACCTGCAAGCCCTTAACATGACTCAACCGATATCAGGTGCCACTCACAATGCAGGACATACCCTAGATATATTTATCTCCTCCAACTGTATCTCCACACTACCCCAACCACTTATACGGATGGACCATGCAGCCATCTACTTCTCACTTTTGACTCCCTTCCTTCCTCCCTGCTTGACTAACACCGAACCGTCCACCCACTTCCCACTGGGGAACAAGCTCATAGTAACTTCGGACTTGGCTGACTCCCTGCTCTCCTCCCTTACCATTCTGCCAGTGCAGAGAGGTCTGCCTCTACCAGTCATTTAGACCATTGGATCTCCAACGTCCTCAAACCACTCACCCCCTTCAGATCATCCTCCCACAGACAAGGCACTTCCTCTAGATGGCTTACACCTTCTCTCAAAACCTTCAAAACACTCAACCACACGCTGAAAAACATATGGCGGACACACCCATCCCCCAAAATAGAACTGCTTACGCCAGTCAGATCAAAGACTACAAGGCAGAAATCCAGAAGGCCAAAAAATCCTTCTACTAGAACAGAATCTCTAACGCCTGAAACAGAAGCCAGGAACTTCACAAGATCATCGCAGAATTCAAGGCCCCACACGACACTTCCCCTCTCTCAACCCCCACGCACTATGGGATGCCCTCTCAGACCACTTCTACAGCATTTCTGTTGCAAGAAACTACAACATCAGCACTACTACCCAGATCACCTACTCCCCATCCGACGCCACTAATCCTCCCACCTTCTGCCCTACGTTCTCTTCATTCTCTCCCATATCTCTACCCAAATTCTTGAAGCTACCTGCTAGCAGCCGCTCATCTGGATTCCCAAGCGGTCTATACCCTCCCGCTCTACTCAAGATATCCTTTCTTCAACTTGTGCAGGCAGCATTGTGAGATCCATCATGAACTCCTCCTTCACGCTTATTCACAGCAGCCTTCAATACATTGTATATCAAACTGCTCCTCAACAAACCCTCCCTTGACCTCTCCTTCCAGCCAACTGAAGACCTATTTTTAACAACCGCTTCTTAGATAACCTTTTTGACCGAACGTCTACTCCCAGCTTTGCCTCTTCACCAAATTCAACCTCCTCATCGATCCTGCCCAGTGTGGCTTCAGACCCCTCTGAGGAACTGAATCATCCCTAGTCTCCATTTTGGATGAACCCAAAAACACCACAGACTCAGAAGGTTGTGCCACTCTTATCCTCCTCAATTTCTTTACATCCTTTGACACCATCGACCACAGCACCCTCATGGACAGACTCCACTCGCTCGGCATAAGGGACGCAGCACTAAGGTGGACGTTCTAATTCCTTTCTAACAAATCGCAAATCACCCTCCTTCCTCCCTTCACCTCGGTCCCCCTTCCCATAAACAACAGGGTTGCACAGGATGCCTCACTATGTCCCTTACTCTTACACCTCTACCAGAGCCGCCTCTCAGCTTGTTTTTGATCACATGACCTAACCTGCTACAACTATGCAGATGACACTAAGATCATCTTCAAGATTCCCAACACCTCTTCCATCCCACATCCAAACCTCACCTCTTTCCTGACAGCTAACCACCTCATCCTCAACCTCAGAAAAGCCAAAATCATGATCGGTGGGAAGACAGCTCTCTTCTCCAAACCCACCCCCTGGCCATCCACCCTAGGCCCTCCTCCCGCCACATCCAACGCAGCAAAAAACCTGGGATGCAGCATGGATGCTGATCTTACACTTTCACACCACATTAACTGTGTGTCTAAATCTTGCTATCTAAACCTCCACATTCTCAGATGCATCTTACCTTACGTCTCCTACCCTCACAGAGTGAATGCAATCGTAGCTATTGTCCTCTCCCACCTACACTATGCTAACTCCCTTTACCTGGGCGGCCCCACTTATCAACTCTGAAAGGTCCCCCGCAGATAGGCACCTTCTGGCCCTTGGCCCCCTAGAGAGCGCATCACACCCACCCTTCGTGTACTCCACTGGCTCCCTGTCGGGCAACAGGCCACTTTCAAAGCCATTTGTATCACCCACTGTGCCCTCCGCAAGACAGGCCCAGAATATCTTCAACAGAAACATACCAACCTAATAGGATCCTGCAATCATGCACTGCACTCCACCTTGTGATGCCCCCTTCAAATCAACAAGAAAAGGAGGTTCATCCTTCTCCCACCAACCCCCCTCAATCTGGAACATTAGTCCCTTTAGCATCCACTAAATAGAGGAGCACCTTGCCTTCTGGAGGGCCATACAGACGTGGCTTTTCCCCCTTGCATACTGGCATACCCATGAAACACTTTGGGTTATTAAACCACCTCTCGGGTAGGCCAGGGCAGCAATGAACCCACCATGAAATGTATTGAGCAAGGGAGAGAATAAATGCCAGCAGACCACAGGACAGAATCCACGCCACTTCTATGAAACCAGGAAACAACTCCATGCTTGTGGAAGATAGCCAAAAGCACGGCCACCCACACGCATCTGCTATCATAGACTACACTATGACACATCATGCAACTTCTCTGCCAAAAGAATGCAACTATCACATGAGAGAAATTCAGCCTAGCTTGACATATAATGAGTCTCCTATACTCACATACTATCCAGACTACCTCAAAGCTCTCATCCACATGCCAGCTTGACATGGGTAGCTAACAGGGACTTGGCCATACCTAGTTACCTTCGTATTGGCAAACATGCACACACTCATTCTAAACTCCTCTGAGGAATTTCCCATACCTTGTACTTTGGTCCCCTTAGGGTGTTCGCCTACAGTGCTTTGAGGCCATCCCAATGCGAGAAGGCACTAAACACATGACCAATTACAGTACATAATATTACATTTGCAACACAAACGTGATATTTTAGTTTCACATTGCACTTGGGAAATGTGAATACCATTTTCTCATTGCACAAGACAAATGCTGTTGCCAGTTTTACATTTTGGCAAGACATGTTTTACAAGAGGCCTAGGAACCATACTAATTTCCATAATTTGGAAGGTGGAACCTTTGGCCCTTTTTATCCTCACACATGGCATGTTTTGGGTGGCCCTTGTAGGGGTGATCATTTCCCATGGATTCACTTTGTTTCTTTCTCTCAACCTTATTATTGAGGAGCCCCACAGCAGGCTTTCCAATAGTCTAGCTTTTAAATCTGTGGGGCCTGAAGGAGAAGACTGTAAGGAATGTGTGTAGCACATTGTGGAGTAAAAATTATTTGCTCACAGTGGCCGATATATGGTGTCAGATGTAAAAGGTCAGATCTTTACCTTATCAGTCAGGGGGCCTGCCCTTGCATGAGGAAGTGATACAACTGGAAGATAGAGTTGGCCTTTGGGTCGACAAAGATGCAGTTGTGGGAGAGTATGACATTTAAGGTATGCACAGGTATGAGAGTTGGTTTATAGCATAAAACTGTTGTCACTCCAGTAGGCCTAGGCCATGTCAGTTCTCCATGACATGAGTAAATGCATTGAGGCCCCGACATTGGCAAGATCATATCTGATGGGTTGCAACAACAGACAGGAACATGGGCTAAAGAGGAGAGAGCCCGGGGACCTATATATGATGGCGATCAATATTCCTGTGTTGCTGAAAGGAGGCCTTTATGGCTGGTTGATCATTGATGGATCCAAATTGAACCCTGGTGAAGTTCAGTTATAGGTTGTGAGATTATTCTTCCTGGATATATGGGTGCCTCCCAGGTGATTCGCTGGGCTAGGGTCTGTCACAGCCGCTGGAATGCTCCGTGAAGGTGTGCATCTACAGTGACATTGTGTGCCAAGTTGGGGCGAGGTCTGTGTGCATTACTGAGCCTCAAAGGGAGACGGGTGAAAGAGGAAAGAAACAATTTGTTAAAATAGCCAGTAGTCAGGATATTACAAGTATTAAAATTGGCCATTACTAGCACAAGATAACATTGTTATTCATCACCCCCAATGAGCGATACCTAAGAACATCTGGAAGAAATTAAAAGTCATTTTCAAACTGATTTTATGGTTAATCTACCAGAGAATAAACTTTCAATAGTTTCACTTTAACTAATAATAATAATTATTATTAATAACAATAATAATGATGATTATTATTCGTGACCTTTTCTACTGCGGCAATTCACCACCATAGTGACCTAAAAGCTTCTATCCGTGTCTCAGATTTTAGAGTGTATTGTGTCTCCACCCAGGGATTCCCAGACTTTAGTATGCTGGAGGAAAATGAAATTAGGGGTTTCGAGATGGAAGAGGTACAGAAAGGAGGATAGTAAGAATGGAAAGGAGCGTGAGCTGAGAGTGAGTGGACAGATGAAAATAATTAAATTGTAAATCTAGAGGCTTGATGCATGAGGCACTCAAGATGTGCTTGTGCTATCCTAAGTCTAATGGGTACAAGCCTAGTTCAAGTAGTTTGGGGTTCATGACCTTCATATTTGTAGCAGTAGCATGAAAGAAATGTATGCCGCTAGTACAGAATATTAAAGATTATTGGTTCCAGGTCAACCCATTACAATGACCAGACTTGAAAGAATCAGGAGATGAAAACATTAGAGTACAGACGTATCATTTTACAAATGATGACCCCAGAATTCTTCATTTTATATATACCCAGACGAGTCAAGATGTTTCATTACAACATCAGGAATCCGAATATAGTAAATGTAGTGTAAATATAATGTTCGAATAAATGACCTTTCTTTTCCAGACAAAAATGAAAAGTGCCCCGCCAGCCACCCCAAGGTCATCATTTTACTTTAGAGAATGCTTTCGAGAATGCTCACGTTAGAAATTCTCCTGTGCCAGTCTATGGTCTGCTTGCTTGCTCACTTAAAATTTCCCGGATTTCATTCCAGATTAAACAGATTCTGGGTCTAGCTTCTGAACTCGTTTTGATGTGACTGTACCTGCCAATGAGAGACATTGCTGTTTACGTACTTGGAAAAAAAACTAACTGGCATTTTGGTCACTGTGTATATGATGATTTTTCTTGACAATTATTCTTTAGTATAATTTCAATGCATAATCAAAACATGTATGCAAATAATATGTAAATCTGATTTCATCACAGCGCTCTCATAGTTTTTTTTTTATTTTAATAAAAGGAATCTGAGATGCAGAAATAATTTGATGTGCAGAGTATGCAACACGTTTTAAAAATGATACTAAAACATGAATTCAAGAAAAAGACATAAGATTTGGCTGGCCAAGTGTAGGGCAACTCCCAATGATCAGATCAAGAAAACACAACGCGCTAGGGAAAAAAACTCTGCACACCTGGTTTTGAGAAGGAAGAGCGTTTTATTTTGTAGATGTCTTTCGTACAAGGTTGCAGTTTTAAACACACAAATTGTCACTCATGACGTAATCAATAAACAGTATTAATCCCCCACCCTCATTGGTTGCCACCTATTTACATGCTGATGATTACATTTAGCCCCTTCATTAATTGGTTCTGGCATAGCTCTCAACTCACCCACTTTTGGCGGGTGTCACCCGCCTTGCAAAGGGCTGACTCACCCGCCAAGCCTCCTGCACTCCCATTCATTCCAATGGGCGTCTCACCCGACAAAAACAAAATCGGGTGATTTCACCCGCCTTTGCGAGGCAAATGGTTGAGAGCTATGGTTCTGGTGTTTGTTCACTTATCTTCTCCAGACCTGGGCAACGTCTGTGTCCATCATGGGATGCTGTAAAGCAATGGCTGAACATCAACTGGCACCACCCTACCTTTTATCCTAGCCACGTGACATGCTTCTGGTTATCATTATGAACTTAGCGTGGCTCTTCGAGGTCAGCCTGGGCCTTGCGGACAAATGTCAGCCCTTTTCTCATCCCAGACATGTTGGCGCCCCCATCATGCCCTCTGTATGGGATTCTTTTGTTAGCTCTCCCTGGCACAAAACGCAGATCATGTTGTTCTCTGTGTTCCTCTTCATCAGTTTCCCCTTCCCATGAGTTAACTTAGTGTCCCAATAATCAATCCAGTAAACATGAGAGTCAGGGCCCTTTTCCCTGCACATCTTGGGCCAGATTACAGAAACTTTGCACTGGTGCAAGTGCAAAGTTTGCACGGTAGTAGCGCTAGGAAAAAGTGTGACCTCTTTTTAAAAACACTGGGACACATTAAAAATAATTGCACCTCGACAAGTGCAGTTTAGCATATTAAAAGCACCAGGGCATAAATTGCCCTAATGCTAAAAAGATACATTTTTTATGCATTTTTGCATCAGGGCAAAGTTTGCCCTAGTGTTAATACCATTCCGGTGCAAAAATGTAGTGAAAATGCATCTTTTTTCCAGTAGTGCAATTTTTGCCCTGGTGCTTTTAATATGCCAAACTGCACTTGTCGATGTGTAATGGTTTTTTAATGTGTCCCAGTGTTTTTAAAAATAGGGCAAACTTTGCCCTAGTGCTAATACCGTGCAAACTTTGCACTTCCACCAGTGCAAAGTTACTGTAATGTGGCCCTAGGTAGTTCAAATGGAGTGACCATCATTCTGAGGGTCGCTAACGTCTTAAATGTTGGTTCATGTTTTGGCATCCCGAAACCTCTGTCTTCATTCTCAGGAATACAACCTTAACACTGGGCCGCAGTCCTTCACTTCGACGAAAGAAAAGGCCTCATTGTTCTGTGTTGTTGTTCTGTGTTTTCTGTGAAAACATGATTGCACGTATTGGCCTGGTCCCAAAAGTGTGCTTTTTCCAAATTTGTTATTAGTCCGTGCAGTAGATTTTTTTAAATGACCAAGAAGTAGGTACACAAAAATGAGTGATATCTCTGTCCGGTCTGCATCCTTACTGCCTGATTCGGTGTTGCACAACGTTGGCAAGACATTGTATACGGCTGCTGATTTGTCAAATGAGAAACATGAAGTGCGTCAACGCGATTGAAACGGATGCCATGTTGGATTTGCCAACTGCACCCATAGTCCGCGAACATCGCAGCAAAAAGATATTAAAAAACAGAACATTTCACTTGTCAAGCACATGAAACAATCTCTGTGGATGTGAGGGTTGATGAGGATGGGATGGTATAGTTCCTGAAAAAGCCAAAAATCAGGTATTTTTTCTTCTCTCTTTGGCTCAGTATGAAGAATCTGCTCAATAGTTTGCAAAAAGATTGTAGACTCAACTTTGAATGTTTGTACCAAGTGTGAAGGGAATTTGTCAAGAGGGGATAAAACTGTAAGGGGGTCCAAACCTTTCAAAATCGGATAGGATTGAATGGGAAAGAAATTCTGCTCACGAATACGGGCTGAAGTGCTGGAAGGATTTGCAGCAAACTTGTGTGAGGAGCATTGAAAGCACCCAAAAAGCATGCTTTTGCAAATCTATCCTTTAAAGTGTCAAAATGTAGATACACAAAATAGTGGTATAATTCTGGCGCCTGTAGCCAGATTGTCTGGGGAATACTGGCCCGGAACAATCTGCCCCCTGGCCATAGCCACCAGGGACGAGCTATGGGGTTAAAGTGGGCATGGCCAACAGGGATCACCTATGTGGTTAAAATAGGCAGTGGGCCTGGCACCCGACAGGGACAGGTGCAGGAAATAGTGATATAATGTTGGTGCCTAAGGCATAGCCTGTGACCATGTACAGGGGCCAGATTGTCTGGGCCTTTGGCCAAGCCCCAGACAATATGGCCACTGGCCATGCCACGAGGGGCCAGAGATGGTGTTAAAGTGGCCATGGCCACTAGGCACCAGCTATTTGGTAACATTCTCGAAATCGGGATAGGCTTGAATGGGGAAACAAATTCTCCTCGCGGTTACAGTCTGAAGTGCTGGGTGGGTTTTCAGCAAACAAGCGCAAAGAGCATCAGCAAGGACTTTAAAGCATACTTTTGTTTTATTTTTTCCAAAGTGTCAAAATGTAGATGTTAATGTTAAATAGTGATATAACTTTGGTGCCTCTGCAGTGGTACAGGCCCCCGCAAAGGACAAATGTCAACTCTGATTTGCTTATTGGGGCCTGCAGTATGGCCGAAGCACATGCCCCATGGATTGCGGATACTGGCCAAGGCTGAAAGCCATGAACATTAGCCATTGATCACATTACGGGGGTATCGTGGACACGGGAGCAGGATACAGGCTATGTGCAGTGGATCAGAGGGTTGATTTGGTATGAGTTATCATGGTATAGCCACATGCCCTAGGAGATTCAACCATGACTTGCAGCCCCAGCATGCGCTGCTGAAAATGACACACATCAGTAAGTGCTGCTTTGTTAAAGGAGGTTTATAGCTCTTTCATATATGTAAAAAGGGGAATTATTAATAGCTTGTATACAGTGCTGTAACATCATGACACATTTTCACTTTAAAAACCATTGGAATTCGGTGGAAGAAATGTTGTTTAAGTGTTAAAGGGGCGTTATGGTTAATGTAATGGTAAAATCGAAAAATCAAAGAAATGTGCCAGTTATGGTAAGCTATGCAACCTTAACTCACACCACCACCATGCTTATGATACTACTGACCAAATATTCCAAATTACAAATACTCTCCTTCTATGGTGCATTTTGGTGCCATTGCCTTTGTGTACGTATTATTAGATTGCTGTTTTAACAAAACTTCAGTAGAACATTTCTGTTTCAATAATATATATATATATATGTATATATATATATATTGAAGGAAAAATCTTTAGTTGCAGGGACATTAAGGGACGCTAAGGTGAGAAGTTAATGCAACAAAAACCTGGAATTCAGCTAAAGCCACCTTAACTTGGCACACCCGGTTGCGCAGCCTATGACCACAATGATGACATCACATATCACATCACTGATGACATCACTAATTACATGTTGTGTGAGAACACTGATGACATTACAAATCACATCACTGATGCCATCACTAGTGGTAACGCTAATTGCATTGAATGTAACTGATTACATCAATAATGGAATTAGACATAACATAATTTATAAGTTAGCTCATGAAAAGTTTGATTACCATAATAACAATTTAAGCTAGTGACTGATCAGTGTATATGATATACAATGCACATGGTTGAAAGCTGCATCCACTGATGAAGGCTAAAATCTATGGTTGGTGGTCTAGTAGTGTTTTAAAATATATGAAAATATATATAAAATATACAGTGTACAAGGGTGAAGACTGTCGCTAATGGCCATGACTGAAGGCCATAACTACTACCCATTAAAGTGTTAAAATATATTTGGCCATGTACACTGACCATGGCTGAAGGCCATGCTTCACATCGGTTACTGCTCTAATGTATTTAGTGATGTCATCAGTGATGTGATCTTTGATGTCATCATTGTGGTAATAGGCTGCGCAACAGGGGGCCCAAAGTTAAGGTGGCTTTATATGAATTTCCAGGGTTTTGTTGCATTAAGTTCTCATCTTAACGTCCCTGCAACTAAAGTTTTTTCCTTGAATTTAAAGGGTTTTGTTACAATGTATTGCTCACCTTAACGTCCCTGCAACTTAAGTTATTTCCTAAAACAGACAATTCAGCTAATCAAAACACTTTATTATGTCTAGAAAGTAAAATAAAAAGCAAGTGAACAACCACATCCCCCCAAATAGACCTGTTGTTACAAAAAATGAGTTTGCATATATACTTAACTTTTTTAAGTATTTATATGTATATGTACTGTTCATGAATAGTTAATAACATGCTGCAGTAACTATCAATGTATTTTAAAATACATGTTTACAAGACTACTGCACATATATATGTAGATATATTTATATTTTTGTTTATTAAAAACATTTTATATAGCCGCATCTACCAAGGTTACATGCGTGGCTACGCATAGCAATGACTGCGGCGGAGGGGGTAACCCGTGTGTGTGATAGAACGTCTGCATCCTTTGACGCAGCTACGCATCTTCATGCCTAATATGCCAGCCAATAGTTTCACATACTGCGGTTATGCACCTACATGCTATACGTGCCAACAAAAGATCCAATCACACATTGCAAAGTATGGACACGAGTGTGCCCATGCCGTTTGACGTAACCCATATCGTACAAATAAGCCAATCGGGTGAAGAACTTCTGAAACGTGGCTATGCCTCTTCCCGCAAAATGTGCCAGCCAATCATGCATGCACCCTGCGCCTACACGTGAATTTCGTACAAGTCAATGAGCAATCCAATAATATGTTGCGCTCTATCACCATGGCTAAGCCCACACCATTTGAACATATCTGCGCATACAGGACTGTCCAATCAGATGGTGCAGCAGTTTGTAGCCGCAAATAATCACCACACCAACAATAACATAACTTTACATTAATCATTGCTTTCTGTACGTGCTAGTGAAAGGGTTTCTGAGTAACTGAAAGCACTTTTGGCACTTTACCCCTTAATTTCTTAATTCTTTTGCCAGTTTTCCCAAAATCCAATTTTCCTTGTCTTGTGATTTTTTTAGTACGTCTATTTTTTGTTTTACTTTTTTGTTTTCTTTTCTTGAAAACGTTTTAATTTTCTGCAGGATTGTCTTTTTCATGTAGTCATTTTTATTATTTTATATTTTCTTCCCCAGTTGGACATTCCAACATCTCCATGCCAGTCGGAGCAGTGAGGATGATGTCATCATTTGGGTCGACAATCCTTCACTAGCAAGGAACGAGTACGCAGGAATGAAAGAAACCTCAGACAGTTGGTGCTTCTTTAATGTGAAGGGACACTGCTCCAGAAAAGAGGTGGAGGAAGTACTGTGCACCTTCTGCAATAAGACTCTATGCTGTGGGCCTTCCAATATTCTGTCTCAAAGTCTAGGAACATCGATAATGATCAACCATCTGGTGAGAGTCCACTGGTACTGATGATGATGATGTAGTTTGCATCTAGTCATAGGTTGACAGGGAGATTATTCCATCTTTTCGCTGCCACTGTAGGAAAGGCTTTTCCAAGACCATATGTGCGTTTGTGAGGGGCTACCATAATCATGCCCCAGTCCGCAGACCTTAAGGGGCGGTTTGGGACATATAGGTGGATTTTAGATTTTAGGTAGGCTGGGGCTTTCCCGTTAATACATCTATGCACCAGTGTCAATGCCTTGAACTGTACCCTATCCTCAATCTTCAGCCAGTGAAGCTCTCTTCTGGCCTTACTGATGTGATCAAATCTGGACTTTTGTTTGGTGATTCTTACTGCATTGTTTTGGATGTGTTGATAACTAGCCAAGCTTTGTTTGTCAGCTCCTAGTATGAGTGCATTTCCAAAGTCCAGGCGTGCGAGTATAGTTGCCTTTGCGATGATAGCATAGTTGTCCTCGGACAAGCAAGGTTTGATGGCTTTTAGCAGTCTTAGGTGATAGGAGCAGTTTTTTTTTTCAACATAGTGTGCTTGAGCTTCAGTTCTCAGGGAAGCTTCAAGCATCATACCTAATGTTTTGACTTCACTCAATACTTGGATGGTAGAGTCTTTTATCTGGAAGGTGTCGTAAGCAGGTGGTAGTTTAGCTCTAGCTTGGTGAGAGCCAAATATTATTAGATCTGTTTTTTTGCTATTCAGGCACATACAGTTTGCATCCATCCAAGATTCCACTGTGTTGTAAATAGTGGATAGTAATTCATTATCCTTCATGTAGTCACCACTCAGTTCTATCACTAGCTGAGTATCGTCAGCAAAGTTGGTGAAGAAGATGTTAAAGTGGTCAAGGAACAGACAGAAGTATATCAGGTAGAGATTGAATAACAAAGGTGACATACTGGCTCCTTGTGGGACGCCACATAGGATGTTTTTTTCATGGGACAATTTTTCCCCCGAATGCACTCTTGATTTTCTATTGTTAAGGATTGATATCCAGCCGATTGCCTCTTTAGAGCAGTTGGTAGTTTTCTCCAGGGCTAGTTTAAGAAGGTAGTGATCAAAAAGATCAAATGCCGCATTTAAGTCAAGGAGTATTAGTAGGCTGGCCCTGCCTTTATCCATTATGCTGAGCATTTTAGTTTGAAGGTCAAGCATGGCAGTCTCGGTGTTGTGGGACGGGCGAAAACCCTGATTGTTGGCGGTGTACGGATTCTGAGGCTTCGACGTGGGCTTGTAATTGCATGGTAGCTATAGTGTCCATGATTTTAAGGATAAAATTGCAATGTGTGATGGGCCTAAGGTTGTTAGGATCTCTTTGGTCCAAGTTAGGTTTTTTTACAAGAGGTGTACAGTTACCTTTTTTATTGAGCTGGGTACTACTTGGTCACTGAATGATGCATTGATGACTTTCGTCAAGATGGGTGCGAAGATGTCTATATGGTCCAGTATTATTTTAGGTGCTAATATGTTTTCCTCACAAGAGGTGGGTTTCATTGAGGCGATCACTAGCACCATTTCTTCGTTGGTGATTTCTGTGAACTTGAAAGATTCTATAGCCGTGGTGCTGATTTCAGTCAGTAGATTGTTTAGCTCCCCTTTATTGGATTGTGCTTTTACAATTTGTTCCCTGGCATTAGCGATTTTTTGGAAGAAAGCTGTCTGGGTTTTCTCGCATTCCTCTTGCGATGGGTTAAATGGCGGTGTGATGGCTTTGGGTTTTTCTATTGTTTTTAAGATGTTAAACAGTTTCCTGGTGGAATTTGCTGCGGTGGAGATCTGTTCATTATAGTGTTTTTTTAGGACTCAATAATCTTATATCTTTTCTCACTATCCCTCTAGAGTTCTTTATTGGATTTCGATCGATTGGATTGTGCCACTCACTTTCCCTTTTTATTTTTTTCCTTTTTAATTCTGCAAGTTCTGCCGAGAACCATGAATGTTGTTTGGTGTTAGATCTAACTAGTTTTGTTTGTAATGGGGCCTTTAAATCTACTGTCTTCTTGATGTGGAAAAGCATGTTTGTCATGAGGGTATCACAAGAGTCTTCACGATGGTAATCATTCTTAATGTATTTTATGCATTGCTCTAGTTTGTCCCTCTCGATGTTTTTATAGTTCCGGCAGTTCACCTTTTTTGGGTCATTTGGGACCTTCAATTCAGGGAGTAGAGGGGTCATTAGGAAGGTGATACTATAATGATCTGACCCTATGCATGGTACTGTCTTGTATGAATGTGTTACAAGATCATGTCTTACTGCCCAGTGCAATTGAAGACGGTTAGTCATTGTTGGCTCCTGGTTCATGACCTTGTAATCGATGCTGTTCATTAGTTTCTCTAAACTAATGGCTTCCCTGTCTGTGGGATCTCTGTACCAGCGGTTGAAGGCTCCCAGTAACAGGGTTGCTGTATTTGGCCCTTTGAGCAGATTAAGTTGGTGTGCGAGTTCCTCATTAAATTTGGGCATTGTTGTAGAGGGTCTGCAGACTACAATTACGTTTCGACTACTGTTGTATGTTGGAAGGTATTTCAGATGCAGGATAACAGTGCCACTGCATGAGATATTGGTTGAAACATGGAGACGGAGTCTCTTGCGATAGTGGCTATCCACCTCCCATTGGCCTGTTTCTCTAATCGAGTAGTAAATTGAGTAGCCGCCTGGAACAGCTGTGTTGCAGGCGGGGCCTATTGGCTCTTTTAGCTAAGTCTCACAGATACATAGTGGGCCTCATTCCGAGTACGGCGCTAACCAATGGCGCTATTAACGCCTTGGTTGATGCCGTACCCGGACCGGCAGCGCCTTGGTGGATGGCGGAATTACCGCCCCATTCCAAGGTTGGCGGGGCGGTAATTCCCCATTCACCAAGGCTCTTCCCCATTCCCAAATGAGCCCCCATAGGGCTCAATGGGAATGGGGAAGATGCAAATAATGGTGACCGTTCATTACGGTCACCGTTATTGGCTTGGAGGCCCCTTTGCGCCCTCGACTTTAACACCTGCTCAAAGCAGGCGTTAAGGGCGAGGGCACAAAGGGAACTCGGAGTATGGCGGTAAGGGATTACCGCCACCGGTCTCGTTACCGGTGGCCGCTATCCCTTACTGCCATACTCGGAATGAGGCCCAGTATCTCCAATTTTTCCTCCACTATCATATCGTGGATGCATTGGGTGTGTTTGTTTAGAGACTGTGTATTTAGTAAGCAGATCTTTAGGTCTGATTTCTCAGTTGTTAGACTTGGGTTTTGACATTCTAGGTGGAGAGACCATTTGCTTTTGGGATTGGAATGATTGTGTTTAGCCGACTCTCTCGTGGATGATTTTTGCTCGTGGCTATTTCTTTCAAGGACCGTTTTGGCCACAAGATTAACTGCATTGATGAGTTGGTGGTTATGTATGTCAAGTAGAAGTTTTTCTATCGGTAGAAAACCCATGCTTACTTGCTGGATGAGGGTGGGCAGCCTTAACTGGCACGAGCAGCATTTCAGTGCTTGGGGCTAACCCGTTGCCATTTCCATGACCTGGCCCAAATGCCAATAGGTCAGCCCACAGAGGACACATGTGTGCCCAATCTTTTCGATAACTGAAGACCCCAAAGAGGACAATTTCATTTTTGGAAAGGGCATTATATGCCTGGCATTGTATAAGAGCGGGTTGCAGCAATCATACAAGCATTTTGCGCAAACAACACCCAGCAAGGTTCACTGCATCACCCAGAGTTATTCCTTGATGGAGTACAAGTAGTGCTAGGGTGGGTGATGTGAGGTTGGCATCATGTAAGGAGACACAGACAACAGATTAAATGTAATAAAAATGCTTTTATTAACTTAAATGTCAGGATGGTTTAAGGCCCAACTTGCCCTATGCTAAAAGTAACTAAGGATAGTCTGCGTCAGTAAATTCAACTTAAAGATCTGTCTGTGTCAAAACCCTATGCTTGCCCTCACAACTAACATCAAAACAATGCACAGGGATGTCAACCATAAATTAAACATTGTTCCAAAAATAAAGTTCTGAGCTATTTCTAGCTTACGCTCTTCCTTCAGCTTCTCTTTCCTAAATATTAAGCAGTTTGCCACACTGTTCAAATCACCTTCTCTTGGGTTCAAAATAAAGTACCGCACCCTTCCCCAAGTTCAATACAGTTTCCTGGCAGGAGGTCTCACGGTTCCCTTCCACAAGTTCAATATCAAGGATGTTACCGAAGAAAGTATCTTGAAGCTTTGTCTTTGAGCTACGTTGCAACAATTCTTCAGAGCTCAGGTTCCCCTTCCCCACACTTTATTGCATCAGTAGTAGTTTTCCTTTTGACACAATATCAGGTTTTTTTGTCAGCATAAAGTGGTTCTCTGGTCTTGGTGCAGTGGTTGGACCACTTGATCCTCCTACAGGTCACGCAATCAGGAATCTTGAGTTCTCTCTGAGCAGTTCCATAACAAACAAGTGATTTCTCAAAGGCAGCTTCTCAGAATTGATTGCAACTCTGCAATTAAAGTTCAATATTTGGTTTAATTTCATATTTTCTGTCAATTCATGATTAGACAACAGGTTTGCCATTTCATTGAGTTAATTCAAGATTAGCAGATGGGCCATTTTCATTCCGTTCATTATTCAATGTTAGCAAGTTTATGTCATGTGTACAAAATGCTGCAACTGGGTAGTCAAGGGAGATACCACAATTGAGCAATGGCTGAAGATAATCGCTGAACATCAGATGACCTGTCACGCTGAGTATTTCTATTTTTTGTGGCAATTTTTTCCCTTTTTTTTCTAAAAAAAGAAGAATTAAAAAAAGTAAAGAAAATATATGTTGGGTTTTATTTTAATGACCTTTGTTAAATGTTTCATCCTTATGTATTTTCATCCCCTATTCCACCCACCTCTTTTGATCCCCCAAAAATGTCCCTTTTGAGGGGCACCTTTTATGTTACAAAAATAGATCAAATTAAACACAGACTGCAAAAATATATCACAATATCTATTGTAATTTATTTTATGTAGTTTCAGTACTCAGAATTGTCAATTGTTGCCTGTGGCCGCGGTTATCAGAGTCGCGATTAAAAGCTCTCCAGTTGTTGCTCACCTTAGCCATGCAAAAAAAATCCTGCTATTCATTGGCTAATACCGTAATCGCAGCTAGAAATAATATTATAAAAAATAAACAATTATTTGCATATGTATATTACACATATATATTTATCCAAAGTCTTACCAAATACCTTTATATGTCGTTGCCTCTTTCTTCTATATATGAACTCTGAAAAAAAAATGTACTTAACATTAATGGTAAAGGCCATTTATACCATTCACTATGACCACTGCAGTGGTACTATGGTGTTCATCATAACAAAATAAATACAAAATTATTTAGTTTTTTTTTTTCTCATAATGAAACTAAAAGAATGCTGATTGTATTCCAAGTACACCACATTACCAAGTTATGTTCATTAATCATGCTATAGAGGCAAACATTTTCTCAATGGAGAAAAAACCCTATGCTCTGTACTAGTTTTTGCATCAGCAAATAAAAAAAAATTGCCTACAACATCCATAGTTCGTACACCAAAAAAAAGAATTTCACAACAATGCACATATGTTACAATACTATACAAAGATTACTTAACGCTGCATGATGACTAATTTACAGATTATTTCATGCAACCTTCACCAGAAACCAAGCCATATAACATAACTATGGCCCTCATTACGACCCTGGCGCTGACGGAATGAAGGGGGCCCCCCTTCATTCCATCAGGGCCGATTACGAGGTTCCCTTTGCGGGACCCGGATCAGACATCTGGTAAAACCAGACGTCTTTTCTGGGTCCCGCGAGGGGAAGAGGGAGGTAACAACAGGACACTTGTAATGTGCCCGTTGTTACCTCCATCCACATTCCCATTGAGCCCTATGGGGGCTCAAATGGGAATGGGGAATGGTTCTTGAAAGGAGGAATTACTGTGTCCTCCTATGTCGGAATGACCCGGTTATTCCTCATTGCAGGAACCTGGTAATGGAGCCCGGTTTGGAGGCAGCCATGGAGCTAATAGCTCAATGGCTGCCTCCAAACTCGTAACGAGGCCCTATGTCTTCAGTTTTACAAAGAAATAAATGGAAACATCCCAACACTCTAACATTGTTTTGAGTATTGATCTTTTTAAACTAAAGTTATACCTATGTTATAAATAATATGTAGACAATAAAAATATTTGTGAATAAACATATTAACAGTTATCAAAAACTACCCTAATAGCATAACAAATGTCGTTTCCATACTTCTTATACAATCTGTGTGCGTCCTTTCTTCGGCCACCTACACACATGAGAATTTCATAATGGCATTTCATATCATACACATCATATTTTAAAAGAAACTTAAATGATTATGTAAACTTCGGTTGGCATTGATACTGCTACACAGTGTAGAATACCTTTATTTTACAATATCAAATGTATTCTAAATGATAAATGTATATAGACATTGCCATATCATAACTTCCTTCATAATTTGGTGTGCATCCTTTCTCTGGCCAGCTGCACACTTTAAAAGCTAATCACAATTATCTTAAACCTACCATACAAAATGAATGAATATGCACAGTTTAAGGACTGAAAAGATTGTTTCTCTTTTCTTGAAACTGCACACTGCACATAAACCATATTAATACATTTAACAAAGTAACCTTTTCAGTCAGTTATTCTGATTTTGTATTTTAATTGCACTACATGTTTTTGAATCTACAACCTATTGTTTACTTGTTTCATTGTAAACAGTCATCAGCTTCTACACTCCCTCACACTCAAAATAATGTGCATGGAACCATTTGTGCAACCTCACACTTATAGGGAACACTTGTACACATTATAATATATAGTGCTTTACACAATAAAACAGAAGTAGAAGATTGCAGAATGCCATTTTCTCAATACTACTGCTACATTTATTTAGTAATGTTTTCAAAAAGCATCCTAGTAACAAACTATGTCCTACTTTACATAAAATACTTATGAGCCTATTTTTCTATTGCAAGTTTGTATTTTGCATATTTTAAAAATACAAAAAAGGTAGCAGGCACCACTCTCTAGAAAGAACATGGCGTGTTAAACTGTTCTGCATTTTTTCCCACTTTGAGAGTCCGAAGCCATCACTTTTTGCTCACAGTATTTTTCACAAAGGAGGAATATCCATTTGTATATCAGTATTTGTCCCGCCCACAAGGGCAGCCAACACTGAAATGCCAGGCAAATCTCCTTTGAACAAGAGTACCAACAGCAACTCCAAAAAAAGGTAGCAGGCGCTCCTCTTCAGAATGAACATGGCATGATAACCTGTTCTGGGATGAGAGTTTGCAGCAGACGATTTTTGCTCACTGTACCTTTCACAGATGGGAAATATTCATTTGCATATCAGTCTTTCTTCCGTCCACATGGGCAGTCCAGCACCGAAATGCTATGGCAATTCCTCTCTGAACAAGAGTACCAACAGCAACCACATACACGTATTTTGGCCTTGTTGGGCCTCATCAGTGAGGTGAAGCTGCGCCTCTCTGAGCACAGTGAGCAAGGAGTCCACATCTGGTTGCCCCCAGGTAACTCAGGGTGACCAACCCCAAGTTCCTTACAAATATTTCAAAAAAAAGGTAGCAGGCGCTCCTCTCCAGAATTGGGATGAGAGTTTGCAGCACACGCTTTTTGCTCACTGTACCTTTCACAGATGGTAAATATCCATTTGCATATCAGTCTTTGTCCCGCCCACATGGGCAGTCCAGCACCGAAATGCTATGGCAATTCCTCTCTGAACAAGAGTACCAACAGTAACCACATACACGTGATTTTCGGCATTGTTGTTAGCTCCATGGCTGCCGCCAAACTGGGCTCATTTACTGGGTTCCTGCAATGAGGAATAACTGGGTCATTCCAACATTGGAGGACCCGTAATTCCTTCTTGCAGGATCCACTCCCCATTCCCATTTGAGCCCCTATAGGGCTCAATGGGAATGGGGATGGAGGTAACAACGGGCACATTATGAGTATCCCGTTGTTACCTCCCTCTTCCCCTTGCGGGACCCGGAAAAGGCGCCTGGTTTTACCAGGCGTCTGATCCGGGTCCCGCAAAGGGAAGCTCGTAATCGGCGCTCCCGTAATGAAGGGGGGCGGTCCCGTACCGGCCCCTTCATTCCGGGAGCGCCAGCCTTATAATGAGGCCCATAATGTTGAAAATTCACTTTCATACAATAAGTGAAAAATATATTCAACATTGGTGCTGAATCGTGAATCTTCTGAATACATTCTTGCACAATGATATTCTGAAGCAGAGATTTGCACCTCCCGATTATCCAATCTCCCTCCAGTACCAGTTGGAATAAGCATAGGAAAACAACAGGCTCTGATACTAATTGGTGCACCTTTCGTTGCTTTCATTTGATACAATTCTTAACTGTCGCCCATGACTTCACATGAGTGTAGAGGATGAATAGTGTAATGTTCATACAATCTATTCCCTTCTGCAACAGATAGATGCTGAAACTGACCTTCACTGTTTTTGTTTGTTGACTCAACATCAAGCATAGACAAGTCTGGTATGGTCAGACCGCATTTGTATAAATCATTGTGCTCCAATAGAAACACCAATCAGTTTTTCACTTTTCCAATATCGGTAAGCTGTTGCCAAATTCTCTTATCTTTAGTGGCAACACCATTTACTAAAACAAACAACGAATTTGCAACATCACGCTTCACTCCTAGAGTATTAACATTTTCTTCCAAATTCAGGGGTAAATACACAACTTTGCCTCTCACACCTTGCACTAATAACTTCTTAGGCAGATTTGACATCTTTGTTTGCAGTCTAACAATAGCTTGAAAAGGATGAACAGTTTGCAATGCAATCACTTCAAACATGTTTAAGTTTTGAAGCACAAGAGGGATATCAGGCACTACCATATCGTTTAAGACACTTCTTGGCGGAATAGATGTTTGATTATAAAATCCAACACATTGTCTACAAACATAAAGTGCCTCACTTGTGTCAAATTGTTCTTCTACAAACAAATACAGATACAGTTCTTTTCAAACATCTTCTACACTGTGTATAATTTTGTTCTCAACATACACTAGTTGCACTTGAGACTTCTAAAAAGTGTGTCAACAAGATACAAAAAAAAAGTCAAGTCTTTCAGTAGGTGACAACTCAAACATTGCAATACTTCTTTTATAGTGTTGAAAAATCTGATCCTTTGAAAGCATAGGATCATCATTTCCACTTCCTCTAAGTGTTTCATCTACGTACACGTACTCTTTTAAATGCATCATACTTATAATTTGTATTGTAGAAACTAATCTTTCTACAGTACCAGTCAAACATATTTGATTTAAAACTGCAAGAGACATACTTGGTGTTTTTCACTCATACAGTTTAACTATAAGGTATCACATTTAGTATGATGTGCAGCCAACATCCATATATAATGAAACTGACTCTTACATCTACTTTTATAAAGACAAGCTAGAAAGTGACCTAAAAATACTGTTTTTTCACAAACTTCAGTCATCTATTCTTTTTAGCATCTTGATCTGTCTTTTAACATTATCATATTTGTCCAATACTTGCAAAAATCTCTTTAAAACTTCACAGAAATTTATATCAATATTGCACAGCAAATTGCAAGTCCATACCTCACAATCCTTCTTTCGTTTAATTTTTGACTGACCTACAGTTTCCATTTCCTTATTATTACACTTTATGATTTCTTCTTTTTTAGAAATCAAACAAATTCAGACTTCATAGTTATGTCCATTCTCATCAATAGCTTGTGGAACATTCTTTCCTTGAATGTAACTCTCCTCATTAAAACATCTTTCAGTATGAGAAGTGTGTTTCCAATGTCAGAAAAGTTGTCACATATAAGCACATGAACTGTATGTATATTTGTAAAGAATGGTGTAGTAATCTTATGCAAATTCTTAAGTTTATTTAATACAAAAATTAAGATTTTTTTTCATATCAAAAGCTTTCTTAATGTTTACTTCTACCTTTTTCCTTTGCAAAAAACGTTTTACCACATATCTTAATTTTGGTTTCACACTTCTCCAAAGATTAGTTAAAACTCGGGAGTGATTCATTTTCCTATATATATCCTTAATCCTCTGTTTCAAATTGATAGCACATTTACCAACTTTTTTCTAAAATCTTTCTTTTTTTACTAGCTAGTAACACATGTTCATTTTTTTTAATTCTTTTACTTTCAATAAAAACATTACCAGTTCCAGAAAAACGTTGTGTTGGCATATCTCTTATTTCAACGTCAACATTTTTAAAACTATCATTAACACTAGAAATTGTTGCATTATCTACAGGTTTTGTAGCTACAGATTTAAAAACACTACTTGTTTTAAAAGTATACTGTTCATGTCTACTTCCCTGCAGATGACCCTTTCTTATAGCTTGTTTCTTTCTTGATGGCACCTTACAAAAAAAGCTGGATAAAAAACAAATTTGAAATGATTACGTTCACGCATTGTGTTTGTTTATATTTTCAATATAAAATATAACTTTCAAGCCCAAGCTAACAGGTGGAGATGGTGTGGCAGAGTGTTTTTGTGGAAATCTGAATCTGACCCTGAGTCTGTCTCCTATTTTCATTACTTCCAGGTGGATGTTCCCTTCATATACTGCAGTCCTAGCAGAGCGGGCAGGGTGTGGTAGAGTGTTTTTGTGGAAATCTGAATCTGACCCTGAGTCTGTCTCCTATTTTCATTACTTCCAGTGGGTGTTCCCTTCATATACTGCAGTCCTAGCAGAGCGGGTGGAGTGTAGCAGAGTATTTTTCTGGAAATCTGAATCTGACCCTGAGTCTGTATCCTATTTGTATTACTTCCAGTGGGTGTTCCCTTCATATACTGCAGTCCTAGAGAAGCAGGCAGACTGTGGCAGAGTGTTTTTGTGTTTCTGTGGATCATGGGAGTGATCTGCATTTCATTCGCATGACAATTACCCTCCCCTCAACACCTTACAACACCTTACAAGTATGACAAATACCCTCCCCTCAACACCTTACAACACCTTACAAGTGGGATTTGATGAACTGCCGGGATTTTAATCAACAGCTCTGTGCGTGTGGCACTGCCCCGTGTGTGCTATTGTGTGGTATAAATAGCAATTGGAGACATTGGCAGCTGCTTTCTGCTTAGTGCTTAGTGCCTCCGTTAATCATCCAAGTAGATTCCATTTAGTTCTGTGACTTTAAGAAGAAAAAAGGAATGTTTTCATAACTAAACAGTCCCACCCCCACAAGAGCAAGAGCAGTTTTGTTTGATGAACAGAAAGTTACAAACACTACTACGTGCCGAGATTTAGCTGGTTGAGTTGTGTGTCTCCTGTATGTATAATTTATGACTGACTTACGCTTACATTATTTTGCCTTCAATTTGTCATCAAATGGTAAAAATCATTAGTTGATTGTATGTGCAATCATATTTTGAATCCAAATCTGCTGGTTAGCCCTGTCGTTTCACCACACTTATCTGATTACCTGTTGTGCAGCTCGGCTGTTCGGTGTGCGTGGTGTGGTTTGTGGCAGTTTGTAGCCAATGCCGTTCAGATTAGAGCTGCAGATCAGAGCTGCATTTGTCCCTCGTGACGCCAGGCGAGATTGGGCTTTGTTTATGAAAGATAACTTATTTAGTCTGTTAGTGATTGAACTTGCTATCGCTTGGGTTAAGATAGAATATACATGTTGTTTTAAAAGCCCAAAGCCACATGTATTACGGCAAGTGCTACATGCATAACCTACAAAAAGTGGGAAAGAGAAAGAAAAGGCCACTGAGATATAAACGATTTGTGTAAAATGAATCGAAGTACAAGTGACCAATGTCTTGAGTCACACAAGGTGCTACGTGGGTGACGCATATGCCTGGCGAAAGTTATTACGCATCCAAGGGCACTTGGTATGACCTGCAAACAAATGAATGAGTTCTTTTCAAAAATACCTCAATCACTGTCGAATAGTAAAAGAACAGTTGCAAAGGAGTTAGAAGGTGAGCTTGCCAAAGAACTTGGCTGTGTTAGCGCCAAACTTTTGGACGATGTGATCTGTGGTGAGGTAAACTTGCTTCTGGGCATAGTGTAAGTATTGAAAGTGCGATAGAAAATCTAACTGACACTAATTTTCTAGAACCATTGAGCTTACTGTCACTGAACCTTGTTCATAATGGTCTGCATAATGGTTTACACAATGGTTTGGTTAAGAGTAAAAATGCCAGTATTAATGCAAGTGTTAAGAATGGTGATTCTGATGTGTGTGCAACACCGCTGACATCAGTTGAAAGAAAATCATGAAATACTCAAGCAATGGTCCACAACAGTGTAGAGAGTGCTCAGTCAGTATTAGTAAGCATTGACCTTCCCCACAGTGAACTTGAGGAGTGTGGAGCCGAGTACCTTGGAGATAACATGACAATGTCCTTCAGTGTGACATCATCTACTCCAAGAATACAAGTGAAAACATCTCCACATGCAGATGGGCTTACATCAGCAGCTATGATGTTTCCTTTAGCTTCAGTTAACGACCTAACCCATGAGAACAACTTGAAAGAGTTGGACAAGCAGGGTGATTCTGGCTCAAAAACTGTCCCCAATAAAAATAATGATGTAAATGAAAGAGAGATGACTAAAGCTGTATTCGACCCAAGCGACAGTGCGAATACAAGCATCAATGATAACAGCATGACATCAAGTGAGATGCTCAATGCCTTTGAGAATCTTTTAACTGAACTTGTCACCAAGTGTGAGCGCCTTGAAATAAAATTAGATATACAGTCCCTTCTCATACATAAAAGTTTTAATGTTAGAAGTAGAACAGTATGTGGACGTGGCAGCAGTATGTCACTACAAAATGAGGAATTGCAAACAGTGACACTTGTTAATCCTAAGAAGATGTTGCATAATAAAGCAATGCACAGAAAGAGTACACAAACAAGCACCAGACACATTCCCTTGGTAAAGAAAACAACAACATCGGTGAACTAGGCTTTTATGTATAGGAATAAAATTTAAATGTGTAAATATGCAAAGAGTGAGAAAAAAGCAACTTTGAAACCAAGGATAGCCGAGGGTGAGCCTTGCTCTAATCCTGAGCTAGAAAAATCTGTGATAGAGGTGGTGACAGCATCTAATAATAACAACAGCACAGAGCTAAATAAAGAGTCATCTTAAGCACCAGTAAAAGATATCCCTGTCATAGCAATAGCGTCAAGTGCGCTGGCCAAGAATTCAGTATAAGTCGAAGTTCATTCTCGGACACAAAGCACTCTGACATATATATGGAATGCCAAAACTAAAAACAGTGATAAAAAAGCGACGGACAGAATCTTACCTGTAAGAACAAGCAATAATGATTTGTTGGCTGAAAGGAAATCTGATAACGCTCTGCAACTGCATCTAATTTTTAAAGACCACCATCAACCACCACTGAATAGATCAGCGGTCTTGAATATTTTTCATTCAATTCTTCCATTAAGGGCCTTATGCACTCTGGATATCAAGAGAGTTGATCAGGTAGAAGCAGTGCGTGAGTTCACCACAAATGTCTGTTTTATTACAGACTCGTCTTTAAACTACGTTATGCGATATGAAGCTGATCTACTAAGATTAGGATACACTTGTAGAATAGTTACAATACCAATGACTAAACTGCGTCCGTTGGTGGCACCACACAGTGTTTTACTGAGTAATAATGTGCAAGTTGCGGTTCCAACCATAATACCCATAGTTAGCGGTGTGGGGAACTCTAAAAACTCAGATTCTGGGCTAACAATGAATTCTGGAGATAAGAATCGGTTCCCCCTAGTGCCACTGAGTAAGGAACTTGTAACAAATAGCCAAGCAATTACAGAGAATGGCTATTTGCAGTGGCTCCCTGTAGCGTTTAAGCAACATTTTATGATGAGGAAAAGCTGAGATGATTTATTGCTCGCATGGAATATGAGGGGGTCATACTCGCCTGTTTGCAGAGGATGGGTTGGTACCTATGTTAGACAGTTCTTGTTTGTTGCCTTGCAAGAAACTTGGTTTACGGAAAAAATGTTTTATTTGATGGGTGCAGCACAGTATATCAAGCAGCTATCCAAGGGAAAAAAGGGTGTCCAAAAGGTGGCTTCTTAATAACAGTAAAATTCCCCTGGGTAGCACAAATGCTAAAAGAATCTACTCCAAATATCTTGGCAGCTAAGCTATTGTATCAAAAGGATGTCATAATTCTTATTAACATACATGACGCTGTATGGTGAATACAAGAGAGAATATAAGAGTTGTGAGTTCTATACTTGATAACTATAATCACAAATATCCGATATGGATTGCTGGAGATCTAAATGCAATGATTAGACCATTTGTCGACAAGTGGGTTTTGGGCCACGATGAAAGTATCCTCGCCTATCATTAAGAAGGTAATTAACAGGCAAGGAAAACGGTGACACAGTGTTTTGGTCACCCATGGATTTATAAAGATTAATGGTAGTACACCAAGTGGCAAACACATGGCAGTAACAAGTGTGGCAGGTAGATCTGCCTCTATTTTAGACTATGTGTTAGCTACCAATAAAGGTATTGGATATATAAGAGATATGGGTTTAATATGTAGAGAGGAGAGCGATCATCTGCTGCTGTGCACTCATCTGATTTTGGCAACCAGCAATAGTCTATCAGATTACTACGACCAAAATGGCCAAATATATGTCAGTGAGGGACAGAATCACATGCAATGGCATGCTAAAAATTTCAAATATGCAAATTTAGTTGTTAAGGCATTACTCTCAAAATCTATAGCCAAAGGGCAATCTCTTGCAAACAAGTCTGGTGAAACGTTGGTAATGCAATTCTCTAACCTGATGGAGGAGATACAAAAACAAGTGAAGGTGAAGTCTGCTATTGAAAGATCAAGTAAAGGTGTATCCAACAGTAGATAAAAAGATAAGTTAATTAGTACTGCGAAAAAAAGGGTACGTTGTGAAATAGCTGAAGTTGTCTCTTGCACAAGGATAGGGCATGATGCTGCCTTGATCACAGCTAGAGTAAAACCTATAAAGAATGGATACCGTCGTTGGTTAAGACAGTACCAATTGAATTGCGAGAGCGATGGCAAGGGATTGCCTGATTGCCATATTCAAACAATTCTTCTAAGATCTGGGATGTAATCCGCAATACTAAAAAACGAAATGTAATCATAAATTGTATCTCGGAAGAGACTTGATGTGCCCACATCAAATCAACCTTAGGTCAAGCAGAAAATATTGAAAAGGGACACCAACTACCCACAGAGAGATGGTTATGTAGAGCCTCCATCTTGGATATAACATCAATCATAGAACAGCTTAACACCTCTAGAGCAGCAGGGCCTGACAGCACCTGTAACAAACTTTTCAAATTAGAGCCTGATCTGTGGGCCTCTACCTTGCACATGCTGTTTACTGAAATAGGGCTCCTAAATTGTATCTCAAAGTCATGGACTGTGAGTCACATATTAACCGGGTATAAAAAGGGATCATGGGCTGATCCCAAGAACTTCCGAATGTTGGCAATGCTTGACATACCGTCAAAAATTCTTGCCTGAGTACTACTAATAGAATTAAATGACTGGATACTAAGAAACAACATTTTGCCGGTTAACCAGATTGGCTTCAGACCAAGACCCCGTACAATCCACAATCTGACTGTATTATCATCAGGCATCGAATATGCATGGAAACGCAGAAAATTTAATGTATATTGTGCTTTAATCGTCTTCTCGGCCGCCTTCGATTCCGTTCTTAGGAATCGTCTGTGGATTAAGCTAAATTCATTGAACATTCCCAAAGGCCTACTTAAAATGCTAATGTTACATTATTCAGATACCTCTGTGCGGATATGTTTGTATGCCAGTGGGAAATTGTCGGCTATTACACCAACACGTTGTGGTGTAATACAGGGTTGCATAGTGGCAACAACCCTGTCTAACATATATCTAGCAGACATGGAACATGCTTTTGAGAATTTGACGACTTGTCCAATGAAACTGGGCACGTCGTCCGTGGGATGGTTAGCATACGCAGACGACCTGTTTTTGCTAGATCACATGCCAGCGGGCCTACAGAGGCTGCTAGAAGCGTTGGCTGACTACTCTAAAATAAATGGGTTGAATATTAATATAGAGAAGAGCAAAATAATGGTCTTCCCAGTAGTGGAAAGCCCTAAAAAATATGTGTGATCTATGAACAAAGTAAACCTTGAACAGGTCACCAGCTATAAATATTTAGAGATCTTGATGAATAGCAAGTTAACTTGGGAAAGTCAATGGATATCAATAAAATAACGTTGCCTTATGTGAGTCAATGCAATCAACGCCTTTATAGGCAGGAATATAGGATATTCTGCACAGGCCGTCTTGTTGATGTATACAGCAAATGTAAGAGCCATGCTGATGTATGCAATTGAGATATGGGGACATAAATACTTATCTCGCTTAATAAAGCTTGAGGCAATGATACTTTCAAAATTGATGCGTCTTACCACCACCCTATGAGTCGAATATTTATACTTATAGTTTAACATGAAATGTATACGAGCTGAGTATATAAGCAGATCAGTAATGCGCTATGACAATCCAACTAAGATGGACAATGGAACAATTGTTGTATCACACATGCAAGCATTTTTGTTAATAGATAAATGTATAATGAAGCGGACGCTGGGACTCATGGAATATATACATGAAAAATGGGTGGATGGGTTTCCACAAAACCCTAGTGAAGCTACCTCTGTTCAGGTAAAGGGTTGTCTCAAAAGAAAATTGGCAGAGCACAGTAATGAGTATCATACAGTGGCACTTGCAAACAAAGCTTTTCCCAAAGGATTCTGGTGAGTGTGTCTGTGCCTTTTGATAGCCTTTGTGCCCCCAGTCCAGGCCATCCTCGCCCATTCTACAGGCCCCAGACCCCTCTGTGCTCCGTTTGCCTTCCCTTCCCTCCCCGCACCCTCTTCCTAATTCCCCCTCCCGACCCGCCTCCCGACCCGCCTCCAGGCTCCTATTGGTCCGTGGGACCTTGTGTGCTGGGCCTAACAACGCCCTGGAATCCGAGCGCTGTTGTTTCCCAAAGGATTCTGGTGAGTGAGTTTGTGCCTTTTGATAGCCTTTGTGCCCCCACTCCAGGCCATCCTCGCCCATTCTACAGGCCCCAGGCCCCTCTGTGCGCCGTTTGCCTTCCCTTCCCTCCCCGCACCCTGTTCCTGATTCCCACTCCCAACCCGCCTTCCGACCCGCCTCCAGGCTCCTATTGGTCCGTGGGACCTTGTGTGCTGGGCCTAACAACGCTGTAGAATCCGAGCATTGTTGTTTCCCAAGGGATTCTGGTGAGTGTGTTTGTGCCTTTTGATAGCCTTTGTGCCCCCAATACAGGCCATCCTCGCCCATTCTACAGGCCCCAGGCCCCTCTGTGCTCCGTTTGCCTTCCCTTCCCTCCCTGCACCCTCTTTCTGATTCCCCCTCCCGACCCGCCTCCCGACCCGCCTCCAGGCTCCTATTGGTCCGTGGGACCTTGTGTGCTGGGCCTAACAACGCCGTAGAATCCGAGCGCTGTTGTTTCCCAAAGGATTCTGGTGAGTGTGTTTGTGCCTTTTGATAGCATTTGTGCCCCCAATCCAGGCCATCCTCGCCCATTCTACAGACCCCAGGCCCCTCTGTGCGCCGTTTGCCTTCCCTTCCCGCCCCGCACCCTCTTCCTGATTCCCCCTCCCGACCCGCCTCCCGTCCCGCCTCCAGGCTCCTATTGGTCCGTGGGACTTTGTATGCTGGGCCTAACAACGCCATAGAATCCGAGCGCTGTTGTTTCCCAAAGGATTCTGGTGAGTGTGTTTGTGCCTTTTGATAGCCTTTGTGCCCCCAATCCAGGCCACCCTCGCCCATTCTATAGGCCCCAGGCCCCTCTGTGCTCCGTTTGCCTTCCCTTCCCTCCCCGCACCCTCTTCCTGATTCCCCCTCCTGACCCGCCTCCCGACCCGCCCTCACCCACTGATTGGCCCAGAAGAGAGGATTCCCCTCCATTACCAGTCCTCCCAGGGCAGCCCTCTGCCCGGCAGCCCATCGGCTAAAGACCTGAGGCAAAGGACGGCTCCTACAAAGACGGCTCCAGGAGGTATCTGCAGGTATCCGCAGGAGAAGCAAGAAGCCATCAATAAGTAAGTGTTGGAAGGGCAGGACCAGGAGCAATCACTTCACGCCATACTGCCCAACCATGCGTCTAACAAGTCATCACAACTGTAAACTCGTTATATCTGTAACATATTTACATTTGGAATCCATGTCCTATACATGTATGAGTTGCTTTTAGAACTGTTCCCAATAGCCCCTCTTGAAAGTGCATCTTGAATTGTTCCCAATAGCCTCTCTGTGAAAGTCCACTTAGAAGTGTGCCTCTCTGAAAATTGCCCAATAGCCGCCCATGTAAAGTTGTATTAAGAAGTGTGCCCAATAGCCTCTCTGTCAACTTAGAAGTGTGCCCAATAACCTCTTCGAGAAAGTTGAATTTAGAAGTGTGCCCAATAGCCCCTCTGTGAAATTTGCATGTAGAATTGTTCCCAATAGCCCCTCTGTGAAAGTTGCATTTAGAAGTGTGCCCAATAGCCCCTCTGTGAAAGTTGCATGTAGAATTGTTCCCAATAGCCCCTCTGTGAAAGTTGCATTTAGAAGTGTGCCCAATAGCCCCTCTGTGAAAGTCCATTAGAAGTGTGCCAAACAGCCTCTCTGTGAAAGTTGCATTTAGAATTGTTCCCAATAGCCCCTCTGTGAAAGTTGCATTTAGATGTGTTCCCAACAGCCCCTCTGTGAAAGTGCATTAGAAGTGTGCCCAATCGCCCCTCTGTGAAAGTTGCATTTAGAAGTGTGCCCAATAGCCCCTCTGTGAAAGTTGCATTTAGAAGTGTGCCCAATAGCCCCTCTGTGAAAGTGCATTAGAAGTGTGCCCAATAGCCCCTCTTGAAAGTGCATCTTGAATTCTTCCCAATAGCCTCTCTGTGAAAGTCCACTTAGAAGTGTGCCCGTTAGCCTCTCTGAGAATTGCCCAATAGCCGCCCATGTAAAGTTGTATTAAGAAGTGTGCCCAATAGCCTCTCTGTCAACTTAGAAGTGTGCCCAATAACCTCTTCGAGAAAGTTGAATTTAGAAGTGTGCCCAATAGCCTCTCTGTGAAAGTTGCATTTAGAATTGTTGCCAATAGCCCCCTCTGTGGAAGTTGCATGTAGAATTGTTCCCAATAGCCCCTCTGTGAAAGTTGCATTTAGAAGTGTGCCCAATAGCCCCTCTGTGAAAGTCCATTAGAAGTGTGCCAAACAGCCTCTCTGTGAAAGTTGCATTTAGAATTGTTCCCAATAGCCCCTCTGTGAAAGTTGCATTTAGATGTGTTCCCAACAGCCCCTCTGTGAAAGTCCATTAGAAGTGTGCCCAATAGCCCCTCTGTGAAAGTGCATTAGAAGTGTGCCCAATAGCCCCTCTTGAAAGTGCATCTTGAATTGTTCCCAATAGCCTCTCTGTGAAAGTCCACTTAGAAGTGTGCCCGTTAGCCTCTCTGAGAATTGCCCAATAGCCGCCCATGTAAAGTTGTATAAAGAAGTGTGCCCAATAGCCTCTCTGTCAACTTAGAAGTGTGCCCAATAACCTCTTCGAGAAAGTTGAATTTAGAAGTGTGCCCAATAGCCCCTCTCTGAAAGTTGCATTTAGAATGTTCCCAATAGCCCCTCTGTGAAAGTTGCATTTAGAAGTGTGCCCAATAGCCCCTTTGTGAAAGTTCCATGTAGAATTGTTCCCAATAGCCCCTCTGTGAAAGTTGCGTTTAGAAGTGTGCCCAATAGCCCCTCTGTGAAAGTTGCATTCGAAGTGTGCCCAATAGCCCCTCTGTGGAAGTTGCATTTAGAAGTGTGCCCAATAGCCCCTCTGTGAAAGTGCATTAGAAGTGTGCCCAACAGCCTCTCTGTGAAAGTTGCATTTAGAATTGTTCCCAATAGCCCCTCTGTGAAAGTTGCATTTAGAGGTGTGCCCAATAGCCCCTCTGTGAAAGTGCATTAGAAGTGTGCCCAACAGCCTCTCTGTGAAAGTTGCATTTAGAATTGTTCCCAATAGCCCCTCTGTGAAAGTTGCATTTAGAATTGTTCCCAATAGCCCCTCTGTGAAAGTTGCATTTAGAAGTCTGCCCAATAGCCCCTCTGTGAAAGTGCATTAGAAGTGTGCCCAATAGCCCCTCTGTGAAAGTTGCATTTAGAAGTGTGCCCAACAGCTTCTCTGTGAAAGTTGCATTTAGACGTGTGCCCAATATCCCCTCTGTGAAAGTGCATTAGAAGTGTGCCCAATAGCCTATCTGTGAATTTAGAAGTGTGCCCAATAGCCTCTCTGTCAACTTAGAAGTGTTCCCAATAACCCCCCCTTTGAAAGTGCATTAGAAGTGTGCCCAAAGGCTTCTCTGTGAAAGTTGCATTTAGAAGTGTGCCCAATATCCCCTCTGTGAAAGTGCATTAGAAGTGTGCCCAATAGCCCCTCTGTGAAAGTTTCATTTAGAAGCGTGCCCAACAGCCCCTCTGTGAAAGTGCATTAGAAGTGTGCCCAACAGCTTCACTGTGAAAGTTGCATTTAGAATTGATCCCAATAGCCCCCCTTGAAAGTGCATGTAGAATTGTTCCCAATAGCCTCTCTCTGAAAGTGCATTTAGAAGTGTTCCCAATAACCCCTCTGTGAATGTTGCATTTAGAATTGCTCCCAATAGCCTCTCTGTGAAAGTTGAATTTAGAATTATTCCCAATAACCTGTCTGCGAAAGTTGTATTTAGAATTGTTCCCAATAGCCTCTCTGTGAACGTGCATTTAGATGCTATGAATTTAGAACTTAGAATTTAGAACTGTTCCCAATAGCCCCTCTTGAAAGTGCATCTTGAATTGTTCCCAATAGCCTCTCTGTGAAAGTCCACTTAGAAATGTGCCCGTTAGCCTCTCTGAAAATTGCCCAATAGCCGCCCATGTAAAGTTGTATTAAGAAGTGTGCCCAATAGCTTGCCTGTGAATTTAGAAGGGTACCCAATAGCCTCTATATCAATTTGAAGTGTGCCCAATAACCTCTCTGAGAAAGTTGAATTTAAAGTGTACCCAATAGCCCCTCTGTGAAAGTTGAATTTAGAAGTGTACCAAATAGCTCCTCATGAAAAGTTATATTTAGAAGTGCGCCCAACAGCCCCTCTGTGGAAAGTTGAACTTAGAAGTGTACCCAACAGCTGCTCATGGAAAGTTGTAGTTAGAAGTGCTCAAAATCGTCTCTCTGTCAATTTAGAAGTGTGCCCAATAACCTCTTCGAGAAAGTTGATTTTAGAAGTGTGCCCAATAGCCCCTCTGTGGAAAGTTTTATTTAAAAGTGTACCCTACAGCCGCTCTGTGAGTTTAGAAGTGCGCCCATTAGCCGCTCATGAAAAGTTGTATTTAGAAGTGTGCCCAATAGCCTCCCTGTGGAAACTGAATTTAGAAGTGTGCCCAATAGCCTCCCTGTGGAAACTGAATTTTGAAGTGTGCCCAATATTCTCCCGTTAGAAACTGAATTTCGAAGTGTGCCAAATAGCTTCTATGTAAAAGCTGAACTTAGAAGTGTTGCATGTAAAAGCTGAACTTAGAAGTGCGCCCAATAACATAACTGTGAAAGTTGAATTTAGAAGTGCATTTAGAAGTAGTAGTTAGAAGGCCGCACAATAGACTCTCTATGAAAATTGAACTTAAAAGTGGGCCCATATAGTCTCTCGGTGAAAGTTGAACTTAGAAGTGCATTAGAAGTTGAATTTAGAAGTCCCCACAATAAACTCCCTGTGAAAACTGAATTTATAAGTGGACCCAAGAGACGCTCGGTGAAAGTTGAATTTAGAAGTGTGCCCAATAGCCTCTGTGTTAAAGTTAAACTTAGAGGTGTGCCCATTAGCTCCTAAGTGGAAGTTGAAATTAAAACTACGCCCAATAGCCTCTCTGTGAAAGTTGAATATACAACTTAGAACCTCACCTAAAATCCAACTAAAACCATACCTGGGGTGCTGCCACATTCAACCTCTCCTTAATAACCTACCTGTTTTCCAGCTCACTAGAAGAAAGCCTGCTTACTAGAAGAAAGCCTACCCAACAGCGTAACTTTGCTGTAGCGACAACTAAATAGACTGCCTAATTATCTTACCCTAGTCTAAAACCTAGAACAAGTGAATAATATCCCCCGGCTCCGTGGAACCTGAAACCAAGACAACCAGCGATATAGCCAAACTAATAAAGTCCAATAAACTGTAAGTTGCACTTGAGACTAAACCTAACAGCTCGTACTAAGCATGAGTGCAGCCACTCCAACAGAGTGCGATAGAAAATCTAACTGACACTAATTTTCTAGAACCATTGAGCTTACTGTCACTGAACCTTGTTCATAATGGTCTGCATAATGGTTTACACAATGGTTTGGTTGAGAGTAAAAATGCCAGTATTAATGCAAGTGTTAAGAATGGTGATTCTGATGTGTGTGCAACACCGCTGACATCAGTTGAAGGAAAATCATGAAATACTCAAGCAATGGTCCACAACAGTGTAGAGAGTGCTCAGTCAGTATTAGTAAGCATTGACCTTCCCCACAGTGAACTTGAGGAGTGTGGAGCCGAGTACCTTGGAGATAACATGACAATGTCCTTCAGTGTGACATCATCTACTCCAAGAATACAAGTGAAAACATCTCCACATGCAGATGGGCTTACATCAGCAGCTATGATGTTTCCTTTAGCTTCAGTTAACGACCTAACCCATGAGAACAACTTGAAAGAGTTGGACAAGCAGGGTGATTCTGGCTCAAAAACTGTCCCCAATAAAAATAATGATGTAAATGAAAGAGAGATGACTAAAGCTGTATTCGACCCAAGCGACAGTGCGAATACAAGCATCAATGATAACAGCATGACATCAAGTGAGATGCTCAATGCCTTTGAGAATCTTTTAACTGAACTTGTCACCAAGTGTGAGCGCCTTGAAATAAAATTAGATATACAGTCCCTTCTCATACATAAAAGTTTTAATGTTAGAAGTAGAACAGTATGTGGACGTGGCAGCAGTATGTCACTACAAAATGAGGAATTGCAAACAGTGACACTTGTTAATCCTAAGAAGATGTTGCATAATAAAGCAATGCACAGAAAGAGTACACAAACAAGCACCAGACACATTCCCTTGGTAAAGAAAACAACAACATCGGTGAACTAGGCTTTTATGTATAGGAATAAAATTTAAATGTGTAAATATGCAAAGAGTGAGAAAAAAGCAACTTTGAAACCAAGGATAGCCGAGGGTGAGCCTTGCTCTAATCCTGAGCTAGAAAAATCTGTGATAGAGGTGGTGACAGCATCTAATAATAACAACAGCACAGAGCTAAATAAAGAGTCATCTTAAGCACCAGTAAAAGATATCCCTGTCATAGCAATAGCGTCAAGTGCGCTGGCCAAGAATTCAGTATAAGTCGAAGTTCATTCTCGGACACAAAGCACTCTGACATATATATGGAATGCCAAAACTAAAAACAGTGATAAAAAAGCGACGGACAGAATCTTACCTGTAAGAACAAGCAATAATGATTTGTTGGCTGAAAGGAAATCTGATAACGCTCTGCAACTGCATCTAATTTTTAAAGACCACCATCAACCACCACTGAATAGATCAGCGGTCTTGAATATTTTTCATTCAATTCTTCCATTAAGGGCCTTATGCACTCTGGATATCAAGAGAGTTGATCAGGTAGAAGCAGTGCGTGAGTTCACCACAAATGTCTGTTTTATTACAGACTCGTCTCTAAACTACGTTATGCGATATGAAGCTGATCTACTAAGATTAGGATACACTTGTAGAGTAGTTACAATACCAATGACTAAACTGCGTCCGTTGGTGGCACCACACAGTGTTTTACTGAGTAATAATGTGCAAGTTGCGGTTCCAACCATAATACCCATAGTTAGCGGTGTGGGGAACTCTAAAAACTCAGATTCTGGGCTAACAATGAATTCTGGAGATAAGAATCAGTTCCCCCTAGTGCCACTGAGTAAGGAACTTGTAACAAATAGCCAAGCAATTACAGAGAATGGCTATTTGCAGTGGCTCCCTGTAGCGTTTAAGCAACATTTTATGATGAGGAAAAGCTGAGATGATTTATTGCTCGCATGGAATATGAGGGGGTCATACTCGCCTGTTTGCAGAGGATGGGTTGGTACCTATGTTAGACAGTTCTTGTTTGTTGCCTTGCAAGAAACTTGGTTTACGGAAAAAATGTTTTATTTGATGGGTGCAGCACAGTATATCAAGCAGCTATCCAAGGGAAAAAAGGGTGTCCAAAAGGTGGCTTCTTAATAACAGTAAAATTCCCCTGGGTAGCACAAATGCTAAAAGAATCTACTCCAAATATCTTGGCAGCTAAGCTATTGTATCAAAAGGATGTCATAATTCTTATTAACATACATGACGCTGTATGGTGAATACAAGAGAGAATATAAGAGTTGTGAGTTCTATACTTGATAACTATAATCACAAATATCTGATATGGATTGCTGGAGATCTAAATGCAATGATTAGACCATTTGTCGACAAGTGGGTTTTGGGCCACGATGAAAGTATCCTCGCCTATCATTAAGAAGGTAATTAACAGGCAAGGAAAACGGTGACACAGTGTTTTGGTCACCCATGGATTTATAAAGATTAATGGTAGTACACCAAGTGGCAAACACATGGCAGTAACAAGTGTGGCAGGTAGATCTGCCTCTATTTTAGACTATGTGTTAGCTACCAATAAAGGTATTGGATATATAAGAGATATGGGTTTAATATGTAGAGAGGAGAGCGATCATCTGCTGCTGTGCACTCATCTGATTTTGGCAACCAGCAATAGTCTATCAGATTACTACGACCAAAATGGCCAAATATATGTCAGTGAGGGACAGAATCACATGCAATGGCATGCTAAAAATTTCAAATATGCAAATTTAGTTGTTAAGGCATTACTCTCAAAATCTATAGCCAAAGGGCAATCTCTTGCAAACAAGTCTGGTGAAACGTTGGTAATGCAATTCTCTAACCTGATGGAGGAGATACAAAAACAAGTGAAGGTGAATCGTGCATACAAGTCTGTTATTGAAAGATCAAGTAAAGGTGTATCCAACAGTAGATAAAAAGATAAGTTAATTAGTACTGCGAAAAAAAGGGTACGTTGTGAAATAGCTGAAGTTGTCTCTTGCACAAGGATAGGGCATGATGCTGCCTTGATCACAGCTAGAGTAAAACCTATAAAGAATGGATACCGTCGTTGGTTAAGACAGTACCAATTGAATTGCGAGAGCGATGGCAAGGGATTGCCTGATTGCCATATTCAAACAATTCTTCTAAGATCTGGGATGTAATCCGCAATACTAAAAAACGAAATGTAATCATAAATTGTATCTCGGAAGAGACTTGATGTGCCCACATCAAATCAACCTTAGGTCAAGCAGAAAATATTGAAAAGGGACACCAACTACCCACAGAGAGATGGTTATGTAGAGCCTCCATCTTGGATATAACATCAATCATAGAACAGCTTAACACCTCTAGAGCAGCAGGGCCTGACAGCACCTGTAACAAACTTTTCAAATTAGAGCCTGATCTGTGGGCCTCTACCTTGCACATGCTGTTTACTGAAATAGGGCTCCTAAATTGTATCTCAAAGTCATGGACTGTGAGTCACATATTAACCGGGTATAAAAAGGGATCATGGGCTGATCCCAAGAACTTCCGAATGTTGGCAATGCTTGACATACCGTCAAAAATTCTTGCCTGAGTACTACTAATAGAATTAAATGACTGGATACTAAGAAACAACATTTTGCCGGTTAACCAGATTGGCTTCAGACCAAGACCCCGTACAATCCACAATCTGACTGTATTATCATCAGGCATCGAATATGCATGGAAACGCAGAAAATTTAATGTATATTGTGCTTTAATCGTCTTCTCGGCCGCCTTCGATTCCGTTCTTAGGAATCGTCTGTGGATTAAGCTAAATTCATTGAACATTCCCAAAGGCCTACTTAAAATGCTAATGTTACATTATTCAGATACCTCTGTGCGGATATGTTTGTATGCCAGTGGGAAATTGTCGGCTATTACACCAACACGTTGTGGTGTAATACAGGGTTGCATAGTGGCAACAACCCTGTCTAACATATATCTAGCAGACATGGAACATGCTTTTGAGAATTTGACGACTTGTCCAATGAAACTGGGCACGTCGTCCGTGGGATGGTTAGCATACGCAGACGACCTGTTTTTGCTAGATCACATGCCAGCGGGCCTACAGAGGCTGCTAGAAGCGTTGGCTGACTACTCTAAAATAAATGGGTTGAATATTAATATAGAGAAGAGCAAAATAATGGTCTTCCCAGTAGTGGAAAGCCCTAAAAAATATGTGTGATCTATGAACAAAGTAAACCTTGAACAGGTCACCAGCTATAAATATTTAGAGATCTTGATGAATAGCAAGTTAACTTGGGAAAGTCAATGGATATCAATAAAATAACGTTGCCTTATGTGAGTCAATGCAATCAACGCCTTTATAGGCAGGAATATAGGATATTCTGCACAGGCCGTCTTGTTGATGTATACAGCAAATGTAAGAGCCATGCTGATGTATGCAATTGAGATATGGGGACATAAATACTTATCTCGCTTAATAAAGCTTGAGGCAATGATACTTTCAAAATTGATGCGTCTTACCACCACCCTATGAGTCGAATATTTATACTTATAGTTTAACATGAAATGTATACGAGCTGAGTATATAAGCAGATCAGTAATGCGCTATGACAATCCAACTAAGTTGGACAATGGAACAATTGTTGTATCACACATGCAAGCATTTTTGTTAATAGATAAATGTATAATGAAGCGGACGCTGGGACTCATGGAATCTATACATGATAAATGGGTGGATGGGTTTCCACAAAACCCTAGTGAAGCTACCTCTGTTCAGGTAAAGGGTTGTCTCAAAAGAAAATTGGCAGAGCACAGTAATGAGTATCATACAGTGGCACTTGCAAACAAAGCTTTTCCCAAAGGATTCTGGTGAGTGTGTCTGTGCCTTTTGATAGCCTTTGTGCCCCCAGTCCAGGCCATCCTCGCCCATTCTACAGGCCCCAGACCCCTCTGTGCTCCGTTTGCCTTCCCTTCCCTCCCCGCACCCTCTTCCTAATTCCCCCTCCCGACCCGCCTCCCGACCCGCCTCCAGGCTCCTATTGGTCCGTGGGACCTTGTGTGCTGGGCCTAACAACGCCCTGGAATCCGAGCGCTGTTGTTTCCCAAAGGATTCTGGTGAGTGAGTTTGTGCCTTTTGATAGCCTTTGTGCCCCCAATCCAGGCCATCCTCGCCCATTCTACAGGCCCCAGGCCCCTCTGTGCGCCGTTTGCCTTCCCTTCCCTCCCCGCACCCTGTTCCTGATTCCCACTCCCAACCCGCCTTCCGACCCGCCTCCAGGCTCCTATTGGTCCGTGGGACCTTGTGTGCTGGGCCTAACAACGCTGTAGAATCCGAGCATTGTTGTTTCCCAAGGGATTCTGGTGAGTGTGTTTGTGCCTTTTGATAGCCTTTGTGCCCCCAATACAGGCCATCCTCGCCCATTCTACAGGCCCCAGGCCCCTCTGTGCTCCGTTTGCCTTCCCTTCCCTCCCTGCACCCTCTTTCTGATTCCCCCTCCCGACCCGCCTCCCGACCCGCCTCCAGGCTCCTATTGGTCCGTGGGACCTTGTGTGCTGGGCCTAACAACGCCGTAGAATCCGAGCGCTGTTGTTTCCCAAAGGATTTTGGTGAGTGTGTTTGTGCCTTTTGATAGCATTTGTGCCCCCAATCCAGGCCATCCTCGCCCATTCTACAGACCCCAGGCCCCTCTGTGCGCCGTTTGCCTTCCCTTCCCGCCCCGCACCCTCTTCCTGATTCCCCCTCCCGACCCGCCTCCCGTCCCGCCTCCAGGCTCCTATTGGTCCGTGGGACTTTGTATGCTGGGCCTAACAACGCCATAGAATCCGAGCGCTGTTGTTTCCCAAAGGATTCTGGTGAGTGTGTTTGTGCCTTTTGATAGCCTTTGTGCCCCCAATCCAGGCCACCCTCGCCCATTCTATAGGCCCCAGGCCCCTCTGTGCTCCGTTTGCCTTCCCTTCCCTCCCCGCACCCTCTTCCTGATTCCCCCTCCTGACCCGCCTCCCGACCCGCCCTCACCCACTGATTGGCCCAGAAGAGAGGATTCCCCTCCATTACCAGTCCTCCCAGGGCAGCCCTCTGCCCGGCAGCCCATCGGCTAAAGACCTGAGGCAAAGGACGGCTCCTACAAAGACGGCTCCAGGAGGTATCTGCAGGTATCCGCAGGAGAAGCAAGAAGCCATCAATAAGTAAGTGTTGGAAGGGCAGGACCAGGAGCAATCACTTCACGCCATACTGCCCAACCATGCGTCTAACAAGTCATCACAACTGTAAACTCGTTATATCTGTAACATATTTACATTTGGAATCCATGTCCTATACATGTATGAGTTGCTTTTAGAACTGTTCCCAATAGCCCCTCTTGAAAGTGCATCTTGAATTGTTCCCAATAGCCTCTCTGTGAAAGTCCACTTAGAAGTGTGCCTCTCTGAAAATTGCCCAATAGCCGCCCAGGTAAAGTTGTATTAAGAAGTGTGCCCAATAGCCTCTCTGTCAACTTAGAAGTGTGCCCAATAACCTCTTCGAGAAAGTTGAATTTAGAAGTGTGCCCAATAGCCCCTCTGTGAAATTTGCATGTAGAATTGTTCCCAATAGCCCCTCTGTGAAAGTTGCATTTAGAAGTGTGCCCAATAGCCCCTCTGTGAAAGTTGCATGTAGAATTGTTCCCAATAGCCCCTCTGTGAAAGTTGCATTTAGAAGTGTGCCCAATAGCCCCTCTGTGAAAGTCCATTAGAAGTGTGCCAAACAGCCTCTCTGTGAAAGTTGCATTTAGAATTGTTCCCAATAGCCCCTCTGTGAAAGTTGCATTTAGATGTGTTCCCAACAGCCCCTCTGTGAAAGTGCATTAGAAGTGTGCCCAATCGCCCCTCTGTGAAAGTTGCATTTAGAAGTGTGCCCAATAGCCCCTCTGTGAAAGTTGCATTTAGAAGTGTGCCCAATAGCCCCTCTGTGAAAGTGCATTAGAAGTGTGCCCAATAGCCCCTCTTGAAAGTGCATCTGGAATTCTTCCCAATAGCCTCTCTGTGAAAGTCCACTTAGAAGTGTGCCCGTTAGCCTCTCTGAGAATTGCCCAATAGCCGCCCATGTAAAGTTGTATTAAGAAGTGTGCCCAATAGCCTCTCTGTCAACTTAGAAGTGTGCCCAATAACCTCTTCGAGAAAGTTGAATTTAGAAGTGTGCCCAATAGCCTCTCTGTGAAAGTTGCATTTAGAATTGTTGCCAATAGCCCCCTCTGTGGAAGTTGCATGTAGAATTGTTCCCAATAGCCCCTCTGTGAAAGTTGCATTTAGAAGTGTGCCCAATAGCCCCTCTGTGAAAGTCCATTAGAAGTGTGCCAAACAGCCTCTCTGTGAAAGTTGCATTTAGAATTGTTCCCAATAGCCCCTCTGTGAAAGTTGCATTTAGATGTGTTCCCAACAGCCCCTCTGTGAAAGTCCATTAGAAGTGTGCCCAATAGCCCCTCTGTGAAAGTGCATTAGAAGTGTGCCCAATAGTCCCTCTTGAAAGTGCATCTTGAATTGTTCCCAATAGCCTCTCTGTGAAAGTCCACTTAGAAGTGTGCCCGTTAGCCTCTCTGAGAATTGCCCAATAGCTGCCCATGTAAAGTTGTATAAAGAAGTGTGCCCAATAGCCTCTCTGTCAACTTAGAAGTGTGCCCAATAACCTCTTCGAGAAAGTTGAATTTAGAAGTGTGCCCAATAGCCCCTCTCTGAAAGTTGCATTTAGAATGTTCCCAATAGCCCCTCTGTGAAAGTTGCATTTAGAAGTGTGCCCAATAGCCCCTTTGTGAAAGTTCCATGTAGAATTGTTCCCAATAGCCCCTCTGTGAAAGTTGCGTTTAGAAGTGTGCCCAATAGCCCCTCTGTGAAAGTTGCATTCGAAGTGTGCCCAATAGCCCCTCTGTGGAAGTTGCATTAGAAGTGTGCCCAACAGCCTCTCTGTGAAAGTTGCATTTAGAATTGTTCCCAATAGCCCCTCTGTGAAAGTTGCATTTAGAGGTGTGCCCAATAGCCCCTCTGTGAAAGTGCATTAGAAGTGTGCCCAACAGCCTCTCTGTGAAAGTTGCATTTAGAATTGTTCCCAATAGCCCCTCTGTGAAAGTTGCATTTAGAATTGTTCCCAATAGCCCCTCTGTGAAAGTTGCATTTAGAAGTCTGCCCAATAGCCCCTCTGTGAAAGTGCATTAGAAGTGTGCCCAATAGCCCCTCTGTGAAAGTTGCATTTAGAAGTGTGCCCAACAGCTTCTCTGTGAAAGTTGCATTTAGACGTGTGCCCAATATCCCCTCTGTGAAAGTGCATTAGAAGTGTGCCCAATAGCCTATCTGTTAATTTAGAAGTGTGCCCAATAGCCTCTCTGTCAACTTAGAAGTGTTCCCAATAACCCCCCCTTTGAAAGTGCATTAGAAGTGTGCCCAAAGGCTTCTCTGTGAAAGTTGCATTTAGAAGTGTGCCCAATATCCCCTCTGTGAAAGTGCATTAGAAGTGTGCCCAATAGCCCCTCTGTGAAAGTTTCATTTAGAAGCGTGCCCAATAGCCCCTCTGTGAAAGTGCATTAGAAGTGTGCCCAACAGCTTCACTGTGAAAGTTGCATTTAGAATTGATCCCAATAGCCCCCCTTGAAAGTGCATGTAGAATTGTTCCCAATAGCCTCTCTCTGAAAGTGAATTTAGAAGTGTTCCCAATAACCCCTCTGTGAATGTTGCATTTAGAATTGCTCCCAATAGCCTCTCTGTGAAAGTTGAATTTAGAATTATACCCAATAACCTGTATGCGAAAGTTGTATTTAGAATTGTTCCCAATAGCCTCTCTGTGAACGTGCATTTAGATGCTATGAATTTAGAACTTAGAATTTAGAACTGTTCCCAATAGCCCCTCTTGAAAGTGCATCTTGAATTGTTCCCAATAGCCTCTCTGTGAAAGTCCACTTAGAAATGTGCCCGTTAGCCTCTCTGAAAATTGCCCAATAGCCGCCCATGTAAAGTTGTATTAAGAAGTGTGCCCAATAGCTTGCCTGTGAATTTAGAAGGGTACCCAATAGCCTCTATATCAATTTGAAGTGTGCCCAATAACCTCTCTGAGAAAGTTGAATTTAAAGTGTACCCAATAGCCCCTCTGTGAAAGTTGAATTTAGAAGTGTACCAAATAGCTCCTCATGAAAAGTTATATTTAGAAGTGCGCCCAACAGCCCCTCTGTGGAAAGTTGAACTTAGAAGTGTACCCAACAGCTGCTCATGGAAAGTTGTAGTTAGAAGTGCTCAAAATCGTCTCTCTGTCAATTTAGAAGTGTGCCCAATAACCTCTTCGAGAAAGTTGATTTTAGAAGTGTGCCCAATAGCCCCTCTGTGGAAAGTTTTATTTAAAAGTGTACCCTACAGCCGCTCTGTGAGTTTAGAAGTGCGCCCATTAGCCGCTCATGAAAAGTTGTATTTAGAAGTGTGCCCAATAGCCTCCCTGTGGAAACTGAATTTAGAAGTGTGCCCAATAGCCTCCCTGTGGAAACTGAATTTTGAAGTGTGCCCAATATTCTCCCGTTAGAAACTGAATTTCGAAGTGTGCCAAATAGCTTCTATGTAAAAGCTGAACTTAGAAGTGTTGCATGTAAAAGCTGAACTTAGAAGTGCGCCCAATAACATAACTGTGAAAGTTGAATTTAGAAGTGCATTTAGAAGTAGTAGTTAGAAGGCCGCACAATAGACTCTCTATGAAAATTGAACTTAAAAGTGGGCCCATATAGTCTCTCGGTGAAAGTTGAACTTAGAAGTGCATTAGAAGTTGAATTTAGAAGTCCCCACAATAAACTCCCTGTGAAAACTGAATTTATAAGTGGACCCAAGAGACGCTCGGTGAAAGTTGAATTTAGAAGTGTGCCCAATAGCCTCTGTGTTAAAGTTAAACTTAGAGGTGTGCCCATTAGCTCCTAAGTGGAAGTTGAAATTAAAACTACGCCCAATAGCCTCTCTGTGAAAGTTGAATATACAACTTAGAACCTCACCTAAAATCCAACTAAAACCATACCTGGGGTGCTGCCACATTCAACCTCTCCTTAATAACCTACCTGTTTTCCAGCTCACTAGAAGAAAGCCTGCTTACTAGAAGAAAGCCTACCCAACAGCGTAACTTTGCTGTAGCGACAACTAAATAGACTGCCTAATTATCTTACCCTAGTCTAAAACCTAGAACAAGTGAATAATATCCCCCGGCTCCGTGGAACCTGAAACCAAGACAACCAGCGATATAGCCAAACTAATAAAGTCCAATAAACTGTAAGTTGCACTTGAGACTAAACCTAACAGCTCGTACTAAGCATGAGTGCAGCCACTCCAACAGAGTCTGTCGGAAACGACAACCGTAGACCACCCGCACCCCCGATCCGCCTTCCCTCCCATCCCCCCCTTCCTAAACCATCCCACCCTCCTTTGCATTCCCTACCATTCCCCTCTCCAAACACCAAGCCAGGGGGGCACGATGGCGAGCCAACCACCCTAAGACCTCTCCTCCCCCGGACCCTTCTACCGAACAGCCTACACTAAACATACCTGCTCCCCTCATTACCATAGCAGGCACTCCCTGCCCTGCAACCATCCACCCCCCGCCATACCCACAAACCCCCACCGCCTGCCCCCCCGAACGCACCCTTTCCCCTCCTTAAAAACTGCACGCCTAGCCCTAGCAAGAACCGAAGCTGCATCCCTCTCGCCCTCTACCCCCCTTACCCTCTCTCACAAACCAATTGCAACAAAGACACTGAAGAGAAAGTGTACCTGGTCCCCCTCAATCTCTCAGCACTCCTCGCCTCACCGTCTCGACCCACCACCACTCTCCCCCAATCACCTCCTTCCCCCGTAGCATCACCCTTCCTGAAACCCATCTCCCTTGATTTCTCATCAACTGTAACTGAAACTCCTAACCGCCCACACCCCACCTGCAAATCCCCCATGCCAAACCCGTTCATTCGAAAACACGCAGCCACCCAATCCCGCCCGAAGCCCGCCAATTCCTCTGCTCGCCCACTATTCCCATCGATCACCACCCACCCTCCCCCTCTCCAGCTTCCTCTCTCTCCGCCACCACCCCCTTCCGCCCAAGCCCCACCCCTTTCCGCTCCAGCCCCAAGACCAACCAAGCCAGCCGACGTGAACTGCATCCTATTTAATGCCTGATCCGTAGCAAAAAACAGATTCTCCATCTTTGACCACCTCGCCTCTGACAATCCGGACCTGGTTTTCATAACCGAAACTTGGTTCTCTGACGACTTCGCCACAATCGCCAGTGAAGCCTTTCTGCCTGACTACTCACTCATCCCACTGAACCGTCCCTCTAGAGGAGGGGGAGTAGCATTCGTCTTCAAATCTCTCTTCCACGCCTCAATCATTGACAACCAACCGTCCATTCCTTCCTGCGAATCACTCCTCGTTAAACTATCCCTCTCCCCGTCGCTCTCACACAGCTTCCTAATAATCTACAAGCCCCCCGGCTACGATAGACAATTCACAAATAACCTCTGTGACTCTATTCCCACCCTCCAACTAAACCATCCCAACGTCACCCTTCTTGGAGACTTCAACATATGGCTCGACATCCCCACCAATGCTATGACACACTCTCTGGTTGACGGCTTAGATGCAATTAACCTCCAACCCCACATAAATGGCCCGACTCACTATAACGGACACACTCTTGATGCCATCTTTAGCTCCAACACCCGGATTCATTTAAACCCCCCGCACCCCTATCATCTGGTCCGATCACTTCATTCTCTCTTTCACCATTCGCTCACCTGAACCCCCTCCCGTACTCGAATCTGAACCACCGAATCTACACAAATGTTGGAAAAAAATAATAATCTTCCCGGACTTAGCCGACGCACTCCTCCAGTCTCCACCACCTACCTGCCACCTCAATAAACAACTAACCCCAGACGCCTTCGACTCATGGCTCAACTCACCTCTGATGCGGCTCACACCCCCCTGCAAACCATCAACCCGCTGTGGCCGCTTTCCCAGATGGTTCACTCCTGAGTTGAAGATCAATAAAAAACTATATAAATACCTAGAACGCAAATGGCAGAAAGACAAAACCAAGGAGAGCAGAGCCACATTGGCCCGACACCTCTATCAGTACAAGGCTGAAATCCGGAAAGCAAAAAAAGCCCACTACAACTCCTGAATCCTAAACTGCAAAAACCCAAGCAAAGAACTCCACAAAATCATCTCTGAATTCACCAAACCGGCTTGCACCACGACCGTTCCGACCCCCTCACAATCACTGTGCGACTCACTCTCTCTCCACTTTTACACCACGGCTCTTGAAAGAACAAATACGGTAACCACCAAACTGGCTCTCTTTCACCCTCCATGCAATACTCCCCCCATGGCGGCCAGCCCACCAGCTGCGACCACTAGGCAACCAACGTTCGAATCCTTTACTCCAATATCACAAGAACAATTTCTCAAACTTCTATCTGCCCGCAAACCATCTGGCTCTCCGCTTGACTCTTGCCCGGCCACAACCCTCAAAGAAATTTTCATTTCCACCTGCGCAGGAGAACACGCAAGATCCATCATAAATACCTCCCTTTCCTCTGGTATCTTTCCCGACGCTTTCAAAATGGTTCATGTCAAACCACTAATTAAAAAACCTTCCCTCAACCCTCTCGAGCCCAAAAACTACCGCCCCATCTCAAACACCAGGTTCCTTGCCAAACTCATTGACCGAACCGCCTACTCCCAACTAAATGCCTTTGTCGAAACCAACAATCTCCTAGAGCCTGCACAATCAGGTTTCAGAGCCCGTCACGGAACTGAAACCACCCTAACCTCAATATCGGATGACCTTAAAATGACGGCAGACTCCGCGGGATGCGCCACATTAATCCTTCTTGACCTATCTGCCGCCTTTGACACAATCAATCACTCAATCATCCTTGACCGTCTCCGCTCTCTAGGAATGCGTGGAACCGCTCTCAAATGGATAGCTTCATTCCTCAAAAATAGGTACCAAATAACGATACTCTCCACCTATACCTCCCAAGTCGACACGGGAGTCCCACAAGAAGCATGCCTATCCGCCCTCCTATTCAATCTCTACCTGATCACCCTCCCTCCAATAATTTGTTCACACAACATCCTATGTTACAACTATGCCGACGACACTCAACTAATTCTAAAACTAATGAACTCAAATCCCAACTCCCGACCTGACCTGGCCTCCTGCCTCCTCGACATAGAACTCTGGATGACCCAAAACCACCTCTTGTTAAACCCCTCCAAAACAGAAATCATGGTATGTGGCAACTCCGAACTCCTTCCGCACCCACTACCCTGGCCAGCCGCCATGGGCAACTCACCAACCCCCTGCAACTCAGTGAAAAATCTTGGATGCACCCTTGACTCTGACCTAACACTCTCGCGCCAAGTCAACAACGTCTCAAAGTCCTGCCACTACCACCTTAAAACACTTAGGCGCATCTTTCCATATCTCTCATTTCCCAACAGACTCTCTGCGGTCCAATCAATCGTTATATCAAGACTGGACTACGCAAACCCCCTACACCTCAGAATCCACGCGTACCAACTGAATAAACTCCAAAGGGCACAAAATGCGGCAGCCAAAATGCTACTTGCGCTCGGCCCAAGAGACCACATCTCCCCAGCCCTTAAGACGCTACATTGGCTTCCAGTAGCCCGAAGGGTGACTTTCAAAACCTTATGCATCTCCCATCGAGCACTACATAAAACTGGACCTCAATATCTTCAAGACAAACTAAAACCTTATCATCCCACTCGCACCCTAAGATCAAGCTCAGCCGGCCTCCTAGTAATTCCTAAGACAAACTCAGTCAGGCTAGGCGGTTCATCATTCTCAGCCCTGGCTCCAACCCTGTGGAACTCTCTCCCACCCCACATCCGCCTAACTGAGGATTTAGCGTCTTTCCGCAAACTACTGAAAACCTGGCTCTTCCCCTAAAAACCAACCGGGTTAGGCTCTTCCCCTTAAACCAACCGCTTTCCAAACTAACAGCATCACAATGACACCGACCCAACAAACTACCTGATGCAAGTAACTGTCAGCTAATAAACTCGAATGTAAACTAGAAAGACAACAGAACTAAATGAGTAAAGTAGATCAAATCAGTGAAGTAGATAAGATGAATAAATCATAGGGAAAAGTAAGGAGATCTCAGCTGTTGAAATGGACACAATGCATGAGGAGGGAACAAAGTGAATGGCGTGGACGAAATAGTTAGAATGGATGAAGCGTGGTGAACAGATGAATGCACTGAGTGGAAGAGTGCATGAGTCGAAGAGCAGATGACTAGATAGATCAAATGAATATGTAGATCGGATGAGTGTACAGAATAGATGAACATGCTAAGCGGACAAGTGTGTAGAGTGGTTGGGTGTGTAGAGCGGATGAACGTGTAGAGCTGATGAGTGCGTAAATACAGAGAAGCGAATAGAACACAGAAGTGCGTAGAACTGATGATTATACAGAACGGACAAACGTATAGACTGGACGAACGTATAGACTGGATGAGCGTGTAGAGCGGATGAGTGTGTAGAGCGGATGAGTGTGCGGAGTGGATGAGTGTGCTGAGCGAATGAGTGTGCAGAGCAGATGAGCGTGCGGAGCAGATGAGCGTGCGGAGCGGATGAGTGTGCAGAGCGGATGAGTGTACGGAGCGGATGAGTGTGTAGAGCAGATGAGTGTGTGGAGCGGATGAGTGTGTGGAGCGGATGAGTGTGTAGAGTGGATGAGTGTGTAGAGCAGAGGAGTGTGTGGAATGGATGAGTGTGTGGAGCGGATGAGTGTGTGGAGCGGATGAGTGTGTAGAGCGGACGAGTGTGTAGAGCAGATGAGTGAGTAGAGCGAATGAGTGTGTAGAGCGGATGAGTGTGTGGAGCGGATAAGTGTGGAGCGGATGAGTGTGGAGCGGATGAGTGTATGGAGCTGATGAGTGTGTAGAGCGGATGAGTGTGTAGAGCAGATGAGTGGGTAGAGCGGATGAGTGTGTGGAGCGGAGGAGTGTGTGGAGCGGAGGAGTTTGTGGAGCAGATGAGTGTGTCGAGCAGAGGAGTGTGTGGAGCGGATGAGTGTGTGGAGCGGATGAGTGTGGAGCGGATGAGTGTGGAGCGGATGAGTGTGTGGAGCGGATGAGTGTGTAGAGCGGATGAGTGTGTAGAGCAGATGAGTGTGGAGCGGATGAGTGTGTGGAGCGGATTAGAGTGTGTGGAGCGGATTAGTGTGCGGAGCAGATGAGTGTGGAGCAGATGAGTGTGGAGCAGATGAGTGTGTGGAGCGGACAAGTGTGTGGAGCGGATGAGTGTGTGGAGCGGATGAGTGTGTAGAACGGATGAGTAGTATGTAGAGCGAATGAGTAGTATGTAGAGCGGATGAGTGTGTAGTGCGGATGAGTGTATGGACCGAATGAGTGTGTGGACCGGATGAGTGTATGGACCGGATGAGTGTGTAGTATGGATGAGCGCACAGAGCAGACAAGTGCATACGAAAGAAAGTTGCGTAGAGGGGACATGCGCCTAGAAGGGACATGCGCCTAGAAGGGACAGGTGCCTGGAAGGGACAAGCGCCTAGAGGGGACTAGCGCAGAGTGGAGACGAGTGCGCGGCGGGGACGAGTGTGCAGTGGGGACAGGAGTGGGTGTGACGAAGCGGAGCACGCATGGCGCAAAGGAGTGCATGCGCGGGGCAGACAGGAGTACATGTGCGGGGCAGACAGGAGTGCATGCGTGGGGAATACTGGAATGCATGCGTGGGAATACAGGAGTGCATGCGTGAAGCACACTGGAGCGAGGGATGGACTAGAGCATGCAAGGCGGACTGGAGTGCGTGAGTGTGTCGAGCAGACCGGAGTGTGTAGGGCAATCTGGGACGCATGAAATGAATAAAAGTGAATAGAACGGACTTGATCCCATAGAATTGCATGACGTACATAGTATGGTTTGAAATGCAGGGAACATTTGAAAAAGCATATATCCCATAATTACCCACCCCACGCTTACTCTCTTCTTTACACCACCACTCAACTAGAACACAGAGATACTAGGAAACCATTCGGTATAACTGTTCTCACATCAACATCTCCCGCTTACTGCTCATCACTCTAAGTAATCACTGCTGGTTACACACCCCCAGCCAGGCGTTCTCCTCAGGCCTAACGCAGCCACACTCGGTCTGGATAAATCCTGCCAGAACGAACACATACTCCTAATCTCTCAAACACCACACCTACCACTAAGAAGCAGCTACTACACGAATTCTGCACCAGCTGCACACATACCTGGTGCGCACACGCACCTTTTGACTCTCTCTACTGACCCGAACTTCGGTTCCCAAGGGAGTTCAACCTACCAGCGCCTTCAGACCATACAAATGGTATATAAGGCGCTATATAAATGCAAAATAACATAACATAACATAACATAACATAGCTGTGACTATTGTCAATATCTCATAAAATGTGAGACAGTGCCCAAATACATTAAAGCTTACCCAGTCCCCTGGTATTTCAATCTTACCTCATAATGAAATTTAATAACTCAGAGCACTAGAGACTAAAGGGTCACGTCTAGGTCTGTGTTGTGAAATGAGACAATGTTGTCCATGTTGCTGCAAATCTATAGAGTGATGTGCTGTGAAAGTGTCATGGAGCTGCAAATTAAGTTTTTTAAATCATATGATAACATGACATTTGTACTGTATCAATGTTGTGTCCAAATTTTATGAAATGTGATGATTGCAATCTCATCTATTTTACAGTGTTTTTTATTTGATAATTGTTGTTATTAAACTGTTTAATATAACTGTTTTAGGCATCACCATTTTTAAAAATAGGGTTTTCAATCTTTGAATAATGTAAATTAATGAGAACAATGTTTACAGTCAATATGAGGTCAAAATATTATATATGGATTGTGTCTATGTATATGTTGTTGTTATTTGTTGTATATACAAAGCCTGATGGTTATAAGTATATTAAATAAACTGAAACTGAAACAGGTGGAGTTGGAGTGTAATGGCCTGCCAACCCAGGATTTGTAAGGCCAAGTAAAACAAGACACTCACTGAAAGCTGCAGAACAGAAAGGTCTGTGTATGCCCATCAGCCCAAATGTAATAGTTATTCGCACCCTCGGAATTTTCCTCGGTGCAGATAATTTTCTTTTTTGAATTCCTGACAAGATATATACTAAAGTGAGTACACGTCCGACCCGGAAAAAAAAATACCACCACGATTTAAATCAAAAAGACACTTGTTCACTTTTCAGATGACAGCAAACATAAGAAACCTATTCCAAATTTGACACCATAATTAAAAAAAGGACCTTTAAAATAAAATGACCACTACTGCTCAACAAAACATATCAGCATGTCCACCCTCTCTCCACTACCCATCCCCACTATCACTACAGTTTGAATGACTAGGTCCCCTAGCAGCGCCATAAAACGCCTCACAAACCTCTGCTTAACAGCTAAACGACAACTCCAAGTACAAAGCATTAAGTATATCAGTGTTCACATAACTAGGCCTTACCACACCATTGCGTCTCCTAGCACCCATTTAATTACTCCTACCTAGCCACCCTCAACAAAAAGCATGCACAATTAACTACCTCACCTGATTACACCCATTTCAGCATAATAAACAATAGCCTAATGCACTATCCTGCCTCACAACCCTCTGCTTAAAGACTGTATGTCACCTCCAGATAAACAACATTCAGTCTACTGCTATTCACGTAACTGTGCTCTGTCACAACCTTCATCCTCCTAACACCCATTTAATCAGTCCTTCTTAGTCATCCTCATCCAATAACATGTAAAGTCAAATGCCTCACCTGTTTCTATCTATTCAACTATCATTGGGCCAACAGCCAGACCCTACATTTCACCTACAAACGAATCACTAATACTACTAATCAACAAAACATATCAACATGTTTGTCCTCCCTTCACTGCCCATCCCAACTGCACTAAACTTGCAATGGCCATGTGACCTAAGCAGACCCAGAAAACCATGTTAGCAAACCTCATCCATACTACTGTTTCCCCAAACCCACTACGCACCCCCATTCATTTTACATCTCTCTCTATCAGTGCATTGCATAACAACATATGGCATTACATAGCATGGAACCAAATAGATTCCTGTACTTCCAAAGCACACCGTTTACAAGCAAATTGGAAAAATGACAAATGTGATTGTTCATTGTTATTTCTAAATTACTAACTTCACATTCTTCACTTCAGAAAATTCACACTTCCACAATTCTAACACAGTAGAAAATCTCCAATATAGGGTCACAAAAAACTGCTTAATATACAACTTAATATACAACTACAAAGCACACACAAAGCCACAATATTTGTCAAGGATAGAGTTATACTTGTTGGTTCACACTAGGGTTTCTTATGCACCCTCATTCATATTACATCTTCCAATGGCACTGAGAAGCAACCTTTATTTGCAAATATATTTTCTGGCAAACATAAGCATAGCATACCATGTCATACTGCTTCATCACTGTCCTAAAAGCACTTAAGTAAAATATGGAAACACCTACTTTGCAAACAATACTTATAAACTTGACCAAATGAGACACCTAAACACACTTCAGTTATTTTACAAATACAATAATTCAAACTGTACATAAAATATATAAAAACGCACTATCACTCACCTTCAGCTTTTCCAAATAATAAATAGATTGTCACCTTAGCCAAACACACAACATGTGCACAGTTCTCGATTCATACTGTCAAAAGTTCACACAAATATCACTTTCATAGCTTTCACAATTCAATAGCACAAAAAGAGGACTGTATAAAGCAAACAAGGAAAATGACAAACAAATTTCTATTACAAGCTATATCAATCAATAAACCCCAACATAATCCTTCAAAGATTACTTTATACAATATTTACACACTAAATTTAAAAAAACATGTTTTTTTTTACCTAATTTTTCCCAATAACATAACGTGGCTAGACCCCGGTTACATGACAAAAACCCACCTATAAACACGGTTACATGAAAAATGTTCTAATGCGCTCGAAAACACATATTACAAAGATCTCAAAATCAATTCATATTAGTCTTCAGATGAGAACATCCGAACAGAAACACATGAAGAAATCTGAGCTAAATCATCCATAATATAATATGATCACTGTACCAAAATACAACCAGCTATAGCCGTGGGTACAGTGACAGATACATACCCGTGGCTATCAAAGACCGTCAAAAAGCATGACTTGGGATTGGCCCGTTCATAGACACGGAGCGCGTCAACCACCAGTAGTCGCGGCTACCCGTACCATTTTTAGAGATTCAAAAAGACATATTGACAAGCTGTAACAATTCAAATAGCATAAAGGTACACATGAGGGCATGGAATCAGAAACACATATGAAATTGTGTGGTGTAAAATCAATGGAACAACATTATCAATGCATTGAAATTGAAATGGTTATACCCGCGGCTAAAGCGTGCTAGTTATATCCACGGCTGCACCCACCCAAAATACGCACAATGCAGCAACATGATCAATGCATAGAATTTGGAATCGATATACCCAAGGCTAAGGCGCAATAGTTATAGCCGTGGCTGCAGCTGCCAAAAATACATGATCTGCCATTTGCTTACTCATATCCGCGGCTATAACCTATCCTGTGGTTGGTACCTGCGGCTATAATACACTTGACAGAACATGACATTTCATTGGCTACTACCGTTACCACGGCTATTTAAAAATGCATAAAAGATATTTTCCTTTTCCAATATACTTAAAAAGTGCTCTGGGTGGTACTTAAAAAAGCCTTTGGGTTCTTTTATCAAGATATCACCAAAAAACACATTTTCAATCAGAGAAATACTCTTCACCTCTATGATGATTAAAAACATTTTGAAAAACTTGTCTGTGCTCTTTCTTTAGATGATTAATTAATGTTATTTTCCCAAAGAGAAAACAACCTGTGCTCGTTGTCAAAAATATTTCTCCACAATCACAGCATATCTCTCTCATTTCAAATACTCCATCTAAAATAATAATATAAGACAAAAAGACATTGTAAGCCAATGCTTTGAGAACTCAAGACCTATGTCCTCAACATCATTAACCCCATTCTAAAAACGTTTTCCACAATCTTCAGAACAAAGAGATTCCTCTCCTTCTGAAATTGGCTACATGTTCAAATATCAAATGAAACAATAAATATACCCCCAAAACAGCACTATTTCCTAAGGGTACACCTCAACCTCAAACAATAAAAATGTACTATGTACAAAAACTCGTAATATAATAATACAACATTATCTGCAATTTTATTGGCATATATAAAAATCACTCAACAAAAATACATTCTCTCAAAGGCTTTATACAATTCACCAGCATCCGAGGTACTTGAAATCCTATTGCCAGCCACCAAACACACAAACAATGAACAACCAATCACAAAGCGAACACAAATATTCCACCTTCTCTGCTCATTAATCTTGCTCCATTCCAAATTGTAACTCTGAACTCACAAGACGTGATTCTCTGTACCACTACTAAAATGGAACAGTACATGGAATGGCTGGGGGATAATGACCCTACAGAGGAAGAGATTAAAAAAAGAAGACGCTCAAAACAATGCTCCAGACGAAAATACACCACACTCAGGAATTTTAAGTACATTCTATATATTCATGTAAAATGAGACTAGCAATTATATTTAAAGGAACAAATATCAGTCACCAAACACATATAAGTTATCTACCTATTATCAAACTAACAAATGTGTATACAACCAACACACATATTCTGAAAGTGTATTATATCATCACTTGTTTAAAAATATTTCAAATATCTTCAAACAGATGAAGAAGTGATTCAAGTCTCTATAAGATTTAAAAAGGAAGCAACACATGCAATCATTGAAAAGGGACATTGAACATTTAAGAATAATCATGGACAGTAAACATACCAAAAATTTGGCTACAGAACAAGATATATCATGGTTTCTAACTAAAACAGAAAGAAAACCCACAACCACATCCCCTCCCAAATAAACCTGTTTTCAACAAACTGTGTTTGAATATTTATTTACGCTTTTCAAGTATGTCCACTTATATGCATTATTATTGATTAAAACGTATTTCAAATGTTACACTAACTGTTTGAAAACACTACACTAAATACATATTTAAAACATGTTCCACATTTAATTTTTTTTTCCAAAATTATGCATACCGGCAATTACTCAAAAATCCAATTACGCCTCATATCCTATAACCACGGCTATGTGATTGCGTGTCTTTCTTTCCATAAATGTAATGCAACATATTAATAAAAAAAAGACCCAGTAAAAAGGAAGCATGTGAAGAATGCACTTTTCACAAATTACAGCTATTCCGAGGGTATGCGTCATCGGAATTGCTCCTAGGACACCCCGGTTTTTGCTGCGGTTACCCACATGTCCAAATCCCAATGGCTCATTCTGCTGGATCGTAGCCGCAGGAATACATCTATGTTTAAAAGAAACATAATATCCTTCTATCTGAAAAAAAGAAAACAGAATCAGTTCAATGACACACACACTGTAATAAACACAATTTAATACACACTTTTTTATGACTGTCATAATTTATATGCAGTGCATCACATGCTCTATATAAAAGATACAATAGTGCATAGTACACTGTTGTTCTCTTTGCACATACTAATCATGGATCGGGATTAAAGGTCTGTGCTGGAAATGTTCGAGGGAGAAAAGACTGAAGATATTTTTTTCTGAAATAATCTTCAGTCTTTTCTCCCCTGAATATTTCTGACTTGGCTCCTGCCCCCACCCACATCCACACCACTCCTAACCCCTACTTACCTTGCGGAAGCCTCCGACTCTCTGTGTGCCTGTAATGCCTATTCCCTTTCAGTTCCACGATTGGGAACATGCGCTGCAGGGACCTTTCTTTTTTTTTTTTTTTGGACTTTTGGGATCGGCTGCAGGGGACAGCCCCACAGCCGCTGGCACTGAAGGCGTCATTTGGTCCAACATTTGAGTCATTCTGAAATTTCAAAGGGCCAAAATTCGGCCAAATCACGCATTCAGGCTTTTATTCTTGGTCATTTTGGACGTTTCCCTAATCAGTGGGTCATTGGGAAAAGAAATCCAATCTGGATAAAACAAAACATACAACAATATAAAACACGATAAGAAAATACCTCTACAAAAAACAAACACGGATATATAAACTGGTGAAAATAAACAAAGAACATTCTATTAGTGTAGTTGCATGCAGGACAAAGGATGGGAAGGTCAAGTAAACTTGGTGAATAAGAGAAAATAGGGTAGAATAAATACTTGGAGAACAAGAGAAAATGGGGATGGGATAAGTAATCCTCCCAGGAGGATAGCTCAGCGGCAACATGCTCGCCTTGGAAGCAAGACGACACAAAGCAACACAATTTCGATTCCCAGGTCCGCGCTTAGAAACCTCTGAGTATTTAAGCACATTATAAATACGCAACTAAGACAAAAACAACTCCTGTAACAGCGCCTCAATGCCCCGGGGCTGTGTGAGCGCTTCAAAAATGCAAAAAATAAAAATTAACTCATATTTATCAAACTACTTTTCCTTTTTTTAAACCTTTCCTTTTTTTGCAGCATTGTATTTTTTCACTTGTCTTTTTGAAAGTTTTACTTTTTCCTTCCTACTAAGACATTCCAACTGCTGGCAGTCAGCACGTCTTCAAAGTGAAAGAAAACTGCTCCAGAAAAGAGCCACAGTAGGTATGGTGCATCTTCTGCAATAAAACTCTACTCTTTGGACCTTCAGATGTTCCATCTCAAAGCCTGGGAACATCTATTATGATTAACCATTTGGTGCAAATCCATCGGAATGAGGTTGATGATGACTATCGTAAAGCACATGAACATCACAAAAGAAAAATGCATGGGGCCCATTCCTTGCATAGAAGATGATCAGCACCACCTACATCCACCAGTACATCAACATCTCCAACTGCAACTGAAGCCTGTACATCAGCAGTGGTATCCAATACACAAACTCCTCTCTTACCGACACCCAATCTAACCATGATGAAAGGCATGTGTACAAAATGCTGCGACTGGGTAGTTAAGGAAGATGCCATATTTAGCGCATGGCAGAATTTAATAGCAGAACACCAGATTACCTGTCATAGTTAGTTGTTTGTGGCAATTTATTTTTCCCTCCTTTTTTTCTAAACTTCAACAGCGGTATCATAACCAAGTTTGCAGTCACCAGGTGCACTGCCCTATAACTCTTCCTATATTCAGTGATGAAAGTCCTGTGTGGATGATGCCTCAAATCGGTATCAAAGGGAGATGCCACAGTTAAGGAATGGGAGAGATTCCACTCAGTGTGAAGCATTATGATAAATACTGAGAAGGTCACTAAAAAAGATTTCCATACATCTACTTCCATCTGCAGCAGTACCACTATCTTTTGAATATAGGTTGACATTTCACGGGAGCTAACTGTACAACATCTAGTAAAAATCCACTGTGATGATGACAACAATGCAGCAACAAGAAAATACAAAAATAAGCACATTTCAAACATGAACTTGCACAACACCGCAATTAAAACGCCTACAAGTACTGCATACCTCAAAATACATTAAAAGTACAAAAACAGCAAATTAAGAAAATAATAATGAACACCATCTGAAAGCAATGGTCACTACAACTAACTGTTATGTAATTATTTTCTCTCTCTCTTATGAGAAGGTATTCTAGGAGGGTTATCACTCCGGTGTACAACAAATAGGCACAAGATAAGAATGACTGACCTGGTCTTTCGGAAGCAGCTTGGAGAAAGAGAGAAATTCACCTGATACACTCTGTACCCGCCAATTGTATTGGCAAGAAGAGAATGTGCCAGAGAAACCCTCATGGGGAAAAAAAACCTGTGATGCTGGAGATCATAGGTTTCGGTGAGCTAGAGGGTGTTTGAAGATGGTGATCCTTTTCTCCCAAGGCGTGGATTGGGAAGTTAAGTTGTCATCCAACTCCTGATAATGGATCTAAGGATATATGAAGAAAGAGGTTAATATCCGTTACTGCTAACAGAACCTCTAAATAAACGGGTAAACAACAAACCTCTCCTTTCAGCGACTGTAGTCTAATTAAGGAGGTAGTGGGCGGTGTTCTGAAGAAATGGATCCAGAGAAGAGCCTGGAGAAGAACAAAGATTTAAAGGGACAGTAGGATGGAAAGAAAACAGTAATGGGGGTCTTCGGGAATCTAACGTACCAGGTAAGAGATTTCTTCAGTGATTTATTGCTCACGGTCACGGTAGATACCGCAAATGATTGGAAGAGTATGCTGGGAGTTGAAGTCTGATGTACATTCGTAATCCGTACCTTCAGAGAGAAGCGAAATGGTTAGCCCCGTATCGATTTCCTGACACTAGCTACGCTGAAAGGGAGGACGTACTAGTCTGTGTCCCCGATTTGCTATTACTGCGGTATGTGAATCCTTGTTGAAACAAGAATGGGTGTCGCGCTGGAGGCAGGATATTCTGAGGAGATAGAAAAGAAATCAAGAGTCTGAAGAGGGGCCAAGTTTTAAAGCAAGGAGTAAGTAAATACAGGATGAGCAGAAACTTACGAAGCGCGGCCACTAAGCACAGTAGCAACGCACCAGGGCATCTGTTCGGCGTACTGAAGTACTGCTTCCTGGTTTAGGGGAGGAGCCAGGTCTGTTTCGGACTGCAAGACTCGACCGACACCCGGAACTATGGGCGCCATCTTGCAAGAGGGAAAACAAACCCTTGGCAGACGCCGTCAACGATGCCAAAGAGACCATCGTTGCGCACCTTTCATAATACAAACACACACAACACTGCAAATACACCTTCAGATGTGTAAATAAAGACTAACACTTACTTTCACAGCAGCCACACTCCTGCCATGTGCACAGTCAGAGTTCATGAATCTAAAGGACAAAACTGCAGGCAATGGTAGCTTTCATACTTTCCAAAACAAACACCAAAAAAAGAGGACTATATACCAATAAAACTACTAAGATGGCTGACACATTTTCAGCACAACCTATCATTAAGCCCTAGACAAATGCAAACGTAACAACAACCAATAACAAAAAATGAAACTGACACAAACCCATTTTTACCCCACCTAGCATCTTTCATAGCTGTGGCTATGCGACGCAGCTACAGATCTTGATTTGCCACTGCGGCTACACGCAAATGTTCCTGCAAGCTCCGAATCAAACTAAAACTTCAAATCAAATAAATGAACAACTAAGTACATAAAATAACACACACAAATACAATTGAGTACTATATCATCCACATGAACATTTAATTATTGCACAGAAAATGTATATTTATAGACAAAGCTTTAAATATACCTGTGGCTCCAGCTGCACCGAATGAAACACAGAATAGTAATGACGCCCCTACGCACGTGCTTTTTATAGACGTCGCTATACAAGAGCCCCTCTTAGACGTTTGCTGATAGCCGCGACTATTCACAAATACTACTGCATTTTCACTTCACCAAACGCCAAAAACTGTCCCCAACATGCCTACCAGCACCACCTCCACTCCTCATGGTCCTCCTCCACTCTCCTAGTCTCTTACAATCCTCCAAAACACTCAATGCATATAAGATGCCACCCCACCCAAACTCACGGATAGCTGCAGATACCATACATCCACAAACACACAACGTGTATATTGCTCGAATATAGCCATGGCTGCAAAGGGGGTGTGTGTGAGGATGTACCCGTCATTAGCCATTCTGCACGCTGGTCAGCTGTTGGATAGCCTCCAATACTAACAACAGCAGCATCGACCAAGTACAACACACACACATCATAGATACCCTGCTCGTACAAACTACTCGAAATTCAAACTCAGAATCATTTTCCTGGAAACAGAGAAATACTGCAGATATCATGGCTGGGTTGAAAACTGTGTAGCAGATCTGAGACAGTTGGCTGTTTTGGTTGCCGGCCTTTTGTGAGAAACTAAATATTAACATGGACCTAGGTTTAAGAGATTTTACAATTAAATGGTGTGTATTGCGGGGAGTGCGTTGCTTACAGGTTTTTCCAAAATTGTTAAGTCTGAGAAGTACAGTGCACCCAGACATCAAACTAATTCATTGTGGAGACAATGATTTGGGGAATTTTCTGTGGGGTGACCCTTACTTTAATGATGAAACAAGACATGGGAAAACTAATGGAACAATTTCCACACAACATCTTTATCTTTTCCAATCTCACTCAGAGGAAAAATGGAGATGGACCACTAGATTTAATGGTGAAATTGAGAAATGCGGGAGAAATGCTAACAAAGCAGTTTCAGCATTCATGACAGACCACAACCAATTATGAATTGCAAACAACAACATACAGTTCTACATGGCCAGGTTCTATAGACATGACAGAGTACACCTAACCGATGAAGGAAATGCAGTGGTCTTTCATAACATCAAAGCCGGCCCACCACGACCAAGGCCCACACAGCCTAAGGGCCCTTCCTGTCTGCCCCTCAGCTTCACTTTTGTTGGGGGCAGGAGCCCATCAACACCAGCTGCGCACTGCTACGTGCTTCCGGCTCCATCTTAGCTGCAGGAGCAGCTAGGATTCTTGATCCTTCGCTGCGCTGCTTCTCCCGCTATCCCGCTCACCAGCAAGAGGAACATAGGGCTACTGAAGCACCGTGGCTCCAACCCTTGGTGCAACTCTGCTCCCCACAGCAGCCCCAATCCACGAGGACTGTCATGGGCGCTACTCCTGAGGGGCCAGGACTGGCCCAGCGCCCTCGGAAGCAGACCCGTCTTCCACTACTCCGGACCCAGCAGACCCCTACAGGGGCCCTTTGGACCGTGTCCTGGCGCCTTTGGCGCCAGGCTCATGAAGGGTTTCAGTCCCGGCACCATAGATGCCGGGCTCATATTGATAAACAGTGTAATAATGCTTGGGTGGACTTACCTGAGGCAGACCCTGCTGCATATTTACCCAGAACAATCCAGTCTGGTTGAAGTCCCCAGCCATCAGGGCTGGGAGGAACTATTCCCTACATTCAGGAACTCTTTTCTTACCTGGGTGGAACCGGTGGAAGAACACACACTGGAAGCACTTCTCTGCTATTTAAACCACGCCCGATGGAAAACACGTGCTTCGCGTTATTCGGCAGCAGCAGCAGGACGCTCACCGAGTCGGCTCTGGCATTCCAGGTCCAGAGTCATCTTCAGCTTCTGCGCAGCAACCTGTGGATGAAGAAAGACACAGAACAATACTTACCAGATCCCGGAATCCAGTCACCGGCAAAACCTGCAAAGAATAAACATAAGGTTAGAAAAGTGCAACTCGCTCGCAGCCGCGCCCGCTTACCTGATCCATCCGTGATTGCAACGGAGCTAACCGTGGCCTTCTCTTCGGCAGCTTCTCTGCACCTGAAAGGCAAAGGACATAATTAAAAAGGGGTTCGGGTGAAGGCAGTCTCATTCATCTTAACTTACCAGTTTTTGCACGCGCAGAAGCGGCCGCATCAACCGCAGCATCCCGGCACCTGAAAACTAGAAAAAGGACATTATTAGAGGTGCCATTAAAAGCGGCCAACGATCATTATACTTACGTGCATCGGCATATGCAGTGGCAACGGATATAAAGCCCGCAGCATCCCGGCACCTGAAAACTAGAAAAAGGACAATTATTAGAGGTGCCATTAAAAGCGGCCAACGAACATTATACTTACGTCCATCGGCACGTGCAGCGGCAACGGAAAACTACGCCCACAGCATCCCGAGGCCTGAAACAAAGGAAAAGGGACATTATTGAGGTGCCCATCTTTTAAAGCCTAAAGACTAAAGTATACTTACAGGCATCCGCTCGTGCAGTAACGGCGGCATCGCTCTTCGGCATCCCAGCACCAGTGCCACAACTAAGGCCGCAAAAGACTTGAGCCTCAACACTGAACTCATCCATTGACGTAACTGGAATCCACGCACCCCTGCACCAGACGCAGGATGGAGAGCTCAGCATTTATACGCCTAAGGTGAGAGCTCGCCGAGACAAGTAGAAAGCTAGGCTGTGGGAGAAACTGGCGATTGGTGGGAGAAGGAATCCCATCAAACGGTGATTAACCCTTTTTCTTCCACCTGCAGAAAACTTACCCTGCAAGTCAGACATTCGATAAGAGGAAGCCCAGTCCTGAGAGTCGTCCGAGCTCTACGCTTCTCAATTGAAGAAACGATAGCAGCCCAGCCGGGATCAGCGCCTCCGTGGGAATCAGGTGAGCGTTACTAGGACCCCCACCGACACCCACCTAAAATGGATGCCACAGAAAGACGCTGGTAGCGTCCTGCTAGGTTGCCTAGCAACCATCCGAGGCCGACGTGAAAATCACCAGTGTAAGCCGGAGGCGGAAGCCGGCGCACCACAACCAAGGCCCACACAGCCTAAGGCCCCTTCCTGTCTGCCCCTGTCCGCCACTGTGCTACAGCGTGGGACGCTGCCCTGTCTGCCTTGTCGCCTCCTCTCCCTCCAAGCCCGGCATACCGCCACCACTACCACCAGCGGTATCCGTGATCCCCCTGCTTGTCCTGCTGACCATCTAACGGAGTCACTCACGAATGAACACCTGCACCTGACCCATGACTATGGACTACGATGCGCGCAGCCTTACCTATACTGAGGGCACGATAACCGTAAGTCACCCCTGCTTGCCAACCAAGCTAACCACAAAACCAGCCCACCGCATCATAAAACACTTGCATCTAGTTCAGCCAATGTTAAATGCTCCCAGCCTGCGCTAGCTGCATATGGCCCACGCTGCTGAATACTGTATTCATTGCACCTAGCCCACACTGTTGATTACTGAATTGATTGCTCCTAGCCCACACTGTTGATTACTGTATTGATTGCTCCTCGCCCACACTGTTGATTACTGTATTGATTGCGCCTAGCCCACACTGCTCTATACTGTATTGATTGCTCTTGGCCCATTCTGTAGCATATACTCCCGACCTATGAGCAACATACGCACCTCTATAGCCCACACTCTTTCGGCCAAGCGAACTCACCTACAGCATGTACTCCCTGCTCTTCTACGCATGTCTACTATGCGCAGTACTCACTGAAATAATCATACCTCACCTCCCCAGCCCAGAGCCTAACCACCACTATCAGAACGCCTCCAGTCGTCCTCTCACTATGGACCTCTTGCCTAAGCCTTCACACATTCCCCAAAACATAACAGTCACACCGGTGCCGAACCTCAGCCTGAGATTGGTCAGACTCCGATCCCGCACCCTCCCCATCCACCGCCAGGTCACACCTACACTTACACCACACAGAAACTGCCGACCTAGCTCACGCACCACCAAAGTGAACAAACAGCACCACCATGACATTGACCTACACGCCACAACACCAAGCCAACACACACGACAACCAGTGGCAACTCTTACTCTCAACATACAGCCACACCCATGTCAGACTCTCCTACCCTACCCACTAAGAACTTGTGCTCTACGCTATACAAGTGCGCTTTAATCAATGTACGCTCCCTCAATGCCCACGCCTTAGAAATAAACGGCCTAATAACCACTCTAGACTTGGATCTACTCGCTATCACAGAGACCTGGCTCAACGAAGCTTCCGGCCCAGCCATCACACTAGCAGTACTGCACGGGTACACCATCCTTAGACAAGACAGGATCGCCAAATCAGAAGGGGGAGTAGCCCTTATTCACAAAGAAACACTATCTATTAGAACAAGACCCCACCAAGAGGAAGGGAATGTTGACATTCTATAAGTTAAATTAGCACTCTCACCTAACAGCACAATAAATATTCATATCATATACCGACCTCCTGGCCCCACCGCCAATTTCATAGGTCAAGTCGATCACCTCCTAGGAAACAATGTCAAGAAATCCACTAAATCATTACTTATAGGAGACCTTAATCTAGGATTCAATGACCCCAAGGACAAAACTGCTTCTTCTCTAGCCAAAGACCTCCACGACTTAGGCTTCTCACAAAAAATCACTGCGCCTACTCACGCAAAAGGACACATCCTAGACTGAATCATAGACCACAATTGTAACACAGCCATCACATCCAATACTAGCCTCCCCTGGACAGACCACAACCTTCTCCAATTCGACATCCCAGCTGCTATATGCATTAAAGTGCCTACCACAGCACCGGCAACCTTAGCCAGAAGTGCCAAAAAACTCACTGCAGACAATTTGACTGCACACCTTAACCTGCCATGCCTAACGCCCCCCTTCTTCTTGGACCCAAACATCCTTGCAGAAATATTTAAAGATACCATTACTAAAGCTGTCAATGCGTCGCCCCATTAGAAAACAAAATATCCTTCCACTCCAACTCCTGGTTCACAGAGGAACTCCAGACTCTGCGCAAAGACAAACGCCAAGCGCTCAAAAACTGGCAGTGTAATCCCTGTGACACCACAAAAGGCAACTTCAAATCAAATACAAAGACGCCATCTTCGGTGTCTGGTCAAATGGTCGAAAATAAAAGATCGAATGACCATTTGATCGAAGTAAAATGGTCGAAAAAAAAAGGTCAAATTTTTTTATTTATTTATTTATATATATACTTTTAGTTTTGGTTGGTTAAAAAATATTTTTAATAAAGAAAAAGGGGGTTTGGGGGTGGAACCCCCCCATAAAATAAAAAAATGGTCATTCGATCATTTGGTTTTCGACCAAATGACTGGTAACCGCCATCTTCATTGCTAAATCTGAACCTACAACCACCGTATCTCTGCCACCAACTCCCACTCTAAAGAACTTTTCAGTATCTTTAAAGAATTAACAGTACCACCAACATGCCCTGATGAGATCGTCAAAGACGAAGCATGGTGCACAAGCATTCAATCAGCCATGCTTGCAAAGATAAACCTCCTCCAAAACAAGATATCTCACCATTACAATACCTTACCTAAGCAAAGCCCTCATGTACAGACTCATCCTAATGTCAAAACTAGGAACATGCCCAAATTTGCATTCACAGAATTCTTCGAAGCAGATGTCATTGACATCCTCAGACACCTCAAACCCTCACAATGTAAGGGTGATGTGTGCCACCCAAAAATTATCAAGGACTGCGCAGAACCGCTCGCCCCTCTTCTCACAGCATTCATCAATGCGTCATTCAAAACAGGCATAGTCCCAGACAGCCTTAAAGAGGCATGGGTGCGCCCTCTCTTAAAAAACCAACGCTAGGCCCAGCTAACTCCAATAACTACCGACCCATAACCACAGTCCCATTCCTCCTAAAAATATTAGACAAGGCTGCCCACAAACAGATTCAACTATACCTTGAATTGAACGCAATCCTAGGAAAAAGACAATCTGGGTTCCGCAAAGGGCATGGAACTGAAACCGCCCTTCTAGACCTAAAAAACGAAATCACTAACATCCTGGACAAAGGCAAGCCCGTGCTCCTCCTTCTCCTGGACCTTTCTGCAGCGTTTGATCAGGTAGATCACACCACACTCAACAGTCATCTGACGCAGGCTGCACACTTCTCTAAGGACGCAGCATCCTGGGTAACCTCTTTCCTAGAGGGCAGAGCCATGAAAGTATTCTCGAACACAGCTCATGCAGCACCCTCCATCATCCACTGCGGTGTCCCACAAGGTTCATGTACTGCCCCTATGCTTTATAATCTTTTTACCAAGCCTCTCTTTGACAAACTAGACGCACTAGGTATCACATACACAAATTACACTGACGACACACAGGTTCTCCTTCCCCTGACAGGGCATTACCATCACAATGCCACTACCCTACAGCAAATCTACTCCACCATACAAGCATGGATGGCCACCGACGGCCTCTGCTTTAACAGGGACAAAACAGAAATTCTCATTCTAGGCCAGAAATCCACACTCTCCAACCTCAACCCGCTGTACCTCAACTTCAACATAGATAACTGTGTCATCCCAGTATTATCCTCAGTCAAATCACTGGGGGTTCACATAGACGCTACCCTATCAATGGACAAACAAGTCAGCGCCATAGTCTCGGCCTCCGGACTGAGTACTAAACTTATCAACGCAATAAAACCATTCCTAACTAAAGATAACTGCCTCTCCATCGCTAGAGCCACCATAGGAGCCAAACTAAAAAAACTATCTAGGCTCCAAACAACTCAAAACAACGCTCTCAGGGCAGCCCTCAGCATACCGAAAAGAGACCACATCACTAAAGCGAGGAAGAAAGCTCACTGGCTGCCAGTCAAGGACCGTATCTCCTTCAAAATTCTCACAACTACGCACAAATGCATAAACCTCTCAGCACCTTCATACCTATCTGACACATTATGTAGATCTCAATCCACCAGACCGACCAGATTACAATACACCAATCAACTAATGATACCTCGCATCAACATGACTAAGGCAGGAGGTATAGGCTTCCCCTTCCTCGCCCGAAGCACTGGAACTCCCTCCCCACCGACCTCAGAGCTGAAACATCTCTATTTTCCTTCTGCAAAAAACTCAAAACTGCCCTCTTCAACTAACCTGTCTCCTAGTTACCTGCTCCTCAATGCATGTATGTAACAAATGTATAACATTGTCCAATTTAACACCTACGGATCTGAACTGTATGTAACTAAGTATAAGCAACACTGTAACAACCGCCACGATTGACTATTTTAAATGTATGTAACTAAGTATAAGCAACACTGTAGCAAGCTCATGCACTCCAGTCCGCTCTACGCACTCCACTCCAATCCATGCACTCCACTCCGCTCCACGCATTCCACTCCACGCATTCCACTCCACGCATTCCACTCCGCTCCATGCACTCCACTCCTCTCCACGCACTTAAATCCGCTCCATGCATTCGAATCAGTTGCATGTACTCCAATACGTTCCGTGAATTTGTAAGTTGTTTTATGCGCTCCATCCACGCATTTCACCCGTGCCATCCATGTACTTCCTGGTACCTTTCACATATTACACCAGAACCTTCCACATGCTCCATCCGTTCCATCCACATATTTCACCCGTTCCATCCACATACATCACCCATTCCATCCATATACTTCACCCATTACATCCATATACTTCACCCATTCCATCCATATACTTCACCCATTCCGTCCGCTCTATGCACTCATCGGCTCTACGTACTCATCGGCTCTAGGCACTCATCCGCCGTACGCAGTCATCTGCCCTACGCAGTCATCCGCCCTACGCAGTCACCCACCCTATGTCATCCGTCTGCTCTATGCACTTGTCTGCTCCATGCACTCGTCCGCTCAAGGCGCTTGTCCGCTCAAGGCAATCATCCGCTTTATGCTCTCTCACGCTCAACGCATTCCCCGCTTTACTTACTCACCTGCTCTATGGACTCACCCGCTCTACGCATTCACCTGCTCTTATGCACCCCTCCGCTCTCAGGCACCCTTCTGCTCTTACGCACTCATTCGCTCATACGCACTCATCTGCTCCATACACTCGTCCACTCTACCCACTAGTCTGTTCTGCGCACTCATCCACTCTATACACTCCTCAGTTCTTACACACTCTTCTGCTATGGGCACTCTTCCACTCTGGGCACTCTTCCGCTCTAGGCACCCATCTGCTCTGCACACCCATCTGCTCTGCGCACCCATCCGCTCCGCGCACTCATCCGCTCCCTGCACTCATCCGCTCTATGCACTCGTTCTTTCCACACATTCATTTACTTTACTTTACTTTATTGTATTTGTATTGCGCAACCATAAACCCATAGGTGTGAGGGCGCAGACAAGACGAAAAACAAGGTCAACCCTACTAGTAGGTTCGGAGGCAGACGGGAAAGGTTGAGGATCGTGTACTACTACTTGAAAAGGAAGGATTTTTAGGTCCTTCTTGAAGTTGCTCAGGGTTACAGAGTATCTCAACTGCAGTGGTAGGGTGTTCCAGATAGCTGGTGCCACAAAAGCAAAGGCATCCCATTGGGCTTTTTTGGTTTTGAATTTGGGCTGGTGGAGCCGGTTCTGATTGTTGGAGCGAAGCATTCTGCAATTGGATTTTATTCCTATGTATCTTTGGAGATAGGTGGGCATAGTGCCCTTGATACATTTGAAAGTGATGACCATGAGTCTAAAGGTGATACGCGCATCCACGGGCAACCAGTGCAATGCGCAACGTGCCTCGGACACATGTGCTCTTTAGGCCAGACCCGAGATAACTCTGACCGCTCCGTTCTGCACCACCTGAAGGCGACTAATGGTCTTTTTCCTAGCACCTGCTAAGGGGCTGCAACAATAGTCAAGTTTAGATCCTATGATGGCGCGGGTAATGGACTCTGCATTCAGTTGGGAGATAAATGGTTGCATGTGGGATAGCAATTTAATATAGTAGGTGGCCGAGGATTCATAGTAAGCGATTGGCCCAGTACTACCCCTAAGATCTTAACTTTAGAGAGAGAGGGAATAAGAGCATCTCCCAGCTGAAAATGTTTATATGCTGGGTCTAGTTTAGACAGGAAATTATCAGAACCCACAACCATGAGTTCAGTCTTTGCTCAGTTTAAGGCGAGATTGTTCAGCATCATCCAATGTTCTATGATTGTGAATATAGAATTTATTCTCTTTCGTCCTGGTTGTGCTGCCCAGTGAGGGGAATGACACATTGTGTGTTGTCTGCGTAATTAGAGAATAAAATACCCTCCTGGGCAAGGTAGGCGAAGAAAGGAGTCATGAAGATATTATATATGCATGGAGACAGATATGATCGATTGGTCCAGAGAGATGAGAAGAGAGGCCTTCTGATTCTCCATTCTTTGGAGCAGTTGTGACTTGAGATCCAGTAATGAGGTTTCGGTGCCGAAACCTTGCCTAAACCCTGACTGGAAAGACTTGAGAATAAGGTGTGAGTTAAGGTATTGAGCCAACTGAATATAGGCGACTCGATCCAGTATCTTTAATAGGAAAGGGGTGTTAGTTATTGGCCTATAGTTGGTGGGTACTCCTTGATCTAAACTAGGTTTTTTCAATAACGGGGTAACCCAAGCTTGTTTCAGGTCGACTGGAACCGTACAACTCTGAAGTGAAGCATTGACAAATTTACATATAGCCTGTACTAGTGTGGGGGGGCATGTTTTAATAATGGTGGAAGCACATGGATCCCCTGTGCAATTAGGAGCTTTGAGTTTATCAATAATAGAAGCAAGCTCCACCTCTGAGATGGGGGCAAAGTCAAAGTTAGCAAGGTTTGGATCCCTAATAAAGATGTTATTGGCCATATGTGTGCCCTGTGTGTCAAGAGCACTTTTTGTATTGGCTATACATTCTCGAGTACCATTGAGTTTATTGGCCATGGCATTCTGAATATCCAAGCACCAGTCATCGTTCTTACATCTGCTATATGCACTCATCTGTTATACAAAGTCGTTCGCTCCTACGCGCTAATCCGTTCTATACACTCATCTGCTCTATACATTCATTCGCTCTATTCACTCCTCCGCTCTGCACATTCATCTGCTCTATGCACTCCTGCGCTCTACACATTCCTCCGCACTTACGCACTCATCCGCTCTACACACTCATCCGCTCTACACACTCATCCCTTCTGCGCATTCATCTGCTCTATGCACTCCTGCGTTCTACACACTCCTCTGCACTTACGCACTCATCCGCTCTACGAACTCGTCCGCTCTACACATTAATCCGCTCCACACCCCATCCGCTCAACACACTCATCTGCTCAACATACTCATCCGTTCAACATACTCATCCAATCTATACACTCCTCTGTTCAACGCACTCATCCACTCGGCGCACTCATCCATTCCACACGTTTCATCCATTTTAGTGATTTCATCCGCTCCATTCACCTTGTTCATTCATCATGCATTATCGATTCAGGCCATGTCAATTGTTATACTCACTGGATCTGTTCCGTGCTCTCTATCTGTTTCATGCACTACACCCATCTCATGTACTTGAATTCGTCTATTCTGTACTTTCCATTTATGCCATGCATTCATACAGTCGGTGTCATCTGGCTGTTTATTCATCAGTCTCTTGTTTTCATCTTTCTATCCTTTCTCTTTATTCATTTCGCCCATTTCGTTCATTTTTTCGATTGCACTCATTACATCCATTTGATTAATTTAACCCTCATTACTGTTTTTGTACGATTTATTATTATTATCTACTTCAATGCTTTGAACTACTTTACTCGTTCTATTCTGTTTGTCTTTTTAGTTTACATTAGCAGTTATTAGTTGTCGATTTCTCCCATGGATCTTAATGTTGTATTGTTATTTGCCTAGTATTGTTATTCAAGAGCTAGTACATTGTTGGGTTGGTGTCATTTAGATGTTGTTATTCAGTTTGGGTTAGTTTGCGTACGGGTTGGTTTTAGGGGAAGAGCCAAGTTTTCAGTAGTTTGCGGAAAGACATTAGATCTTCAGTTAGGCGGTTGTGGGGTGGGAGTGCGTTCCACAACATGGGGGCCAAAGTGTGTAGTTATGTAAAGTAACTGAAAAATACGAGTCCATAGAAAAATACATAACAGTAAACTAAATAGGCAAACATTGGACACGCAAACAACATAATAAATAAGTGAGAATACACAACCTAAAATACATTGGGGGTAATTACGAGTTTGGAGGCAGCCATGGTGCTAATAGCACCATGGCTGCCTCCAAATCTGTGTCCGGGTCCGTGGTGTCGGAAATGGGGGCTTACCGGGACAGTCCGACCTTTGCGGACCTGGTAAGTCCCCATTCCGAAAACCATTCCCCATTCCCCTTCGAGCCCCCATAGGGCTCAGTGGGAATGGGGAAGGAGCTAATAACGGGCCCGCAAATAGAGGGCCCATTCTTAGTCCTTGGTCCCTTAGCGGCTCCTGCTAAGGGCGGCTGGTAAAACCAGCCGGCCATAGTGGGACCCGCTAAGGGACCTCGGAATGCGGCGGTAGGGGGTTAACGGCACTTGCATCCTTACCGGTGCCGTTAACCCCTTACCGCCGCACTCGAAATGAGGCCCATTGTATGGCGCATGTAAAACTAGACTAAAATTGTTCCTTTTTATATTAATTTTGTTAAAGTATTTTCTTCTATCTTTCTCCAAAGTCTCACAATGTCAAAAGTCTGAAAACAAACATCCAAAATAAAAAAGACCCTCTAATATCTACCAGGTCACTGTCCATGCCCTTTAGCCATGTGCCGTGATTTTTCACCCCAACGTCACTATACCTAAACAAAGTACTTTCAAAAAAATATAAAACACTGACACTATATAGCCGAGATTACCATACTACACACACCCTTGGCTATCTGCAGTCCTTTGTAACCTCGGATATAGCCACGAATATCGGCAAACTGGCTGAAAATAAATACTTCCCTGCCCCCTGCACCTCACCAAGTGCCCACCTCATCTGTGCCAGCTCCCCACACTCCCCAGATGGCCCCCTCACCTCCCCTGCCCTCTCCCTTTCCCCCCGCAACACTCACTGCTTCGATGCTGCAGTTTGCCATGAGATGTCGGCTATTCGCGGCTATAGCAGAGGCTACGGAAAGCTTTGTGTTGCAAACTCGGTCCCTGTACCTCCTCCAACACCCAAATTTCACTTAGTGCCCTCTAGCCATCCCCCGCCTCTTCCCTTACTGCATTTGTATTTTTTTGTACCCGCAAATAGCTTTTTACTGCGTTTCATTTTCCCATAACCTTGGCTACAGCCATGAATATCTCGTGCATCATGATGGCAGACGTTTAATTTCTGAAAAGCAAGATCCTGAACCATGGGAGATATAACTATAATTTTTGGAGAAGGGGACACCCACTTCTCAGTAAAATTTTAAAATAACCACACACGGACTAACCCCAAACCACACATGGATCACAAGTCAACGCTTCGTGCCCAAGTTTTTTCAGACCTGGTCCAAATGTGTCCAGTAGTTTTGGCTGTACGCTTTGGCATAAATTTACCTTTTTTGTCTATGGAAAATTAATGGGCAGTAGGCTGCACTTTTTGATACTTAATAACTTTTTGATTTTGTAATGAATCTTTATGAAACTTTGCAGTCAGGCGGTAGGGGGAATGCACTGTTAATCACTTTCGAAATTTTGGACAAATCCGCTGCTCGAATCAAATGTTATTAACAATAGAATTTTGAGGAGTTCCTATGTGTCTCCTACTCACCTTAATTATAGGGCAGCATATATATATATATATATATATCTGTCAACAAGCAGGGACGACTCTCTGTATCGTCTACGCACTCACAGTGGCCCCTCCTCTTTTCCTCGTTAGAGAGGATTCCCCACTTCCAGATCTGGTGGAAAAACAGCACAACAGCTCCAGATGGATTTCCAAAATAGTAAATCTGTATTTCTGATAAACTCATAAAAATTCCAAATGGTATCAAAATCACCAGTGGGATGACATCAAGAAACTCCGGGAGTCAACCAATGCGTTTCGACGTGAAGTTGCCGCACTATAGTGGAGTTGAGTTGAGTATCAAATACCATAGGAAATGCGAAAAATGAATTGCTAATAACTTTTGACTCATATGACAGATTTTGCAAAAGTTGTGCAAACAAGAGTGTACTGACGCCCCCACAAACGGGGAGGGCCACACCAGACTGGGAATTTGGGGAAAGATCCATTAAAAAATAAAGAAGTTATTAAGAAAACAAAAAAAACAGAGTTTCGACCTAGTCTCCTTCATTTTCCCATAATGGAAAAAAATCACATTTTGGCTCAAGCGCACAGCGAAAACAGCTGGATGAAATTGAGCCAGGTATGAAAAAACTTGGGCACGAAGCGCTGACTCGATATCTGGGGTGGGCCTTGGTATATTGCATCCAGTAGTTTGATAAATATTGGACAGAGAATGGTGTGCCCCTTTATACCAAAATTATGCTTTGCAGCAGTGAGGCTGACTATTATTTCAAAAATAAATAAACAGCAGTTTGTTTCTACTGCTAATACCTTTTGACTTGCTGGATGGATTTGGATGAATCTGCAAATTCTGGTAAGAAAATGGTGTAAAATTAAAAGGTTATTAAGAAAACAATACACCACAGTGTCACAGTTTTCAGCCCATTCATTTTCCCATACAGAAAAAGTGCAGTTATTGAACAGCTGTAGCGCAATAAACTCTGAGAAGATTTGGATCAAATATGAAACAACTTGGGCACAAAGCATTGACTTAAATTTCATGACTGGTTTGGGATAGTACATTCAGTAGTTTCTAAAATATTTGACAAAGAATGGGGTGCCTCTGCTCGTTAAAATGTTTATATTGGCCGTAGTGCTTTTTACAGCAGAGAGGCTGAGCTAGAATAATGACTTTTGACTTGCTGGATGGACTGGGATGACATTTTCCAAATAGTTTGTTAAGAGCCCCACTAAACTGGAAATAAAATTCAGGGAATCATTTTTTAGATAATGAAAAAGTTATTAAGAAAATATAAAAATGCTGTTTTCGGCCAACTCACATTTATTTTCCGATAGAGAAATAGTGCAGTTTTTTAACAGCTTTAGTGTGAAATCCGTTTGGCAAATTTGTACCATATAAGAAATTAAGAAACAATTTGGGTACAAAGCGCTGACTCAATTACTTTGACTAGTATGGGGTAAATCCATCCAGTGGTTTTTTAAATATTTGACAGAACGGGGTGCCCCGACTCTTTAAAACCTTTATATTGATCTTGGTGCTTTGCAGCAGAGTGTCAGAGAGAGAATAATAACTTTTGATTTGCTGGATGAGGACGTTTACTAAACCAAGAGTTTGTCAAGGGCCCTTTTCATCAAATTTTTTTTTAAAGTTATTAAAAAAAGATTCAAAAGCAATTTTCAGCTTACTTCCATTCGTTTTCCTATAGAGAAAAAGTGCAGTATCTGAACAGCTGTAGTATGAAAACCGTGTGAAAACTGCTTGAAAGATTTTGATGAAAAGCATTGACTACATTTCATTGACTAGTTTGGGGTAAAACCATCCAGTAGTTTTTAAATATTCAACAGAGAATGGGATGCCACCGCTCCTTAAAACCTTTTTATCAGTGTTGGTGCTTTGCAGCAGAGAGGCTGAGAGAGGCTAATAACTTCAGGAGCTGACTGGGGTTAATCTGTCCAGTTGTTGTTGAAATATTTCACAGAGAAGGGAGTGCCCCCTTCTCCCAAAATGATAGTTATATATGTGTCCCACAATGCATCAGCAAGGCTTTTCAGAAATGACAAAGCCGACATTTTTTGTTGCTGCTTGATGCGAGAGATAACCGCAGTTATAACCTTATAAACAGGGTTAGCAAAAAACAAAAAGTGGAAAGATAGCATTTGGAGGCGAAATAAGGATTAAATGGCATCAGGCTAAAGATGGGGAGGGGGAAGAAGACACCATGTGAAATTGGGGAGTGGGGGGGTTGGGTACCTTGTTCAGAGTGCCAAACTTTTCACATAACCGGAGTTATCCGGTGGGATAACTACAGTTATGATAGAAAAATAGATCTTGAATTAAAGTGCATCAGGCGAAAGGACGAGTGTTGGGGGAATGGGAGAGGACTAGAGAAGGAAAAATAACTTAAGGGTATTGGGGGAGCATGGCATGAGGGGGTGGGGTACTTGGTAAATGTCTGGGAGGACAGGGAAGGATTTTTGATTGTGTGCGCTTTTGACAAATAACCGCTGTTATTTGTATGCATTTAGGGATAACTGCAGTTATCTGTAGTACATTGATAACCGCAGATATGGGCTAACTTTTTTTTAAAAGAGAGAATGAAAAGAAATGAGATTAAGACAAAAAAAGGGAATTTTAGAGCTACAGTGAGGTGGGTGGTAATTGCTGTGGCTGAAGGATATGGCTACTGGGTTACTTTCAGGAACGGAATGGTGCATTATGGAAAGTGGCATCAGTCAAAGGCCATGGCTAGTGGGCACCAACAAAACTTAGTGGGAAACATGTAATGGGGACATGGTGAAAGGCCATGGCTAGTGTGGCCAAAGGAAACCTAGTTTAGGAGCCACTGCTGATGGCTGGGGCCACTAGTCATAGGCCCATTCGGGAACCCTATTGGAGCAATATGTAGAGTGGCCATGGCCGAAGGCTATTGGTACCGGAAGAAAACTAGTGGGGCAACATGTAAAGGGGAACCCGGCCAAAGGCCGGGGCAATGGACATGGGTGAAGGCCATGGCTAGTGAGCGGAAAAGAAAAGGAGTGTTTTAAGAGATATGCCCACGCTAGTGGGCCCGAAAAACATGTATAGTTGGATGTGGCCACCTAGTAAGCCCTAAAGAAAGATATTTGGGAACATGTACAGAGGACATGGCACCTAGTGGGCAACATGTCAGGGGGCCACAGCGAAAGGCTGTGGCCACTGTCCATGGCCAAAGACCATGGTTAGTGTGCCCATAAAAAACCTAGTGGCGTGGCCACTGCTGAAGGGCATGGCTAATAGGCACATTTAGGAAACTTATTGGAGTAATATGTAGAAGGCCACAGCCGGAGACCGAAGGGCACTGGGCACAGCTAGTGGGACCAGAAGAAAGCTATTGGGGCAACATGTAAAGGGGCCACAGCTGAAGGCCAGAACCAATGGTCATGGGCGAAGTTAATGGTTAGTGAGCGGGAAAAAAACATTGTGGTTTAAAAGATTACCCATGCCCACTGGCCGGGGCCGAAGAACCTAGCTAGTGGGCCCAAAAGACATACATGTATAGTGGCCACGGCCAAATCCTGTGGCCAACCAGTGGGTCCAAAACAAAGATATTGGGGGAACTATAGTGGACACGCCAAAGGCTCTCGCTAGTGGCCCATACAAAACTATGGTATACCAAAACCCTTGAAAGTCACTGAAAAAACTTTGTTAAAGTGCTGTTAAATTGAGCAGATTTAACGCAACAAAACCCTTGAAATTCAGTGGATGTGGGAAGTCATGACCAGCTTTACTCATCACGTACCCATTTCTGTCAACCATAATGCCATTTTATATGTCACTGTGACTCCCTTCTTTTATAATATGTATGTGCTCATGGGCTTTGCAACGGGAACGCAGTGAGTTAAACTGATCATGGCTTCCCAAATCCACTGACTTTCACTGGTTGTGTTGCATTTAATCCGTTCAACTTAACTAAACTTTAGCTAAAGACTTTTCAGTGAATATTCATTCTGAGTCGACCAAATACTTTTATATATGTCTTTGGTTGACTCTATTTTAGCCAATGCATACCCCATTCAATATCAAACTCTTGTTGTTATATTGGGTCTTACTGTGTGTATGTAATGTGCCTGCCATGGAACCTTTTGGTGGAACGTTGCCGTACATTCAATGCTAGAGTCTTGGGGGAGGAAAGTGTCAGTTGGAGAAGGAAGAGTTGGCTACCACTTGTACTGGGAGTTTCTGTACCATATGATCTCAATAAAGATCTCCTTTTGACACCTCCATGCTTATAAGGACTTCATTTCAGCAGCGACAAGTGAAGCCACGTCAGCAAACCCAGTGCCCCCCAGACACCTGCCAAGTATCACTGACCTGGAATTTTGTGGTGGTGCCTTGCAGCTAATGCACTGTAGAGGTCCTGGAAGAAAAAGGAAGGCCAGCTAGAAGGAGGTGAGAGACCCTTTGATAAACGCTGCACCAGACTCATGCCTTCATGCACTGAAGCTGAGGACGGGGGCAGTGGAGGAATCCCCGCACTGCTGGTACTGTGGCGGAATTGCCAAAGTGACCTAAGGAAGGGGAAAGCACTCATCACGAATGTATGCCCCAAAATTACATACACGCACAGGGAGGAAAGCCACCACATGCCACAATGTTGAAGGAGAAGAACTGCTTCAGAGCAAAGCACCTTCCACGCAGCGACACATGTCTCCCAATGCTCGCTTTGTGTTTGGTGTCTGGGCAACCCGGTTCGAAAGACGCGCTGTATTTATGAGCTAAGGAGAAAAGACACAACGAGTTTAGAAGGAGGAGCATATTGTCCTTTAATGTTTACAAAGTGTTCTCTGACAAAGGCTCTTGTGAAACGCTGCATACCGGAGGAACACGGAAGAATGAAACGACTACTAAGTTTTACAACAAGTGAGAAGTGACAGAACAATAACAAGGCTACATTTTGAATTATTGGCGCAATGTTCTACAGACAAAGTGATAGCCTGCAATCTGGTTAAAGCAGCAGATAACCTGAGTGGTAACATGTATGCAGCTTAGAAAAGATTAAATAAAAGTGTTTAATTAAACACAAGATAAACAGCCCAGAAGCAAATTATACCAGTGCTTATATTGTATTCTGGCCTCCAAAATGAGCATGCCAGGTGTTCTGGGCCCTCCAGCTTTCATGCCGTCTCCAGGTCCTGTTAAAATTAAATGGTCACAATGGAAAAGCTTTTTTTTACACTATGTGAGGGCTGCATGTGGGAACACACCATCAACGGATCGGAAAGTATCCTATTAATGCACTTTCTGAGCTATGAAGGGCAGCACATATATGAAGCACTGCCAGAAATGAGTCAAGTACAGGAATTTGACTCAGCTCTGCGCAAACTGGATTTACATTTCAACTTGAAGACTAGCACCATTTTAGAAAGATATACAGATCTCCTGTTGCCACATCCAAGCGTATAAGGACTTCATTCCACTTGGAATTATAATAGAAAATGAATGAGACGGTTTATAATGCGCTTTGATGGGAAAAACAAAACAGAGTGTACTGTACTGTACCCCCATACAGTAGCAAACCCTTCCAAGGCCAATAGAACATAATAGTACACAATATGGGAAGCGACATAAAACAGACCGTAGAGCACAGAGGAGTTGCTCCATTGTTCATGACATTGTCCATTTCTTGTTCTTGAACACCATTCATAGTTTGGTACCATTTCAATTGTGTCAGATAGTGCAAGTTCTGGTTTGGGAATTGGAAAGTGCACTGGGCAATCTGTTACTCTTTTTAAGCACTGCACAGGCCATTTTAAAATTAGCAGGAATTCTATCATGCAATTACTGTGGGATATTTTGACCCACTCAGATATGCCTCACTACATCACTTTACTACAATGGTGAAAGAAATAGCCCAAAATGATTGCGCTGACTCCTGTGTGCGCCAAGATCTTTAAAACTGCCTTTTGGTCACAACCAGAAAATTGCTACAACCCCTGCCACACACATCTCAGGTAGGGTGAAAACAGAGTCCTCACTGCAGGAGTATGCCAGTGGGCTGTGCAACATTTTACATGGAGCAAAGTGAATGAAGTAGCATCATTGTGCTGAAAAACACAATAATGCCTTTCTAAAATATCAGCTTTTCAACCTTAAAAAGTGCTGTTTTGGCGCTAAATACATAATTTCTTATGAACCACTGTGGCTTAAGGGCCCTGCAATGCCCAAGATTATTCTTTGTGGCTCAGAGGAACTGGGCCTCATTGAATGACAGCTCCTGGCGACAGTATCCTTTGAAAAGCAAACCAGGGACTGTGTTTTTCATTTTCCACGGGAAACGCAGCTAAAACTTTGCAACAAGTATCAAGAAACAGCGGTCCAGAGAAAAACTCTAAACAAATGCTTGATACATTTATCCATGCTGCAAACAATTCCAGCACTCAAGGCAAGGACTAGAGCTGCCCAAAGTGTATATTTGCTGCAGAGGAAAACCGAATTTAAAGGAAATGGTAAAATTGGCTTTTTCCTGACTGGAGGGGGAAAATCGCCTATTTTAAAAGTACATTATTGTGTCAAGGCTTGATTACTTAGAATTATAGAATGATTTGTTTGTGGTAAAAATCCATGTATAAACTGTTTTGATTCTATCTGTTTAAAGTAAAGATTTAAAAGGTGAAACTCAAAGCTCAACACAGTCTAGGTTGGGAAACTATATTAAAAAAAACCTGCTCTGCAGTGCTAACCCTGAGAAAGGTTGACACCTCAAACTGCTGGCACAGGAATGGCTAATTGCTGGCTTGGAGGCATAATAAGGAATTCCAACACACAAGGGCTGCACATTAGCAGTTATGTGTATAGGACTACATCTCCCAGAATACCCGTTGCTTATGGAAGAATGATAATTCAGATAACTGAAGACAAGGTGAGTAACAACTCACATTTACGCTGCTCTGGGGAGTGGCAAAATAGCAGGTACGTACTGAAAATATATTCACCCCAACAACAGGCACACCACATTGTGTTATTGTCCTCTTTCTATGACCATGGTCATACTCATCTGGCGCTCTTGATCATACGAGAATCAGAGGCGCGGACGTAAGATTCACTGTTGCCAGCATCAGAGAAGAAATTGGCTTCATTCAAGATGCACGCTAGAGGAAGGTAAGCAGAATGAATGGAAACAGCGGGCGGTGACCACTTAGTATAGCGCGGGTCGTACATATACATAATACTTTAGAGACCTGATAAGAAGGATGGCAAGAAACAATAATATGCCACGCACAATGGGGGCCATACATGCCTGACCTTTGCAGTCCATGTGAATCGCGGATATCTATATCAGTGACAGTGATATTCTTGTCATTGCAGGAATGGGATATGATAAACAACGTGTCCATACGAATGCAAAGGACATCAGCGCATGCGAGTGAGAAGATTATTGAAGCTCTCCTCTAACACAAAGTCCAATCAGTACGGAAACCTTCAACAAGTAAGTTGTATGTCCATTAAGTGACAAATCATGGCCTTACAGCACCTTCAAAAAGCATTAATATGGCGTCCTCTACCCCATTGGATAGGTGAATTGCTGTTCGGTACCCACAAGACCACACCTTCCGACACCACTGTGAGGCTGTGGATGGTAACCCTGAGAGACCAGACTCTGTGGAAGTCAGTACCAGAAAAACATACAATATCTACGATATTGAAAACCCTGAATTAGTAAGTAGTTTCTTGAAAATAATATATGCTGCTACAGAATTGGCATACAGAACACATGGTTATAAAGTAAACCTTCACCTAAAACTAGGCCATTGTGTTTTTGTTTTTCACTCTACAGGATAGGGTGCAGTGTACTCTCTAAATGAGATAGAATTAGGTGGAGACTTCACCCACCTGAATGGTGTCACCACTGGAATTTTTATCCTAGTTGAGCCGGTTTGGGTAATAATTTGATCATTTACCTAGCTTGCATTTATTGCATATTATTTGAGATGACTAGGTTTCTGATTTAATTATAATTAGTTTATTATTTTATTTGTAGATCACGGGGCTCACCCCATTTATCAAAGAGGCAAACAACACTTATCCGGTATCCTCCGTCCTGAGGAAGGTTGGCTGAACAATTGGGGCAAGATATCATGCACCCACAAAATACAATGAAACACGTGTCGACAAGCAATCATCCCCTACATGTGTGTAGTGGGATACATCTGTGAAATATTATGAGTGTGATTTAGGAAATGTGAGATATATGTTGGTTTAGGTTACAATAGATATCTATGCCAGTATACAATTTTTGGATATGAGTATGGTATGTATGAGTTATGAAAGAAAGTTGAATGGATAATAAGTATGAGACGGGTCTGTGATCAATCTGATGAACTATTATAATGAAATAAAACAAAGATTTTGTATTGATAAAAACTTTTGATTACATACATATGGAATCCTGTCATCATTGTCTATTGGTCAATTTTTGATGAATATTGGCCTGTTTGTAGGCCTTCGCTAGAGAGGTGAAGTGGTCTTTGTTGAATGCATTGGGTCCATTGTCCAGGCACCATATGCCGCTCGTTTTGTTAAGCAGAGGGATTTGAGATTTTGGGGTAAAGCAAGTGTTTAGGTAGGCCAAAGGCTTGAACATGCTCTCCTTATCATCCCATTCTTCTTTTCTCTTGGTGCTTAATCTCTCATCACTCCCCATTTCTCTTGCTCACCCCCACGTCCTCCCTCCTTCTCCTTCTTCCCTCACACTTTCTCGCCATTACATCTTACTCTGCTCTACACTTTCTACCACACCATGTGCCCCATACTTCATCTCCTAACACCCACACCATATCTTCGCTGGCTTCTGTTTACATTGCTCTTTCTGTGGAGCTGGAGCTGCACTGTGTAATTGTCTGATCTTGCTCATGTGTGTGAGCAATGTGAGCCTGTCTGAGGATTAGTTCAGGACTATTCAAACTACTAATTCCCTTTGTGTTTTGCATTGATGAGCAGCACTGACTGGCTCCACTTCCCGAGGTTACAAGGTGTATGGTTGCAATCTTGCAAACAGTCTGACAGAGGCCCAAACTCTGTCTAACCTCCTTTAAGGACATCTAGGTGTGTCTCTGTCTCTCTGCAATCTCTGCATTGTACAACTCTTGACCTCTCCTTGTTGACTGCATGATGCCACAAACCGGCAAGAGTAAGATCTCGATCATGCTCCATATTCAGTGTCCACAAACTCCTTCCTCCTGGACAACATGGTCTCAATGATGGCATAAAATGGCTACTCAACTATAACATCTGCAGTTTACATGGTGTAGATATATTTGTCAGGTGATACTATGGTTCTCATAGCAAGGGGATTTCCTGTACAAATGAGGCTATGAGTATATGTAGTTACTGGTCATTGGTCTCACCTCACTCCCAGCCACCAAAAATACTGTTAAGCCTCCTGCAAGTGACTACATCATACCAATCACTTAAACCAAAGTTTAAAATTTAAGGGTAATGCAAAATAATCTAAGTCTACAGGCTTAGCTTGAGATACATGAAAAATAATGATACAGGTATTCAGCAAACACAAATGGAGAGCCAAAGGGTTGATAATTGATGAAGCAAGTAGAAAGCTTAATTGAGAAATAACAAGCATGTATATATTACATTGAGCAGTGAACATAATCTCTCACAGCATAAGAGGGTGTCTTTTTTTCAGAGAAGAATGTACACAAGCTTTCATTAGTTTCTTGGCACCTTATGATTCTGCATAACCATGTCCCAAACCTTCTGCAGTTCATCCAAAATTGCAGGAACCAAAGTCTATTGTGAAATATCATCGGAACAAAAAGCAGGACATGTAATGCATTCAGACAAAAGAAAGGTGTGACTGGAGTAAACAAATACACAGACTAATTCTTGTCAACCCTTACACCTAGATTGTGTTACATTCACAAAACAGAGCAAACACTGCTCCAATGTCCATTTTAACATCTCTGTAGAAGCATTATTCAGAGGGTTGTACCCTACACCGTACATATCTTCATCCAATAAATATGAGAAGTAGAGCCAATTGCCATCAGATATAATTTTGGGGGGAATCTATATACTTGAAAAATCTCCACCAAGAATAATCAAGGCAATTCTTGTGCAGTTGCCTAACCATTTAAAGGGGTAAATGTGTTATCCCAGAAAAGGTACCATAGTCCACCCTTCACATAAGGAAGTTCAACAATAATATCAGTAGAACTATTATGGCAAGTCTCAGGTACCAAATCCAAAGCATCAAACATATTACTCATAATGGGCTAGAAAATTTTCTCCAGGTACGCGAGGCAAACAGCTGTATAATTCTGCACGTCAGCAGCCAACCAAGGACATGAAAAAGAATAGTGCACTGTATTCCGAGATGCTTTGTGACCAGTGGTAATCTCATCATGACACATTTCTAAAACTTCTCTTTTTTTCTTTCAAACAGGTGCAAAACAAAAAACATGTTTCAAACATATAACAAAAGCAATCTGACCGGTTATGATACAGAGTACAATATCTCCCCTGATGACAATGAGTCTGTAAACCTGCTTATGGAAATATGGGAACACTCCCCAGGATCTAATTGAGGGTACCTATTAGTTAAACATCAGCCTCATATTCATCAATTGTTGCTTGGTGATTAGGTAATATGCACTTTAGTTTGATTGTAAATGAATCACTAATTTCGAGAATATCCTTATTCAATGTGTATTCATTACTATTATGCATACATCACAAGTGCCTATTTTAAGTGTACCCTCAGAAGTGTCTCAAATACACTTATTTCATAAATACCTTCAAAGTGCCCTCATGTATACTTATTTGAAAAGTACCTTCAAAGTGCCAACATTATCCTAATGGAGCCTGTGCCTGTGTTTCACCTAATCCAGGGTTTATTCAAGGCATGAAAACCTACACAAACTTCATCCAGAATTACAGTGTTGAAATCAAACAAATTAAAACCTATACAAATCTCATCCAAGATTATGATATCGGGATCAAAACCTTTTCAATTCTCATCAACCTTAGTGAACTATACATTATCGTTCCTCCTCTAATCCAATAATTTCACAATAATACATTCAACAATATTTTGTGTTCATCTCGTCCATTGATTTGACGGTAACAAGTAACATATGCTTCAATAATATCCTATACAATGGGGTATCATTGTAGCTTCCTAGTAATACCTAATATCTCTCTTGTTATATTGTCATTTGTTGACTCTTTAAGGGTAATACTACTTTGAGATATGCTGAAGTGTCCTTGATGATTATTCTGCCACTAATACTTTCAGGATGGCATATAACACGTGAAATTTCATCATCCTGAAAGAATTATTGGCCGGATAATCATCCAGAGCACTTGAGCGTATCTCAAAGTAGTATAGTAAAAAAGAAACTAAGAAGTAAAGAAGCAACATGAGCATTTTCCCATGTCAATTGACAAATTGATAATCAGGATTACCCCAAAGGAATCAATACAGGTCTGGGAAGGGTGGGGGACTGGATCAAATTAAAGATGGAGCTGTTTTTAGGTGAAAAAGGCTGTGTAGGTGCCACCGAGTCTGCGGTAAATTTAATTGTCTGATGCCATACTCTGAGCTGCGGACACAGACTTCTGTTTGTCAACATCATTGGGACTGGGAGAGGTTCTGTGTTTTTGTAAATTTACACATTTTTTATGAAAGTAGAGAGTGTGAGTAATATGTATGTGTTTGGAATAAAAATTATAGTTCTTAGTTGTTGTTGAAGCGGTTATAGAATAGCTAAAGTGTACACTAGTAACAGCAAATAGAGTGAGCCATGTTTCTTGAAGTTTTAATGTGTTTGTTTATGATATGGTTCAATTTGCCATGCCCCCAAGAATCTGGACACTGGCCACAGTCAAAGTAATATTTGTATAGTAATTATAGCTATTCTCTGGAGAGTATAGAGTATTTGTAATATGGTGGAAGGATATTGTTGAAGTGTATATAGTATTTATAATCCTACGACAATTGTGCAAACTGCCAATGGCTACAACAGTTTGTCCTCAGTGATTATGGTTACAGTAATATGTGATACAAATTGATTGTGGTCATGGATGCTTAGTTGAATATTGTAAAAAAGATGTAATGTAGAATTGTAGACAGTGGTGAAAGGTAGAATAGTTTGTCATTAGGAGTTATGGCTATAGAAATATGCAGAGAGAAATTGATACTGGGTTTGGATAATTACATGAATATGGGAACAAGGCTGCAATCCGTGGTTGCTTCTCTGGAAAGAAAAAAAGTTAAATTTGTTAAAAAACAAAATACTTTAGTATAGTGCATTGTAAGTACTATGATTGGTACAACATGTGTGCATGATACACAGTTGTTGTATTAACATGTAGTAATCATTGGGGAACAAAATCCATGGTGGATTGAAAAAACCCTGCTGTGTACAGATACAGTTTGTGGCATTTATGTGGTTTTAAAGTTTAGTTGTTACATAATACATTTGTGTGTTTGAAGTAGTTAGATACCAATTGGCATATTCTAACTTTATTGGATTTTACGTACTGGTGTAGTAATATGGATATATTGTTTAAATATAAGTGTTATGGCATGTTTGAAGTGTGTTGTAATTAAGGAAACATTTAAAGTAGTTAGATATCCGTTGGCGTATTCTAAGTTTATTGGATTTTTAAGTACTATTGTAGCACTATGGATGTATTATGTAAGTATATGTGTGATGGCACATTTGTTCTGTATTGTAATGAAGGGTATGGTTGAAGTAGGTAGATACTCATTATCATATTCTAACTGTGTATTGTAGTGTACTTTAGTGAGTACATTTGGGTTGCAAGGATATTAGTTGGGCATTTGTTAGATTTGCTGGTAACCTATGTTTTTGAGTAATGGACATGCTGTTACATTCAAACCAGCCACTTATTTTTTTGACATATGAGGTATAGGGTATTACCCAAATTGACCGAGCACAATAGACCGAATGACCTAATTGGTTGAATTTTAACGGTCCTAATTGACCTTTTGCACAATTGACCTTTTATTTTTGCTATATATATATTGGGTTGGATTTGTATTATAAATAATACAAGGGGTTTGGGTGAGGGGTTACAGGATTGTTTGGTTTGGGGGTGAGGTTGCGGGGGTTTCCCCATGCACATTTTTACTAAAATTCAATCAGTTGTGCAGAAGGTCAATTGTCATCGGTCAATTGTCATTCGGTCAATTCGTATACAACCAAGGTATAGTGGTCTCAAGTGGTTGTGGCACCAGGGCGGTAGATTATGCCTACTGTTATCAATGTTTTCTTGTCAAGAGATACTCGGCTGTGGGTAAAGCTAGTGAGTTTACAGTTATTTTTGCTACCATCTGCATTGTACCTTAGAACCACTAGTATGAGATATTAGCCACCTGAATCTATTTGGATGGTGGCGTGATTGTCTGAATTGCAAAATGGGCATAATATGCCATGGTTTGCATTCTGCATGCAGAAGCTGATGAAATGGAATGCATTCAGAATTTGGTATGGATACATATACAAATAATTCATAAGCGATGGGCTCTTGTGAAACATGGTCGCAAAGAGTGCATGTATGTTTCCAGGTGTATGGAATCTGGAAGACTTCATTGATAGGGATGTTTTTGGTTTCTAGTACTTGTAGTAAGTACTTCAGGAATTTGTGTGGGTCTTCCTGTATGTTTATGGTGAATGTTTCCATTCCCGCACAGTAGTCTAATTCTTGCCTTATACCCGAGATACTGTAGGTGCTGTCAGGATTAATTGTGGCATTTGTATCAAGGATGAGCATTTTCAAACACGACTGGTCTGAGCCGTTTAAGTAAATGTTGTGAACAATTGTTGGCATTGCGCCTCTGTATCCATAGATGGGCATGCAGTTATTTTTCAACCACCGACATTTGTCTCTATACCTTTTAATGGATGTGCAGTTATTTTTGGACTAGACAGTTTTGTGCTTGCATAATTTGATGGACCTGGAGTTGTTCTTTGTTGTTTTAGTGGTATTGCAGGGAGATCTGGCATAGCTTATGTTTTTATTGTTTTTTTTTAAAGGTTTTGTTTTTTTGAAGTACAGGGTACATATCAGATGGGGGTATACAGTGAACACAGCCTGTTGTATTCTAGGATGCAAGGAATGTTAGCGTTGACTTTGCATCAATGTTAACTAGGAATAGACCATTGAGTGCACGGGGACGTGAAAGTGCTACGTAACTCATACCTTCTTTGAAGCCTGCACTTCCAATGTCGATCAGTATGTGATCTAGAGTTAGCAGCTTCAAATGAGACTTTGTAGTATTCTAATTTGGTTTGGTGTTCTACTGGGAGTAGAAGTAGTTGGCGCTGGACGGCAGGAGACTGTACGTGACACTTAGGGGGATTCATCCCGTGACATTTTGTGGCTCTATTTGAATTGAAAATCTAGATATGGAAGATAGTTTCGACTAGCCCTGATTTGAAGAAGACACTTGTGTGTCGAAACACGTGTTATCTGGAAAGGGCAACCTATTAAACACATATACTTTTCACCTAATTTACAATGTGGCGCAGTTTTTAAAGTGTGGAGCTTTCTGTTTACTGTTTTCTCCAAGGGGTTTGGGTTTTGACCCCCTTTTTCTGCCCCACACTCAACTGCGACGCAATTCCAATTTGTACTAGCAACTTGGCGCTTGGGACTATAAGTTGGTACCAAAAAAAAAGCAGAACTTTTTTTACCTCCTACATTGTGGGCAGTTAGACCTGTGGGGGCTGTTACAACAGCTGAATGATTGTTATTTGTTAAGTATTGTATACATTTCCTGATTATTTTAATTAAGAAGGTATTGCCACAACCAGCTTACCCACTTACATACAGAGTAGAGGTTTACCATGTTTACAGCTACATGTTTTAGTTTCATGTTTAAGTCCATGTTCACTTTCTTAAGTGACTTCTAAGTAAATGATGAGTTGTTAATCATTTAGCTGTGATTTCAGCACTGACAGTGTTTTCTACCTCAGTCATGGCCATTTCTGCTTCATTTTGAGTGGTTCTCCAATTGGTTTTTGGTTTCCTAGAAGAGAAGGTTGACTGCTTTTAGGAGTGTCTTTATCGATTAGAGTTTGAATTTCTTCCTCTTCGCGTTCATTGTCCAACATTTGTTTGTATTGTTTAAAATAGGGCCATGTAATAAGGTTTTCTATGTTGTAGAGATTTAAATGATAACTTTACATGATTAATTACACTGGGCTTGGTACGTTTTACTAGGCTTCCTTCACAAGTTCAGACTGAATATTTGCCAGTTGTCTCATCTGGCATAACATGTTTGTCTAGGAGTAGTTTTGTGCTATGTCGTACAAGCCCATGTTTTCCAAAGCAGTGCTTCTATTTAGATAGTATTCGTCAATTAAATTGTGTTTTAAAACGTCCTGTTGGGATCATTTGTGGCTATTGGTTCTATCGCTTGGTAGGATTTCAGTACCCTTTTTCGTGTTGAAGCTGCACCTTAGCGTTTTCAGATTTCCCATATAAGGGTGTTTCTGTTAAACTATCTGAAGCTTCATATACCCGTATTTTCTATGTGATACCATTTTGATAGCAATGCAGTACAATATTTGTGACCCGGTATTGTCAGATATAATGTCATCATAAAGGTCTTTTGGCTCTCTCTTCTCAGCTTTGGTGCAATAGGGTGTGGCATATCTTGTAACTGCAGTGGAATTTTCTGCAATGTATTGAACGTCTATATTTGCATTTCACAAGAGGGCAATTATCCCACTGTAATCATTGATGTACTTGGATGCCTCATCTCTTTTAATGTTGTCTGTGTTTTTAAGAGATTTCCATTTTACACTGTTTGTAACAGAAGACATCAAGCTATTTACTTATCCTTTGGTGGAAACTGGTCTAGGGAAGCCAAAGCAACACTTAGTGCAGTAGGTACCTTGCTTTTTACATCAATGTTGGCTTTAATTGCCACACATGTGTTTAGAAGTGTAGGATTTATGTAAGTGGGTAACTAGGTGTGGTTTCTGAAGGGATATCACAGGTAATATATTATTGAATAAACTGTAAAACAATGGTATCACTGTCATGGCAACATTTGGGAGCATCTTTTATCCAAAAATACATGTGTATGTGTGGCTCTCCTCTGGCTTGATATTCTTTTCTCCAGAAGAAGTGTTCTTCTTCTCCGAGTGGAGGGGAAGTTTTATTGCAGATGAAGTGCAGCATGGCAATGAAGCGATACTTAAAGTATCTTGAAGCATTGACAGGGTCAGGAGAACATAGTTCTCCATGTGTTTTTATGTCTATTCCCTCTTTATTTTGGTTTGCAGTGCATAGGAAGTCATGCAAGTGATCCCATGCATATTCTGCAAAATATAAAGTAGCAAACCATGTGGATGGGCTTAGGTTTCATAGCATATAATGTACATCAGCGTGAATTTGGAACCAGTATTCTTTTGTAGCATGCATACTTGCCAAGAGATTTGTGATACTTGACTGCAAAATGTAATCTTTGTCTTTTATCTTTTGAAGAAGTTGGGTAGCTGACACATGTAAGAAATTGGAGCTTGTTTTTAATGTTTGTGAAACTCCATAACAGAGTTGCTAGTACACTTTCGAACAGGAGGTGGAAAATGTGTTTTACATTTTGTCTGAACCTTCGGTCTTCAGAATACATTTGTAAAGAATGATATTCTGATGCATTCATTTTTGTGGCTCTTTCATCATATATTCCTCCTTTTCCTGGAGGAAAGAGTATATGCTCATTGGAGATCCTTTGGCTTGGCATATTTGATATGTTTCTAATCCATCTTCTGTTGTGTCTTTGGAATGGAGTGGGTGAATTGTATACTTGTCTAAAATGTTGACTGCACTAACAGGATCCACACGTTCAAATTGGCCAGGTTGTGGTGAATCTTCAATTATATGGGTGGTTTCTCTTTGGTTTTCTTCTATGTTTATATTTATGTAATATTCAGTGTTTTGTTTAAGATATTCTGGGGCTTGGCTAACTTTGTTTAAGTCAACTCACGTAGCCACTGGGGGAGCATATTACACACCTTTGCTGCAGCCACTGAGAAAGCACAGCCCCCAACTCTGGAAAGTCTAATCCTAGGAGGCTGCACAGTTTCCAAAGTCTGGGAGAGGAGTGACCTACAAGGTCTATAGGGGCAAAACTTTGTTTGAAGGTACTCTGCCCCTGTTTTGTAGAAAGCTCTTTGAACCAGACACAGCGACTTGAACTTAACACGCTGTTCAACTGGAAGCCAGTGGAGCTGGCAAAGAAGTGGTGTCATATGGGCACCAAACAGGGGATGGAGTACACTCTTGCTGCCATATTCTGAAATAACTGCAGACGGTGGAGCAAGTGTTGTGGGAGGGCTAAATATAGCGTGTTACAGTAATCAGTATTACTGATATACCAAAGTATTACTGATATACCACTGATATACCAAAGAGGATATTCTGGTAGTTCAAAGTACTTTAGATTTTATGACAGTCAACCCTGGTGGTAATAGATTATATTGGAATGCAACATATTTGAAAAGATTTAGTCATTTTTATGCAATGCAATTGACTAAAACGAAGGCAGGTCAACGGCATCAAACTTCTTATCATAATTTAATGCAACTCTTTCAGTATAAAACATACAAATCAAAAGTCATTTCTAGACAAACCACACATGTATTTGATAGGGAAGTGGAAGCCGCGAAAAGGACATTTCATTTAGAAAAACACCAAGCCTGGAGACTGCCGCTAAATAAAAGACATATCGTCCTTACGCAACTAGGCTAAGAACACACAAAGTGGTCTTATTTCAAAATGATAGCTCAAATATGTTGAGTGTGTTAGCAGGAAAGAACACATCACAAATTTGGTCAGTTATCAATCAGACAACTGCAGGCCATCAAATCACTTATCAGTCTACTAATGTGTCAGAACAGGCATGGGTGAAACACTTTACAAATTTATATCTACCATGTTCGAGCCTTGTCCTGAAAAGAGCGCCACAACTAACAGAAACGTTTTCTCTAACATTTGATAAAGATGATATTTTATTTTTCATTAACAAGGCAAGTCCATCACGAGCTCCAGGCCCTGATGTAATTTCGAACTTCATGTTAAAGCAACATCCGGAAATCTGGTCTGAAATATTATATAACATCTTATCAAATATTATTCAGACGCAAGTAATACCTGATTCATGGAGACATTCAATCATACTTCCAATCTATAAAAAAGGTAACAGATCCGAGCCTGCAAGTTATAGACCCATCACCTTTTTGGATGCCCCAGGTAAAATCTTCAATCGTATTGTACTTAGAGATTTGAATAGCGACCCCTTTCAAGCTGGGTTTGTGTCAGGTTTAGGAACAGCACCAAACATTATAACATTGAATATGTTAAAATCTCAGTGTGCAGCCCGGAGTCAACCGCTATACTTGGCATTTATTGACTTCCGCGTTGCATTTGATTCAATTAATTGCAATTTACTTTATCAGAAATTAATTTACTTTGCGTGTCCTTCGTCTCTTACATCTATTGTAAAACAACTTCATACCAACACTTCAATACAAGTCCGGCTCACCATGCAAGGTTTACTCTCTAAAATGATTCGGAGTACCGTGCAGAGTACCAGTCTGCACCAGAGGGAGAGGACGTGTTCTGCTGTGCTGCTGCTTTCTCTACGTGTTCCTTTAAGGAAAACAACCTCCACTGGCTTTAAAAACACTTCTACAGCGCGGAGCGCGCGCAGAGTACCGTGCAGAGTACCAGTCTGCACCAGTCCGCGCCAGACGCGAGCCTCGCCACCGACACCGTTCCTGCCAGTGAGTCCTGCTACAGAGGTGAGAAAGACGACGACTTTTGCCATCGGAAAAACTACTCGAACTGTGACCTGTGTCCTGTGAACTGCGAGCAAATTTGTACTCGATCTACAAAGATCTATAACTACCTCACCTCTGTCCTCCCACTTACCTACGAGCCCCGCTCTCTGTTCCCCCTCGGTGCACAGCGCACGACTCGCCTACACATGGAGGACGACTCCGATTCATGTATCCTTAGAAGTCACGTGAAAAAAAACTCTTCGCTCACGCTGCAACCTCCCACTCTGACAAACTCATTCTTTACGCCCAAAACAAGGATCGCGTCTGAACCCATTCTGGACTGCCAATCTCCCACTACATCGGGAGACCACCGCTTCCTTCCCTCTCAGTCCACATCCGGCAGACCAAACCTCACACTGTCCCCATCTCGATATGAACACACCGGACGAAAAGACAACACACCCTGCCTCTCGCCCATGGAGCGAATTCCGGCTCGTCCGGGGATCGCGATGGAGCTTGATCCGCCTAACGCGCTCGACTCGGAGGTCGGGACACCCACAGCAATAGAGGTTCTCCCCGTCAATGCCTCCCGCCCCGTTACCGCTCCGGCGAGTGACCTTACCGACGAGAGGATCGGAGGATCCGTCGCGGCAGGTCTGAGGGCGGGGGCCAAGGCGGATGTCGACAACTTGATGCCCGCAGGGGAGCCGCACAGCCCACTCAGGGGTCACAGCGAAGAGTCGACTTAACTTCAACCTGTTTCTTCCACTACACTCTCATTTAAAGAGAATATAGAGGGCCAATCAGAAGCACATCCCGGTCTGGCGACCCAGATTTGCAACCCAAACCAGGAATAGCGTCCCAAACAAGGCCCTGCCAAGGCACTTCAGCAAAGCCCAAATGGATCTCCGCCGTCTCTTACTGTCCTGGCCTTGGTCCACAACTATCCGCAGGGAGGACTGTCGGAACAACCCGACACAGCCCCACCTCCATTGCCACTCTCCGCTGTCTCCATCCCCACAGGCTTACTTGCCAACTCTAACCTGTGTCTGCCCGCAGAACCAGCGAACCAGTCTCTGGATCTGGTACAAGCAGAGTCCGTGGGCTATGACTCAGACTCGGAATCCCACACCCACAGTGACACGTCTACATCTAACTCAGTCCAAAACGACAATGATCAACTCAATGCTGCACCTACTTTAATCTCCAAACCAAACTCGGTGATAAACAAGAAAAGACTGCAGTATTCTAAGAGAGGGAAGCCTAAACTCAAACTCCCCCTGTCCCAAGGATCCGGGGACAACTCTATTGTACAAAAAAGAAAGGCAGATCTCAAAACAAAAGAAACTAAATCAACCACAAGCTCGGCCCCATAGTGCCTCTCAAAAAACGGGGTACTGGGAAAAGGCTGCTACCTGTTCCGCTCCTCTCCAACGCTCTGTTGAATTTCTTTAAAACACAAGGAAAGCGCAAACTATCCAACGATTCCGAGTTGTCGGATGCAGAAATTCTTGAGGCACTGGAAGAGACTCCTCCATCAGACAAATGCAGAAAAACACAACTGACCAAATCCACAAACGTGCTGACCACAGAACACTTGCCTTGTTCAGCCACTGAGGAACCTAGCTCAAAGACAGTGCCCTGCAATCATTCAGAAGCTCCGGTCAAAATAGCTGACACGCCAGCACAACATCTGCAAGTAACACGCACAGACCCTGTGCCCACCGCCCAACTAGACCTTCCAATTACGGTTCCCACAGAACAATCCCTACTTAAAGTGGGCAAGACAGACGCACTGGTCATCACAAGACCAATCAACCACCCAGAAGCCCCAGGCCTGAAGCCAACAAACCCAGAGGTTTCTACAATTAGTAAAAGAACCGAAACATCGCTAACAGAAGCACAAACGCACCAGCATGGAATGCTGGACATATTTGAACTACTTCAGCCCAAAGTATAACCTGTGCATAAAGGAATGAGCCCGCAACCGGGTCCAAAGCTCACACATCGACACCCAACGCCCGCCTGCACCTTCCTATCCAACGGATCTTCTACCACAATCAGCATCAAGACGCGGCCCCTGGAACTCTTCGCCAAGGATCGCTAACTTACCAGAGGCAGCCGCTACTACTCCAGGACGGCGGCACTCAGTCTCGAGCACTTTACCAACAGGCAGCAGAGAACTCTCCCCAAAAAAGGGTTGCACAACTGAATCTCAAAAACCTACACTAAAAGATTCGCCACATAATAAGAAAGACATGACCACGATAATGTCAGCCATAACAATTGCCATGGCGCCTTTCTGCAAACTCTACGAAGCCATAGGTGACGCTTCAAAAGACAACACTGCTACTCTGGCAATCATCCAATCCAAGCTGTCCTATCTGGAAGGCTTTATCACGGCCATTGACCTGAAATACAACATCTCAGAAAGGAAAAGAGACAGAATCGACCTCGACGCGGAACACGGCCCGGCCATCCAAAGCTCAAAACTCGTGTCACTGAGGCCGCAAGAATCAAAATCAACTCAGACTCTTAGACCAAAAGAGAATGACGACATTGCTTCTATTTTTCTCAGCAAAAACAAACCGGCTCCAACTCCGAACAGAGCATCCACGAAGATCGATGCCACGACCACCAACAACGTGGACCTATTGCATAACCAGGAGCCGGGGAAAAAAGCTCTTAAACTTGCAGAGAAGGAGCAAGAAAACCCTCCAACGCGACACCTCCTGAACGCGAACTACCCATCGCTCACAAGGAATACTGCAACAACACATGATAACGCTGTTATAGAACCACTGCAAACGTCTGCCGCCGACGCTATAGACCTAAATCACTCACCCAAAACTGCCAGGGAATTCTCAGACTCCAGCCCTCTAAGCAACCTCTCTCAGCATCCTGATCCAGAGACCCACACAGCCTCCGGGCACTTGGAGGACAATCCACAAAAGGAAGCAAGACGGCCCTCAACTCCCACGGAGAAGAGAACAACCCATCTACCCTCAAGAACCCAAAAAAGGGATGGCCCTCCAAGCCAACAACCCAGGAAAGATGAAGCCCACCTCCTATCCACACAAATTCCTTCAGCGAACAAATGCTCCAAAACCCAAATAACTGACTCTGCACAAGGAAACTCGTTGTCACACCATACGACACCACACAGAGCCACAGGAAATACTAAAGCCTATGTCAAAAATGTCAAAACCACTCGCATATTCAAAATTGAACAGTCCTCAAACAGAGGCAAATACATGGTTCTCAATCGCAGAACGGTGCTACAGATCATAGCATCCACATCTGAGCTAATGAACTTGAAAACGGACGATTTCACACTAATTGAGCCCTACTATAGAGACAACAAGGCGAAAGCGTATCTCCACATTAAATCAGACGCAATTCAACAGTTAACTCGGAAAGTCGAATTTGAACTAAAAGCAGCCGGATTTCTTCTATCCGAGATTAAAAGCTCAGCTCCATCACCTAAGAAAGGAATCCAGGAAGAGAACATAGTCAGCAAAAGCAAAGATAAGACAACCTCACCAGACCACCACCACACTCGAAAAGCGGAGTTAAGAGCCCATTTCCGGGTGAGTCCAGACAGGGAACCCGCCCGTCATGACGAAGACAGTAAATCACCCAGAAGAACTGACCCGATATCCTCCACGAGGAGACTAGGAGTGTCCGTCCGCCGAAATTACCCGACTGATGATTCGGAGCGCTTTTCACCTCGAGACTCTCGACACAGAAGTAGGCACAGCCTGCCCCAACAGTCTTTCACGAGACACCATGACCCGCAAAGAAGCGAGAGGAAACGAGAGCATTCCCCGCAACAAAGAAGACTCAACAGCTACAGAAATCGCAGGAAGCAATCACCATCTCATAGAGTTCCGGAAACATCGGCCCACTTAAACAAAGATTTGTCGGCAGGCGGCCCATGGAACTGGCTAAAAGGAGCGTTAACCGCCAATCGAAGCAGATAGCAACTACCCACCGTAGCCAGTACACCTTCCCTAACAAAGACACTGTCACTGGCCTTGTGGAACACCAGAGGCCATGCCCACTTAACCGACGCCAATAGTGAGGACCTGGGCCGCTTTGACATCCTTTGTCTCCAAGAGACATGGCTCCTAGAAAAACCATCCATGGATGGATTCGAGATCGAGACTTCCCCGGCGGTCAGGGGCCTACTAGGCTGCCCCTCAGCTGGCCTACTCATTGCTGTAAAAACAGGCCACAATCTAAAAATTGTCAAAACCATCGTGAGATCCTACGGGATACTGGCATCACTCATTGAATGGACCCACTTCACGGAATCACCAAAGCAATGGTCAGTGACCTCGCTGGCAATAGTCACGGTGTACTGGAACCCTCAAAGAACGTCGTCCATGGCCTTCTGTCAATCAATGGCTGAAACAATCAACAAAATCGTAATCGAGTGCAAAACCGTCCACCTCTTAATATGCGGTGACCTGAACGCTAATTGCCGCCATCCGAAAGAAGTTCCGTCGCAATCGCCAGCTGCTGCGTCAATGGATTCAAGAGGACAGGCCTGGATGACACTGATGTCGGCCAGGAACATACATAACGCAGCAAAGACTGGCTCCCGCAAATCCCAACCTGGGAAAGAGGTATGTAAGGATATTTGGCGTGTTACAGCACAGAGTACAGCACTACTTTTTTGCAGCACCACCACAAGGGTGCGGTGCATTGCTATATGTGTTACCAGATTAACAAGGAAAGACATGCTATTCAGTCAAAAACGATTTTAACATATAAGATGCAAATCTATTTTTACAGTTAAAAGCACACGTGCACATTCAAAAATGCACACTATTTTTCACCTGAAATGCCTATGGTGCGAGAGACACATTTGAAAATAATAACTAACGTTACTTATAACTAACCTGACTAATGAAACATAATCCACTAATAAAAATGTGTCTCCACTGCAGAATTAGGCCTATTCTGAAAGTGAACTTTTAAACGCACATCCATTTTTTTTTCTCTGCTGCCCTGTCCACATAATTACAGGAAGCAAAAGAGCTCGAAAGAACAGGAAATCAGTTGGTTACAAAGTATTACTATAAAAATGAGCCATTGTGTAGAGAAGGAGGAGATGGCATGATTGATTCTGATTGGAGCAGCGTCATAGCAAGTATCATGCTAGAGGGAGTGATCAGAGTTTTGCTGGGGGGAGTTTGAGGAGGGAGAAGGGCAGTCAAGATTTGGCAGAGCTGGGAGAAGGACCTTTTTCCTGGTTGGAGCATTCCTATCTGCAAAAGCTGAGAATTCCAGGCAATGACCCCGGTTTGAGAAGGAAAGGCGCTCCTTTTCACTGGGGTTAATCTTCAAGGGAGCCACATTCAGAAAGAGAACAGCTAAAGAAAACTTGACTGAACAGATAAGGTAATTACATAAGTGTGGGAGCTGAGTGTGTATGAGAATGTTCAGTCAGAGTAGGAAAGAAGATTCCGGTGCCTTAATCACACGTTAATGTTGCAAATTGTGTTCTGTTCTCCGCCATTTTTTTTTTTCAGTGTATCACAGACAATGCTGTTACTGTGCTATTTTATTTATTTCTGTAAAGAGTGAGATCGTGTTTAAATGCAACTTTTATAATACAGAAAAATATTTGAAAGCAGACGGGTGGTGTGTCTTATATTTACCAATACAGTGCTGATGATGAGGGGAGATTTTTAAACAATGCAATTGTCATTTTAAGACAGATGTGTGCATGATCATATTCAGTATGGACAGTTGAGAGTGATTGTTTGTAGCATAGCTCGTTGGAGGTACATGAGCCAACGGGAAGAGGGACTCTCTGAACATAGTTCCCTACCGTATATAAGGTAGTGGAAATTACCACAAAATTACCACATATAGCTCTCTGTCGTAAATAAGTCAGTGAGATCGCCCATGGTGGCACACTAACACTAACACTGAAAATGTGGTATTCCTGAAATGTAGGTCTGAGGTCTCTCTAGTGATTACACGAAAAATCTAAGCAAAGATAAGGGATTCTGGACATTGGGGCCACAAATAAAACAAGGGAATTATGCTCACCAAAATACCACCAACCACGCATACCAACCACGCATACCAAATATGCATGTCTGGGTGCTGAAATAATGCATGTCCACTGTATTATTGTTGCACATGGCCCAATCTGAATACAAGGAGTGATTATTGCTAAGTTATTTTTCGGCGGTAATAAAATACCGTCAGGCCCCAAATCTCCACAAAATACCCTACAGGTTCTTCAAAGGCTACGTTGGACTACATCTTCATTTCTGAACCGATGTGCCCAGAGATCGAAAACTTCAAGGTTTCCAAAACGCTCCAGAGCGATCACAACATGCTCAGCGTCATCTGGTCTTCTGTTTCTCAAGAACCCAGCAACTACAAATCGTCGGTAGAGGTAAACCCCCAACAAACTCGTCTACGCTTGACAGCGGCCAGTGTCAGAGCCATGACCAAGCAATACGCTACAACCTGGGCCGATCCAACAACGGCTGAGTCACTGTTGAGACCCAACTACATTCCGCTTCTGCCCAACCACAAGTCCATCCAGAAAAAGAGAAACAAACCTCCCACCACTTTCAACCACACCTACGACAAACTCATAGCGGATAACAAAAAGGCTCTGAGGAAATTGAAACGTACTGCAAAAGCTGGGCACTTTGGGCAAAAGAAAACAAAACCTACAAAGCATGGATAAGATTGCGAAGAGCCACTATGTACCAAAACGACGCAGAAACCATGATGAGAACACTGGCGTCAAAAAAATCTGCCGACTTCTGGGCCCTGATCAACACCGTGCAAGGCAACACCCGAGCAAACATGATCAATGCGGTTCCGGCAGCCTCCTGGGTACACTTCTTCACAAAGCTCTTCGCTACTCCTGCTTTGAACATGACCCAAGAGCCGGAATTCAACAGGACCCCCTGGGTTGATCTTTCCACGAAAGCTGACATCTACGAGGGGATTCAGAAGCTTAAATCATCCAGAGCTCCGGGACCTGACGGGCTCACGAACATTGACCTAAAAATAAAACATTGATGAGTGGACAGAGTTTATCAGTCTTCTGTTTACACACTGTAGAATCAGCAGAATGATACCATTGTCGTGGACAGAAGCCACCCTGATTCCAATCTTCAAAAAGGGAAGCAGAGAAGACCCGGCAAACTACAGGCCTATAGCCCTACTTGACATCATGGGCAAACTGTTTGCCACTCTCCTCCTCGACCACTTTCGTCGATGGGCCAAATCCGCCCCATGCGAAGATCAATTCCAGATGGGCTTTAAGAAGAACGGTGGGACAGCAGTCAACATCCTAATCCTCAGCATTCTAAAGGCTAAGATAAAGCAGGGTGCTCCAACTGTCTATGCAGCATTTATAGACCTGTCACAGGCCTTCGACAGAGTCGATAGAACGCGCCTATGGAAAAAGCTTCAAGGATGGAGCTGCCCAGACGAAATCCTCCAACCGATCAAAGCTCTCCACTCGAAGACATCCATACGTGTCGCTTGAACAACCAAGGCTCTCTCACCAAAGAAATTCCATCAGAAAGAGGAGTGAAACAAGGATGCCCGCTGGCGCTGGCCCTCTTTGTTGCTTTCCTGGGAGACTTTCAAAAATATGAAGTGACGGTCCGCAGCTTTCCTCCGAAGCTGGGCAACACCGTCCTGTCTCGTATTCTCTATCCGGACGACATGATCCTTCTAGACCAGACACAAATAGGCCTTCAACGCCAGCTAGATAACCTGGCAGAGTGCATGGCCGTCAATAACCTTACAATAAACAACAGTAAGACAAAAATCATGATACTGGCCAAGAAGCGCCAGCCGAAGAAATCAGCGCATTCATGGTCAGTGAATAATTGCAGCATTGAAGTCGTCCCACATTTCAAATACTTGGGAGTCTATATCGACGGGTCTCCAAAGGAGACAAAAATGCAACTGCATCTCTGGGAGAAAGTAAAAAACCTAACCTCGCAAATGAAGATGATTGACCGCAAATTCGGCAAATTCTCTTGGACGCCCGTCATCAATTTCTGCAAAGGCAAAGTAGTCCCTGCACTAACCTACGGCATGGACGCCACCATTAACATGCCTAGTTCAATATGGTCTAAGCTGGAAGGCTACATCTGGAAGACAACTTTGGGTCTTCCGAATTCCATCCCGATCGCAGCCATCAGAAGAGACCTGGGCCTACTCTCGCTGGGTGCAACGGTCAGCCTTGCCTCCATGGCTATCTTCAGAAAGACCCTTATTCAAGACGGTCTCCCAATCTTTAACATCATCAACAAAGAACTGGAATCAACTAAATGCTTGGAGATCAAGAAGTGGATCGCCTGCCAAGCAAACAATCTGGAACAAGTGGCATGTTCTACAGAGGACCTGAAAACCAACCCACAAAGAGTGTCTTAAAAATTGAAAAATCAAGATTGGATCACCACAGCCGACCAAACCAGAGCGATCAAATTCTTAAAGCATCTGCCACCGACATTCAACCGGCTCAACTGCCCACTGGCCTACTGTGTAAAATTTCCAAACAGAAATCTTCGAACATACTTCCTAAGAGCAAGGCTTAACTGGCTCCACACCAGAGAAATCATGGCGATAAGAAGTCTGGCCGCGGCAACCACATGCAGATTATGTCAATCCGACGACGCAATCGAGACAATTCGCCATCTTCTGCTAAACTGCCACACTCTCAACGCAGAACGTGTAGCCTATTTGGAACCCTTATGGGTCAATTCAGTGTTGGTGGAGGAAGACACGTGGCGGTGCCGTCTCATCCTGGGTGAAAAAACACGCTGGGCTGTAGCAGCATGCAAACTACTGGAAGTTGCCTTCACAAAAATAAAGGCGATAGAATCTTCTCACTAGGCAGGCGAAAACACGGCCTCTCACTGAGACAGACAGCACCTCCTCTGGTGTAGCAAGGTCTGACCTTCGGACCCACAGTCACATTCAGTTTTTCTGGGCCTGACCAGTCCGGTCAACCCGTAAAGGACCCTAACTTCTTGCAACGGATTGTGCGAGCTGGCGTATTCACACGAAAGCAGAAGCACACGCGGCTAGCCCGGATTCTGATCATCCTTGGATTCTGATCAGCCTTTTAAAAATCATTGTCTCTTATGATTATTCACAAGTAAATAATAAAAAAAAAAAATATTCTTACAGGGCGAGGACTTAAGCAAGGTTGTATCCTCGCTTCTTTTTTGTTCAATTTGTTCATCCTTGATCTTGGTGAATCTTTTGCAGACATCATTAGTGATGCTCCAAAACTGGGCCATCAACGTATATCCTAGATGTTGTACACGGACGACTTAGTCCTTTTGTCACAGACACCAAGTGGGTTACAAAACTTATTGGACAAGTTATCCACTTACTCTTCAGTAAATAACCTTATCATTAATTTAGAGAAAAGACAAGTTGTTGTCTGTCAAAAAATCAAAAACACTTCCCATGGGAAAAAATATAAGTGGCATCTACACAATGTTGCATTAATGAATGTTGCAAATTATAAATATTTAGGCTTAACTATCTACAACACCACTAGCGAAACTGCCTATATTGCCTCCTTGAATTCAAAACTGAATACATTGAAATCTCAGGCTAACATACTAGTGTATAAGTATGGTAAATTTTCATACAGTCACATCATGGCGTTTTATCAAGCAAAAGTGGTGCCAATTTTACTGTATGGGGTTGATGCTAAAATGCCAATGAAGAGTAACATATGGGATCTATGCAAAGCACGATTCTGGAGGTTCGTTTTAAAACTTCTTAAATGTACTCCTCTTCCCATGATCCGCTTTGAATTGGGTTTGGTTTTGCTATTTACACAATCATTGTGGAAGTTGTGTGCCTTATTCAGAAAATGTTTATTGGGACTGACAAACAATAATATCTTAAGCACAGTTGCGTACCATCTTGCAGGTTCATCAACTTTCTTTGTATCTAAATGACGTACTTCTATGTTGAATGCTCTAGCTGATGCATCCATATCTCTTGATACACTGTTAACGACCGAGCCAAGTTAAAGCTATTCCAGTATGATTGGATATGCAACACCGCCAAATGCTGCATTTACAAGGACTTTAATGAACAGTGGTTCGGGCCAAAAACACTACGGACAATGGCAGATTATCTGGCTAAATCCCCCTCGCTGATCATTAGGCATTTATATCTGCGGTTTAGGTTTAATCTTCTACCGACAATGGAAATACTGGTGAGGAGAGGCCTTGCTCCTAAGGAATCAATTTATTGGCGATTTTGTCATAACATGAATTCTTGTGAAACTCTGCAGCACTTAATAGTGAGCTGCCCTGCTTTAATCTCAATAAGGAATACCCATTTTACTAACCTATTATGTGCTTATACCCAATGGACGAAAATGAAATATGGATTATATTATTCAGAAGCAGGTAATTAGGAATCAGAGTGGCAATAACGCAATGTTTAAGCACCATTTTACCAATATTTAATATTTAACCATTTTGATCTATGTATCTTACATTTCTGGACTAATCTTATCTCCTTATTGTTATCTTAAATTGCATATTAGTATGTTTAAATATGTGTTTCATGAACTAAATGTTTTGGTAATTGAAATTGGAAAAAAAAATCTTTTTAGATCGTAATTGTTTCTATATTGTTGTATTTGAAAGGTTGATTTTATCAGCCAAACCAAATAAATTAAAATAAAATAGTTTAGGCTATGTAACTGGAATATCTCTGCAGTTTGCAATGAAAGATACTTTCAGAAGGCTAATGGGACTATTTCCAGCCACAAAGATAATTTTTTCATGGATTACTCAAAGGCTAATGTGGAAAAGATCAAACTTGTTTTGTCCACAAATTGAAAAAGCGATGCAAAATGCGAATAAAGCTGCATGTGTTTTTTTTACAAGATGTAGGAATGCCATTTTTCCACAATGAGAAAATAAAACATGATGGAGAGAATTTTTTTTCGGAGAGATGGAGTTCATTTAACAGATGTTGGAAATTAGATTTTTCTTTCCAGTGCTTAGAATGGTTAGAAACATTTTTTGCAGAAGAAAGAAGATTATGTAGAAAAACATGTGATAGTAGCAGAAATAAAAAGAAAACATAAAATAGGTTGTAAAAGAAAGAAATGGCTCTTTTCAGAGCCACCACTATGTTAAGGAATAAATAAGCAAAGTGAAGTTAAAATACACCTGTTTTAATGTAGATTAGTCTGCAGACTGATAAACTGTCCGTGGACTGAATAGGGCCAGAAAAGGTCTTTAGAAAGTTATGGTGTTGGGTAGTGTAATGTGTATGGGAGTGTAAAAGCCTTACCGTGCACGTTACACTTTATGATTTTTTTTGTATGATAGAGAAAGTATTTGGGCCAGAACATTATTTCTGTCCTTTTTTTTTTATACCTAGTATATGTAAGCTCCATTATTTAATTCATTAGCATAGAACATAATGCTAAAGAAAATGTTGAAGAATCGTTTTCCCTCTAACTACTTTACCGAAAAAATGTAAACTCTATAAGATTACGGTTTTTGTTAGCTCTATTTTTTAATTGTGAAAGGCAGCTCCCAATGGACCTGTTTTTTTATTATTATTTGTTTTACTGGTACAGTGGCAGAGGGAAAGGAGGGAAGGGGCACCAACCACTGATAAGGAGGGACAGGTGGACAGAGGAAGATGTTTGGCCTGACCTTAAATGTAAGGTAGGGGGCAGTGTTTCTAGAGCTCCTTTACAGCAGCCTCGAAGACATTCCAAAGCTGCTCCCCCTACAGAGCACTGCGATGTAGTACATACAGAAAATGTTGTCCTTGAAAGAAAAAGATCAACAGCCTCTTGTATGGCCTGGGTCGCAGCAGGAGGAATCCTCTGCCCCAGAGCAGTATATTGTGTGGTGGCAGGAGCAGTCGAGGAAGATGGGGTAGAGGAGGTAAGTCTACTACCTGAGAAAGGAACAGCCTTTCTCAGAGCACCCCGGTGGAATACGTGGGTGTGGCGGTGCATAGAGGTAGTACCAATGGGGTACTGTCCATGTTGGCTGCCACTGAGTGTGGCTCTACTGTGGCCTTTGGCTCCACTCATACAGTGGCAGAAAAACACTACACCTATGATTCCTTGAGGGTGCTTGTGATAGCTACCTCCTCTACTTCATCTTAATCTTCCCCCTCATATGCTTCAGTGTCCATGTTCCCCTGTCCATGTTCTCCAGGTGGTGGTGTTGGTGGTAGGGACACTGGGGAGGAGGGATGGGCATAGCCATGAAAGATGCCAAAACAGGCAGCTCTCCAAAGCAGGTGCTCTCAGGATCTCTGCCACATTGAGAATGACTAAAGGTAATTGATGAGTCCCTTCAGAGGAACTTTCCGCAGACCTTTCTCTTGTCCGCGGACTCAGGAGATAAAAACAGGACTTGGTAAGTTGTGAAAAGTTGAGAGATCAACTAAGAACGGCAATAGGAGGTTTGGAAGGGTAAACTTTCACCTTCAAACTTCATAGATTGGCCAAAACTGCGGTTTCAAAATGTCCATAATACACGGACACCATTCACAGACACGTCATCACAGCGCACGGGTGCAGTCGTGTGGTGAGGTTCACAAGTGTCCACAATGTCATTATTCATCGGCGATGGAAAATCTGTGCAAAAAGTTGTAGAAAGTTGGCAGAGTGTTAAGAATGTTGCTTAGGGGGTGGGGAAAGGTAAAGTTTTAGTTTTAAACTTCTCACATTGGCTGAAAATACAGTTTCAAAATTGCTGCGAAGTCCGGACTCCGTCATTATGTTACATGATGACATCAAAGGACATTTTAGGTGTTTTACCCTCTATCTAGGTGAACTGGATGGACCCCAGCTGGCCCATAAGACTGGGGGTCTCCAAACAGCCCTTTAAGATGAGCAGCACCACCCTCGAGATAGATGGGCATGCAGATTTGTATTCTGACACCAAATAATAATGACAACTCAATAGTTTGGCAAAGGGAGTCCATTTAATGACAAGTACAAAAAACGGGGTGTTCAATGAACATCAACAACCGCACGATCTTCCTTCTCGTTTAAACTCCAATTAACTTCAGAAAAAACACAGCATTTATACCAAAAACTCGTCATCATTGGCGTGTAATCTTAAAAACCTAACATGCAACTTGATTGGTTATTGGAAGGTAACTATATCTGAATATGGTAACGGGGAGAGGGGATTGCATAATCAATATTAGGTGGGGCAACTAAGCCCTTCCTTCAAACTGGCCACTGTAAACGTCACTAAAAGTACGATGTCCCATTGGCTTTAGTCTCGATAGGACCCTAGATTACATGGTCCACTATGATTGGGTTGGCACCGATCCCACACATAATATTCCACTTGCATTTAGCAGCATGCAGAATAATTAGCCAGGTGCAGGGAGTAAGGCTGCACCCCAGCTTCCCTCCAACTATTTTACAACCATTCATCACCTCAGTGGTCGTGTGTCAATTACTGCTTTGAGTTTGGCCTTGAGTCTGCTTCTTGGTCTGAGAAAGTTAAGGAGTATGGGTACGGCAAGGCTCCATGCATAGGTGTGAAAGTCTCATCCCTTTCTGCCTGCCTTGCCACGTGATTAGGATACCATGAAATCGGCCTCTTCTTCATGCATTTTAGTGTATTTGATTTAGTTCTGCCAATCGTCTACCATCTGCAGCTTATCTCGACTTTTCTGAAGAGAATACTCTGCTCCTTTTCTTCTTAATTGTATCTATTGATGGCCTATTCCAGCCTGATACGACCTTGGCTTCTTTGCATGAATACCTTCAGCTGGGTTTCTCTCCATCTTAATCTTGATTTGTTTGCTGCGGCACTCTCCTCTTGAAACCATGTGCTTAGTGCATTTTCAGTCATCTATAAAGTGCTTTTGAGGTAGATATATGTATAGTTGGCGCTTGCCACAATCTATTTTACTACTAAGCGAAAGCAAGCTTCACGATTTCTTTGCTTCTTGGGGTTTCTTGCATCTGTACACGTTTAAACTGGATTCATGTCTTCATCGTGCATATGGCAAAAGTTTCTTCTTCTTGAAATCAACTGTTTCACCTTAGGCTCAAGATGTCACTTATTCATAGTATTTTGTCTCTTTGTCAGTATTCTCAGGTCATTATACCTTCTATATGTGCATCAGTCTGGTTTCTTATGATGTCACCATTCGTCTTCCTTTAGTATCTTCTTGGTATTTCATTCTGTAAATATGGTCTTCTCAATGGGTACCTTATTGTATAGATGTTTTAGGTGTCGGTACTTCACTAGGTGCTGTTACTCTGATAGGAACTGGGAAGAGCCCAACTTCGGCTCTCTGCTGGTTTATCAGTTCTCCATACTTCACATATTTTGGCGTGAACGTTCCTGGCACTTTGAAGGGTGTGGCTGGAGTGCGGATGATGCCTGGCACTTCCTCTTCATAGGTGTTACTGCATTTACTGTTGTGCCCCCATTTTAGGCGTTTATCCCTCTATCCATGTGTTGCAAATGTAGGTTTACTGCATTGACTGGTGTGCCCCCATTTTAGGCGTTTCTCGCACTATCCAGGTATCCCAATTCTAGGTGTTTCTGTCTCTACACTTAAATCTCAGACCCTACTCCCACACCTGATCCCAGCTGCACCATCCATACGTGTGTGATCTCCCAATTAAGGATTAATCCTCCACACAAGATATACACCATCCCACACACTGCCCAAATCAGAGTCACACACTAGCACACCAGTATGCTCAACAATATCCATTAGACCCAACCCGACCCTCCCTAATGCAGCAGCGCACTGTGATGAATTGCAAATTGGAATAAGGTAGAAACTGCATCACCAACCCCAATACAGGAAATCTGGCAGAGTTGCATGAAGAAACATCCCTTCCATGGATGGATGCCATGGTTCCCAATGGAATAGAGCAAGTTAGACAAGGAAGAGGGGGGACCAAATAGAAAGGTTGGATATATGTGACAGGTCAAGAGTTTTACTCTGTCAAAGAGGCTGGGAACACAGCTCAACCTGTGGTAGGCAGTTACCCAGGAATACCAGAGGCAGACCTACCCCACAAATTGGCTGTGTATGTTGAAGGGAAATCTCCAGTATGCATACAGGCACACATGTACATTAATAGCTCTGTCCCAATGCCTATCAACATATGTCCTGGTGAGGTCTCTTTTTCTATTGTTTCAGATGGTTCCGTAAAATGTCAGCTAAAGGCCTGCACCAGACTCCTCAGAGGCCCGGGATTGATTGTCAATCTGAAATTGGTTAGGGACTGCAAAGGTATAGGGCAGACCCAGGGACACTTCCCAAACACAATTTGAACAGTGACTCACCAAGGACAGGAGAGAACCAGGGAGCAAACAACCCCTCTGACTGCATGGCTGGCTGAAGTAAAATGGCAACAGAAAATGGGGTAGGACTAGAGGGCTGTTTCAAGATTTGAGGGGGGTAACTTGGACAGTGATTATCCCGGGAAATCAGCTGATTTGAGCGCTAATGGGAGCAAAGGGATGCTTCTAAGCAGGAAGTGGAGGCTTTAAAAACCCAGCAGAGTAGGCTGAGAGTGAGCAATGTGTGTGAGAGGTGAGTGAGAAGGTGCAGAAGGACCCACATCTAAAAAAGGAGCATGTATCAGCTGTAGAACTTTGAGGTCTAGGAGGAGATTTTGGAGTGTTTACAGAGAAAGAAGGTACGGTGTTGGGGTACGAAAGGGTCCAATTGTGTGTAAGTGATGGAATGGTTGGAGAGAATTTTGAGGAACAGTAGGAGGCAGGATGAGTATAAGTGAGAGAGTACTTGCAGATAATTTTGGAAGGAGAGTAAGAGGTGGATAGAGAATAGGAGATAGGTAGGAGAGAAAAGTGAGAGGTGGGTTGGGAAGGAGAGTAAAGCCAGAGAGGAGACGAGCGAAAGAGAGCTAAAACCAGGAAACAGAGGGTAGTGAGAAGGGAGATTAAAGAAAAGATTAGTTGGAGGATGGAGACAGGAGAAGGGGGAGAGAGTGGTAAGACCAGGAATGGAGTGTGGAGAGAGAGAGGACAGTGGAAAAGAGAGGGAAGAGGCAAGTGAGGAAAAGGTTAAGAGGCAGTAATCAGAGGGGCACATTTGTGTGGCTAATGGAGTAGTGGCACCATCGAGCCGCTCGCCTGAGGTGGCAGGAAAAAATAAGTGAAGTACATGCACGCAGGTCTCCCAAAAGTGCCTTACTGGTGAGGTGAACCCCTGCAGCACAATCTGGAGGAACATTGTAGGTCCCGACACGCGGATCAGGAAGATATGTGATGGAGAAGAAGGCTCAGTGTGGTGATGCTACTGCCAGAAAATGGCACAGTGGGCCAGAGAGGGTGACCGGAGCCACTGGAGGACAACACAGTAGAACAAAGGAAGGCTGGGAGTGGAAATTAGTACTTGTACCAAAAATCAGAGCAGGAACAAGAGGGAAAAGCACTGAGCGGAGGCATCATAGCGTGCGCCCCTCATACCCCTTCATCACCACCCTCTGCTTTCACCAATTTACTGCCGTTCAGCTTGGATCAGAGAAGAGAGACTGTCAGGACTGGGGGCTCACCAAGGCATTACATGTAAAGAAAGTCTATGTAAGGACACACACACAGGGTTCCAGGGAATAGATTGGGACTGTGAGGAGGTGCACCTATGAAAGGACTCTGTGAGGAGGACGAGGAGGAATAGAACAGCAGGCACACAACCCACACAGCCTAACAAACTTCAAGGCAGCCTACAAGAGGGGCACATAAGCAGCATCATAGAATGTTGAGGGACAAAGACAAGAAGACAAGCAGTCAAACAAAGATGAAGACCTGTGAAGACCTGCTCTCCAACCTTGACTCTAACACCCCTTGCATCCTCATCCTGCTTGATCTCTCCTCAACCTTTGACACTGTCAACCATGGCATCCTGCTCAACTGTCTCCGTGATAACCTGGGTATCACTGGTCAGGCTCTGGTTTGGCTGACTTCTTTCCTCTCTGACCGACCCTCCCAGGTCCAACTTGGGTCCTTCCTCTCTGCTATCTTTTTCTCTACCTGTGGTGTCCCCCATGGGTCTAACCTCTCTCCCTGGTTGTTCAGCCAATACCTGGCACTCCTTGCCCACCACATCGCCCCTCTCTGCCCCAACTTTCAGTGCTGTGCAGATAACACCCAGCTCATCTTCAGGCTACCCTCGGCCTCTTCCTCTCCTTCCCTCATCTCTGACTGTCTGTCTGCTATCCAGGAGTGGTGTGCCGCCAATGACCTCTGCCTTAATTCCAGTAAGCCTGAGATTCTCCTCATCGGCACACCTGCTCCCTCCTTTCCTATAGCTCTATGGCCGGCCTCTCTTGGCCCTCTTCCTGCTCCCATCTGCAAGGCAAAAAACATCAGGGTCATCTTCGACTCCAAACTCTCCTTCTCTCCTCACATCTCTGACGATTATAAGAAGTCACATTGCCAGCTGCACCTCCTCAGAGGTATTCTTCCTTTCCTCTGCTTCCCCCAGAAGCTCACTGTCTCCAGAGCTCTGGTTCTCTCTAGGCTGGACTATTGCAACAGCCTCTTTCTAAATCTGCCTGCCTCTACTCTCCGCCCTCTGCAACTTATCCAGAACAGGACTGCGAGACTTGTCCCTGGCTTCAAGCCCAGGGATCGTATCTCTGCAGGACTGAAGTCTCTGCACTGGCTCCCATTGGCTGCGAGGATTAAGTTCAAAACCCTCTGCATCGTCCACAAGGCCTCCTGGGGCCTCAATACCTTCAACTCTCTCTTACTAAAAATCTTACTTCTCGAGATCTTTGATCATACACCTTCAACTCCCTCAGGGTCAGTCGCTTCTCCAAGCAATGAGTTGGTGGTAGATCTCTTTCTTCGGCTGGTGCCTCCTTCTGGAACAGCCTCCCTGCCTCCCTTAAAAGATCAGAATCAACGCAACTGAGGCACTGATGGACAGGGGACTCTCCGACACACAAGCCACTCAACAAATCCTGTGGGACATTCACAAGGCTAGGACACAGCCGGAACATAGAATTGACACAGTGCGTCTAGATGTTGGACTCCTGAGGCAATACCTTCAAAAGGTGTCCTCGAGGGTGCGAGAAGACCGCATATCAGCGGTGGGAGATGTAGTGACCCCCATGAAGTGGGACATGCAGGTTCTACTAAATAAATGCAGATGGAAGATAGAATTGATGATAAAGAAGGAAGATCAAGGCACAGTAATCTATGCCTGAGTGGGCTACTGGAGAGGACTGATGGCCTCTCCATGGAACTGTTTCTAGAAGAATGGATACAGAAGTGGATAGGACCACACAGTCTGTCAAAATTCTTGCTCTATCGAAAGGGCAAATAGAGTACCAAGTAAGGATCATTGCAAAGCTACTAAGCTACCGTGACATGGACTTGATCCTACAAGCGGTAATGAGGAAGGGAACACTGGGATAGAATGGAGCAACAATCGCTATTTACCCAGACTTCATTAAGGCAGTTCAGAAAGTGAGACAATCATTTCACGTGGTACACAGAAAGCTGACTGAAAAAGACATAAAATAGGCCACAATCTACCCCGCAACTCTTACTGTATGCAGAACAAAGGGAGTGCATTTCTTCACAGATCCAGCGGAGGCTTGGGACTGGGCTGAAGTACTCAGCATACAACAAAGAAAACAACCCATAGGCAAAGCAGCAGCTGCAGTTATGGACTTGGCCCCCAGAAAGGGAGAAGGTGCATTTGAAGGTAGAACGCTGCCATAACAGCTTTTGTATTTAATTTCAAATTGTTGTATTCTTGAGGAATAGCATTTGGATTTAGCTTAGAAGTGCACGAATAGCTGAATTCAATCTGAAGCCTGCCTTTGTTAGCTGAGAGGACCCAGCAACGTTACCCATGTAGGCTGTGCATTCTTTAAAGTAGCCCTGTAACTTCTCTGCTTGGAATTTTTACTCTATCACTGTTAAACCATATGTGTTTATTTAGATCTACTTTCATGTATCAGCACTTGCAGGGCACAGTGTGTGAAGTAAACATCATGCCAGATAACATCATAGGCACTTTGTGTTGGTAACCTACTTAGACTTTGGGACTACATCTCCCATACTCCCGGCTCAGCTCATAAAGAAACGTCAGGCATGTCAGCGCCGGTGCTTCAGGAGCCAAGCCGGGCCTCGCCTTCTGGCAAGGTTCCGCGTACTAGGAGGTAAAGATGGGACCCAAGATGAATCCAAAATCCCTGCTTGATGCCTTACATTGTCAACAGTTCGCGACCGTTCAACAATATGTCCAAGAAGCCATGGAAGTGAAAAGAGTGTCACATTGGAATGCTGCAAACCACCCACTATACACAGGAGTGCAGGCCCCTATCAGCTTAATTAACATCTGGAGGGAGCTACAAAGGGAACCCAAGTTGGAAAGAAATAAGAACCCTACATACATAGAGTGCTCAAACAGGGAGGGAAGAAACCATAATGAGCTAAAAATATGTCTTCTGAACACTAGATCCCTAAACAAGCATGCTCAGAGTACCCACAACCGCATTATAAAGGGTGATATTGATATGTTATGGCTAACTGAGACATGGCTTCAAGACCCATGCAGCCCCACTATAGAAAAAGCTGTACCGGAGGGCTACATATTCTTTCATAAAGACAGAGAACAAGGTCACGGGGGGGCAACCATAGTTAGAAATTATTTCCATATGTTCCGTACAATGCCACAGTTGTGCAATTCTACATTTAAAACATACCACATCCAACAATAAATGCATATATGTGATAGTAGTTTACCGACCCCCGTTCCCCGATGTCAGACTTTAACAAGAAAATTACCCAACAGTTAAATAACCTCAAAGGCTCAAATACCGCCACCTTACTGGTGGGGGATTTGAACAGATGGAGAAGAAACAGCAAAGATAAGGAGGCAATTAAGCTAGAAAAAGCAGTTAATAACATTGGTTTCAAGGTGATCAACACAGAGTCTACCACCGCGAACGGCAATAAATTATATGGTCACATGCAATCTCGAGACCCGAATGGAAGAAACCAATCCATGTATTTGGTCCGACCACTTCAAAGTAAACTTTGTGCTACTAGCACCCAAACCCCTGCCCAAAACGACTAACAACCATAAAAAGATTCAGAGCAGAAATTTTAAGATCACTACAGCGCAATTAGAACATTGCCTAAACTAAATCCTCATTGAGACCGCAGACGGCGATACCTGCGAAAACATTGTCCACACCAACAATTCACAAGTCCAGGAGCTAATAGACCAGTTGGCCCCCATAAAGAACAAGATAGTCAGGCCAAACAAAGGCCTTTAAACATGGGTTAACACCGAGCTGTCACTGCTAAAATGAGAAAAAAGAAGAAGGCAAAGTAGCTGGCTAAAGAAACCCTCAAAACACAAGAAATGGGAGGACACTGGGAAACTCTATAAAAAAGTATTATCGAAGCAAAGAAAATTGTCTACAGCAATCAGATTGGTTCTGCATCTAATTCCACAGGCAAACATTTTGAGATCCTAACTTCAGTGGAAAAACCCAAAGCCCTGATACCACCTTTCCAGCCCTCACAGGAAGACTGTGAAAGAGTACAGGAGGCCTATTTGCATAAAATAGCAAATTCTAGGGAGGTAATTAGTTCCTCTCAAGCGACAAAGCTGAACCAAACATGCCCTACAAGACTAGCCTTCTCACAGAATACTCAGGAAAGCGTTATGTTTAAACATATCACACCAGAGGATATGAAAGTGACTCTAGCATCCATGAAACCAACCTAATGCGCAGAGGACTTACTCCCCCCTAAAATTATACTGGAAACCGGAAAGCTATTTGCACCTCTGTTTACCAGGATGATGAACGCATCATTTAGAGAGGGGAAGATACCCGAGAGTATTAAAATAGTCACTGTCACACCTCTGGTCAAAAAACCAGGATTAGACCAGAACAACAAGATCCAGGCAACCTCCGTCTAATAACAAACTGCAATTTTCTATTACAAAATATGGGCAATATGGCCACGGCCCATCTTCAATCTTACGTAGAGGCAAACAACATCCTACACAGACAACGGTCAGAATTCAGGCAGCACACAGCACTGAGTCACAGATGCTGGACTTACAATCCCATATTTTGAGCATTATGGACAAGGGTAAATCAGGCCTGCTGGTGCTATTAGATCTAAGTGCAGCATTTGATCTCCTCGATCATCAAAAGCTAAAGTGGTCACTGGAAAATGTGGGCAACTGCTCAACTGAGGCATCCAGATGGGTGGCATCATTTTTAGCAGACAGAAGATCTAAAATGCACTGGGGTTACAAATTCTCAAGTGAGAAGCCCGTCTATTGTGGCATACCCCAAGGCGCAAGTTTGTCACCTTTGCTTTTTAACCTATACCGGAGGTGTCTCTGCATGGTGCTTGATAACATTGGAGCCTTTTTCAGGCACTATGCAAATGACACCCAGTTTATGGTGGAACTAAGTGGTTGTTTCACTAGTGACTGCTCCATTGTGGCATCCTTCTACAACATCATTGAAACCTGGATGGATAAACACTGGATGTGCCTTAAAGGGGACAAAACAGAGCTCATGATTTTTGGCTCCTCGCAAGCTCGATCCAAGTTGAGCCATGAATATCAGTCTTTTAACATCAAAGACTCCTCCATTCCAGTATTGGGGAAGGTGAAGACCTTGGGCATCCTCATGGAAGCCTTGTTGGGTGCAGAAGCACAGAGCACCTATCTTAACAAAACCTGCCAATACTATTTATCTATGGCTTATTAAATCTAGCAGACCATTCCTGAGTGAGGGTAACAGTGCTAATGTAGCGAGGGCCACAATTCTATCTATGCTCGTCTACGGCAATGCACTAAGTGTCCAAGTAAGGGTTGTATAGCTAAATGTCAGACCCTGCAAAACAGCACCGTTAGAATAATAAAAAAGAAAGCAAGGAGAGATCACATCACAGAGAACAGGAAAGCCCTCCACTGGCTCACAGTGGAGGACATAATTCATTTTAAGAGTTAGACCATGGTACATAAATGCCTTTCTGGGCAGCTGCCTGCCTACCTTAAAGAGAAAATCACTCTCTATGTTCCAACGCAATCATTATGATCAGAGGCTCTGTGCCCGTTTTTTTGTCCCCCCTAAAAAAGATCTAATGGACTTGGCTTAGCCTTCTCAGTGAAAGCAGCCCAGAAATGGAACAGTCTCCCAAAACAGCTCAGACAAGTGAAGAACTGTCAAGCCTTTAGGAAAGGGTTGAAAACATACCTGTTTAGATGCTAGAAACTGATCAGAGTCTGGTCACTATGTCAGGTAGAAAATGATGTCTCGACTTATGTGTTAGTCATTGCGTCTACATGTCTGTGCCCCGATGACTGCGGTCTTTCAGGGCATTATAAACACACAATTTTTGTTTAAATGAAGCCGAGGGTTGAGAAACTTGAACGAGAATTACACTTACCACAGCACGCAGACCTTCTGAGAAGGCAAAGTCAAAGACATGTAGGGGGGGAAGTATAAGGAGGGGGAGGGGGAAACATTGGAGATGAGTGGGAGGGAGTTCAAACAGGGTTTGAGGGGTTGTTTTGAAGTTGGTTTGATTGGCAAATTTAAGAAAGCTCCACCAAATCAATAAGGTCCCGGGGCAACAGCGAGCCCAACAGAACAGGAAGAGCCATTACATTATAAAGAAGGGAAGCGATGGAGGTTGAGCAGAAAAAGAAATTGAAATGCCTGACATGGAATGTCAACATCCTGAACAACAATATTTAAAGGGAGTTGGTCTCAAAATAGCTGGGTAGACATAGAGCAGATATAGTGCTCTTACAAGAGATACACCTAATGAACGAACACCTCATGTAGGTTTTGGGGCCGCGATCAGTATTCAGTGGTTGAACATGTGGTTTACTGTCAGGGATCGTGAGGAGTACGATCAGACGTACGGTTCCCATAATAGTAATCCAGGGGCTATTGACAAAACATGAGGCAGACATAACAATAATCGGTGGAGACTTCAATAATGTCATGTGCAATGGGAAGGACAGAACAAGATCCAACGGGGGCACCCCACCCCCAATACAGCCAAGTTTGCACTATAAACGTTGGCAAAAGCAATCGGGCAGAAAGACGGATGGAGGGAATTACATCAGGGAAACAGCGGATTCTCATTTTACTCAGGTGTGCACACATCACTCTCCTGAATAGATAACTTGTTGCCCCTTGCACAGAGCTGGAGAAGGTCATGGAAGTGGCAAATCTACAAAGGGGCATCACAGACCATACCCCGTCAGTCATGAAAGTAACTGGGATGGAGCCAAAGGACCAGTTGGAATGGAGGTTAAATGCATATTACCTCGGCAACAAGGCCATAATGAAGGGGTTAAAGGAAAGGACTGAAGAACACTTTCCCCTAAATGAGGGGACAGTAGAAAATAAAAACACCTTGTGGGAAGCATATAAAACGGTTCCCAGTGCAGAGCCATGCTAGCGATCGGACAGCATCAGAGGGGCAGAAGAGACAAAATCGTAGAGCTAGAACGAGAAATCAAGGAAAGGGAGCATACATATATTAGAGAGAAGACAGTTCATGCTAAGAGGGAATTACTTCAGGCCATATTTCGCTTTAAAGCCGTAGTGAACAATGAGGCTAAACAGGCACATAGGCCAACCAAAGACAGATTTTATGAGATGGGGGACAAGGGCAGAAAGATGCTGGCATGGTTAGAAAGGAGGGTGGAGGAGTAGAGATGGGTCAGAGAGATTGTGTCGACTAGGGATGATAGCTGTAAGCATGGACAGCAGATAGCCGAGGAATTCGGCAATTATTACTGGGGTTTGTACGGTGAAAGGGTTGGACCGTAGATGGATGGGCTTAAGAAATACCTGGGAAGGGTGGCCTTGCCTCTGTTGGATGGCTGGGAGAGAAAGGAAATGGATAGCGAACCCTCAGTGGAGGAAATACAGGAAGCAATTGGGCAGTTGCAATCCAGGAAGATCCCAGGCCCAAACAGGCTTCACCTTGAGTGTTGGAAATGGCTGGGTGAATGCATCGTAAAGCCGATTCTGGAGACATTCAAAGAAAGTAGGGAAAAGGGGGAGCTGCCGGAAGACCTACGTTTGGCCACCATCATGGTAATTAACAAGAATGGGAAGCCAAAGGAGCTATGCACATCATATATGCTGATCTCCTTACTGAACGGTGAAACGAAAATATTGGCCAAAGTCTTGGTGAATAGACTGATATGAGTCACAGGCAGACTGATCCACTCAGACTAGTGTTGCTTTGTCCCCGGAAGAGCCAATAGAAAGAACATCAGGAGAATCCACAATGCACCAGAGAAAGTGAAGCAAGTACAGGCCCATGGCCTATTGACACTCGACTCAGAGAAGGCCTTTGACTCTGACAGGTGGGATTTCCTTTGGGAATTAATGGGAAAGATGGGGTTCAGGAGTAAATATATGGAATGGGATAATCTGCTACAGGGCCACAATCAGGGTGAATGGCTTACAAATCCAGAAGCTTCTTACCCCAATAGGTTACAAGGCAGGGCTGCCCATTGCCTCCCCCTGTTGTTTCTTATTGCAATTGAACAGCTTGCATAAAAAATCAGACCGGCCCAGCATCAGACGGGATTGCTTGGCCAGGAGGCTGGGAAGACTGCATCTCCTTGTAAGATATGTAGATGATCTGTTAATACCTTGGTGAACCAAAACAGACAGGTCCCTGAGCCATTGTTACAATTGAGGAATTTGGGAAAATAGTGGCCTCAGAATCAAATGGAGCGAATCAGCATATGTTCTGGTGAAGGAAAGAGGCAAAACTATCCCAGACGGGTGCCCTTTGCATATTGCTGAGGGGCCTTTCACCTATTTAGGGATTCAAAAACATATAGAGGAACAGGTGGACACGAAGCTCTGGGCAACCATCCCCTGACCCTGATAGGGAGAGACAATTTATTCAAATGATTACGCTCCCCAGACTGTTTTATGTATGGCAGAATACCCCAGTGAAGATGCCCAAAGCCATTTTCGCTAAGATTGATACCTTGCAGCGAGTGATCAACTGGGCACAGAGCAATCCTCAGATCGCGTTAAACTATTTGAGAAGGTCAGTGTGTGAGGGAGGCCTAGGAGTACTAGCGTCACAGCTAGTCATAGCAAATTATTGGGTGTTTGGTGGTTCATATACAGCCCATACCAGGCTGGAGATTGGTACAATGAGGGTCCCGTCCCTGCTGCAAGTGATGTATGGGAGCCTAGGAAGTCATGGTTCACCATCAGCAGGGTGGAGAATCATAGAGATATGGAAGGAGGTCACAGGAGGAATGGGCTGCAAAGGCCTGATCACCAGGATGTAACCACTATGGGAGAACCAGAGCATGTTATGTTATATTATCTTATGTTTTGCTATGTTACCATAGTTTACCCAGTTACCTGAAGGTATATTGGTGCTTGTTACTGAACACCAAAAGGTGGATCAGAGAGACAACAGAGGAAAGACTAGCCAGATCCGTGGAGATACAGAAAGGTTTTGTGAGCCTTATGGAAATTATGATAGTCATCAAGGAGCCTCAGGGTCAGGAGCAGAGCATTCCAGAGGCGGGGAACTGCCGTAAAAAAAAACCTGCAGTCCTTTTTTTAAAATTGGGTTAAGCATAATCGTTGGTGACCAGCAGAGCGCAGTACCCACCTGGAGAATAGGGAGTGAGTTTTTTTGAAGGTACGAGGCCCCCTGACTGTGGAACGCCCACTCTGCACTCGACAAGAGGTTAGTGGTGTTTATTCAGAATGGGCGAAGCGTGTGAACATTTTGGAAGGCACATCACTAGCTGAGCTGCTGTATTTTGGACGAACTGCACCCTCTGAAGATCATATTGGGGTTGGTCCAGCAAGGTAACGTTACAATAGTCCAAAATACACACAATTGCACTGGCAACCACTGGGTCCTTCATCTTGGCAGGGATAAACAGCATTAGTTTCTTTAAAGGTATCAACTTTAAGAAACCAGAACTACATCCGCTACTGATTTGGAGTTCAGGAGAGATGATGGCAGAGATGTTCACCCCAAGATGCTTTACTGCCTCAACAGGGGAAGGACAATCGCCATGGGAGGGAGGCCAAAATGCATCAATCCATAGGGACTGAGCTGACAGGGGGCCCACCACCAGGACTTCCATACCAGTTTTGACTCATCCATGCACCAATGTCAGCAAGACATCCATGCAGGCAAACTGCCACCTTCCTGGGATTAGGGTCAACTTGTCGAATGAGTTGGGTGTCATCAGCATATGCATAGAATTGAGAGCCATGGTTTTGTATCAGGTCAGCCAAGGGGCGAATGTAGAGATTGAACAGCAGCAGAGATAGTACCGACTCTGCTGGACTCCGTATGACAGTGCCAAAGGGGGCGACCTAAACAGAGGCAAGGATAGTTTTTGGGAACGGTCTGCTCAGAAGGATTCCAGCCACTGCAATGCTGCATCAGCAATACTAGCCTCCATGAAGCGTTGACACAAAAAAGTATGGTCAATGGTGTCTAACGCCATGCAGAGATCCGGGAGGATAAGAAATGCCACCCTGTCCTGGTACCTGATTTCAGCCAGGTCATCAATCTCTGATACTAATACAGCATCCATCCCCATCAGGGGTCAGAAGCCCAGCTCATGAGGATGTGAGGCTGCAACTTCCTCCAAGAAGGCATGGAGCTGTGGGGTAACAACAGCCTCCATTACCTTCATCAGGAATGTGAGGAGAGAAATAGGAAGTTAACTGCAGTAGAGGAGTCCAGAGTGGGCGTTTTCAACAGTGGTGTTATGAGGCCTGATCACCAGGATGGCACCACTATTGGAGAACCTGAGCATACCAGAAGTGTATATAATGGTCAGGCAAAGTAGATGTCTCAACAAGGGGATTACCAGGGCTGGGGATGTCCTGGATGACAATACAATGAGGAAATTCATCGAACTGCAAGACAGGTATGGGCTGAGATTAGGGGACCACTTCGCTCACACAAGACTGCTGCACGCACTGCAAACGCAATTGGGGAAGGAGATGTATATTCCCAAACACACACCATTAGAGGTCAATCTGTTTTCTGACAGCATTGGGAAAAAGGCTAATATGAACTGTATCAGTTGATCAATAACGTTACAGCACAGAAACTAGACCGGGTTAGGAAAAATGGGAAAAAGCGCAGACAGTTGTCAAAGAAGTCAATATGTCCACAAGGCGCTGGTTGGTGCAACTTAAGATACTGCACCAGGTGTACTATTCAAGGGATAGCCTATATAGGATGGGAACGGTGGCAAATCATTTATATCTGAAGTGTAAACGTGAGGTGGGATCCCTTCTTCCATTCGATATGGGGCTGACCAACGGTCATGGCATACTGGGAGAAGGTGGTGCAGATTCTGTCCCCATTGTTGATAAATGGGATACCAAGATGCCCCAATGTGATTTTAATACATATTTGTAGAGATGCTGTGAGTTTGGGGGGCTACAAGCAGTTAATTAACACCGGGCTGGTGAAGGTAAAGAGGGACTTGGCTGCTAAATGGGGAATGGAAGAGATGCTAATAATGGCTAAATGGAAGGAGGTATGGACCACTGCAAGGCTATGCAGGAAATGGTCTTTTGACAAAGAGGCTGTCTGGGGAAATTTCAAAAGATATGGGGGAACTGGGGGTTGATGCGATGAGGAGAAAACGCAACCCGGTAGTAAACCACGAACACTAAACTGTAAAGTTACAAAGGACAAATATGATACTGTTTCAGTAGTGGGAGTGGAGGGGATGGAAGAGTAGGGGTGGACTATCGGATACAAAATGAAGGGAGGAACTTGTAGGAGATCATTGATATATCAGCAGAGATCAAGCACCTGAATATGGTGGGGAGTATGATCTGTCAAGTTGTTAATGTTCCATTTAATAATAAAATGAAAATGGTTTCTAAAACAAGAAAGAGATGGTCATAGAGGAGAGAGGGGTGCCAGGACAAACAGACTACTGCTAGGCTGAGTAGAAAGTCACTTAGGGAGTCCGAGAGATAAGGCCAAGGGTTTTAAGCTGTCCCTAGGTACATGGATAGACCAGATATTAAGGGTAGCCTGGTTCTAAAAAAAATTGCACTGTCACACGACAAATGAGAATAGGGAAAGTAGGTTAAAGAGATGATAGCACCCTAAAATATTTGGGGGCGTTATATAGAGATCCCACCCAGACGGAGAGCACCATATTGTATACATTTCAAAATCCTATTTTTATAAGAAAACTAGAAAACATATTTGTTTTTGTTTTGTGACTGAATGAGCTCCCTGTTACATTACATATATTAAATCAACATAAGTAGTAGGAGAGTGACCTCCATTTTGTCAGGGATGGTTGAACCTTAATAAGCTGCTCTAAAGTGAGATTGTTAATGCACCCCCTTTGTTATACGATACTTGTATTATGTATTACTGGTGCTGTGTGGATGATTTCATGCAATAGCAAGTGCCTCTGCCTGTTTTCCTGCAGCATCGTTTTTAAACCTAAATGTTGTATTAGATTTAGCATTGGTGAAAGTTGAGTTTTATTCATGATGTGTTCGATTTTTCTTATTTTTAACTGTTTTGTAAAGACTTGACTCACAATGAACAATTGATTGAATGTAATTTCCTTTAACCCTCTCCCAATAACTGAACAGTTCCTTTAAAAAAACGTTTAGTGTACAACGTATTTATTTATTATTTTTTTACACATGTATAAAGCACAGTAAGCACAGGGGCATCAAGATTAGACAAAAACGAAGGTGGTAGACACCAGGATCAGATTTACATAAACAACGAGGTTTTCAGCGCTCTATTTGGATACAAGTGGAATGCTTTCATTTACCATTTTCTGGTCTTTTAGCACTGAGGGCTCTGTTTGAGGTCTGGATCAGATGTAAAAGCCATTGCCAAAGCCACAAATAAAGCTCTTTATGCATAATCATCCAAGTCAAATCCGTGCACCAAATTCTCATTTTTAAGCACATGATAAATCTCAGAAGTGGTGTCAATACTTCTGGATCAACTTCCTATAAAAACAAACAAGACACAAGGAAAAATAAAACTCCTTTCTACTTAAGATGTAATGTACCCTTTCACAGATAAACCCCAGACATGTCATTGAATCCATCACAAACGCATAATTTCGGTCCATTTATCAGAGTATTGGTTCATACATAATCGTCCCAACACTAATTCTATATACTGATGTGTTTCTTCATGAAATCAGAAACAAATAAAAATGTTACCTAGACAACTCACTGCAAAAGGATTCAACAAATCAAATACACCTAGGTCAATAAACTGTTGAAATATCGAAGGTGCACTATAAAAACCAAAGGGAACCATGCAATATTTCTAATTCTACAATGGAATTCAAAATGCATGTTTCCACTCGTGACGTAAACTTGTACACAATAGTTCATATTTTTGTTTTTTGTTTTCTGTTTTATTGTGTTACAGTTTATTATTAAAACCTTTCGCATTTACAGAAAGATATCACAAAACAAACAATACCATTCAATTAAAAATATACAGTTGAAAATTCATCAATCTTAGAACAATTAACACACTAATGATATTTTAAACTTTATCCATCTACGTTAAAAATAAAAATTGTGAAAAATAAAGAACAATGAGTACGAACAAAGCTCCACACCAGAAAGCTTGGCTAAAGCATAACAAAACATCCTATGTATCCCTCTTACCTTTATAAAAAACAAGCAATGCAAGGTAAATCAAGCAAAAACAAATTCAGACATCCAGCCAAGTTAATGTCACCACAGTAGAAGAACACCAATTTAGTAGGGCGGGCCTGCATGGATTATGTCTTCCATCGTAAACATGACAACTAACCAGGCATCTTCAGTCCTGCAAGCTCAACAGTAACTCACCGAGCAATGGAATATCTCCTAATAGAAAAAATATCTCCTGTGAGAAAATGATTAGTGCAATCGTCAAAGAAAGTTGAATACCATTCATTAGTCGCACCCAAAGATTATTAGAAAAAAATGCTGAGATCAAATGAACAAATCTTCCCCCTAAAAAATGTCTTCTTTAATAAAACAGGACAATCCAACATTAAATGGTGGAGAGATACAAAGTTGTCTAATTTGTAATGTCTACAAGTGCACCTATATTGAGGTAATACAATATGGCGACCAGTCACTTCTAATGTATGAAGATATTGCAACCTAAATCTTAGGAACCAGATTCTATGGTTCCTGGATGGAAATTTAGAAAGGGTCTTCACCCCTGGGAGAGTAGCAATATACTCTTTATAGAGTTTTAAAATTAGATGCGCTCTCCCTGTTTTGAATGTAATCCCACTCTCTCAACTTTTCCTTTATTAATGTTGGATGAGATTTAAAATTAATTCAACTGTTAATATGCACCTCACAAAGGCGCACAATGACTGATGCAGAGGAGACAGCATATTTAAGGTCAAGTTTAAATTTAAATCAGCATACAGTGATAAGGTGGAAAATATAGAACAACTGAATATGAAAAGGAAGTATGCTGAATATGTAAAGCAGAGGTTTCTACTGCATTCACCGTTGAGCTGCCTCACTAAATGGAGTGGTATATAGCTGCACAGATTTAAATTATATTTGCGTATGAATATACTACCAGTGCAAGAATATATTGGCCTGTGGAAGGGGATACCAAGAGATAAATGTAAATGTAGGCTATGTTTCCGCTCACACCGAAACAGCTTGTCATGTCCTTACTGGCTGCAAAGCTTTTCTTCTCCAGTACAAGAAGAGATATAGCAGATTCTGTAGCATTAAACATTGTTATTTCTCAGACCGAATTTGGTCAGCTATTCATATGGGGAATTCTCTGGTCATTATTACGGCTTCGTTCCACATATGAAAGGCATTTCTTGGAAAAACTGATGTCTCTGGAGGAAATCATTGTGGAAGGGATGGCTCTTAATGCAAATGCTAATTTGACAGAATGAGGAAATGATAATTTGTTTAGAGATGAATTGTTGAACAAAGGCATGGGAAGATATTGATTTATGATTAATTAATTTAGTTATTAGGAATTGGAAATGTGTTTATTTTTTATAATAGAAATGTTAAGGAATGAATTATGCCTGTTTAATGTGTATTAAATGTGTGTGCATAAGGCCTGTAATTTGCTATAAGTACTAAATAAAACAAATAAAAAATAAAATAAATTCACACAATCCTTTTTTTTTGTATACATTCACACAATCCTTTTGCGGTATACAGATCAAGCCACAATAGTGTACAGAGGGACGCAATTCAATAGTGTTTATGGGCACAAAAAATACCTAGGATATATTAGGCACTCCTTGGCCTGATTACCCTTTGGAAACATTAGTTTGGATTATTCATTACTCGTAGTTTATTTATGTATGTGTTTATTTATTTACTTGTGTTTTGTAATGCACTTTAATGTCACTTCCGCTAACCAAAGTATAATTGGGCTAAGAAAAAATGGTAGGCAAGGAGATAACAAAAGACGGAAATAGGCATATTTCAGACCTAGACAGAGCATCCCATTCCAGGATCCTCATTGTCTAAAGTGCCCCCTTCTGCACATTGTGCAGGATTGTGCAGGGGACCACCAACGCTTACACTTACCTCTTGCTGGTCCTCTGCATGGAATTTTAAAAGACGCTCAAAGCGAAGGGTATTTGTGAAGAGTAACAAGAGGCAAAATCAACTTTATTCTTCATTTTTACTTTCCGCTTTGAGAGATAAAAAATACTGCCTGCAAATCAGCATTGCAGGCTCTGTTTTATAATGGATTCCAATGGAATCCGCCTGCCCAGTAGCAGGTGCTAGTGTGAGGCATATCCCATTGGAAGTCATTCTTTTTACTCCATCAAATGGCAGGCAGGAGTAAAACTTAGTGCTCTATTGATATGGGGGAGGAAAGCAAAGCAGCAATACTATCCAAGCTTTGCTACCCTCCTACACCTCAAAGTGGCAGGGAAATTAGCAGGAGCAGAAATTAACAAAGCAATACAGTCAATCAGGTGTGTGTATGTGTTTGTGTGTTTTATCCAGGAAGTGGTACACCCGCTCTGCACCCCAAGCATATTATGCTGCTGCAGAGGGCTACACGGGTGTTCACAAGTGGAATTTAATATAGGGAATGGGGAGCAAAACCTCAGGCTGTGATGCTTTTGCCTATGTGCCTTGTGCCAGGTGCAGCCCTGGTTTTGCTTAATATGGCCCTAGCTGTATGACATTGGAGAGTTCAGTATTTTCTGAAACACCAAAAGTCATACATTTAAAGCAGAGGATGTGGCCATAACTCAATTTGATTTGGCAAGGTTGCAGGGAACACGATCATCTTCTGAACTCTTCTAAATTCTGGGTGGTCCTTCTCCAGTATAGGGTATCAGTGGTCATTTGTTGCAAAATGTGAGGCTAATCTGCGAGTTTTGTTATTGTGTTGTTGAAGTGAGATATTCCTTTGTAGTCAAATATTATTCAGGAAACTTGAGGTAAATATTTGGTGAAGTATTTTGAACGGTGTCCTCAGAAACGTCCAGAAGGGTCATCCCAAAGAATTACCAAGTGTAAGTACATGGAGAACATGCTCAGTCAATAATGGTAGAAGGCGTTTGGGAAGAAATAACATTCACAAACAGCAGGTTGCAAACCATTGCCCTGTATACATTGAACTCAGAAATGCGGCCTCCATTTTTAAAAAGGATGACGAATGCTGTGATGCAAATAGGTTGGGGACAAGCCACGATTCCACCAATTTACGATAATGCTAGAATTCAAGTCATATAGACCCATGTCACTGCAAGAGTATTCAGTCCTTTTCCCATCTCTAAGCCTTTTTTGTAAGGATGGGTCTAGACTAGAGGAACATGATTTTCTCTTGCACTGTGCTGTGTCTAAACATGTAACTTTAAAGCACGGCCATTTGTATGTTTCCTTTACAGATCTGTGTCAGACGTCCGACATGGTTGACTATTGAGTACCCTGGGATATCTTGACTTGTATTTAGGTAAGCCCAGCTCTCCTTGCAGAGAGAGGAAACTACTCATAGTAAGCCTGTGGACTGTGGTGTGCTTTGGGTTGGCAGGGAGGAGGTTGTGATGATCTGCATGCGACCGTGCTGATGATGTCATTTATTTCTGTGGAATTCAGAATGAATGTGTGTGATCCTGGCTGCGACTTCTGTGAATGCCAGTTTATGGGCCTCATTACACGGTATGCGGTAACCATGGCGCTAATAGCGCCATGGTTGCCGCGGGTATTTTACTGTGTTCGCCTTGGTGGATGGCGGAATTACCGCCCTACTCCAAGGTGAGCGGGGGCGGTAATTCCCCATTCACCAAGGCACTTCCCCATTCCCATTTTTGCCCCCATAGGGCTCAATGGGAATGGGGAAGGAGCTAATTACGGTACCGCAAATTGCGGTACCGTAATTAGCCCCAAGGTCCCTTTGCGGGCCCGTTCCTTAACGGCTGGTAAAACCAGTCGTTGAGGTCGGGTCCTGCAAAGGGACCTCTTAGTAAGGCGGTAAGGGTTTACCAGTACCGGTGCCCTTACCGGTACCGGTAAACCCTTACCGCATTCCATGTAATGAGGCCCTATGTGTGGGGTGCTTGGAGATGGGTTTACCGGTGAGTCTGGGATAACATTACCTATTAAAGATGATAATTTACCTGTGTAGAAAAGAATGGGTAAAGAGGCTGGCTTCATTAACCTGTGGCTGCAGTTTGTCCTATGGAGTCTGCAGCATAATATTTTGGCAATGAGTCTAAAGAACCATGCGCTGTAGAAGGGGGACAGCGGAAATTAAAAGACATTATATCAGATAGGTCTTTTACTGTTTTGTTGCTGCCAGGCGAATGGAGGGTTACAACTGATGTCTGTGTTCGTGTTCTTACAGGAAAAACAATGTGTGAGGTGGGCTGGAAAAATGAATTGCGTTCTGGCATTCCTGCTTGATTGGTGGGATTGAGATTTCTATTCCCTGGGTAGTTGTAGAGATGTATTGTGTTTGCATGTGTTTCTGGCGATGGTAAATTTGTAGGTTCCAGTCTTTAGACATTTCAAAAGTTGAAGTAAGTAAGTGTGTGTGTGTGTGCGTGCTTGCGTGCGTGCGTGTGTGTTGTGGTGCCAGTCTCTAGGCAGTTGTAATGCTGAGTTATGTTTTGTTGCATTTTATGAGGACCATTTGTGATAGGTGTTCAGTCTCTGTGTGAACTTGAAGTCGAGTTGCATGAATATGTGTCTGTGGTGATGGTATGTGAAGGGTGTCCAGTGTTGTAATTGAATATTCTTCACTTCAATTGTATGCTTAAAGAAGATTATGTTTATTCATACGTATAATGTTAATGAGGTCCCCCCCCAGGAAGCTTGCTGCTTACTCCGCTGGCCTTCCGTGATCGTAGGACTCTCGAATCTCATAAGATTCCAGAATCATACTGCATCACGAGAATGCAGCAGCACCAGCTACAATATCATAACATCTCCCCTTCCACAATTTAACACTCAATAACATTTAACTGAACAATACAACAATGTAACTAACATAACTAGGAAAACAATGGTAGTAGTATAACTCAAAAGGATATGTTCTAGAATTCACTTCTAGAAATCATAGTTTCTGTGTAGATTGTGTGTTGATTCAATAGTATACAAAGTTTTTCTTAAAGTTACGTATAATTCTTCCATTTTTTGAAGACATACTACTCTCCCTCTCATTGTCCCCAATGTCTTCTTCCACTTGTTTATCTTCCAAAGGTAACCTTGCTCTTGCCAACACCACGTCATCACAGGACCATTTTTTCCATCCTCAAGGATCACAGATTTATTCGAACAATGTTCCACCCTTTGTGGGGCCCTGTATTTGGATTCTCCTTTCAAAATCTTCCTTGCTTCTCCAACGCAAACCCAATCTCCTCCTTTGATGGTACTCTTCTTCACATGCTTATTCTCATCATAATATCTCTTGTACTCAGCTTATCTTTTTTTACTCTTCTTATAATTTCATCCATATTAATCTCCTTGTGTTTCGTCAACATCAGCCAAGCCAGTCTTAACCTATTAGAAGCTGCTCTGGCTCTCATCAGTGTGAAAGGTTCCTCTTCTGTGACTGAGTGTGGGTAACTCTATAGGGGTTCAATGCCTCCTTTAAGGAATCTCTCTATGGTAAATTATTAACCATTGCTAATTGGATTATGCTCTTTATGAATCCATTCATTCTCTCGACTAATCCATTCGCCATTGGATGATATAAGGCTGTCGTTGAATGTTCAATAGGTCTTTCTCTCATAAATGTGTGTACCTCTAAAGACATGAACTTTGCACCATTATCTTATATTATTTCCTGAGGATCCCCTTCGCTGTTAAACATTTCTTCCAGAAATTTCACCACCTTGGTAGCACTAATACTTTCTTCTACCACACCCCACTCTACCCATTTTGACGTATAGTCCATCAAAACTAAAATGTACACCTTTTGTAACTCCAATGTTTCAAACGGTCCTGTTATATCAATTGCCAATTTGCTCCATACCTCTTTAGGAACTTCAACAGGTTGCAATGGTCTGAGCTGTGTTCTCTTTCCTTTATCACTGATGGCACATATGCTGTGCACTCTCTTACCAATTGTTCCATTTGGTTCCATATATCAGGCCATCAATACACTTCCCTTACTCCTTTTTGTAAGGCTACTTCCTATATGTCCTTCATGGGCAATGGTCAATATCTTATTTCTCAATGTAATCGGTGGAACAATGCGATCTCCTCTATATATACACATATCATCACATGAGATTTAATCTTTTATCTTGGTCCAAGTTCTAATGCTCTGGTCAACATTTTCCCAATCACTTCTGATAGCTCTTTTCAGATGTCCTTGTTCTGCATCCTCATCCTTTGACTCAACCCATTCCTTTTTTGAAAAACCTGAAGTGATGTGTGCTATTACACAATCCATGTCTCGCTCTTCCAGACATTCTTCACTTTGCACCTCTTCTAAAGCACTATTCCAAGGTAACCTTGACAGACAGTCTGCCACAATATAGATCTGCCTGGCGTATACTTCACTGTGACATTATATTGCATGATGTCTAAAATCCACCCCTTGATGCGTGGACTATGTCAACTGCATGATTTTAGTGTTTAAAACATGAATCAATGGTTTGTGATCTGTTCTCAATTCAATCGGTGCACCCCAAATGAGACTTTTAAAATGCTCTAAAATCCACCTCACTCCCAACACCTCTCTCTCAATAGTGGAATAGTTTTTTCTGCCCCTCTTAACATCCTGGAGGCAAAAGCTATGTGTACAACCATGCACTTTTGTATCTGCTCGAGAACTCCACCTACACCTATTCCACTGGCGTCCACAGATATGATACTTTTAGCACCATAGTCAAACATAAATTTCGAATAATACTCCACCAATCCTAAAAAACTGTGAAGTTGGTCTTTGTTAATAGGTTCTGGAATTCCCATAATTGTATCCACTAGAGTCTTCTTTGGTTTTATGCCATTTGCATCTATGTAATTACCTAAATAAGTCACCTCACTTTTCTTTATTTTGCATTTTTCTATTTTGAGTGTGAGACCTCTTTCTTGAATAACCTGCAAGACTCCTAGCAATTTTGCATCATGGTCTTCTTCAGTCAATGCTGATATCAAAATATCGTCTTGAAAATGATGGACCCCTTGGAGACCATCAAACAATTAGTGCATCAACCTTTAGAATACGGCTGCCGCCGGCGCCAATCCAAAAGGTATTCTCTTATATCTGAATGCACATAACGGTGTAACAAAAGATGTGAGGTGTTTGGACTCATCGTCTAGGACCACCTAATGATAAGCAGATGACAAGTCTAGCATTGTAAAATACTTTGCCAGCTTCATCATCGTCAACATCTCATTTATATTTGGTAGAGGATGCCTGTCTACCCAAATATTTGCATTTAAGTCTCTTAGGTCTACACACATCCTTATAGACCCATCTGGTTTGTGTACGATAACAATAGGCAAAAGCCATTCCGAACTCTCTATAGGTTCTATAATGTCCTGTTCACATAGTCTCAATAGTTCCTTCTGTAGAGCCTCTCTTGTGCCCAATGGAATATTTCTCACCTTGTGGACTACTGGTTTGGCATTTCTTTTTAATATAAGCCTGTGTTTAAATCCCTTTAATGTGCCTATGCTTTCATTGAATACTTTTGGGAAACTCTTTGCTAAGTGTTCACTTGTTCTACACATCTCTTCAGTGATACCCAAAATTGGTACTGTATCTACTGGATGTATCTTGCTTTGTAGGGAAGCTTGTTCCCACCATCCTACAATTGAATATCCATTTCGGCCACATAAAGTTTGCAATATGTCTTTCTTTCTTTGAAGCACAAATGTACCCATGTGTAACCAATTATGTTGATGGGTGTCTTACCGTATTGAGTTGCTCTCACTCTTGTGTCCCTTAAATCTGCTCTTTTTCCTTGCAATTCATTCTGAAATATTTGTATATCTACCATGTTATGTGATGACCCTGTGACAACCATTACCCTCAATGATAGACCATTCACCAGCATTGACACACATGATCCTACACTTCGTTCAGACGGTCTCAATGTCAGGAACTGTAAATGTTCTTCCATCTCATTGATCATGGACATTAAATTGCTTGGACCGGGACTACTTTCTATTGCTCTTATACTTGAGATGTTATTCTTTGTGGATTGGTTCCCTTCTCTCTGTACTCTGCTCCAAGAGAATGTTCCTAATGTTCTCCCCCCTTCCTTGGGTGTTTCGACACACCTTTCCAAAATTCCCTACATAACCGCACTTGTAACATTCTGCTGAGAATGCTAGGCATTCTTTTTCGTTGTTGTTATGTCTATACATGCCACGTTTGTAGCACCTGTTCTGTATCCTGCCAACAGACTCTCTATCTCTTCTCATGTTAATGCCACCATAATTGTCTTTTGACATCCTCCTGATTGTTGCAATCAAATTTTCTTTGTCTCTATCTGAAGTACTTTCTTGGACATCTTGTACACATCTAATTTCAGTGCTTTGTGCTTTATCTTGTATTTTCCTCATGCATTTATCTCCTAATTCCATTGATCTATAAATATCCATGGCTTGCTCTAGGTTTGGAACCTTCGCTTGCCACAAGCGTTGCTGTATCCCGAGAGTCTGCGACTTGTAGGACCAATTGGTCTATAAAATATTCATCCGCCACCCCGGTAAACTTGCACGTAGATATCAACACCCTCAGAGCAGCCATATATGCATCAACAGTCTCTCCTTTGTTTTGCCTCCTCGAGAAAAAGCGCTATCTCTCCAATACTATATTTGTTTTATTTCCAAAATGTTTGGTCAATTTAGCCACAGCCAATTCATACTTCCTATTGTTGCCAGAACCAGTGGCTACCTTCTCAGATCCTTCCTCCAAATTGTTTTGATCATGTAAGGCTCTAACAATTCGCAAAGCCTCTGCACCCACACAATTCAATAATGTGGCTTACCTGAGATCGTCATTGAATTTGGCTCCTCCCACTGCTCTCAGGTACACTTGGAAATTGTCTAGCCACTGTTTCCAACTGCATACTGAATTTCCTGGTTGTGCAAGAAATTTAACAAGTGCGGCAAGGTTTTGCATCATTGGATTTGTTGTCTGTAGTATTGTTTTTAATGTCAATGGATTTCAACTCCTGTTCTCTTATTTAACACTTGTCATAATAACTCTTCTTTTCGATGAGTATTTCCACTAACATTTGTTTCACTGATGTATAGCACTGTCCATTAACTTATTCTTTTGTTTATTCTTTTTTTAAAATCTATATATATGTCCCTTTTTCCTGTACTGCATAGCACAGTCAGTAACAATCCTGCCTTTATATTGTCATCATTTCACTAGCTTCATTTCCCACTTCGTATTGTGTTTTGCAATGTTATTTTCCTCCTCAAGCGTTGTATGGGTTACCTTGGCAACTTTGCACATCTAAAATGGCCGCTGCACATTATCTTGATGTTTTTTTACATCCTTTCCTCTAATCTTTACTTTTCAGTACGTTCACGCTCCATTTGAACAATGCAACCTCGCATAGTTGAGTGCATCTGCCCCTCCTTAAATATTTCATCGGCCTCTGCCCATGGACTCACTGCGCTTACATATATGTTTGCTGTGCTGCCTCAGCGTACTCGCTCTTCCACTTCAGCCAAGTACGTGAGTCTGTACACCCGTCTCTGTCACTTCGTCATTGCTGGGGACCTCAAATTCCACGTCGGGACGGGGCGATCCTCGTTGCCAATTGTAATGTTCTTCACTTCAATTGTATGCTTAAAGAAGATTATGTTTATTCATACGTATAATGTTAATGATGCCCCCCCCCCCAGGAGGTTGCTGCTTACTCCGCTGGCCTTCCGTGATCATATGTCTGTTAATCACATAAGATTCCAGAATCATACTGCATCACGAGAATGCAGCAGCATCAACTACAATATCATAACATCCAGCCACTGGGCGTTGAATGCTAGGGAGGCATACTTGGGCAAATCGATTTATTATTATGAGTATGCAGGAGTTATGTTGGTCTTCCCATTGTTGTATTGTTCTGAATGTTTGCTGTGACTGAGAGGCAGAGGACAAGATTTTTAGTGATCACCAAGTGGTAACCTGGCAGAGTGGTGGTCAGCCCATGATCGGAATGACTGAAGAGTAGGAGTGTGTGGCTTACCGTGTTTATTCTTATGTTTCAATCATCATCTTGCTATGTTCTCATTCAGGTAGTTACATGTGGTGGTCTGTGTCTGTGTGTTTGTGTCTCAGTGAGATACGGTGCTGGTGATGTCATGCATGCTTCTGTGGAATGCTGAAGTAATGCTGCATTTAAACCTGACTGAGTGTTTTAGAAATGGCAGCGTATGAGAGTGCTGCAGAGGATGGATGTACCACTGGATCTGCGGGTTCTATGCCACCTACTGAAAATTATAGTTTAGCATTCAGGAATAAGACAATAAATAAAGATGCGTACTTAGATTGTTTTTGCCGAGGTATGTCATGGAGTCTCCATATTTCATCATACCTCACAGGTGACATTTTCCTGTAAAGGGTTGTGCTATACTAGAGTGCTGCATAACTTTTCCATCAACAGCCTGAATAGGGCCTTGGCTGAATCAATGCAGATTGTGAGATATTGTATTTGAATTAAACATTCAGTGCTAGTGTGATACCACCAATAGAATTCCCCCTACTTATACTGACCCACTCCCCAATTCCGGGCAATAATTCAGACAGTTTTTTGAAGACGTGAATTTCATTAAAGAAAATTAAAGTCAAATCCAAACAAATATGGTCTCCAGCTTTATGCAAGGGAAATCACCATAATATAACTCAATCACAGGCAGCTTTTATACAAAAACGAGTATTGCCATGCCTGCACGAATCTCAACAATATTATGCAATCATAGGCAACCTATCTATAAAACGAATTTGACATGCCTGCTTAAATCTCACTATTTCCAATACACAAACACACTCACACTCAGCCACTCTTTCTGTGATTTATATATATATATTTATATATATTTATATTGGGGAAACAGGTGCTGGCTAGTGGGTGTCACGCTCGTTTGGAAAACAAATCCTGGCACTTGTTTGCCTGGCACTGGTGCTGGGTGTAGTCCACGGTCGGTACGCATTGAAAATATAAAAACAAAGACTGTTTGAGGCCTGCTTATTTCCCATACATGTGCACCATGAGCTGCGACCAAACCCTAAGGAAAGTAGTTTAAGAACATATAAAAAGCTTAATGTCTAGATGTATAGTACCTTTTGATTTTTACTATTCTGACGGTCAGTGAACAAAACCACCTGGCCTACATATGTCAGTGAACAAAAACAAGTGGCCCAGATATGTGATGTCATCAGTGATGTCATCAATGACATTTGTGATGTCATCTTCGATGTCCTGGGTGTTAGTCTTAGAAGTGCAGAGTGGTGGCGCGAGTTATGGTTGCTTAGCTTCTGGGGTTTTTTGGTTTTACTTGTAACCCTAATATCCCTGTAATAAAGTTGTTCCACTGAATTTGATAGGTTTTTATCAGTGTAACTTAATCATAAAGTCCCTTCAACAAATATTTTTCACTGAATTTGTTTTTATTAGTGCAACTTAACCATATTGTCCCTTTAACATAGGTTTTTCACTGAATTTCATAGCTTTTTACCAGTGCACCCTTAATGTTTCTACATGTCCCTTACATCATAGTGAACCCCTGCCCCCCAATGTGATAGCCACAGAGTGACTGTCCATGGACTGAGCTATTGTCCGCGGACCTCGGGCAGCATTCACACTGCCAAAAAGCACAGGGGTTACCTTACATTATTATTATTGCAGCAAAGAACACATGTAGTGTAAAGTACAACAGATTTATGTAGCACATGCAAAAAATGAAATGTAGATACAAATTCTGTATGAAACCAGCAGGAAACATTTCATAGATTGTGCAACATAATGGAAGGCATCAAGCACAAAAGTGAACAGTGCATCCAACAGTATTACCTCAGTGCAACCTTGCGAACACACTCAGAATCAACTCTCAGAACCAACTCCAAGCTACTCAGAAAAACCCCTAGTAAGTACACTATATTTCTTCCTGTAACAGTAGAGTTTATTGTATCTTCATGACTTGTAAGAAATAGCAGTATTGTTTTCTTTATACAGAAATGGCAAGCACCCTGGAGTGGTTGTAAGGAAATTTCCCCTATGATGAAATGAGTGATGGAAATAACTCTAATGGTACAGAATACAATTTTTAAATTGGAAAAGTTAATGTAAATTGTTTTACTTCACTAAAACATGGTTTTCTGTTTAACAGTACATAGTGCAAATTAAGAAAGTGGCCCCGAATTACCACCAAATGAGTAGGAGGATGGCCACAGACAGCCCCAAAGAACAAATGCTGCACATGAACTGTTAAGTCTGTCTGCTAAAATGGATTAAATGAATGATAATTGTGCACATGTAATGAAATTTGTGCAAAGGCATATTACAGACAATATATGCTAGCACTGCCCCACTTGCACCTGCGCCCCTTCCCCCTATCCCAGCCAATCATCCCCACCAAATTCCTTCAATCAACGACGCTATGATGAAACCTCAATCCCTTCCTCCCCTCATGAACAATCTGTACAAATCCCCAATTCCTCCATATATGTTTCCCATTCTGCTACCCCTTCCCTTTCCTAATTGAGTGTACTTTTGTGAGTAAATAAATATCTATGGGCCTCATTACGAGGAAGGCGGTAGGGGTAGAGCCATTAACGGGGCCGTTGTTTGCATCCTCCCCATTCCCATTGAGCCCTATGGGGGCTCTAATGGGAATGGGGATGTACCGGGTCCAGGTTCCCTGAATGGGGAAATACTGGGCCCTCCAAGGTCGGAATGGCCCGGTTTTTCCCAATTCAGGGAACCATTACATGGTACCTGGAATGGGGGCAGCCATGCCGCAAAAAGTGGCATGGTTACCTCCAGGGTTGTAATGAGGCCCTATGTGTTTACTGTTGGTGTGTGTGTGTGTTTTTTTTTAAAGCCCCATTTGGAGTCTGCGGACAGAGTGACTTTCCGGGCTGTCCGTAATCAAAATGGAGGCACCCCCGAATAGCACGCCTGTCTGGACATGTCTACAAAACCATGACGCACTTTTATATACTTTGGGGGCCCGACCCTGTCCTGCGGACCCCTGGCGGATGCGCATCTGATCCCCCATGCCCCCTCAACACTGCTTCGGTCCGCAGATGTCCGCAAAGGTGTGACACACTTTTAATTAGTTTGGGAGACCCACCCTGTCCTACGGGCGCCTGGGCGCGTGCGAATATGATCCCCTGTGCCCTCCAAACACCTCACCTGTCCGTAGATGTCTGTAAAGTTGTGACGCTCTTTTAATTAGTTCAGGGGTCCCATCCCTGTCCTATGGACACCTCAGCACATGCGCATCTGATCCCATGTGCCCTCTGAACAGTGCTTCTGTCCGCAGATGTCTGCAAAGGTGTGATGCACCTTTAATTAGTTTGGGGGTCCCACCCTTGTCCTACGGACACCTGGGTGCATACGCATCTGATTCCTTGTGCTCTTTTGAACACCCTACCTGTCCGGACATGTCTGCAAAGTTTTGATGCACCTTTATATAGTTCGGGGGCCACGACAATGTCCTGCAGACACCTGGCGCATGTGCATCCGATCCCCCGTGCCCCCCGAACACCGCTTCTGTCTGCAGATGTCCGCAAAGGCGTAATGTACCTTCAATAGGTTTGGTGGTCCCACCCCTGTCCTACGGACACCTGGGCACATGTGCATCTGATCCCCTGTGCCCTCCGAATACCTCGCCTGTCTATGGTGGTCTGTAAAGTTGTGACGCACTTTTAATTAGTTCAGGGGTCCCACCCCTAGCCTACGGACACCTGGGCACATGCACATCTGATCCCCTGTGCCCTCCGAACACCGAGCCTGTCCGGAGATGTCTGCAAAGTCGTGACGCACTTTTAATTAGTTTGGGGTTTGCGCCCCTGTCCAAGGGACACCTGGGCGCATGAGCATCTGATCCCATGTGCCCTCCAAACACTGTGCCTGTCCAGAACTTGCTGCTGCACGTGTCTTACTTTTAGTTAGTTTGGGGGGCCTAGCCCTGTCCTGTGGACACCTAGGCATATGCATATAGGTGTCCTACAGACAGCCATCCTATCTGCAGACGAGTGTCAGGGTTATCTGCGGACACTGGGCCTCATTACGAGGTTTAAGGTAGCCTTGCCAGTTTTGCCAGCAAGGCTCACTTCAAACTCGCATCTGGGTCCAGCACCTGCGAATGGGCAATAACCGGGCTATTCCGTCCCAGCCGGACCCGGTAATTGCCCTTTTGCGGGTGCCGGGCCCGGTACATCCGCATTCCCATTTGAGCCCCATATGGCTCAATGGGAATGGAGGGGTGGTAGCACTGGTACCATTAGTAACGGTACCGGCACTACCATCATGTTCTGCTCGCGGGTGCCGGTACGACCACCAGGTCAGACCTGGTGGCTGCAAGGGCACCCGCAAGCAGAACTCCTAGTATGGCGGTACGGAAGCAACTGTGCCAGTAGCAATACCGGCACCGTTGTTGCCTTATCGCAATACTTGTAATAAGGCCCACTGTCCTTACACCCAGACACTTAAAAAGTGCATTTATTTCTTGCCAATCCAGGGTGTTTTAAGGTGAAACTTCACCTTTGCAGAGGTCCTAGACCATGTCTTGGTCGATCTAGTGACTTTTTGCAACTTATTGAGCCCTACACAGGGCTCGAAGTGTCCAGGGAGTGCGCGACTGTCAGAAGAGCACACCCTTATAAAAGGCCAAAACCCACTGCTGCTCCTCATTATGTTTCTGGCTGACCAGGACTGAGCACTTGCTGGAGATTGCTGTTTCTGGATTCCTGCTTTTGCTATAATATGGCATACATGGCTGCTGCAGCTGCCTCATCAGCATCTTCTCCACCACCACCACCGCCATCTGGAGGGCCTGGAGAGGGGAACAGGCGTGGTGATGCAGAGGGGGATCAAGAAGAGGACGAGGATAAGTCAGTGGAAATCCCTATTACCAGCTGCCAGTTTGGGTCTTGGGTGTGGAAACTGTTTAGCACCGTTGGGCGGGGGGTACCCAGGCGCATGCAGCCAAGGTTCGGTGCACTGAGTGCAGTGTTGTGGAAAGCCTGGGCTGCATAGCTACAGAACCACCTCTATGCAGGTCTAACCACAAGGCAGGTGTTTGGAGGGTGATCCCTTTTGAAGGCGCTCCACAAGGAAATCCACTGTTGCATCCTCAACAATTGCTCCTGCCACCACAAGAGACACTCCTGTAGGGCATAGGATCCCTAGGATGCCTCACAGGCCATACATGGGGCAGTTGACCCTTACCTTTTGAGGGTATGTTCTGTGACACACCACTCTGCAGGGGGTAGCAGTTTCAAAGTGCTTTCAAGGCTGTCTGTCCGGGAGCACGAGAAACAGTGCCTCCTACCTAAGTTAGGCCAACCCAACATCTTCCTCTCTCCACCTGCACCTTTGTCCCTGTGGTTGGCACACCTTCCCTACCTTCCCTTCCTTGTGTGTCCTGTTTAAAAAAGCCCAAAAAATCAAAAACACATAAATTCCAAATAAAAACAGTTCTTTTCAGAGCCACCTTTCACAGTTCAAAAATAGAAATACCAAAGAAAATGTGCAGACCCCTGCTCAGCCTGCGAGGTCTGCAGACAGCACGGTAGTCAGCGGACATCTAAAAAATGTAGCTGGTGGCAGCATCTAAACCATTGCACTGTTTTGCGGGAAAAAGTGGTGGCTTTGAAACACCTACTGTAAAATGCTTGTTATATTTGTAAAAAGGGTTGCAAAGCATTTTGGATATTTTGCCAAAAAAGATGATTACCATCATCAGTAAGATGTACACCTTTGTTTTTTTATTTTTGGGGGCTTTTCTCTTGTTTTCTTCCTTACACAGTTACATGCACCTCTTCAAAGCAGCATCTGTTACATTGTAAAGGAAAATGGCATTTCCAATGATGGAAAAATAAATGTCATCTGCAGTCAAAAAAATACACACGCAGAGGATTAATGTTCTCTTTCTCAAAAGAGAACATCCCAGCACTACACAAAAAAGAAGATATGCCTCTATTCACAAGACACCTTCCTGAATCTTGCTGAGGACAGAAGACATTGGGGCTGTTCCATAGACCACTAGGTGGTATGTGTGAAAATACCAACTTTGCAGATGGAAAAAGCAGCATTAGTGCCTGCAGCAAGTCCTTCAGTGCACTCTGCAAACTTACTACACTGATGTACCCCAAATATATTCCTCCACAGTGCACCGCAAGAACATCTGGAGTATTGAAAGTGGCCATATATCTACAAAGAGCAAAAACACCATGCAAATTGAAGCCAGGCACACCACACCACAAAATCTCCACTCCTTCAAATCCAAGGGTGGCAGAAATGCCACTTATCTCTGCATACCTCTGCAGATTAGTAATAAACACAGTCTCCCACAATCTACATACTGAGTCTCTACATCTCTCCAACCACAGCCATCTTCACTACACACAGCAATAAAAACAAGTATTACCCTCTCTTCCTATAAAGCACAGCTTGAACACCTGATTGGCTAATCCCCACAGTCCCATTTCCATGCCAGGCATCCTGAGAAGACACAGAAGTGGCACGCCCTGTCCGTGGATAACCGCAGTGTCCGCGGACCCCGTAACACAGGGCAGCCCTTCTTCCCTTTCCACTTCGCTCTTTCAGCACTTCCTCATTAGCTACTGTTAAGCAGTCACAAACCCATCCACCAATCTACCTCTCTCATCTCAGTTCAACACTTCACATGTCCTGTTCAACACTCAGAGTGCAGGTCTCCTGGTGCTCCCAAGCACCTGCATCAAAATGTACTGTAAAACTCTCCAAGATGTCTACTTCCAGAATCATCCACATCTGCATCCATCAACACAGGTATGCATATATTGTGTAAAGTACATTTCCATTTCTTTTACAAATGCATTTCAACAGGGTTCCTGCAACTTACCCTGCATAACTTACTTAGTATTCATACTCTCACTGTCCCATCTCCTTACAATGTTGTGTGCTTAGAAAGTTTTCTTTTAATGAGCACTTTCATAACAGTTTCAAAACACATATTTCAATTTCACCAGCACTCTCTGTGATTTTTGTGTAAAAGAGAGGAAAACCACATTGGAAACATTTACACGGCATGTTTAAGTGCTAGACCCTACGTGACACTTCAATAATTTACCACGACATGTATGCTTGCCGATATCACCCATTCTAATGTGCAAACTGTTGTGTTTGTCTTTCATTCCGTCACTTTTAAAAGCACTTCTCCCACTAACAAATCTGCACTGAAACTCCCACCATGCACACTCAAAAAGAAAACTGGATGTATGTTACAAAAGCATGCCATGTCCATGGATTGAAAAATGACAAAATCCAAGTTTAAAACTATTCATTGCAGCACCATTTGAGGGAAACCAAATAAATGCATGTGTACATTTACAGCAGTGCTGTGTGTAATTTTGGCAAAAATGAAGGAAAAAAAGGAAATGATTATTCCAAAATATTGCAATAGCACTCACATAGCAAGCATGCATGTGTGGAAAGATAAAATTGCACACACTAACATTCTCCTTTATCATCTGTACATGCTTTTGGCCACTCCATTTTTTCTCGTCATACTAGGACTTGCAGTACACCATTTCTAATACAAAGAGTGCCACAGCAACTCCAACACTTTTAAAACTCCAGCCCCATAGGGCGTACTTATCACGGAACCACCGGCCCGAATACCAACACTGCTGGTGCTCCTATGTCCCAATTCCCAGAGAGTGCTATGCCACTGCACACAAATAGAGACTAACATTTTCCACCACCTGACTTTCCAGGCCAATATGACCTGTAGTGTCTTAGTGACACTGGGAATGTAGCTGCCAAACAATTTTTAGGAATCTGATGGCAACCCGTCTGCAGAAACAGCAGGTGTTACAACCATACTCGTAATCACTTGCAATGTTACTAACTATTCTTCCCAACAACTCCTACAGTGTATAATAATGTGTTCATGGACTACAATTATTTCACCATTACCACACATACCCACTCATTTTCTTATTTCCCAATTGCAGTGAAGAACACCCTCCTGAAAGTCAGCAACGTCTCTCCTAGAAGATAAAAACTGGAAGAAAACGGCTCTTCACATCCTACAAAGTAAGTGCAGTAGTCTAGTAGCATTCTTTCTGTTACTCATACAGTGCAGTGCAGTGTAACAGTATAGTAGCCTACACAATACTATCCAAAACAACAGAATTTACTTCACTCTTACTCATTGCACCTCAGCAGGTACACTCTTTGTATTCTCATCTGAACCCCAGTATCGTAACACCCACTAGTATCATGAAAACATCATAATGCCCTTAATTGTTCATGCACAGTACACTGCCATACGCACTGGACCAATCCCCTCACACATCTATACACACAGCTACTATTAAAACCTTTCCAACCAGAACTAATGGGCCATTGCACAATCACACAACCCTCTATTTATGCATGTCCTGATATTCAAACACTCATTCACAATGCAGGCAAATACATTGCACAACTTTGAAACCCACACTTTCCTTTTTTCTCCAACAGACAGAACATAATGCCTACCAAAAAGCAACTCTGTATAAAACAACGAAAACTGTTACTTTACACTGACTACTGCTCCTTCCAGTAGAACACCAAAACAGATTAGAGTACTACAAACTTTCAACAGAAGCTGCTATGGAGCTATGCAGAATTCTGAAACAAATTAAAATGCTCCTAATAAATGAGGTGAGCATGGTCTACAACCAAATGTAGGCTTTGATTCACCTCAGATTGCAAGAGGTCCTTAAAACGGACTATGAAGAACTCTTTGGAGGAAAACACATTATTGTTTTTGGAGATCTCCTACAATTAACACCAGTTAAAGGTGGACATATTTTTAAAACCTTAGGACACAAACAGTGCCATAACACACTTCATAGCATAGGAAATATACATCTCTGGCAAAATTTCCAATACAGAGAACCAACTCAAAACATGCTTCAGTCTGCAGACCTCACCTATGATAACATTTTAAAAAACATTTGGATTGGTCTTCTTTCTAAAGATGCACAATCTATCTTAAATAGTAGACTCATCCAGGAGCTATACTGGCATTACACATCTTCTCCTGATGTCATGGAACAGTTAGCACACAAAATGTGAAATGTATGTCCTTAATGCCAACCCTAGCAAGCTGTACGCAATTCAATAAGACAATGTTAAAAAAAAGAAATGGAACCAATAGTGCATATTAACTCCACAGATAAACTGGAAGTCCACGGCATGACACTCCGTATGTGTCAACAAGCAAGAGCACGACTGAATAACTTAGAAAACTGTATCTCCCACACAGCTGGTTTGGAGAAAATGTTAACATTGTTATTAAACTGTAGAGTAATTTTGAAACGTAACCTTGATGTGGGGCAAGGTTTAGTTAATGGAGCACTTGGAACAGTTGTTGGCTTCCAGATGCATCCATGTGACAGCAACATTCGGTTTGTCAACATCCACTTTGACAAACTTTCAGAAGGTAAAGGATAGGGCGCTCAACAGCATGATTCCTTCTTTTCAAAGACATCTATGTACGGAGAGTACAATTCTCTCTGTCTCCTAAATATGAGGTCACAATTCACAAATCGCATGGTCTAACCCTAGATCAGGCATTGATTGACATTGGCAGCACAGTTTTTAAAGAAGGTATGAGTTATGTAGCACTGTCACGTCTACGTACACTCGAAGGACTATTTCTAGTCAATTTTGATACAAACAAAATCAAGGCTGACCTTCCTTGCTTCGTGGAGTACAACAGACTACATGCACTCTACACACCTAATCTCAATATGTACCCTGTTCCTCAAAAAGGTAAACTTGTTAAAAGAAAAGTAATGTAAACAGAACTAATAAGTGATGTCCCAACAGTACCACCAAAGAAACTGAAAACCGCTGCTACTCCATCAAGTAGCACAACCACTAAACTATATAGTGAAAACATAAGTGCACATCCAACTGCACAAACAAAGAGAAACATGTCTTCTAAAAAAACAAGTGGAGGTCCAGAAAATGGCACAGACACATAACTCTCTGGTCCTTTTAAATTGTCCAACACAACTGGTGTGAATTGCTATGCAAATGTAGCAATCAATCTTCTGTTCCAATTGCCACCAATTGTTCAAAACATTTACTTGAACGGCTCAGACCAGTTGTGTTTGCAAATCTCCTCCTTCATAGAAATGCAACAAACAATCCTGACAACACTTACAGTGTCTCGGGAACAAGGCAAGAATTGGACTACTGTGCGGGAACGGTAAGATTCACCATAAACACACATGAAGATCTACAAGAATTTCTAATGTACTTACTGCAAGTACTAGAAAGCAAAAATATACCTATAAAACGTGGGAACACACATGCACTTTCTGCAACAATGTTGCACAGGAGCAAGTCCCTAATGAACGATTTGTGTATGTATCTATACCTAATTGTGAATCCATTCCATTTCAGCAACTAGTGCAAAATGCAAATCATGGCATATTGTGTACTGTTTGCAATTCAGACAATCATTCCACCTTATACATAAACTCAGATAGCCAGTATGTAATATTAATGCTTTTAAGGTACGGGGCAGATGGTACTAAAAACAATTGCAAGCTTACTAGCCTCACACATGGGCAAGCATCTCTTGGCGAGAAAACCTTCACAAGTGTAGGCATAATATACCACACTGGTGTCACAACCAGTGCAGGTCACTATACTGCATACATTAAAAAATTATGTGGTTGGTTTGAATGCAATGGCACTTCCATTAGTCTAAAACATAGATTACCAGCAAATCTTACAAATGCCTACTTAATATTCCTTAAACCTAAATTTAGTCACTGACCTTAAAATCTATCATAACTTAGTGCACGATAGATAGGCACCAACAGGTATGTAAATGCTAAATAAAAATACCCTTCTGAACTGTAAGCTTAGCATACACCAACTGGTATGTAACTACATCCAAAGTGCTACAATGCTGTTTGTGAAATGGAAAACAGTTTCAATATGCCAACAGATGTACATGTTGTACATTTTCGTTAATGCTATACAATTTTTCCCCCAACGGCCCAATGATTATGCACACAGAAACAACAATTGTGCAAAACATGCACTGATGTTGCTTCACCATAGTACTTAAAATGTAGTGATTATGAGGGTCTACAAACTCACTAACCTGTGAAACTAGCATCCATTAGACTTTGCCTACTACTGTCTAACTGCACCCATAACACTACAATCCACCATCAGGAATGAAAGTGCTTCAAAATATACCCTTTTAAACTATAAAGCTATCAACAGTTAGAGTATGCCAACTGTTATTTAACTGCACCCATAATACTGCAATATTAGTTTCCAATAGTGTAGAAATTGCAATCACACGAAAGAAATGAAAGTGCTTCAAAACATACCATACAAAACTATAAAAGCAGCATCAGTTACAATACGCCAACTGGTATTTAACTGCACCCACAATACTGCAATATCACCTTCCAATAGTGAAAGACTTGAAATCCACCAACAGGAATGAACGTACTTCAGAACATACCCTGCAGAACTGTAAAACTGTCAACAGTTTGAATACAGCAACTGGTATCCAGCTGCACCCATAATACTGCAATATTAGTTTCCAATAGTGGAAAAGTTAAAATTCCCCAGCAAAAATGAAAGTGCTTCAAAGCATACCCTTCAAGACTTTTAAACTATCAACAGTCAGAATCCGCCAACTGGTATCTGACTACACACATAGTACTGCGAAATTACTTCCATTAGTGAAACAGCTAAAATCCACCAACAGGAATGAAAGTGCTTCAAAACATACACTTAAAACTGTAAAACTATCAAAAGTTGGAATACGCCAACTGGTATTTAACTGCACCCATAGTTAGTACTACAATATTAATTTCTAGTAAAAAAATACTTAGAATACAACTGCATCAAACAATATTCTTAAAAATTGCAAAACTATAAACAATTAGAATACGCCAACTGGTATCTAACTGCACATTACCATTCCAATTCCTCCTACTGAAACAGTGCTTGTAACAGCAAATGCACTTATTTGTGCACCTTAAACATTCATCTAAGCACTGCACACTTCAAACAAACATAGTGTGACACGTAACGTCAAATGAATGTACTGTTTTTTTTTTTTAAGCCTAAAGAACTTTTTTTTCGACAGACCAAATGATTATGCAACCAAACACAGCAACTGTGCAAAATGCACAGTAATGTTGTTTGAAGCATGTACTAATGATGAGGGTCTAAAACGTACATGAATGTTTGAGATTGTGTGCAATGCGACATTGTGAAGTTCCTTACCTAACATATTATGCTATGTTTTTTTCACGGAAACAGAAGCAAAGATTTCTCGTGCATTACCATGCACAACAAAGTCAATCTGTGCCCGCAATGGTACATCAATGAAAAGTACCATTTCCACTTCAATGGCATTGTGTCACTGTGTTCCAAAAAGAACACACTGCCTATACACTATGTATAATGACTATACACATAATCAGGGTAATTCATGGAAATTCGCACAAAAGTGGCGCAGGCGGCTGGCGCACAGTGTTCCCGTGTGATAGACTGCGCCAGCCACGTGCGATAAAATCCATTTCAGCGCACAGCGTATTCATGGATTTTAGCCTCAAAAACCAGCCGTGGTGCAGAGTGGCGCAGCGACACTGCAGCAGCGCCAGTTACGCCCCCAAGAACGCCCTTGCGCAAGGAAAAGGCATCAAAATCCCCAATCCAGCGCAAAGGTCTGCGACAACCCAAAACAAGTTTACCGGACTGCCAAACAGCAAACGCCAAGCGGGGAACGTGTATTACGGGTTTCGCAGTAACTTCCACACGCGAAAGGGCCTGTGCGAGCGGGTACGTGTATAACTGGGGTTCGCGTGAAGTTCTACACGCGATTGGCCTGGGTACGTGTATTTCAGGGGTGCGCGTGTGTTTTCACATGTGACTGTGATGGGTATGTGTATTACAGGGGTGCGCGTGTGTTTTCACACGCGATTGACCTGGATACGTGTATTTCAGGGGTGCGCGGGAAGTCTTATACGCGATCGGGCCTGGGGGAGCGGTGTACGTGTATTCCACGGGTGCGCGGGAAGTTTTACACGCGACTGGGCTTGGTACGTGTATTTCAGGGGTGCGCGGTTGTTTTCACACGCGATCTGCCTAGAAACGTGTATTTCAGGGGTGCGCGGGTGTTTTCACATGCGATTTGCCTAGGTATGTGTATTTCAGGGGTGCGCGGGTGTTTTCACACGCGATTGGCCTGGGTATGTGTATTTCAGGGGTGCGCGGGAAGTTTCACACGCGATTTCAGCAGGGTACGTGTATTTCGGGGGTGGCGGGAAGTCCTACATGTGATTTGGCAATGTGGGTCCTCCCAGGTGTTCCCTGTACACCCTCCACGGCCCCTGCAGGCCGCCCACACCAAAGGGGACTACACTGCATCCCTGGTCATGTCCCACAAGCAGCCCACCCAACATGGGCATGCCCCCCAGCAAAGACACATGTCTCCTTGCACTACTGATCACCAACTCATGCCCCCTTGCACCCCCACCCCCCAGCATTGCGGGGCACCTGCCAGCAGGCACCCACTCATGTCCCACTCATGTCCCCCTGCTCCCCCACCCCCCAGCATTGCGGGGCACCTGCCAGCAGGCCCCCACTCATGTCCCACTCATGTCCCCCTGCACCTCCACCCCCCAGCATTGCGGGGCACCTACCAGCAGGCCCTGACACATGTCCCCCAGCCAACACGTCATCACAATCTAGATCCCTAGCCCTTATGGGCAGCCTCCACATGCCAAACACCCACCCAAGTATTGCATCCACCCACTTAGAAATGCCAATTACATGATACAACCCCAATGGCAAGTATGTAAATGAACACATGTCCCTCACATACACACAATGTGTGTAAGTGAATGTCAAAACCCATATCATGATATGCATGAAACCAATGAGATGATACTACACATTGAAGTTTGATGAAAAAAATGTATTAAAAGCAGCATAAATGGAATTAAAAATAAACAAATGACAATGGGAATCAAAAACCAAAAGCAGCATGTCCGTAAAATAATGAAAAACCACAAATCATAATCCAAAGGAAAGGTGTCCAAAGTCACAGTTCAAGAAAGTAAATCCAAGGTAAAAACAAAACCGAAAACCATTGCTCCATGGGTAAATCCCAAAAAAAAACTAAAATCCAACAGTCAACTATATACAGATAAACAATCCAGGGTCCATGATCCCAACTGAAGAAATGAAAACTACCTAAAAATAAAGGCTTATTAAAAAAACTATATACAAAAATGTGGTCCATTGCCCAAAAGGTCCAAAATAAATAAAAAAGCAAAGGAAACCTAACACTAACTACATAACTATTTACAGGGGCAGTGGGCTAGTCCGACGGCTCACTGGTTGTTGTCATGGGCCAGGGCATCATCGAACTCCTGTTCAATGGCTTGGAGGCGGGCATGTTCCCTGGCCCCGAGGTCTCGCAGGGATAATGCAGTGTCCAGCTCCAACTCCCTGCGAAGACCCTCGAGGCACTCAGCTCGCCTCAGCGCCCTCCGCATGGAGTTCTCCGCCCTGACCATTGTGAGCCGTTCCTCCTCTGCCCGCTGCCGCTCTGCACCTATCTGCTGGCCCAACCGCTCCCACATGGAAGCCACTCCCATTCCAGGGTTCTCCTGCCCTCCGGCCGATGCCTGCACCCCTGATGTTGATGGCCCCGAGCCATGATGCCTCCCACGTTGATCCTGCCGCTGCCTCCGACGCAACTGCCTGTGCCAGCACGACGGCATCCAGGCTGATGGAATCCACCAACGCCGTTGTGCACGTGCCCTGCCCGATGATGCCGTCACATCCTCCATCTGCTGGGGTCCAGTTGCTGGTGTGTCCACCCCTGCTGGACCTCCAACTCCCGACTGTGGCAGGGATGGGATCCCCACCGAGGTGGCTGCATTGGTCGGGGCAGGTCCACAGGGGGCCATGGTGGCATATGGGCCGGAAGACGGCATGGAGTACGACTGGCGCATAGCCTCCACAGAGGAGGAGAGGGTCGCCAGAGTGCCTGACACATGTACGAGACCCCCGACCATGACCGCTCCCAACTGGGCCACGTTGGCACGGTGCTCTTCGTGATGACGTGCGTGCTCCCCCCGGGAAGCACGCACCTCATCATGAATGACACCTGTGCGCAACGCGACACCAATCAGGACCTTCGCCATACGGCCAGGGGTCCCCTCGTCCGCAGGTGGAGGGGAGTCAGATGACATGGACATCCCCCCTACCTACGGACGGGCCTGGGATGGGGCATCCCTGCTGGTGCATGGTGGTGCAGTCACAGTGTCAGGGACAGTGACATGCACAGGCACCTCCACGGTGACCTGTGCTGCCTCCTCCCCCTGGACTGCACCACTTGCACCAGCAGGGATGCCCCCACCAGGCCCCATGTGCGGCTCAGTAGCGGCCTCCTCCTCCTCTGTGGAAACCACCAACCTGGATGGCTCCACACCGTCTTCTGCCGTTGCAAGCCCCTGTGGGGGCTCACCCACCCCTTCCGCTGCAGCTGTGGGGGCATCCCCGCCGCTTTGCTCCACAGCGCCGTCTCCGCCCTCTTCTACACTTTGCACTGTGTAGAGGGAGACATAGAACACAAGCATCAGGGTACTGTACAATAGTCCCCTAGACAGGAAGCAATAGCAGATGAGTGGCACTGTCAAAGATCACTTCCATCATGTCCCTCCACAACACATGGGTCAGCGCAGGCAAAACACATGCAGTAACAAGCATGGCGCATGACATAAGCAAACATGTCCAAGGGAATCTTGAAACATACAATGTTGTTTTTGAACTCACATGCATCATGGGTCATGCCTATCACATTCACACACTTCACCGTACTTTCATCCATCTGGACTCGTACACCCCAGACACAGTGGATGCAAGGATAGCTAGGCTGCATCAGTGAATCAGAACATTGACACAGACATGTGTGATGTATCCATGGCATTGACAAGTCACAGACACGCAGGTCAGACACACAGACATGGACACCATACATGTACATGGCATCATCACCCATCCCTCACCCCCACCCACGTCCAGTAACAGAGACTGGCATGCTCTCCTGTGTCCATTCCGCATAGGGCTCCCCATGTAGCATTTAAACACATACACCAACCGTGTGCTTCACACATTACTGGTCTCACATGCATGAGCATGCTGTCCCTGCATACACACACGCATACATGGCCTATGTCACACATACAGGCACATATCAGACAACCAGCAAACTGCAACATGCTGTCACGACTCACTCCCTTCGCTCCCGTTCCCACCACTTGGGGACTTGATTTGGGGTTTATTCCCTACTGGACCTTTCCTCCGAACCTTATGCTACAGTGCTGTGATGAATTGGGAGCGCTAAATCCCTATTTTCCAAGCTACTTCCCTTCCGGATCCATTCCAGGTTTTTGGCAGCCAGCATGCTTCTTTAACCAAATGACTATGCTTCCCAGAATGCCTGGCCCACTGCTCCACCTCCACCCTTGCAAGACAAGGTTGGGTGGAGGATAGGCAACAGCTGTGGCTGCAGGTGCAGCAATCAGCACACCTGAGGCGTGTGCTCGTTAAGCAGCTTTAAAAGCCTCAGTCTTACTTCAGTCCAGCGCTGGTCATCGTTTGCAGTGTTCCTGTTGTGACTAGTCCCTTGTTCCTTGTCTTTGTACCTAGTTCCTAGTTCCTGTTTTCTTGTTCCTCCGCCCTGAATCTCGGATTCATGCGCTAATTGATTTCTGCTCCCTTGATTCCCTTTTTGTCTTCCTCTGTTTGCAGGCAGCATTTCTCAGTGCTTTCCCCTTTTAGATGCAGCCCAGTTTGTCTGTGTTCTATATTTCTTTGACTCTGTCCTTTGCTGCTGTAAACCCGTATGCCTTAGCCTTCCTCTTAGTTTAGCTTCCTGTCTTTTCCTTGGAGGGGTAGGGAGAAGTTTGCATTGGTTATTTCGTTTTTTCCCTGCTCCTGATCCTTACTTTCTAGTGGGATCCATTCCATGTTTTCCATTGCACTTCTGCATTTATTTCCCATTTGATTATTAGGTGTGGTGTGCGGTTGTAGCTAGCTCCTGTGTGAATGCTTATGTTTTCCTCACTATTTTGTAATCACTATTCCAACTTAGGTATTTAGTTTTCCTCCCATTGCTGTTCTAGCCTTTCGGGGTCCCAGTTTCATCAACAGGATTCGTGGGCTAGCTGACATTCAAGAGGTTTATCTCGTCCTCGTGAGTACAGTTCTTTAGTTCCCTTATTTAATACCATCAAGAGTGTTAGTACACAGATCCTGTCATTGCTTGCCCTCCACGTGGGTTTAGCGCTGTCAGTACCTGTAACAGCAATTGGGGGTAAGGCGCTTGCCGACTTTCCTCGCGGTCAGGTGCTTACCCCACATCCCTTTTCATATATTGGTTTTGATGTCACACTCTATCTGCACTCCTGGGTTCTAGCATACATGAGTCGTTGTTCCTGGGTGCACATTTCCCTTGCCATATTCGCTGCCTTTGTACTCGCCTGACTAATCCTGACAGAATGACCAGCCCAAAATTCCCATTGAATATGGCAAATTTAAGAAAGAAAGGCAGCAAGGCCTCTAACAAGTTTGTACAAAAAGCTTCCCCCACGTTTACCTGTGACAATCAAATCACTAGTCCTGACTTAAATGAACTCCTTGTCACGAATGGGCATTTACGTGCAAAGTATTTTTCCCATAGGATGGCACATCCTACATTGCCTGATCCTAGTTCTATCTTTTGTTTTGATCCCGATTCTATGTCAGCGCAAGCCTTAGCCGCAGAAAACAACACACTGTTAGACTTATTATACAAGAGTACCTCTGTTGTTGAACCCCATGATTCCAGTTGTGCTTCACCTCAGATAGAACAGTTTCATGATACAAACATAAAGAATGGAGGGGTTTCTTGCATAACTTCTGTTTTCTACCCTCAGTCTAAAGCATACTCCGTTGCACAGGTACATACTGTAGTCCCTAATGCCAAGAGGTCTAATGTCAATAGTTTGCTTAAGGGAAACACAGACCAAGTTGGTAAGAGAAACTATAAATCACAGAACCTGCAAGCAGTAGAGGACAATGTACAATCGGTGCACATCCAGATTGCTAGTGCAGGATCCAGCCCTGATGCCACTATGCCTCCCCCTGTGCCTACTGATAGTGATGTACAGTTAATGCAGGGCATGCTAAGAGCTAAGCTTGAGGAGTTAAGACAAGAATTCATTTCTTTACAAGAGGAGAATAAAACCTTACACTCTTTACTGAATACACCTCAGACTTTATCTGTTGATGTGGAGGAAGTGAACACTGTTCAGCCCCTGAGTGCAGAGACTTTGGTAAACCATGATATTTGTCGATATGTTAGATCTATTGGGAGTGAAGGTCTTTCGTCTAGCACAGCGCTTAATCTGGGCACAGTTTCTAACAATTGTTCTGCTGTTTGTCAGGGATTGCAGTTAGCTGAAGATTTACAAGCCACTCCTTTACCAAAAATTTCCTGTGTAGCAGTTTGTCATAATTCTGAGCTAGCACACATACAAGCTTCTGATTTCCAAACACAATCCACAATGGTGGCATACACAGATTCAGTCACTACAGTAGGCTTAGGCCCTGCTCTTGATACAGCTGCTGAGACTGAAGTAGATGTTAAAGCTGATGTGGAAAACGATGTTACCTCTGGGTTCACTCTTCCTTCTGCCAATTCTGATCAATACGAACAGTCAGAGACAGTACAGATTTCATGTTCTGATGGACTAATTCCACAGTATACAGAACCAAAAAACCGTCAGGCGGTTCCTGAACTGTTGATTGATAATCTGCCTCTTTCAGAAGCTAAAACAGAGGAATGGACAATTGACGAAATCCTGATTAACAGAGACTTTACTATGGTGATTCCACTGGTTGATTTTGACTTCTACAAAGAAAGAGACTCTGTGTCACCCACTAAAGAAAGGGACTGCAAGGGTACAGCTCAGTCTTTGGTTACTGGTGCCAAGGAGTCTACTGCCCTAAAGGTGCCCTCCATTCCTGAGCCACCAATGTGTCTGTCAACTTCTGAGACTTCTGTCTGTCCTCCTACAACCATTGACTCTTCTATGATCCAATCCACAGCCCTGCAGTCATCTTTGGCACACGTGTCTTCAACCAATGAACCGCTGCCATGTCTGCCATTCACTCAAGAACCAGTCCCAAAGACCTGGACATGTTTGTATCCAGCAACCGAGATTGCTTCAGCTTGCATGCCTTCAGCCTCAAGGTTTCCCCTGGCCTGCCTGTCTTCAGCTACAGTGACTCATCCTGCAGATCATCCTTCAGCTTTAGAGCCTCCGGTAGTCCATCAAAAGTGCATGTCTTCAGTCCCGGAGTATACTGAGTATTTGCCTTCAGTTCATGAGACGCCTGTATCCTGCTTAGCCTCGCTGCCAATATCAGAGGTATACCTGTCTACACCATCAGATCCTGCTGTATTTTCTTCTGCTCCAGCGATTCCTCCTGAATCCCAACCATTTACTGTCGATGAACGTCTAGCTTGCCTTTCTTTTGCTTCAGGAGGAGCACCAGAATGCCTGCCTTTTCCACAAGACGATTCTCCCAACTGCTTCACTTTAGCATCAGAGCCTCCTAAAAATGCAGCATCAGAGTTTGAGACTTTTGCCAGCTCCCGCTTCAGAGTCAACAAGCTGGACCAAGTGGTGAGTCAGAACCACTCACCTGGGTGTGCACAGGGGGTGGTGCAGACCGGCGTATTACCTACAGGACTTGTGCAACAGAATTCCGCCAAGAAGCACAAGTCGGGTGCTAGTAGCCAAAGGAAGGGAATGACTGCTGCAGTTCAAAATGTGTCTGTTATTGCTCCTTCTGCGAGTGTGCCTGAAATACCAAGTACTGCGTCTATCACTCCTATCAGTATGCCAAACGTCCCTGCTGTTGTATCCCACGTGCAACAAAGTGGCTACACGACTGTCACCAGGAGTACCAGCCTTGTACAACCCATTGGACTTCCAGGTCTCCAAGGCGTAGAACATGTGCAGTCAAACCTTAGTCACTTTCAACCACAAGCCTTTTCCCAGATGGATGACAGAAGGAAATCTGAACCTCTACCTCAGCCGCCACCTTCTCTAATGGCTGAACATAAACCTTTCCTGAAGCCAGCAATTTCCTCACCTCCCGCATGTCCACTCTCGGCAGAAAGGCTAACAGAGCTTCTACCATTGTCTAAGGCATGTTGCACCAGCCTGCCTCCCTCCTCAAAGACTTATAAGGGTCCACTCCCAGTGACTGAGCTTCCTGGGCCTTCCAACTCTGCTTCTGGTCCTGCAAGTCCTTCATGCCTTTCTTCGAACCATAAGTCTCTTCCTCACCAGAAGCCACTGTTTCCATCAGTACCACCTCCAAAGACAAAGCACTCCTATCATGGAAAGAAGATGTCTCGTGCGGGTGGCGGGCACCCGAAGACGGCCGTAGGAGGGGGTATACTGTCACGACTCACTCCCTTCGCTCCCGTTCCCACCACTTGGGGACTTGATTTGGGGTTTATTCCCTACTGGACCTTTCCTCCGAACCTTATGCTACAGTGCTGTGATGAATTGGGAGCGCTAAATCCCTATTTTCCAAGCTACTTCCCTTCCGGATCCATTCCAGGTTTTTGGCAGCCAGCATGCTTCTTTAACCAAATGACTATGCTTCCCAGAATGCCTGGCCCACTGCTCCACCTCCACCCTTGCAAGACAAGGTTGGGTGGAGGATAGGCAACAGCTGTGGCTGCAGGTGCAGCAATCAGCACACCTGAGGCGTGTGCTCGTTAAGCAGCTTTAAAAGCCTCAGTCTTACTTCAGTCCAGCGCTGGTCATCGTTTGCAGTGTTCCTGTTGTGACTAGTCCCTTGTTCCTTGTCTTTGTACCTAGTTCCTAGTTCCTGTTTTCTTGTTCCTCCGCCCTGAATCTCGGATTCATGCGCTAATTGATTTCTGCTCCCTTGATTCCCTTTTTGTCTTCCTCTGTTTGCAGGCAGCATTTCTCAGTGCTTTCCCCTTTTAGATGCAGCCCAGTTTGTCTGTGTTCTATATTTCTTTGACTCTGTCCTTTGCTGCTGTAAACCCGTATGCCTTAGCCTTCCTCTTAGTTTAGCTTCCTGTCTTTTCCTTGGAGGGGTAGGGAGAAGTTTGCATTGGTTATTTCGTTTTTTCCCTGCTCCTGATCCTTACTTTCTAGTGGGATCCATTCCATGTTTTCCATTGCACTTCTGCATTTATTTCCCATTTGATTATTAGGTGTGGTGTGCGGTTGTAGCTAGCTCCTGTGTGAATGCTTATGTTTTCCTCACTATTTTGTAATCACTATTCCAACTTAGGTATTTAGTTTTCCTCCCATTGCTGTTCTAGCCTTTCGGGGTCCCAGTTTCATCAACAGGATTCGTGGGCTAGCTGACATTCAAGAGGTTTATCTCGTCCTCGTGAGTACAGTTCTTTAGTTCCCTTATTTAATACCATCAAGAGTGTTAGTACACAGATCCTGTCATTGCTTGCCCTCCACGTGGGTTTAGCGCTGTCAGTACCTGTAACAGCAATTGGGGGTAAGGCGCTTGCCGACTTTCCTCGCGGTCAGGTGCTTACCCCACATCCCTTTTCATATATTGGTTTTGATGTCACACTCTATCTGCACTCCTGGGTTCTAGCATACATGAGTCGTTGTTCCTGGGTGCACATTTCCCTTGCCATATTCGCTGCCTTTGTACTCGCCTGACTAATCCTGACACATGCCCTGTCTCACACAGCAATGCTTGGCCACTTACCGCTCGACTCCAGACGGGTCTGCCTCTCAAGGACCTGGGCGTGGAGCGCTGGGGATAAGCGTTCCAGGACCCTCATCTGATCTTCCGACAAGTGGCCCCGGCGCCCCTTAGCATCCGCTGCCTTCCAGAGGCGCTGTGCCTTGTTGACGGTCCTGGACCTGAAGTCCTCCCAGCGCTTCTTGACATGATGGAATAGTCGGACTGCCACCCCCTCTGCGTTGATGGCAGTCACGATGTCCGTCCAGATCCTGTCCCGTCCTTCCTTGTCGGCGCGTGATGATCCGAAGAGGGCATCATAATGCCCCAGGACATGCTCCACCAGGACACCAACTTCCTTCTGACTGAAGCTGGTGGCCCTCTGCCCCTCTGGCTGGGGGTCGCCAGTGGTCTCGGATGGTGTTTGCCCCGACATGGCGACCCCCGAGGCAGGCGTGGGTGGGCAACTGGGTCCTGGGGCTGGGCTGTGGAGCGATGGTATCCCAGTCGGGAGTCTTCTGCTCCAGCAGGGGTGGACACAGCAACTGGACCCCTGCAGATGGCTGATGTGCAGGCACCAAATGGCAGGGCACGGTGGCAGCAGGCAGGCAGGCAGGCAGGCAGCAGCAGATGGCTCGTGGGAGGCTGCTTGGGGCTCTGGGGGGCAGTAATTTGGCCTTTTGGGCAGGAGCGTGGTCTTCCGTGTGCTTACGTGTGGCCAGCTTGATACGGAGTGATTTGGCACGTGAAAATTATGCACGGCAGCGTGTGATTCGAGGAAAGGTCCTTAGCGCGTAAGCGCGTCAGCACGCATACGCGATTCCATTGGACCAAAGGCCCTTAGCGCGTATGCGCGTCTGTGACGTATCACGCACGGGCGTTGCCCTGGCAGGGCTTGAAGATCACACATGGATTTCCATTGCTCTGTACGTGCTTTTCGTGGTGTGCGGTGTGTGTGTTTTGCAGGCGTTGGGGTTCACACGCTATTACTTCACAGCGAGTGGGTGTTGGCTATGCGTTCTTCTACACGCAAGGCAGACGGTGAGTGGTACCCTGCTCCCCCAGGCCTGATCGTGTGTAAAACCACCCGCGAGCCCCTGAAATACACGTACCCCGCTTCAAGAGGCCCGATCGCGTGTGTAAACGCCTGCGCACCCCTGAAATACATGTACCCAGGCCAATCGCATGTGGAAACACCTGCGCACCCCTGGAATACACGTACCCAGGCCAATCGCGTGTAAAACTTTGCGCGCACCCCTGAAATACACGTACCCAGGCCAATCGCGTGTAAAACTTTGCGTGCACCCCTGAAATACACGTACCCGCTCCCCGAGGCCCGATCGCGTGTGGAAACACCCACACACCCCTGAAATACACATACCCAGGCCAATCGCCTGTAAAAATTCTCGCGCACCCCTGAAATAAACATACCCGCTCCCCCAGGCCCGATCGCGTGTAATACTTCCCGCGCACGCTATTTTTGACACAGCGGGTGTCCGTGTTTGTCGCGTACCCCTTTGCATGTCATTTGTCCTAGAGGGCCACAGTATGGGACATTCATCAGAGCTGTATATACATGCTTTTTGTTAGCGCACATTTTTGCGCACATTTTTTTCCTGCGCTGGGACGCTACCGCCTGCTTTTGTGTGGCGGACGCGTATGGCCCTGTGCGCGTATTTGCCCGTGCGCTGGTTTGCCCTATTCGATTCCATGAATACGTGTTGTAGGTGAGCGTGTGGGCGTTCCGCGCACTTGCCTCCTGTACTTCCCCCGTGACGCCCACATTTTCACAAGTTGTTCCCCATTCTGCGTGTAACGCCCCGTGTTCCGCCTACTTTTGTTATGTGCGCAGCGCTATGTGCGATTTCGCTGTGGCCTTAGCGCACGCCGTTAGATGACCTGTGCGCCAGCGTGCGCTGCACACTTTTTCAGCGCACATTCCACATTTTATTCGCGCTCGGACTTCCATGAATAGATGTGCGCTGGTCTCCCTGCGATATTCGCACTTGCACTGCGATTTTTCAAGTAACACTGCGAATCGCACGTTTTCCCACGCGTGCGCTGATTTTTTCAGTGCACATTAATTCCATGAATCTGCCTGAATATTGTAATGGTTCTTTCCAAAGGCCACATTCCATTTCTTTACACATATTATTACAATGCTTGTAGCCAGTGGCTAGATTCTTGGGATCATGGCCGTATTATGCCTTGGTGGCCATGCACCCAAGAATGTGGCCACTGTCACAACCAACACATGACACTTTTCCTTTAATTTCTCAATTTAAACACCATCTGCAGATATCAAAGTAGACCACCAACCCTATTTTTCACCAATGGCAATATCACCATATCATCTAGATCCCACTCCCCTACTCTAAAACGCCCTCTTGCAGTCACCAAATAACCACAAACATGTTTCTCCAACTGCCCACCAAACACTACCTGCTGCAATCGTTGTGGCCAAATTCTTGGTTGCATGGCCATGTGATGATACTGCAGTAGTTGTGCCAGTGTGTAGATTCTTGGGTGCATGACCTATTTTTAACCTATGCAAACATCCTAATATCATCTATATTCCACTCCCCTACCCTAAGGATACCTGCCTGCATTCAGCACATAAGCCGTCCACCCAAGGCCCTGTCTTCGGACTACTATGCACATATTATTGTAATGATTTTTTGCAATGGCCAAATTCCATTTCTGTACACATATTATTACAATGCTTGTAGCCAGTGGCCAGCCGTGGTAGTTATGGCCAGTCCCTAGATGCTTTGGTGCATGGCCATGCACCCAAGAGTTTAGGGAATGGCCACAACCACCACAGCATAATACGGCCATGTACCCAAGAATCTGGCCACTAGTCATAATCCACACACAACAATTTGCTCTTAACTTCCAATTAAAACACCTTTGGCAGATGTCAAACTAGACCGCCAACCCTATTTTTCACCAATGGCAATATCACCATATCATATAGATTCCACTCCCCTACTCTAACAAGCCCTTGTGCAGTCACCAAATAACCCCAAACATGTTTCTCAAATTGCACACCAAACACTACCCACTGCAATAGTTGCGGGCAAATTAGCCTATTTTTAACCTATGCAAATATCCTCATATCATGTACATTCCACTCTGCTACCCTAATGAAGCCTGCCTGCAGTCACCACATAAGCTGTCTGCCCAAAGCCCTGTCCACAGACTTCTGCAGTGTCCGCAGACTGCCGCATTCTGCTAGCTCTTCTTCTACCTAAACAAATACATATCACCCATCTTTCACTCCCGCAGCCTTCGCAGGCCCTCTTCCAAACACCAAATGACCTAAAACATGTTTCACAGCCTTGTTCCCCACTGCGCTATCTGCGGACAGCCGCGGCTGTCCGCAGATAGATTTTGGCCGGCGTTTCTGAAAAATATGAAGCACATCGCACTTTTCAGTAGTCAATCAGTGGACGTGTTGAGTGTCTGCGGACATCACGCTGCCCTCCGGACCAATCGAAGTCCTGTCCATGCAGCGAACAGGGAAATGGGTCTGCGGAGTACACCCAGATAGCACTCATTTTTGGGGACCAACATTTTGCCTATTATAAAGAAAACTACTTGACAGATTTACTCCAAATTTACAAAGCCCGCTTTTGGGACCCAGCCGCCACTCCTGCCGCACATTTGGTGAAAATTCGTCTAGCGGTTTGGGCTGTAGGCATGAGCAAAATTCCTTTCCATTATGTCTATGGAGAAAAAAGAGAAAAATAAAAGTTGGGACCCCCTATAACATTGCCCCCCTTGACGAAACATCACCAAACTTGGCAAAACAATTCAGAGCAGGCCATATACTTTTTTAGCAATGTTTGGTGAGGATTCATCTAGGGGGAGCGAAGTTATAAGCAACCCAAAAAGTGTTCTTCCTATGAGTTGGGCAACTTAACCATAACTACACACGTGCTACTACTGCAGGCCATGTAATATATATATATATATTACATGGTAGTGGCCATGTAGTTATGGTTAAGTTGCTGTTTCCATAGGAAGAGCACTTTTTGGGCGGCTTATAACTTTTCTCTTCCTGGACGAATCCTCACCAAACTTTGCAAAAAAGTATATGGCTCACTCTGAATTTCTTTGCAAAGTTCGGTGAGGATTTGTCCGGGGGGGGCAAAGTTATAAAGGGGGTCCCAAAACTTTTTTTTCCCCAGACTGAATGGGGAAAAAACTTTGCTCACGCCTACAGCCCAACCGCTGGACGGATTTTCACCAAATTTGGACCAGGAGTAACGGCTTGGTCCCGAAAGCGTGCTTTTGCAAATTTGGTGAAAATCCGTCCAGTAGTTTTTTGAAAATGACCAAAAAGTAGGTCACAAAAAATTAGTGATATCTGTGTTCGGTCCGCGGACACACTTCTCTGTTCGCTCTGCGGACAGTGTCCTGATTGGCCAACCGGCCTGTGTCATGTCCGCCTGCATGCAACATGTTCGCTGATTGGACGGCGCGGAGCGTGGAGCGCGTCAGATTTTTGGTAGCGCCCGCCATCTTGGATTCGCGGACGTCCGCAGACAGCGCAGTGAAACTTGGTTGAAAATTGTATTTAGTAGAGTGTGTTGGTGTGTATGAGTGTTTGGGGAGGGTGGGAGAGTATGAGATGGGTTAAATGTTGTATTTATTTATGTGGTAGACCCTCTTGTTGTGTTTGATTTGTCTGCAGACAACACGGCTGTTCTGAAATGTTCTAAATAAAAAAAATGGGGGTGTTCTGAGGACGCAATATGTGTCTGTGTTGTTCGCAAGCAAGCTGAAACTGTTCTAAAAACACTCACGGTGTCCTGAAATGTCCTTAAATAAACAAGATGGGGGTGTCCTGAGGACGCTGTCCGTATTGTGCGCTGGTAAGTTGAAAGTGTTCTAAGAACACTCGCAGTGTCCTGAAATGTTGTTAAATAAATAAAATGGGGGTGTCCTGAGAACACGGTGTCCTGAAATGTTTGTAAATAAATAAAATGGGGGTGTCCTGAGAACGGTATGCCTGTCCGTTTTGTTTGCAGGTAAGTCGAAACTGTTCTAAGAATATATCATGTTTTCTGGGATGTTCGTCAATATACAACATGGGGGTGTCCTGAGGACGCTGTCCGTATTGTTCGCTGGCAAGTTGAAAGTGTTCTAAGAACACTCGCAGTGTCCTGAAATGTTCGTAAATAAACAAAATGGGGGTGGCCTGAGGATGCTGTCTGTATTGTTTGCTGGTAAATTGAAAGTGTTATAAGAACACTCATCAAGTCTGCGAACATTAACAATTCCCAAGGATTAGTTAAAATGTTTGACTCTATGGGTGTGATATGCTGCGGTGGTTGTAGCCAGGGCATAGAGTCTTGGGTGCATGGCCATGCACCCAAGACTCTATGCCCTGGCCACAACCACCGCAGCATATCACACTCATAGTGGCTTATAAGTTTGGGATCCAAGAACAAATTTATAAGGAACAAAGTTAAAAGCCACTATGGGAGTGATATGTTGCAATGGTTGTACTTATTATAATATACTTACTGTTTGGTTTAGTAACTGGAGTACATGTATTTCTTGTTCATTTATGTGATAAAAGAAAAGATCATGTTAGTATTGGTATTTTGTAACGACTTATAACATTGAATAATCAACATTTTTTTTTACCCTCATATTTAGTAGATTACAAACCAGTGTACTGTGCAGTTTGCTCAGTTTCTGTGTTTGTTGCTAAAATCATTGGGTCTGTAGGAGAAAAAAAAATCCATGTTGGATTAAAAAAAAAACTTTTTTTGTTATGCTACAGTCTATTTGTTTGTTTGTTTTCAGTTGTTTGCATATTGTAAAAATATGGAGCAGTTAGATACCAGTTGGCGTATTCTACCTGTTTAATTTCTGATGTAATTTAGTGGTATTGATTTATCTGTTTGGATATTGTAAAGTTTTGGAGCAGTTAGCTATCAGTTGGCATATTCTGTCTAATTTTTGATGTAATTTAGTGGTATTGATTTATCTGTTTGTATATTGTAAAATGTTGGAGTAGTTAGATACCAGTTGGCGTATTCTAACTGTCTATTTTTTTTTAATATAATTTAGTGGTATTTATTTATCAGTTTTGATATTGTACAATTTTGGGACAGTTAGATACCAGTTGGTGTATTCTGTCTTTTTTAAAATATAATTTAGTGGTATTTATTTATCTGATTAGTTGTTGTAGAATCTTCGGGCAGTTAGATACCTGTTGGAATATTCTAACAGTTTATATTTTTTTACTACAAGTTTAGTTAAGGTTTAAGTACAGTTTAGTTAATAAATTTTGGTTTTAAGAACATTGAATAAGCGTTTGAAAGATTTGCTGGTAATCTCTGCTTTAGAGTAATGGTACTATCATTACATTCAAACCATCCACATTTCTTTTTTATATATGCAGTGTAGTGACCTGAATTGGTTGTGGCTCTTGCGTGGTAGATTATACCGATTGTTGTGAAGGTTTTCTTACCAAGTGATACTTGACCATGTGTGAATCCAGTCAGCTTGCAGTTGTTTTTGGTACCATCTGCATTGTAACATTGAAGCATTAGTATTACGTATTTACTATGTGTTTGTATTAGTAAGGTGGAGCGATTATCCGAATTGCAGGTAGAACATAATCTACCATGGTTTGCATTTTGTACAAGTTGCTGAAATGGAATGGATTCACAATTAGGTATTGATATATATACGAAACGTTCATTGGGGATTTGTTCTTGTGTCACATTGTTGCAGAGAGTGCATGTATGTTTCCACATGTATGAAATCTGGAAGATTTCATTTATAGGTATGCTTTTGTTTTCCAGTACTTGTAGTAAGTACGTTAGAAATTCTTGTGGATCTTCCTGCGAGTTTATAGTGAATTTCACGATACCAGCACAGTAGTCCAATTGTTGTCTTATTCCATAAACACTATACGTGTTGTCAGGATTATTTGTTGCGTTTCTATGAAGTACTAACATTTGCAAACACAATTGGTCTGTACTGTGTAATTAAATGTTGTCAACAATTGGTGGTAATTGAAATAGAATATTCATTGCTACATTTGCGTACAACTATATTTGAGAGTTTAAATGGACCAGGTAGTTCTGTATCTGAGTGATTTTTTTTAGTGTGTCTTCCTTCTTTGATGAAGTACCTGGTTTACTTTCCCTAATTGGTTCTTTTATGCTTGTGGTACTTGATGAAGTTTTAGTTTCTTTTACTCTCTTTGGAGGATTTTCAGTGACATCCTGTTGCATTTCTGTTTGATTTAGTTTTCTTTTACAACGTTTTACTTTTTGTGGAACAAAATATGTGTTTAGATGGGGGGTGTATAGTGAACGAAGTCTATTGTATTCTAAAATGCAAGGAATATCATTGTTTACTTTACTTGCATCAAAGTTGATTAGAAATAGACCGTCAAGTGTACGTAAGCGTGATAGTGCTACGTAGCTCATGCCTTCTTTAAAGACTTTGTTACCAATGTCTATCATTGCTTTGTCTAGGGTAAGACCTTGTGATTTATGAATGGTGACTGTGTATGCAAGAGTTAGACAAAATTGTTCTCTGCGTACATACGTGTCTTTGAAGAGAAGGAATTGAGCTGTTGAGCGTCCTATCCTTTTTACTTCTGAAAGTTTGTCAAAGAGAATATTGACAAACTGAATTTTGTTGTCACGTGGGTATGTTTGAAAGACAACAACTGTAACCAGTGCTCCATTAACTAGTCCTTCGTCCACGTCAAGGTTACATTTAATCATTACTCTGCAATTTAAGGATAATTTTAATATCTTTTCCAACCCAGCTGTGTTGGAGATTGAATTTTTGAAACTGTTTAGTCTTGTTGTGGCTTGCTCACACATGGGTAGTGTCATACCATGTACATCTAGTTTGTCTGTGGCGCTAATTTCCATTATTGGTTGCATTTCTTTATTTAACATTATTTCATTGAATTTGAAACAGCTTGCAAGATTTGGCATTAAGGCCATACAATTGACATTTTTGTGGGCTAATTGTTCCATAACATCTGTAGCACATGCATTATCGCCATAAAGTGCGTGAATGTGTCGGGTTTTCAATATTGTTTGTGCTTCTTTAGATAGTATACCAACTCTAATACTTTTTAAGATGTTGGCATAAGTGAGATCGGCAGATTGCCGCATGTTTTCTGTTAATTCTCTGTATTGGAAATGTTGCCAAAGGTTGACATTTCCAATGCTGCCAACAGTTTTACAGCAGAGTTTGTGTCGTAAAGTTTTAAAAATAGGCTCACCTTTTACTGGTGTCAATTGAAGAAGATCTCCGAAAACAATAATGTGTTTTCCTACAAAGAGCTCTTCGTAATTTGTTTTGAGTACTTCCTGTAATCTGAGGTGAATCAAAGCCAACATTAGGTTGGACACCATGCTCACTTCATCTATTAGTAGCATTTTTATTTGTTTTAATACTCTGCGTAGTTCCATTGCAGCTTCTGTAGAAAGTTTGTAATAGTCTAATTTGTTTTGGAGTTCTACTGGCAGGAGTAGTAATCGGTGTAAAGTGACACCGCCTATGTTGTAGGCAGCTAAACCTGTGGGGGCAGTGAAACAGCTGACAGTTTGTTGTTTGTCAATTATTGAAGGAACTTACTGATGATTTTGATTAGGAATGTTTTGCCAGAACCAGCTTCACCACTGACGTAGAGTAGTATAGGTTTGTCATTTTTGCAGGTGCATTCTTTGTTTTCATGTTGTACACCATGTGCAATTTCTTTTGTTACTTCTTGAAAAATGCTACGTTGCTCATTGTTTAGTTTTGATTGTAGAATAGTTAAGTCTTCTTTATCTTCATACTGACACATGGTGTTTTCTACTTCTGTCATAGCTAATTCTGCATCATTTGTTATTAGTGGTTCTCCCAGTGGTTCTTGACTTCCTGTTACAGAAGATTGACTACTGTCAGGAGTGTCCTTATCTAGTTGGGCCTGGAGTTCTTCTTCGTGTTGCTGTTCATTGTGCATCATTGTTTTGTACTGTGTAAAGTTTACATCAGTTATAGTGCTTTCATTTGCTTTGAAAGCATCTTCATATGAGTCATAGTTATCTAGTATTTCTTTTTATTTTCTCCATGGTTTAAAGAGTTGTAGCAGGGACATGTAATATAGTTCTATATGTTGAGGAGTCTTTAATGACAATTTCATATGATTAATTAAATTTGGTTTCGTGAGTTTTACTAAGCTGCTTCACAGTTTGTCACTCTTTATTTACCTTTTTTTCATCAGGTTTTATATTATTTGTGCATGTGAAGTTTTGGGCTATGTGGTATAGACACATGGGGGCCGATTCATGGAACAAACGTGCGCCAAAAATCCATGCGCAAGCAGGCGCAAGGGAGCGCAAGCGTGAGAAACGCAGAGCATGCGCACGCGTGCGATTCAAGGAAGACGCTGCGCGTGTTTCCCGCTATCCATGCGCCCAATCCAGCCATGACGCACGCAGGCATACACGGCGTGCGCTACATGCACAGCAAAAGCACACATAGCGCGGCGCACACAACCAAAGTGGGCGGAACAGTGGGCGTAACACGCGGAATGGGGAACAACGCGTGAAAAAGAAGGCGTAACTGGGGAAGTACTGCAGGGAACTACACAGAACGACCACACGAACAACCCGTATTCATGGATCCGAATACGGAAAACCCGCGCACGGCAAAAGACGCACACAGGCGTCAACACGTCCGCCACACGAAGGCAGGCGGAAGCGTCCCCGAGCACAGTACAAAAGTGCACGCAAACAACAAACATGTATATACAGCTACGGTGAATGCCCCATTTGTCGCAGCACTGATCGTGGGACACCGCAGGAGGAGGAGAATAGCCAGGGCACGCATTTTCGCACCACGGACAAGCCTTTTTGGGATGCCTGACGACCTGGTCTATGGCAGGTATAGGTTTCCACCCCACATCATCCTAGACCTGGTCAGGGAGTGGGAAGATGACCTTACATCCCCCACCCTTTGCTCCCAAGCATTCAGCCCCTTGGAGAAGGTGCTCAATGTCCTGTATTTTTTGGCCACTGGGTCATTTCAGCGGACTACTGCCATAGTGGGCGGTGTCTCACAGGCCACGCAGTCACGCTGCCTACACCAGGTACTGGCCATCATGACAGCGCGCCCCTCAGTCCGCAGGCACACATACATGCCCAGAACACCCGCAGAAAGGCAGGCCATTGTCCTGGATTTTTTCAGGGTGGCACACTTCCCCAAAGTGCTCGGTGCCATAGATTGCACCCATGTGGCCCTACGTCCACCTAGGGCCACTGAGCACATCTACCGAAACCGCAAGCACTGGAATTCCATCAATGTTCAGGTGGTATGCAATGCAAAGGGAATCATCACCTCTGTTTATGCAAACTACCCTGGCTCCACCCATGACAGTTTCATATACAGAATGTCCGTCCTGAGCCGGGCCCTGGAAGCTGGGCAGCATGGCGACACATGGCTCCTAGGTGAGTACAAATGCCCTTGCACATGTATGCAAGTCACACACAGACAAATACCCAAACCCTAATAATCTCAACTATTATCACCGCCCCAGGGGACAGTGCCTACCCTCTGAGCAACCACATGATGACGCCAATCCGGAACCACACCACCCCAGGTAAGATACAACGCTGCCCATATTGCAACCAGGGCCATAGTGGAGTGCACATTCGGAGTGCTCAAGTCACGTTTCCGCTCCCTTGACCGCTCTGGCGGGCAACTACTCTATGCACCACCAGTAGTGTGCAGGATCATTGTGGCAGCATGTGTCCTGCACAATGTTGCAACACGGCAGGGCGTCCCGGTGGACATGGTGGTGCCCCCACATCCCCAACCACAGGCACAGGTGCTGCCCATGGGAGGGGACAGGGCACGTGGCGAGGAAGCCCGGACCCAGCTTGTGGCCACATTTTTCACCTAAACTCCCACCCCTGCGGAGTGCACACAGGCCTGGCACATACCAGGTGACAATCGATGATGACAAAGAGACAGTCAACTGTCACAACCCTACCACCCTGAGATAGTTGCCATGGCAGTGCCACATCGTCTGCATCCCTAGCTACTTAAACACAAGCTATCCTGTGTGACCAAACATATGACATATGACATGATATGGCCTATACACAAGTATTTCAAGGTGCGATGAGGCAGGGAGGGGGGAACAAGGGAAGACAGGCAACGGTACTACTAGGCCAGGTGTCATTTAGATTGTGCAAGTGCAGGGGTAGGGGGAAGGGAAAAGTGCAAGGGGAAGGGGAGGGGGGGAGTGCAGTACAGGGGAAGTAGACCAAAAAACAAATACATAGGTCAGCTGGTGGCAACTGCAAAGGTAAGTGCAGACAAGTGCTGGGAAGGGGGGGCTGTAGGGATAGAGAGACAGTACCGCAGTGCAGGGGTTGCCAGGGAGGCAGTGCAAGTGGAGAGTGGCTGGGCCAGGGACCGAGGTCGGTGAGAGTGGCCCAGTTGCAGATCCAGTGCAGTTCCAGTAAAGAATTCTGCAAGGGAGAGGCAGAGAGAAAGCAGAAGCAAAGAGGAAGGTCTTGAGGTGCTTCCCGAACCGGAGATGGTTCCCCTCAAGTTCAAGTGAGGCAGGAAGGCTGTTCCAGAGGGGGGGCCCTGCCACGGAGAGAGAACTACCCCCAGCTAGTTGCTCTGAGAAGCGGATGACCCTAACATGCAAGGTGTGCATCACACACACCTGCAAAACAGGCCATGGCCATCACTGTTATGTCACGCAAACCCTCCCAAACCACAACATGACATGGCAAGCAATACCCATACACCAACACAGTAACAATAAGGTAACACATTGCCATGTCCAAAATGTACAGTGGCATCAGACAACGATGCCTGACCTGGAATCAGATGAAATGACAGACCAACAACCTCCCACCCAAAATAAGTCATTTCTAAATGCATTACAAGAGTTGTAGACGTAACATAACAATAAATGCCTGTCTACATGCACATTGTGCATTGCAAAATCAACACTGCAGCTTCTGTGTGCTGTGTCCTACTCCTGCAACACACTGCTCAGCGCACAGCACAGTGAACAGCCATTGTGTGTGATGCACACCCTGAGCATCACATCTAAGCGACAGACCGCATCAAAAAGCAAATTAGGCATGTACAGGATCCATAATTGGTCACAGAACATGTGCTGCAGGGACACAGTGGACACCAGAAGGCAAACAGTGTACACGTGGATATGCAAGGGTGGGAGTACATGTAGTGCATCAGAGTGCAAGTGTGTGGGTCTGCAAGGACATGCACTCAACATATGCATATGCATGTGCACTCAAGTGACCATCAGTGTTCTCTACACTTCACATGTGAACATTCACCATGTTTAAACCCCAGCATGTCAAACCACAACTATCCCCTCGCACCTGAAAGGTAAACACAACACATGAACAGGCATTGATCAGCAGAACACAACATGTACATAGGATACCACCATTACAATGTCAGAGTTCCCATCACACTGCAGGGCAAGGCAACTATCAACAACAACCCCCCCTCCCTCACAAAGGACCATGACCCACTGAACAACTGCACCTGGGTCATGGAGCCTTCAACCCTCAATTCCACCTGGCCACAGGATCACCTTTACCCTTCGTCACCATCTCCCACCTTGTGTGTAAAAAGGTGCCTGCACCCTCAGAATCCACACTCATTTCCAAAATCACAAAATCCAAGGCATAAAAACGAACCAGAACACCTTCCAGTAGATGACTTGCCGTAGCAGTACCTCACAAAGGCCAAGTACTACCACAATGATGCAACAACCAAGGTAGCACAGTAAAACAATGTCACAACAGGATGTGAACCATGTGTGGTACATAACATAGGATGATGCACCATGAACGGATGTGTACTGTCACAGGTCCCGTGTACAGGCGCGGGAGCGTCACGAAACAACCACCCCCACCGTGTCCCGGGTGCCAGCAAGGTCAAACTCACACAGGCCCCTGAGACCCTGGTGGGGAAGGAGGTTCAGGGATATGCAGTCGGGACAGGTGTTGGCACACTGGATAACTGGAATGAGTGGCAGGAGAGGGGAGGAGGAATGACACATGAAAGTAGGGAATGCACGAAAATGTACTACCTGCATGAACACATACACAATCCAAACAAACTTGGACATCATTGTCATGGCCTTCTGTAGTCCAGGCTTAGGAGTGGTACGAACCAACCACCCCCTCTAGGGTTTTGGCGCCTGCAAGTTCGGGGCTTACACAGGCATCCACAACCCCAGCGCTGAAAGAGGGTTAGGGAACATTGCTTGGATAGGTACGGGAAGGAGGAACACCGGGTAGAGGGTAACAGGGTTCAAAATTGCATAGCATCCATGCATTAGTGCACCCCCCAGCAAGCCTATGCAGAGCAGATTGAAAGAAAAACAACAAGACACTTAGCTCTGGTTTTGAGTGCTGGCCTCCTGCCTGCGCACTCTCAGGTCCGGTTACAGGAGCACTGCAATGCTGCAAAGAGAGCCACAGTCAACAACCTGTACATGCCAATTACACAAAAACACACCACCAAACATGCCCCATAGCAACAAACTACTCTACAAACAGACGATCTGGTGTAGATGCTTCGTACCCATATATAACATTACCCCTGTGACGGGTCATACACAGTCAATGCAGTAAGTCAGCCGCCGGTGGGTGCATGGCAAATGGAACACCAATGTGTCACAATTCACACAACATGCAATGTTCCCTGGGTAAGCAGACAGACCCATATAGCAAGCCATGACTTCAGAGCAAGTTGCGTACCACCATCACCGAAACAAAGTTGGCACTGCATTTATCATAAAGTACATGGAAATGAAATGCACTGCACTGTATGTCCCTTGCTGTATGTCCCTGTGAGCTGCCCCTTTCCATGTCTCGGAAGGCTACATGGTTGATACAAGTGCCTCAATGGACCTTGGTGTACCGGAGGGTATGTGCCACTGCCCCTGCAGGTGTACCAGACAACCTTACAATCAACAGCCATCAGTCCAACAACACATATTCGTCCAAGCTCACCCTCAGTGCTGTGACTAAGCCTGCATGTGCAACTCGCCTGGTGCAAGCTTTGCTGTGTTGTGGCCCCCCTGTGCTGCTCACCTTGCCTGGAGTTCCTTGGAACACGTCAGCAGTTCTAGGATGCAGGTCTGCAATCCCTGTGCCTCTGCTTGTGCACACATGTGCATGTGGGCACCAACAAACGTGTCCAGAATTCCGTCGTCCAATGTGCAATGTCTGCTGGCAAAGGTGCTCTGGAGGCTCATCCCCCTGCAGAAAGGGCATGAAACACATGATTAATGCTTCAAAGTCATCTGTGTGTGTCTCTTCAGGCATCTCATTACTTGACCATGTCAGAGAGTCACATCATAAATCACACCATCAGTCCGTCTTTCACATCCAAAGTGTGGAACACTATCTACAGCATGAATTGCAACAAGCACGTGTACAGTAAAGATAAGAAACATACTACACAATGCATAGCAATTAATGTACACATTAATCATGAAACACCCCATCTAGCAATAGATGAACAGTGGACAATAACACCAAAATCATCCCCACTAGGGGTGTAAACACAAGTCACACAGCACCAGACATGCCACAGATATGACAGTCCAAAGCCCTTGTGTAAAAGTTTGTGACACCGAACCATCCTTGCGAGCCCATGGATAAGGGAGGCAGGAGTGGCATATGTGAGTCAAGGACCCCAAGCAGCAAACACATACACAAGACAAGCCTGAAGGGCCCAGCTGGAACAGACAGTGGATGCCTTCAAAACCCACAAAGCACCACACTGTCATATGAAAGCACAATAGACAAGCAATTTTAAACTATATTAACCATTAACTAATTACACTAACTATGGAAAACCTACATTACCTAATTAAACTAACTATCAAACAGAAACTTAACTAACTAAACTAAAAGAAAAATCAAAAATGGCCACATACGACCCGGGGGGGAGGGGAGGCACCCAGGAGGGGGGAGGTGCAGGGTGCTGCTCAACATCCACATGCGATGCTGCTGAGCCAAAAAAAAAACCTCCATGGGCTCAACACCTGCACAGCCCGACCTATGTGGGAGATAGATGGTCGTCCGAGTCTGGCTCATCCTGTAAAGGAGGACGTGGCACAGTAGCCTGGCCATGCCTAGTCGTAGCTTGCCCCTCGTCGGCAGCAAGTCTGCTGGATCGGTGAGCCTGGTTCTGTGTGGCGATGTGACATAGGTCTGCATGCAGAACCTCACGTGATACACGTGCTTCCTCTTGCAAGGTAGCACATGTAACACGGAGTTCCTCCTGCAAGGCCTGGCTGGACAACCGCTGCACCTCCCAGCAAGCCGGTAGCTCAGCCGAGATGGTACACTCAAGCTGTGCAAACCTCTCCTCTGCCTGCTGCCTCTGGGACATCATAAGGACACCCAGAGTGGATCTGAGGGAAGCATACTCCTCCCTCAGGGCATCCATGTGCGCCTCTGCGTGAACAGCAATTGCTTGACGCAGAGACGACATTTCAGCCTGGCGTGCCCTGTCTGAGGCCGCCATGCCCAGCCTGAGCGAGCGGGCCGTGGACCGTGCCGCCTGCTGCTGGAGAAGCACCTGCCTAGCAGGGGGGAGCACAGATCGGGCCACACGCTCCATGCTTTCAGCGATGTTCTCCATTGCTGCCCCCTGCCGTTCTGAATTGGCAGTCATGTCTTGCTCCCACTCAGTATACTGCGGTTGCGCGCGGCGACCGCGTTGCCAGGCTTGACCCTTGCGGGACCCAAGGACCGGGGGTCCTCGCTGTGTTGGCACCGCCCGCGGCTGCACGACTACATGCCCCCGTCGACGTGATGTCCCAGGCACATCAGTGACTGGTGTGGAGGGTGACCCTGCGTCCCGATCCACCACGGGCGGAGGAACCAAGACTGTCTGATCCCTCAGTGCAGGTGTCGCAGACAGAGGAGTGTCCACATCAGAATCACTCACCCCTGACACATGGACTTGATGCTCATCCAACTCAACATGGACGTCAGAGTCGTCATCAAAGCTGGACTCATAGGCAGCCGGAGACAAGATGGACTGTAGCACTTGGGGGTTTTCGTGGCCTACCACCCCACGACCCCCACGAGTGCCGGGTTGATGTAGTGGTAACAACCCTCTGTCTGGCATGACAACACCATCCTCCGCCTCCATTGCGTCATCACCTGACAAATAGAGAGAAAAAAAGGTCACTACACATGTCAGAAGCACACAACACACACACACACCGACAGCAAATGTATCAGGCAGACATGTGACACACAACATATAACCTGGCATGCATGCTGGGTCAACTTTGAATTGCTTCTGTGATCAGACCTGTTGAAAGGTGGCAGTTTCCATGGAAGTGGGTCTATGCAGTGCAGAAAATGTGTACGCCACTCACTACCTACATGTACAAGGACTCCATTATGTGTGCCAGGAAATGTGAAGGCAGTGGAATGTCAAATTCAGACATCACGTGCATTGTGCATTCAGTGTGTACCATATCTAGAAGCCAAGCACCCCTCCACCCCAGTACCAAAGCAGGGATGCCTAGCATTGTATCAAAAGGCTGACCATACACCTGTGTATTGACAGGCAGTGTTGACTGGCATCAACAGCTTAATGTGATTCAAGTGACAACACTGCAAATGATGCTGGGACAGGAAGCAGGACACATGATGAAAACTCTGGATTCCGCCCATGTGTGAAGAAGACACAACAACAGTTGGACAGAGTCATTGGTCATTGAACAGGCTGAGGCCTGTGAGCCACACAGATTGTCAGACCCTAAACATGTGTGCAACGCAGGACTGAGCCACAGTTGACATGGGAAGGCTGATGAGATGGCAGGCAATGTATGTAACCAAGGACTTGTATTACAGTGATCATCCAGTCAAGGACACATAGGGGCATGCATGCAATGCACATAGAGCATGAATGGGCACTCATGTCCCTGCGGGACATCTGACCTATGCACAGTACAAGTGAGGTACCCTGCATCAAGTACTAAGGCTGTACCACACGGCATATGTTTGGCAGATTCTACGCTGGAAGTTAGCATCTACACAGGATGCATGAACAAGAAAGTACACATTGGCAAGATTGAAGAACACCAGTGCAAAGGTGGAACTGGGGTGCAGAATGGCGGAGGAGGGGCAAGGGAGCATGCCTACATGGAGTCCCCGCATGCAGGCAGAGGAGACATGCATGACGGAAGCATTGCATTACTTACACATCAGAACCATGTACACGTCACATGTAGCAGCAATCATGCACAACACATCCCACAAGTGAAACACACACGTCCTCAACAAACACGCATCAACACTCACTGGACTGGGCATCAAAGTCCAGCATCTCTCCCACTCCTTCGACCAATTCAGGTGGTATGAACTCCGCAACGAGTGCCTCATGCGGAGTGAGCTCTTCCTCCTCTGGTGCAGGCCCACCGCCAGTCACCAGAGTCAAGTTGTAATTAGAGGCACGCTTAGCCTTAGTGCTGCGTTTGATGTCATTCCAACGCTTTTTGCACTCTTGTGCCGTGCGCACTTCATGGCCGAATGAACTGACATGTTCCGCAACATGCTTCCAGTGGGTGTCACATTGGGCAGCCGTAGTCTGACTATTGGCACCCACTAGCATGTCACGGCTGTGGCCCCGCACGTGGTCCACGAGGAAGTCCAGTTCCTGCTTACAGAAAGGCTTCTTCCTCGATGTGCAGGAGGTCGTGGCTGTGTGTGGGGTCCCAGCCTGTGCTGCAGGTGCAACCTTCCTCGTCTTGGACTGTGGCGCAGACCCTGGCTGGCTAATGCCGCCCTGACCAGTATGGCCAGTGGGTTCGGTGGATTGAGCCAAGGGAGTGGCAGGTGGAGGGATGACCAAAGGCAAGTGCCAACGCAGCCTGCGCTGGCAGACCCCGAGCCTGGGTGGCGGTGTCCACAGCTGCACCTGCAGCTACCACTACCCTTTGGCCCGTGGCAGTCGATGGAACGGACTGCCGGGTCACACGAGCGCCAGTGCCAGATGCAGAAGCTGCATCCACCGGAACCACAGGGGGTGGTGGCATGACTGCACCGACACATGGCACAACATTGTGCTCAAGTGGCGCACCCCTGCCTCTTCCCCCTCTGTGGCCGCCCTGGACACCCTGGAGTCCCCCTACTCCCTGGTCACCACGGCCACGTCCCCGACCACGCCCGCCACGAGGAGAACGCCCAGCTGAGGCGCCCCTCACCTTTGGTGGCCTCCCAACCATGGCACAGATGTAGTAGTGCCGGCACAGATGGAGTGGTGCCAATGGGAGGTGTACACCACAATTGACCTGGGCAATTGGGGTGAAGGGGGTGGGAAGCAAGATGTTAACAGCCCCCCTGCACCTGCAAGGCTGTATGTGACCCCAGTGATGTAGTGACGGGTCACGCAACGCTCAGGCACCCCAAAACTGCAGTAAAACCGTGCACGCAACCCTGCAGCCTACGTGCATGGATTCAACCTCCCGCAGTACGCGGTGGCACCCAGTAACACGAATAACGCGTACACGTGGGACACGCAGGCTACTATGACATCAAAAATGGGTGCGATACACAGGGGCACCCGCAGTGGGAAAAAGAGCGTGTGCGACTCACCATCTTACTAGCGCGATGCAGAAAAACACGCGTAGCCATTACCCCCGCCAAAAGAAGAGATACTTCCTTTATAGCTGTGAAGTTGTGATGGCAGGCGAAACAACAGGAAGCAGCAACACACGTCGGTCTCCACGAAAGGCACGTACAGCGAACTGCTGGGCCCGCTCACCTTTAACCCATGCTGAGGGAAACACACGCGCGCGTCACGTCACTTACGCGCATGGGCCCTTTCCTCGTATTACACGCGGACGTGCAGTTTTTCACGCGCGCTGAAATGCCCATGCACGCCTGTGCGCGTCACGTCACAGGGGCGCTGACGCTTGAGGGGCCTTCTGTCCAATGAAATTGCGTATGCGTGCAGACGTGCTTACGCGCTAAGGGCCTTTCCTCGAATTACACGCTGACGTGCCGAAATTTCACGTGCCAAATTACTCCGTATCAAGCTGGCCACACGTAAGCACACGGAAGACCACGCTCCTGCCCAGAAGGCCGAACTACAGCCCCCCAGAGCCCCGAGCACGCTCCCACCTGCCATCTGCTGTTGCCTGACTGCCTGCTGCCCATGTGCCCTGCCATTTGCTGCCTGCACACCAGCCAGGGGTGCTGTTGCGGTGACCACCCCTGCTGGAACCGAAGACTCCCAACTGGGATTCCATCGCTCCGCAGCCCAGCCCCAGGACCCAGTTGCCCACCCACTCCTGCCTCTGGGGTTGTCATGTCGTGTCGTGCAACATCTGGCACCACTGACAACCCCCGGCCGGAGAGGCAGAGGGGCACCAGCTTCAGTGCCAGGGAAGTTGGTGTCCTCTTAGAGCAAGTCCTGGGGCAATATGATGCCCTATTCGGAAGTTCCCACGCCGACAAGGAAGGATGGACTTGGATCTGGACTGACATCGTGACTGCCATCAACGCGGAGGGGGTGGCAGTCCGCGACTTCCAACATGTCAAGAAGCGCTGGGAGGACTTCAGGTCCAGGACCCTGAACAAGGCCCGGCGCCTCTTGAAGGCAGCGGATGCCAAGGGGCGCCGGGGCCACTTGTCGGAAGATCAGTTGAGGGTCCTGGAACGCATATCCCCAGCACTCCACGACCAGGTCCTTGAGAGGCAGACCCGTCTGGAGTCGAGCGGTAAGTGTACATGCATCCTGATTGTGAGCTGTGCTTGTGGTGATGTTTCAGTAGTGTGCAGGTTGCACATCTGTTTGTATGGGGTCGAGTATGGGTCGGGGTGTACAGGGCCGTGACGCTAACACATGTGAGGGCTGTAATGTGTGAGACATGGATGGTGCTTGTGTGTGTAGGCTTGCATGCCAAATGCAGTTGTGTGGGCACACATGTTTGGATGAATGTGTATGTAAGTAGACATGTATGTGATGTCATGCATGTATGTTGTTTTCAGCTGCATGTATCAGCACTGTGTACATGTGCATTTGTGTGTATTTGACAAGGGTGCAACAGTGATGCAACATGGATGCATGTGACAGCGGGATGTGGAAGCCTGATTGGCAGATGTGACATGGATGCCCATCTGAACACTGCGACACTTGGCAGAGGTGTACACATGCATGCAAGTGTGGTGGTGTGTGTACATGTGTGGTGCACTTCCTGTGTTGCATGTGATGTCTGGCTCAGCTTTGCCTGCTCATGCTGTTGTATGTGTATGGATGGTGCTGGCAGTTGCGATATGGCTGTGGTATGGCTCATGTGTGCGAGTTGAAATGACATGTGTGTTGGGGATTGTGATGGCATGTCTGAGGTTTGCCAATGCCACTCATGTACAACTGTCATGTGTGTATGTGTCCATTGTACAGTGCCCTGATGCCTGTGTTTTATTTCTCCCTGTCTGCAGCGTCAACTGATGAAGAGGGCGGAGAAGGTGCTGTCGAGCACAGCGGGGGGGATCCCACCGCCAGCCGGAGACGCAAGGCCCAGCTCCCCTCCCATGTTGTCATCTCGTCGGGGAGTGAGGAGTCCGGTGCCGCGTCCCAGGCCGCAGCTGCCGGGGGGAGGTCCAAGAGGCGGAGGTTGGAGTTGGACTCCTCGGCAGCAGAAGGGGCAGCTGGGACCCCACAGGGCCCAACGGGGGAAGATGGCACGGAGTCATCCAGGTTAGTAGGGGGTTTGGTGGAGGAGGAGGCCATGCAAGTAACAGAGACGGGGTCTGGAGGTGGGGATCCCACTGGTGCTAGTGGTGCAGTGCAGGACCAGGGACAGGAGGCAGCACAGGCCGCCGCGGAGGTGCCTGTGTGCAATCATGTCCCTGATCCTGTCCCTGCATCATCTTGCACCAGCAGGGATGCCTACGTCCAGACCCGTTTTCAGGCTTGGGATGAGCGAACGACAACAGGCCTTCCTCTGCCTGCGGACGTGGCTATCCGGGTCCGGGTTGAACCTGTCCTGACTGGTGTGGCGTTGCATCAACGGGCCATGCGAAGTGACCTGCAGCCTTTTCATGAGGAGACTGCACGTCATCTCGAATGGCTCGTTGACCACGTCAGCCTACTGGGACAGGTCACCCAGGCCGGATTCCTCCGTTTGATGGGGCTTGCTACGACCCCCTCCTCAACTGAACCCCCTACGTGCCAGTCGTCCTCCGTGCCATCTTCCCACCCATCAGACACCTGGGTGCCCTGTGGAGCTGCCTCTGACGGTGCGGCCAGGCTGGTGGAGGGGGCATCCCTGCCACAGTCGGGAGTCGGACGTCCAGCAGGGGTGGCCACATCAACGACTGCACCCCAGCCGGCGGAGGATGTGCAGGCAGCAGGAGGCAGTGCACGGGCAGAGGCACAGCAGCAGCAGCAACGTGGTGGGAGCCATGAAGGCTCGGGGCCTTCAACATCGGAGGGGCAGGCATCTGCCGGAGGGCAGGAGGACCCAGGACAGAGAGTGTCTTCTGTGTGGCAGCGGTTGGGCCACCCCATAGATGCGGAGCGGCAGCGGGCGGAAGAGGCACGGCTCACAATGGTCAGGGCGGAGAACTCCATGCGGAGGGCCCTGAGGCAGGCCGAGTGCCTCGAGGCAATCCGCAGGGGGTTGGATGTGGACACGTCGACGGCCCTGCGGACCCTCGGTTCCATGGAGGAGGACCGCCTCCGGGACATTGAGCAGGAGTTCGATGATGCCCTGGCCCGGGACATCCAAAAGTGAGCCGTCAGACTAGCCCGCTGCCCTTGTACATAGTTATGTAGTTAGTGTTAGATTTCCTTTGTTTTTGTATTTATTTTGGACCTTTTGAACATTGGCCACATTTTTGTATATAGTTTATTTTATTAGTTAGTGTTGTTAGATAGGTTTCATTTCTTTTGTTGGGATAATGGACCCTGGCTTGTTCGTCTGTACATAGTTCACTGTTGGATTTTATTTTTCTTTCACAATTTACCCATGGAGCAATGGCTTTCAATTATTATTTCCCATTGGATTTTCTTTTGTGGACTGTGACTTTGGACACCATTCCTTTGGATTATGATTTTTGGTTTTGCTTTTTTTCACGGACATGCTTCTTTTCATTTTTGTACATTCCCATTTCTGTTTCTTTATTTTTGAATCTATTTATGTTTCCTTTAATACATATTTTTTGATCGAACTTCAATGTGTAGTATCATCTCATTGGTTTCATGCATATCATGATATGGGTTTTGAGATTCACTGACACCCATTGGGTGTATGTGAGGGACATGTGTTTGTTTCAAAACTTGCAATTGGTGTTCTGTCATGTAATTGCCATTCCTGAGTGGGTGGATGCAATACTCGGGTGGGTGTTTTGCATTTGGAGGCTGACCATAGGGACCAGGGATCTAGTGTCATGATCTCTGCTTCCAAAAGGTCAGGGTTTTCCCAACTCCCTTGGAAGCAGATCCATAACCCAGGTTCCGAGTGCCAACCAGTCCCAATTGGGACCTTTTGGACCCAGTCCTGGCGCCAGTGGCACCAGGCTCATAAATATGCCCAGTCCCAGCGCTGGAAGCGCCGGGCTCATAATGCTTGGGTGGACTTACCTGCAGCAGACCATGCTGCTTACTTGCCTGCCAGTTGAGCCTCTGATCCTCTTCTGTTTGGAACTACTTTTCCTGTTGGGTGGGGCAGGAGCCACTCCCTAGATTCAGAACACTGGAACTCTTCTGGAAAGCAGGAACTCTTTTCTTACCTAGGCGTGGCTGTGGAAGGAGACACCTAAGCACTACAGGAGGCTATTTAAACCACACCCGATGGATGAATCTTGCTTTGCGTTACTCTGCATCCTCTGCAGCAGAACGCAAATCGTGTCTTCTGCATCTGATCCTGGGCCTAAGGAAAAAGGCTTACCATCCTGAATCCAGTCTTCAGCAACACCTATAAAGACAAGAAAGAACAGGTTAGCATTACGGTCTTCAGTGACAGCTCTTCACTTACCTGGTCCATCGGCTGTCACCAACGCCTCGCGCTGCATTCCGGCATCTGAAAGACAAAGGCTTACCTACTCTTCGTGCGCTCCGGAGGTCTTCACACTGCATTCCGGCATCTGAAAGACAAAAGCTTACCAACTCTTCGCACGCTCCGGAGGCCTTCGGCGCTGCATCCCGCATCTGAAAGACAAAACAAGGTGCGTTTAAAGACATTGGGGAACTTTAATACTCACGTGACATTACTCCTTTCCACATCTAACCCAGTGGGTATTCCGGCACCCTGCAGCCGCTCCAAACTTGTACCTGCAAAATAAAAAGACAGTTAGAGCGCATCGTGAAGCAGGCAACAAGCGCTTACTTACGTGCTTCCAGGCGCTTCTATTCATCACACGGGCTCCATCTTCAACTCACTTCAGCCCGTCATCCGCCATCGCCGGAACCCTGCAAAACAAGAAACATCATTACTAAAGACTTTAAAGACATTAGAATTACTCGAAACTTACCGTTCGTGCAGTAAACGATGGACAGCAGTCCTCTGAAGTCAAGAGGCCTGCTCCCCTTATCCAGTGAAGAAACTGGTTACAGCACCCTGCCCCGAGGCAGATGGAGAGCACGGCGTTCACTTACCTAAGGTGAGAGCGTTAACCTTTGGGGTTCTACAGGAGAAGAGAAAGGGAAGAAGAGAGAGACATTCAATAACCCAGTTCCTTAATCCCATATTTTCTATCTGCAGACATCTTACCCTTCAAGTCAGACATACAGTGCACAGAGGTCCAGCCCAAAGAGCCAGCCGTGTGTTACACATCACCTTTGCAGATACGGTATACGCCCAGTCAAGACCGGCGCCTCTACGGGAATCAGGTGAGCGTTACATCTAGATTGTGATGACATGTTGGCTGGGGAACATGAGTTGGGGTCTGCTGGCAGGTGCCCCACAGTGCTGGGGGTTGGGGGTGGTGGGATACATGAGTTGGACATGGGTGGGGGCCTGCTGGCAGGTGCCCCACAGTGCTGGGGGGTGTGGGTGGTGGGGACATGAGTTGGACATGGGTGGGGCCTGCTGGCAGGTGCCCCACAGTGCTGGGGGGTGGGGGTGGTGGGGACATGAGTTGGACATGGGTGGGGGCCTGCTGGCAGGTGCTCCACAGTGCTGAGGGGTGGGGGTGGTGGGGAACATGAGTTGGACATGGGTGGGGCCTGGTGGAGGCTGCCCCGGTACTGCTGGGGGGTGAGGGTGGTGGGGAACATGAGTTGGACATGGGTGGGGGCCTGCTGGCAGGTGCCCCACAGTGCTGGGGGGTGGGGGTGGTGGGGACATGAGTTGGACATGGGTGGGGGCCTGTTGGAGGCTGCCCCTGCACTGTTGGGGGGTGGGGGTGATGGGAGACGGGTGGGGGCCTGGTGGAGGCTGCTCCTGCACTGCTGGGGGCTGGGGGTGGTGGGAGACATGGGTGGGGGCCTGGTGGAGGGTGCCCCTGCACTGCTGGGGGGTAGGGGTGGTGGGGAACATGAGTTGGACATGGGTGGGGGCCTGCTGGCAGGTGCCCCACAGTGCTGGGGGGTGGGGGTGGTGGGGAACATGAGTTGGACATGGGTGGGGGCCTGCTGGCAGGTGCCCCACAGTGCTGGGGGTGGGGGTGGTAGGGAACATGAGTTGGACATGGGTGGGGGCCTGCTGGCAGGTGCCCCACAGTGCTGGGGGGTGGGGGTGGTGGGGACATGAGTTGGACATGGGTGGGGGCCTGCTGGCAGGTGCCCCACAGTGCTAGGGGGTGGGGGTGGTGGGCGACATGGGTGGGGGCCTGGTGGAGGGTGTTCCTGCACTGCTGGGGGGTGGGGGTAGTGGGGAACATGAGTTGGACATGGGTGGGGGCCTGCTGGCAGGTGCCCCACAGTGCTGGGGGATGGGGGTGGTGGAGACATGGGTGGGGGCCTGGTGGAGGGTGCCCCTGCACTGCTGGGGGATGGGGTGGTGGGGAACATGAGTTGGACATGGGTGGGGGCCTGCTGGGAGGTGCCCCACAGTGCTGGGGGGTGGTGGTGGTGGGAGACATGGGTGGGGGCCTGGTGGAGGGTGCCCCTGCACTGCTGGGGGGTGGGGGTGGTGGGGAACATGAGTTGGACATGGGTGGGGGCCTGGTGGAGGCTGCCCCTGCACTGCTGGGGGGTGGGGGTGGTGGGAGACATGGGTGGGGGCCTGGTGGAGGGTGCCCCTTGCACTGCTGGGGGGTGGAGTGGTGGGAGACATGGGTGGGGGCCTGGTGGAGGGTGCCCCTGCACTGATGGGGGGTGGGGGTGGTGGGGAACATGAGTTGGACATGGGTGGGGGCCTGGTGGAGGGTGCCCCTGCACTGCTGGGGGGTGGGGGTGGTGGGAGACATGGGTGGGGGCCTGGTGGAGGGTGCCCCTGCACTGGTGGGGGTTGGGGGTGGTGGGAGACATGGGTGGGGGCCTGGTGGAGGGTGCCCCACAGTGCTGGGGGGGTGGGGGTGGTGGGGAACATGAGTTGGACATGGGTGGGAGCCTGGTGGAGGCTGCTCCTGCACTGCTGGGGGGTGGGGGTGGTGGGGAACATGAGTTGGACATGGGTGGGGGCCTGGTGGAGGGTGCCCCACAGTGCTGGGGGGTGGGGTGGTGGGGAACATGAGTTGGACATGGGTGGGGGCCTGGTGGAGGCTGCTCCTGCACTGCTGGGGGGTGGGGGTGGTGGGGAACATGAGTTGGACATGGGTGGGGCCTGCTGGGAGGTAGTGCTGGGGGGTGGGGGTGGTGGGGACATGAGTTGGACATGGGTGGGGGCCTGGTAGAGGGTGCCCCTGCACTGCTGGGGGGTGGGGGTGGTGGGAGACATGGGTGGGGGCCTGGTGGAGGGTGCCCCTGCACTGCTGGGGGGTGGGGGTGGTGGGGAACATAAGTTGGACATGGGTGGGGCCTGCTGGCAGGTACCCCACAGTGCTGGGGGGTAGGGGTGGTGGGGACATGAGTTGGACATCGGTGGGGGCCTGGTGGAGGCTGCTCCTGCACTGCTGGGGGGTAGAGGTGGTGGGAGACATGGGTGGGGACCTGGTGGAGGGTGCCCCTGCACTGCTTGGGGGTGGGGGTGGTGGGGAACATGAGTTGGACATGGGTGGGGGCCTGCTGGCAGGTGCCCCACAGTGCTGGGGGGTGGGGGTGGTGGGGAACATGAGTTGGACATGGGTGGGGCCTGCTGGCAGGTGCCCCACAGTGCTGGGGGGTGGGGGTGGTGGGGACATGAGTTGGACATGGGTGGGGGCCTGGTGGAGGCTGCCCCTGCACTTCTGGGGGGTGGGGGTGGTGGGAGACATGGGTGGGGGCCTGGTGGAGGCTGCTCCTGCACTGCTGGGGGGTGGGGCTGGTGGGAGACATGGGTGGGGGCCTGGTGGAGGGTGCCCCTGCACTGCTGGGGGGTTGGGGTGGTGGGGAACATGAGTTGGACATGGGTGGGGGACTGCTGGCAGGTGCCCCAGAGTGCGGGGGGGTGGGGGTGGTGGGGAACATGAGTTGGACATGGGTGGGGGCCTGCTGGCAGTTGCCCCACAGTGCTGGAGGGTGGGGGTGGTGGGGAACATGAGTTGGACATGGGTGGGGGCCTGCTGGCAGGTGCCCCACAGTGCTGGGGGGTGGGGGTGGTGGGGACATGAGTTGGACATGGGTGGGGGCCTGCTGGCAGGTGCCCCACAGTGCTGGGGGGTGGGGGTGGTGGGAGACATGGGTGGGGGCCTGGTGAAGGGTGCCCCTGCACTGCTGGGGGGTGGGGGTGGTGGGAAACATGAGTTGGACATGGGTGGGGGCCTGCTGGCAGGTGCCCCACAGTGCTGGGGGGTGGGGGTGGTGGGAGACATGGGTGGGGGCCTGGTGGAGGGTGCCCCTGCACTGCTGGGGGGTGGGGGTGGTGGGGACATGAGTTGGACATGGGTGGGGGCCTGCTGGCAGGTGCCCCACAGTGCTAGGGGGTGGGGGTGGTGGGCGACATGGGAGGGGCCTGGTGGAGGGTGTTCCTGCACTGCTGGGGGGTGGGGGTGGTGGGGAACATGAGTTGGACATTGGTGGGGGCCTGCTGGCAGGTGCCCCACAGTGCTGGGGGATGGGGGTGGTGGAGACATGGGTGGGGGCCTGGTGGAGGGTGCCCCTGCACTGCTGGGGGATGGGGGTGGTGGGGAACATGAGTTGGACATGGGTGGGGGCCTGCTGGGAGGTGCCCCACAGTGCTGGGGGGTGGTGGTGGTGGGAGACATGGGTGGGGGCCTGGTGGAGGGTGCCCCTGCACTGCTGGGGGGTGGGGGTGGTGGGGAACATGAGTTGGACATGGGTGGGGGCCTGGTGGAGGCTGCCCCTGCACTGCTGGGGGGTGGGGTTGGTGGGAGACATGGGTGGGGGCCTGGTGGAGGGTGCCCCTTGCACTGCTGGGGGGTGGAGTGGTGGGAGACATGGGTGGGGGCCTGGTGGAGGGTGCCCCTGCACTGATGGGGGGTGGGGGTGGTGGGGAACATGAGTTGGACATGGGTGGGGGCCTGGTGGAGGGTGCCCCTGCACTGCTGGGGGGTGGGGGTGGTGGGAGACATGGGTGGGGGCCTGGTGGAGGGTGCCCCTGCACTGGTGGGGGCTGGGGGTGGTGGGAGACATGGGTGGGGGCCTGGTGGAGGGTGCCCCACAGTGCTGGGGGGGTGGGGGTGGTGGGGAACATGAGTTGGACATGGGTGGGAGCCTGGTGGAGGCTGCTCCTGCACTGCTGGGGGGTGGGGGTGGTGGGGAACATGAGTTGGACATGGGTGGGGGCCTGGTGGAGGGTGCCCCACAGTGCTGGGGGGTGGGGTGGTGGGGAACATGAGTTGGACATGGGTGGGGGCCTGGTGGAGGCTGCTCCTGCACTGCTGGGGGGTGGGGGTGGTGGGGAACATGAGTTGGACTTGGGTGGGGCCTGCTGGGAGGTAGTGCTGGGGGGTGGGGGTGGTGGGGACATGAGTTGGACATGGGTGGGGGCCTGGTAGAGGGTGCCCCTGCACTGCTGGGGGGGTGGGGGTGGTGGGAGACATGGGTGGGGGCCTGGTGGAGGGTGCCCATGCACTGCGGGGGGGTGGGGGTGGTGGGGAACATAAGTTGGACATGGGTGGGGCCTGCTGGCAGGTACCCCACAGTGCTGGGGGGTAGGGGTGGTGGGGACATGAGTTGGACATCGGTGGGGGCCTGGTGGAGGCTGCTCCTGCACTGCTGGGGGGTAGAGGTGGTGGGAGACATGGGTGGGGGCCTGGTGGAGGGTGCCCCTGCACTGCTTGGGGGTGGGGGTGGTGGGGAACATGAGTTGGACATGGGTGGGGGCCTGCTGGCAGGTGCCCCACAGTGCTGGGGGGTGGGGGTGGTGGGGAACATGATTTGGACATGGGTGGGGCCTGCTGGCAGGTGCCCCACAGTGCTGGGGGGTGGGGGTGGTGGGGACATGAGTTGGACATGGGTGGGGGCCTGGTGGAGGCTGCCCCTGCACTTCTGGGGGGTGGGGGTGGTGGGAGACATGGGTGGGGGCCTGGTGGAGGCTGCTCCTGCACTGCTGGGGGGTGGGGCTGGTGGGAGACATGGGTGGGGGCCTGGTGGAGGGTGCCCCTGCACTGCTGGGGGGTTGGGGTGGTGGGGAACATGAGTTGGACATGGGTGGGGGACTGCTGGCAGGTGCCCCAGAGTGCGGGGGGGTGGGGGTGGTGGGGAACATGAGTTGGACATGGGTGGGGGCCTGCTGGCAGTTGCCCCACAGTGCTGGAGGGTGGGGGTGGTGGGGAACATGAGTTGGACATGGGTGGGGGCCTGCTGGCAGGTGCCCCACAGTGCTGGGGGGTGGGGGTGGTGGGGACATGAGTTGGACATGGGTGGGGGCCTGCTGGCAGGTGCCCCACAGTGCTGGGGGGTGGGGGTGGTGGGAGACATGGGTGGGGGCCTGGTGAAGGGTGCCCCTGCACTGCTGGGGGGTGGGGGTGGTGGGAAACATGAGTTGGACATGGGTGGGGGCCTGCTGGCAGGTGCCCCACAGTGCTGGGGGGTGGGGGTGGTGGGAGACATGGGTGGGGGCCTGGTGGAGGGTGCCCCTGCACTGCTGGGGGATGGGGGTGGTGGGGAAAATGAGTTGGAAATGGGTGGGGGCCTGCTGGCAGGTGCCCCAGAGTGCTGGGGGGTGGGGGTGGTGGGAGACATGGGTGGGGGCCTAGTGGAGGGTGACCCTGCAGGGTCACCCTCCACTGCTGGGGGGTGGGGGTGGTGGGGAACATGATTTGGACATGGGGGGGGGGGCTGGTGGAGGCTGCCCCTGCACTGCTGGGTGGTGGGGGTGGTGGGAGACATGGGTGGGGGCCTGGTGGAGGCTGCTCCTGCACTGCTGGGGGTGGGGGTGGTGGGAGACATGGGTGGGGGCCTGGTGGAGGGTGCCCCTGCACTGCTGGGGGGTGGGGGTGGTGGAGAACATGGGTGGGGGCCTGGTGGAGGGTGCCCCACAGTGCTCGGGGGTGGGGGTGGTGGGGACATGAGTTGGACATGGGTGGGGGCCTGGTGGAGGGTGCCCCTGCACGGCTGGGGGGTGGGGGTGGTGGGAGACATGGGTGGGGGCCTGGTGGAGCGTGCCCCACAGTGCTGGGGGGTGTGGGTGGTTGGGAACATGAGTTGGACATGGGTGGGGGCCTGCTGGAGGCTGCTCCTGCACTGCTGGGGGGTGGGGGTGATGGGGAACATGAGTTGGACATGGGTGGGGGGCCTGGTGGAGGGTGCCCAACAGTGCTCGGGGTGGGGGTGGTGGGGACATGAGTTGGACATGGGTGGGGGCCTGGTGGAGGGTGCCCCTGCACGGCTGGGGGGTGGGGGTGGTGGGAGACATGGGTGGGGGCCTGGTGGAGCGTGCCCCACAGTGCTGGGGGGTGTGGGTGGTGGGGAACATGAGTTGGACATGGGTGGGGGCCTGCTGGAGGCTGCTCCTGCACTGCTGAGGGGTGGGGGTGGTGGGGAACATGAGTTGGACATGGGTGGGGGCCTGCTGGAGGCTGCTCCTGCACTGCTGGGGGGTGGGGGTGATGGGGAACATGAGTTGGACATGGGTGGGGGGCCTGGTGGAGGGTGCCCAACAGTGCTGGGGGGTGGGGTGGTGGGGAACATGAGTTGGACATGGGTGGGGGCCTGGTGGAGGCTGCTCCTGCACTGCTGGGTGGTGGGGGTGGTGGGGAACATGAGTTGGACATGGGTGGGGGCCTCCTGGCAGGTGCCCCACAGTGCTGGAGGGTGGGGGTGGTGGGGAACATGAGTTGGACATGGGTGGGGGCCTGCTGGCAGGTGCCCCACAGTGCTGGGGGGTGGGGGTGGTGGGGACATGAGTTGGACATGGGTGGGGGCCTGCTGGCAGGTGCCCCACAGTGCTGGGGGGTGGGGGTGGTGGGAGACATGGGTGGGGGCCTGGTGAAGGGTGCCCCTGCACTGCTGGGGGTTGGTGGTGGTGGGAAACATGAGTTGGACATGGGTGGGGGCCTGCTGGCAGGTGCCCCACAGTGCTGGGGGGTGGGGGTGGTGGGAGACATGGGTGAGGGCCTGGTGGAGGGTGCCCCTGCACTGCTGGGGGATGGGGGTGGTGGGGAAAATGAGTTGGAAATTGGTGGGGGCCTGCTGGCAGGTGCCCCAGAGTGCTGGGGGGTGGGGGTGGTGGGAGACATGGGTGGGGGCCTAGTGGAGGGTGACCCTGCAGGGTCACCCTCCACTGCTGGGGGGTGGGGGTGGTGGGGAACATGATTTGGACATGGGGGGGGGCCTGGTGGAGGCTGCCCCTGCACTGCTGGGTGGTGGGGGTGGTGGGAGACATGGGTGGGGGCCTGGTGGAGGCTGCTCCTGCACTGCTGGGGGTGGGGGTGGTGGGAGACATGGGTGGGGGCCTGGTGGAGGGTGCCCCTGCACTGCTGGGGGGTGGGGTGGTGGAGAACATGGGTGGGGGCCTGGTGGAGGGTGCCCCACAGTGCTCGGGGGTGGGGGTGGTGGGGACATGAGTTGGACATGGGTGGGGGCCTAGTGGAGGGTGCCCCTGCACGGCTGGGGGGTGGGGGTGGTGGGAGACATGGGTGGGGGCCTGGTGGAGCGTGCCCCACAGTGCTGGGGGGTGTGGGTGGTGGGGAACATGAGTTGGACATGGGTGGGGGCCTGCTGGAGGCTGCTCCTGCACTGCTGGGGGGTGGGGGTGATGGGGAACATGAGTTGGACATGGGTGGGGGGCCTGGTGGAGGGTGCCCAACAGTGCTGGGGGGTGGGGTGGTGGGGAACATGAGTTGGACATGGGTGGGGGCCTGGTGGAGGCTGCTCCTGCACTGCTGGGTGGTGGGGGTGGTGGGGAACATGAGTTGGACATGGGTGGGGGCCTGCTGGCAGGTGCCCCAAGTGCTGGGGGTGGGGGTGGTGGGGACATGAGTTGAACATGGGTGGGGGCCTGGTGGAGGCTGCCCCTGCACTGCTGGGGGGTGGGGGTGGTGGGAGACATGGGTGGGGGCCTGGTGGAGGGTGCCCCTGCACTGCTGGGGGGGTGGGAGTGGTGGGAGACATGTGTGGGGGCCTGGTGGAGGGTGCCCCTGCACTGCTGGGGGGTGGGGGTGGTGGGGAACATGAGTTGGACATGGGTGGGGGCCTGCTGGCAGGTGCCCCACAGTGCTGGGGGGTGGGGGTGGTGGGGACATGAGTTGGACATGGGTGGGGGCCTGCTGGCAGGTGCCCCACAGTGCTGGGGGGTGGGGGTGGTGGGGAACATGAGTTGGACATGGGTGGGGGCCTGGTGGAGGCTGCCCCTGCACTGCTGGGGGGTGGGGGTGGTGGGGAACATGAGTTGGACCTGGGTGGGGGCCTGCTGGCAGGTGCCCCACAGTGCTGGGGGGTGGGGTGGTGGGGAACATGAGTTGGACATGGGTGGGGGCCTGCTGGCAGGTGCCCCACAGTGCTGGGGGGTGGGGGTGGTGGGGACATGAGTTGGACATGGGTGGGGGCCTGGTGGAGGCTGCCCCTGTACTGCTGGGGGGTGGGGGTGGTGGGGAACATGAGTTGGACATGGGTGGGGGCCTGCTGGCAGGTGCCCCACAGTGCTGGGGGGTGGGGGTGGTGGGGACATGAGTTGGACATGGGTGGGGGCCTGGTGGAGGCTGCCCCTGCACTGCTGGGGGGTGGGGGTGATGGGAGACATGGGTGGGGGCCTGGTGGAGGCTGCTCCTGCACTGCTGGGGGGTAGAGGTGGTGGGAGACATGGGTGGGGGCCTGGTGGAGGGTGCCCCTGCACTGCTGGGGGATGGGGGTGGTGGGGAACATGAGTTGGACATGGGTGGGGGCCTGCTGGCAGGTGCCCCACAGTGCTGGGGCATGGGGGTGGTGGGGAACATGAGTTGGACATGGGTGGGGGCCTGCTGGCAGGTGCCCCACAGTGCTGGGGGGTGGGGGTGGTGGGGACATGAGTTGGACATGGGTGGGGGCCTGCTGGCAGGTGCCCCACAGTGCTGGGGGGTGGGGGTGGTGGGAGACATGGGTGGGGGCCTGGTGGAGGGTGTTCCTGCACTGCTGGGGGTTGGGGGTGGTGGGGAACATGAGTTGGACATGGGTGGGGGCCTGCTGGCAGGTGCCCCACAGTGCTGGGGGGTGGGGGTGGTGGGAGACATGGGTGGGGGCCTGGTGGAGGGTGCTCCTGCACTGCTGGGGGGTGGGGGTGGTGGGGAACATGAGTTGGACATGGGTGGGGGCCTGCTGGCAGGTGCCCCACAGTGCTGGGGGGTGGGGTGGTGGGAGACATGGGTGGGGGCCTGGTGGAGGGTGCCCCTGCACTGCTGGGGGGTGGGGGTGGTGGGGAACATGAGTTGGACATGGGTTAGGGGCTGGTGGAGGCTGCCCCTGCACTGCTGGGGGTGGGGGTGGTGGGAGACATGGGTGGGGGCCTGGTGGAGGCTGCTCCTGCACTGCTGGGGGGTGGGGGTGGTGGGAGACATGCGTGGGGGCCTGGTGGAGGGTGCCCCTGCACTGCTGGGGGGTGGGGAGGTGGGAGACAAGGGTGGGGGCCTGGTGGAGGGTGCCCCTGCACTGCTGGGGGGTGGGGGTGGTGGGGAACATGAGTTGGACATGGGTGGGGGCCTGCTGGCAGGTGCCCCACAGAGCTGGGGGGTGGGGGTGGTGGGGACATGAGTTGGACATTGGTGGGGGCCTGGTGGAGGGTGCCCCTGCACTGCTGGGGGGTGGGGGTGGTGGGAGACATGGGTGGGGGCCTGGTGGAGGGAGCCCCACAGTGCTGGGGGTGGGGGTGGTGGGGAACATGAGTTGGACATGGGTGGGGGCCTGGTGGAGGCTGCTCCTGCACTGCTGGGGGGTGGGGGTGGTGGGGAACATGAGTTGGACATGGGTGGGGGCCTGGTGGAGGGTGCCCCACAGTGTTGGGAGGTGGGGGTGGTGGAGAACATGAGTTGGACATGGGTGGGGGCCTGGTGGAGGCTGCTCCTGCACTGCTGGGGGGTGGGGGTGGTGGGGAACATGTGTTGGCCATGGGTGGGGACCTGCTGGAGGCTGCCCCTGCACTGCTGGGGGGTGGGGGTGGTGGGGAACATGAGTTGGACATGGGTGGGGGCCTGCTGGCAGGTGCCCCACAGTGCTGGGGGGTGGGGGTGGTGGGAGACATGGATGGGGGCCTGGTAGAGGGTGCCCCTGCACTGCTGGGGGGTGGGGGTGGTGGGAAACATGAGTTGGACATGGGTGGGGGCCTGGTGGAGGCTGCCCCTGCACGTCTGGGGGGTGGGGGTGGTGGGAGACATGGGTGGGGGCCTGGTGGAGGCTGCTCCTGCACTGCTGGGGGGTGGGGCTGGTGGGAGACATGGGTGGGGGCCTGGTGGAGGGTGCCCCTGCACTGCTGGGGGGATGGGGTGGTGGGGAACATGAGTTGGACATGGGTGGGGGACTGCTGGCAGGTGCCCCAGAGTGCGGGGGGTGGGGGTGGTGGGGAACATGAGTTGGACATGGGTGGGGGCCTGCTGGCAGGTGCCCCACAGTGCTGGAGGGTGGGGGTGGTGGGGAACATGAGTTGGACATGGGTGGGGGCCTGCTGGTAGGTGCCCCACAGTGCTGGGGGGTGGGGGTGGTGGGGACATGAGTTGGACATGGGTGGGGGCCTGCTGGCAGGTGCCCCACAGTGCTGGGGGGTGGGGGTGGTGGGAGACATGGGTGGGGGCCTGGTGAAGGGTGCCCCTGCACTGCTGGGGGGTGGGGGTGGTGGGAAACATGAGTTGGACATGGGTGGGGGCCTGCTGGCAGGTGCCCCACAGTGCTGGGGGGTGGGGGTGGTGGGAGACATGGGTGGGGGCCTGGTGGAGGGTGCCCCTGCACTGCTGGGGGATGGGGGTGGTGGGGAAAATGAGTTGGAAATGGGTGGGGGCCTGCTGGCAGGTGCCCCAGAGTGCTGGGGGGTGGGGGTGGTGGGAGACATGGGTGGGGGCCTAGTGGAGGGTGACCCTGCAGGGTCACCCTCCACTGCTGGGGGGTGGGGGTGGTGGGGAACATGAGTTGGACATGGGGGGGGGCCTGGTGGAGGCTGCCCCTGCACTGCTGGGTGGTGGGGGTGGTGGGAGACATGGGTGGGGGCCTGGTGGAGGCTGCTCCTCCACTGCTGGGGGTGGGGGTGGTGGGAGACATGGGTGGGGGCCTGGTGGAGGGTGCCCCTGCACTGCTGGGGGGTGGGGGTGGTGGAGAACATGGGTGGGGGCCTGGTGGAGGGTGCTCCACAGTGCTCGGGGGTGGGGGTGGTGGGGACATGAGTTGGACATGGGTGGGGGCCTGGTGGAGGGTGCCCCTGCACGGCTGGGGGGTGGGGGTGGTGGGAGACATGGGTGGGGGCCTGGTGGAGCGTGCCCCACAGTGCTGGGGGGTGTGGGTGGTGGGGAACATGAGTTGAACATGGGTGGGGGCCTGCTGGAGGCTGCTCCTGTGTAACGCTCACCTGATTCTCGCAGAGGCGCCGGTCTTGACTGGTCGACTACCGTATCTTCAAAGGTGATGTGTAGCACCCGGTTGGCTCTTTGGGCTGGACCTCTGTGCACTGTATGCCTGACGTGTAGAGTAAGATGTCTGCAGATAGAAAATATGGGGTTAATGAACTGGGGTTATTGGGGTGTCCCTATCTCTTTCCTCTTCTCCTCTCCTGTAGACCCCCAAAGGTTAACGCTCTCACCTTAGGTAAGTGAACGCCGAGCTCTCCATCTGCCTCGGGGCAGGGTGCTGTAACCAGTTTCTTCACTGGATAGGTAGCGCAGGCCTCTTGACTTCAGAGGACTGCTGTCCGTCGTTTACTACACGAACGGTAAGTTCCGAGTCATTCAAATGTCTTTAAAGTCTTTAGTAATGATGTCTCTTGTTTTGCAGGGTTCCGGCGATGGCGGATGACGGGCTGAAGTGAGTTGAAGATGGAGCCCGTGTGATGAATAGAAGCGCCTGGAAGCACGTAAGTAAGCGCTTGTTGCCTGCTTCACTATGCGCTCTAACTGTCTTTTTATTTTGCAGGTACGAGTTCGGAGCGGCTGCAGGGTGCCGGAATACCCACTGGATTAGATGTGGAAAGGAGTAATGGCACGTGAGTATTAAAGTTCCCCAATGTCTTTAAACGCACCTTGTTTTGTCTTTCAGATGCGGGATGCAGCGCCGAAGGCCTCCGGAGCGTACGAAGAGTAGGTAAGCCTTTGCCTTTCAGATGCCGGAATGCTAACCTGTTCTTTCTTGTCTTTATAGGTGTTGCTGAAGACTGGATTCAGGATGGTAAGCCTTTGCCTTTCAGATGCCGGAATGCTAACCTGTTCTTTCTTGTCTTTATAGGTGTTGCTGAAGACTGGATTCAGGATGGTAAGCCTTTTCCCTTAGGCCCAGGACCGGATGCAGAAGACACGATGAGCGTTCTGCTGCAGAGGTTGCAGAATAACGCAAAGCAAGATTCATCCACCGGGTGTGGTTTAAATAGCCTCCTGTAGTGCTTAGGTGTCTCCTTCCACGGCCACGCCTAAGTAAGAAAAGAGTTCCTGGTAAGAAAAGAGTTCCTGCCTTCCAGAAGAGTTCCAGTGTTCTGAATCTAGGGAGTGGCTCCAGCCCCACCCAACAGGAAAAGTAGTTCCAAACAGAAGAGGATCAGAGGCTCAACTGGCAGGCAAGTAAGCAGCATGGTCTGCTGAAGGTAAGTCCACCCAAGCATTATGAGCCCGGCGCTTCCAGCGCTGGGACTGGGCATATTTATGAGCCTGGTGCCACTGGCGCCAGGACTGGGTCCAAAAGGTCCCAATTGGGACTGGTTGGCACTCGGAACCTGGGTTATGGATCTGCTTCCAAGGGAGTTGGGAAAACCCTGACCTTTTGGAAGCAGAGATCATGACAGTACCCCCCCTCAAGGCCCCTCCCAAACCGGACTTCTCCGGGGGTTTTGGCTTGTCAGGAAATGTTCGGTGAAATCTTTTGATTAGGCGAGGAGCGTGGACATATTCAGCAGGTTCCCAGGATCTCTCTTGGGGGCCGTAGCCTTTCCAGTCAATTAGGTAGAATAGTTTAGATTTGGAGATCTTGGAGTCCAGAATGCTTTTGACTTCAAACTCGAGTTCTCCATCCACTAGGATAGGTTTTGGAGATTTGGTTAGTCGGGTTTGAGGTTGCACGGGTTTTAATAGAGAGACGTGGAAGACCGGATGTATCTTCATGTGCGGGGGCAAGTCCAACTTGACCGCTACTGGGTTTACTATGGTAGTGATGGAATAGGGACCAAGGTATCTTGGGTTGAATGTGCGTGGCCCTTTTAGAGATAGATATTTGGTGGATAACCAGACTTGATCCCATACTTGATAGTGAGGGGCTTCCTTCCGATGTTGATCTGCTCCTTTCTTGTATTGTTCTTTAGCCCTTTGAAGGTGAGAAACAGCTTCCTTAAAGGCTTGGGTGATTGTAGAATGCAGGTAGTCTACTGCTGGTGTTTCAAGATCTTGGAGGGGATCCAACTCCGAGGTTCGAGGGTGACTGCCGTACAAAAGAAAAAACGGGGTTTTCCCAGTTCCCGAATGGACAGAGTTATTGTAGGCATACTCGGCTATCCAAAGGATATCTTTCCAAGTTTTTTCAGTTTGTTGCAGCATGCAGCGTAAATACTGTTCCAGAGTTTGATTGGTCCTCTCGGTTTGTCCGTCGGTCTGAGGGTGGTGACTGGTCGATAGTCTCACATCAATTTGAGCCGACCGACAGCAACTTCGCCAAAAATGAGAAATAAATTGACTACCTCGATCCGAAATTAGAACCGAAGGAAAACCGTGCAGTCGGACGATGTTTTCGAGAAATTCTCGGGCCAGAGTTGCTGCTGTTGGCAAGCCTTTGAGCGGAATGAAATGCGCCATCTTGGAGAATAAGTCCACGATTACTAGAATCGTATTGTATCCGGAGCATGGAGGTAGATCGGTGATGAAGTCCATAGAAAGCGTATGCCAAGGGCGAGGTGGGATGTCAATAGGGCGTAAGAGGCCTGCTGGTCTTTCCTTTTGACTCTTGTTTTGGGCGCATACTCCACAGGACATTATAAAGTCTCTGATATCTTTTTTCCAAGACGGCCACCAGAAGTAGCGCTTGATCTTTTCTGAGGTCTTGGCTATACCGGGATGACCTTCCATTAAAGAGTCGTGATAACAAGAGATTACTTTTTTCTGTAAATCTGTGCTGGGTAGGTATAATCGTTCTTGGAAATACAATAAGTTGTCCTTCACTGCAAAGTCCTTTCCCTGCAGATGCCAATTCTGTATGTCTGCTGGAGTTACAAGTTGCCTGGCTCTATCCTTAACTTCCTCTATGGATTCTGTGGTGATTACACCCAGAATTCTTTGTTCGGGAATGATTGGTACAGGTTTAGGGTTGACCAAGTGTTCTTCCACTCCCATCCGAGAAAGGGCATCGGCTTTACCGTTCTTTGTACCAGGTCGATAGGTAATTATGAAGTCAAACTCGGCAAAGAATAATGCCCAACGGAGTTGTCTAGAGGATTGGGCTTTTGCGGTCTTCAAATATTGCAGGTTTCGGTGATCCGTAATCACAGTAACGGTGTGTCGGGCCCCCAGCAGATAATGCCGCCAAGCCTTAAAGGCAGACTTGATAGCCAGAAGTTCCTTGTCAGTAATCGTGTAATTGATTTCAGGAGGCGAGAATTTGCGGGACCAAAATGCCACGGGATGCAACTGATTGGTTACCGGGTCCTTTTGTGATAGAACTGCCCCCATGGCAAGGCTTGAAGCATCAGTTTCCACGATGTAGGGGAGTTCGGGGCGAGGGTGTTTTAAGATTGGTGCAGAGATAAATTTAGTCTTCAAATCCTGGAAAGCTTGTTCCGCCTCGGTAGACCATTCAAAACGTTTGTTTTTCTTTAACAAGGCAGTGATGGGCTGGACTATTCGAGAGAATTCGGGGATAAACCTGCGGTAAAAGTTAGCGAAGCCTAACATGCTTTGCACACCTTTTACCGAGGATGGTGATGGCCATTTGAGAACTGCATCGACCTTCTTTGAATCCATACGCACTCCGCCAGGTGATAATATGAATCCCAAGAATTCAACTTCAGTCACGTTGAAAACACATTTTTCCAATTTAGCGAAAAGTTTGTGTTGACTCAATCTTTCGAGGACCATTTTCACGTGTTTCCGATGTTCAGATTCCGATGAAGAATAAACGAGGATGTCGTCAATGTAAACAACACATACATCTATGAGCTCTCTGAGGACATCGTTCATAAAATATTGAAAGGCGGCCGGGGCATTGCAAAGTCCGAAGGGCATGACCTGATATTCAAATAGCCCATACTTGGTGCGGAAGGCCGTCTTCCATTCATCGCCCTCTTTTACTCGTACCAAGTGGTAAGCTCCTCTAAGATCCAGCTTTGTATATATGCATGCTTTTCTGACTTGGTCCAGGAGTTCAGGGATCAAAGGTAACGGATATCTATTCTTAACGGTGATCTGGTTCAGGGAGCGATAATCAATACAAGTTCTAAGGTCTCCTTCCTTTTTTGGAACGAAGAACAAAGCTGAAGAAGCAGGGGACTTGGAAGGACGAATAAACCCATTTGCCAGGTATTGATCCAGGTATTGTCGAAGGTGAAGGTTCTCAGGCTCGGTGAGGGCATAAATTCTACTACAAGGAGGAGTAGATCCAGGTATCAGGTCTATCTGGCAGTCATAAGACCTATGAGGAGGTAGAGAGTTAGCCTGATCCTTCCGGAAAACATCTTGGTATTCTAGTATTCGGGAGGTAACTGGGGAGTCTCTGAAGAAATTGCGGCCAGTGCAACACCAGGTGGAGGGTGACAAGTAGAGACACATTCTGGAAACTGGACCGTTCTTGCTCGCCAATCGATCAGAGGATTGTGTTTCTCTAACCAAGGTATTCCTAGAATAATCTGAAACTGAGGGGCCTTGATCACATTGAACACGATCTTCTCATGGTGTCCATCTTGACTTACTAGCGTCACCTCTTGAGTGGTATGCGTTACTGGCCCGGAGGCTATCTCCGTACCATCCACCGTAGTAATGACGTCCTTTACAGCCTTGGGACAAAGAGTTAGATTCATCCTCAAAACCATTTCATGATCCACATAATTGCCGATGGCACCGCTGTCGACGTAAGCTTCAATTGCATGTAATCGATCCGGATTATCAGGGCTAATGAGGACCATAGGTATCACGAAATGCGAGGTCACGGAACTGGTTTTCACGCTCGGCAAGAGGACCTCTATTCTTGTCGGGCGAGGTCGTTTCCCTGCTCAGAGTTTGTAACTTTGGTAACTGCAGCTCCTACTGCCTTCTTGGCAGGTTTCACCAGACAGTCTCGAAGAAAGTGCCCTGAGTTTCCGCAATATAGGCATAATTGCAACTGTTTCCTCCTTTCCCGCTCCCTTTGTGTTAGAGGACCTTTCAGACCCCCTATTTGAATGGGTTCCCCGGAGTCTACTCCTTTGGAAGGAGTTGGCGGTTTGGAAAATACTCGAGCATCAAACTTGGAACGATCGGCCTTCCTGTTCTGCAGCCTGTGATCTATTTGAACGACCAAGTCTATATAATCCGAACAGTCTTGTGGGGGATTCACTACTTGGGCTAAAACGTCTTTGAGCTCTCCACGTAGACCTCTATAAAACAGCGTAATCCTTTTGTCCTCAGGCCATTGAGTTTCCACTGTCTATTGAAAGATGCAATATAAGCCAAAAGGTCTTGATTACCCTGTCGCAACGAAAGAAGCTCATTGTCCAAGGCCTGCCCCTGTGAATGTCTTGCGAACAGTTTTTCCATACTAAGCTGAAAGGCTTGAAAATCATGGAGAACCGGATCATCTTGATTAACTAGAGGGATCGACCAGTCTGCCGCATTGCCACTAAGGTACGAAAGTACAAAAGCTACTTTTGCTTGATCAGTTGGAAAGGCTGCTGGCCGGCATAAGAAGTGCAACCGGCACTGATTGATAAATACTGCAAACCTCTTTGGGTCACCAGAAAATCGTTCGGGCGGAGCCAGAGGTACATTCCCAGGTAGGTTGATCTGCACTGGATTCATAGAGGATGTTGAAGGAAGATTTGCCCCTGATGCGGGTAACGGGGTCTCTCCGGCTTGTGACTGTAGCACTTGTCTAGCAAGATTGTCTGTTCTCTCCTTGGAAATAATTAGTTCCCTTCTTAGAGCATTCGTTTCCTGACGAGCTGCATGCACTTCTGCCCTTAGTTCCCCAAGTAACCGGGCTAGGGGGTCAGTATCCGAGGTTTCCATAGCGCCTGGGCGAGAGTTTTGCGGTAGGCTTTGCGTTCTGTAACGCTCACCTGATTCTCGCAGAGGCGCCGGTCTTGACTGGGCGACTACCGTATCTTCAAAGGTGATGTGTAGCACCCGGTTGGCTCTTTGGGCTGGACCTCTGTGCACTGTATGCCTGACGTGTAGAGTAAGATGTCTGCAGATAGAAAATATGGGGTTAATGAACTGGGGTTATTGGGGTGTCCCTATCTCTTTCCTCTTCTCCTCTCCTGTAGACCCCCAAAGGTTAACGCTCTCACCTTAGGTAAGTGAACGCCGAGCTCTCCATCTGCCTCGGGGCAGGGTGCTGTAACCAGTTTCTTCACTGGATAGGTAGCGCAGGCCTCTTGACTTCAGAGGACTGCTGTCCGTCGTTTACTGCACGAACGGTAAGTTTCGAGTCATTCAAATGTCTTTAAAGTCTTTAGTAATGATGTCTCTTGTTTTGCAGGGTTCCGGCGATGGCGGATGACGGGCTGAAGTGAGTTGAAGATGGAGCCCGTGTGATGAATAGAAGCGCCTGGAAGCACGTAAGTAAGCGCTTGTTGCCTGCTTCACTATGCGCTCTAACTGTCTTTTTATTTTGCAGGTACGAGTTCGGAGCGGCTGCAGGGTGCCGGAATACCCACTGGATTAGATGTGGAAAGGAGTAATGGCACGTGAGTATTAAAGTTCCCCAATGTCTTTAAACGCACCTTGTTTTGTCTTTCAGATGCGGGATGCAGCGCCGAAGGCCTCCGGAGCGTACGAAGAGTAGGTAAGCCTTTGCCTTTCAGATGCCGGAATGCTAACCTGTTCTTTCTTGTCTTTATAGGTGTTGCTGAAGACTGGATTCAGGATGGTAAGCCTTTGCCTTTCAGATGCCGGAATGCTAACCTGTTCTTTCTTGTCTTTATAGGTGTTGCTGAAGACTGGATTCAGGATGGTAAGCCTTTTCCCTTAGGCCCAGGACCGGATGCAGAAGACACGATGAGCGTTCTGCTGCAGAGGTTGCAGAATAACGCAAAGCAAGATTCATCCACCGGGTGTGGTTTAAATAGCCTCCTGTAGTGCTTAGGTGTCTCCTTCCACGGCCACGCCTAAGTAAGAAAAGAGTTCCTGGTAAGAAAAGAGTTCCTGCCTTCCAGAAGAGTTCCAGTGTTCTGAATCTAGGGAGTGGCTCCAGCCCCACCCAACAGGAAAAGTAGTTCCAAACAGAAGAGGATCAGAGGCTCAACTGGCAGGCAAGTAAGCAGCATGGTCTGCTGAAGGTAAGTCCACCCAAGCATTATGAGCCCGGTGCTTCCAGCGCTGGGACTGGGCATATTTATGAGCCTGGTGCCACTGGCGCCAGGACTGGGTCCAAAAGGTCCCAATTGGGACTGGTTGGCACTCGGAACCTGGGTTATGGATCTGCTTCCAAGGGAGTTGGGAAAACCCTGACCTTTTGGAAGCAGAGATCATGACATCCTGCACTGCTGGGGGGTGGGGGTGGTGGGGAACATGAGTTGGACATGGGTGGGGGGCCTGGTGGAGGGTGCCCAACAGTGCTGGAGGGTGGGGTGGTGGGGAACATGAGTTGGACATGGGTGGGGGCCTGGTGGAGGCTGCTCCTGCACTGCTGGGTGGTGGGGGTGGTGGGGAACATGAGTTGGACATGGGTGGGGGCCTGCTGGCAGGTGCCCCAAGTGCTGGGGGTGGGGGTGGTAGGGACATGAGTTGAACATGGGTGGGGGCCTGGTGGAGGCTGCCCCTGCACTGCTGGAGGGTGGGGGTGGTGGGAGACATGGGTGGGGGCCTGGTGGAGGGTGCCCCTGCACTGCTGGGGGGGTGGGAGTGGTGGGAGACATGTGTGGGGGCCTGGTGGAGGGTGCCCCTGCACTGCTGGGGGGTGAGGGTGGTGGGGAACATGAATTGGACATGGGTGGGGGCCTGCTGGCAGGTGCCCCACAGTGCTGGGGGGTGGGGGTGGTGGGGACATGAGTTGGACATGGGTGGGGGCCTGCTGGCAGGTGCCCCACAGTGCTGGGGGGTGGGGGTGGTGGGGAACATGAGTTGGACATGGGTGGGGGCCTGGTGGAGGCTGCCCCTGCACTGCTGGGGGGTGGGGGTGGTGGGGAACATGAGTTGGACATGGGTGGGGGCCTGCTGGCAGGTGCCCCACAGTGCTGGGGGGTGGGGGTGGTGGGGACATGAGTTGGACATCGGTGGGGGCCTGGTGGAGGCTGCCCCTGCACTGCTGGGGGGTGGGGGTGATGGGAGACATGGGTGGGGGCCTGGTGGAGGCTGCTCCTGCACTGCTGGGGGGTAGAGGTGGTGGGAGACATGGGTGGGGGCCTGGTGGAGGGTGCCCCTGCACTGCTGGGGGATGGGGGTGGTGGGGAACATGAGTTGGACATGGGTGGGGGCCTGCTGGCAGGTGCCCCACAGTGCTGGGGCATGGGGGTGGTGGGGAACATGAGTTGGACATGGGTGGGGGCCTGCTGGCAGGTGCCCCACAGTGCTGGGGGGTGGGGGTGGTGGGGACATGAGTTGGACATGGGTGGGGGCCTGCTGGAAGGTGCCCCACAGTGCTGGGGGGTGGGGGTGGTGGGAGACATGGGTGGGGGCCTGGTGGAGGGTGTTCCTGCACTGCTGGGGGTTGGGGGTGGTGGGGAACATGAGTTGGACATGGGTGGGGGCCTGCTGGCAGGTGCCCCACAGTGCTGGGGGATGGGGGTGGTGGGAGACATGGGTGGGGGCCTGGTGGAGGGTGCTCCTGCACTGCTGGGGGGTGGGGGTGGTGGGGAACATGAGTTGGACATGGGTGGGGGCCTGCTGGCAGGTGCCCCACAGTGCTGGGGGGTGGGGTGGTGGGAGACATGGGTGGGGGCCTGGTGGAGGGTGCCCCTGCACTGCTGGGGGGTGGGGGTGGTGGGGAACATGAGTTGGACATGGGTTAGGGGCTGGTGGAGGCTGCCCCTGCACTGCTGGGGGTGGGGGTGGTGGGAGACATGGGTGGGGGCCTGGTGGAGGCTGCTCCTGCACTGCTGGGGGGTGGGGGAGGTGGGAGACATGCGTGGGGGCCTGGTGGAGGGTGCCCCTGCACAGCTGGGGGGTGGGGAGGTGGGAGACAAGGGTGGGGGCCTGGTGGAGGGTGCCCCTGCACTGCTGGGGGCTGGGGGTGGTGGGGAACATGAGTTGGACATGGGTGGGGGCCTGCTGGCAGGTGCCCCACAGAGCTGGGGGGTGGGGGTGGTGGGGACATGAGTTGGACATTGGTGGGGGCCTGGTGGAGGGTGCCCCTGCACTGCTGGGGGGTGGGGGTGGTGGGAGACATGGGTGGGGGCCTGGTGGAGGGAGCCCCACAGTGCTGGGGGTGGCGGTGGTGGGGAACATGAGTTGGACATGGGTGGGGGTCTGGTGGAGGCTGCTCCTGCACTGCTGGGGGGTGGGGGTGGTGGGGAACATGAGTTGGACATGGGTGGGGGCCTGGTGGAGGGTGCCCCACAGTGTTGGGAGGTGGGGGTGGTGGGGAACATGAGTTGGAGATGGGTGGGGGCCTGGTGGAGGCTGTTCCTGCACTGCTGGGGGGTGGGGGTGGTGGGGAACATGTGTTGGCCATGGGTGGGGACCTGCTGGAGGCTGCCCCTGCACTGCTGGGGGGTGGGGGTGGTGGGAGACATGGGTGGGGGCCTGGCGGAGGGTGCCCCACAGTGCTGGGGTGTGGGGGTGGTGGGGACATGAGTTGGACATGGGTGGGGGCCTGGTGGAGGCTGCCCCTGCACTGCTGGGGGGTGGGGGTGGTGGGAGACATGGGTGGGGGCCTGGTGGAGGGTGCCCCTGCACTGCTGGGGGGTGGGGAACATGAGTTGGACATGGGTGGGGGCCTGGTGGAGGCTGCCCCTGCACTGCTGGGGGGTGGGGGTGGTGGGGACATGAGTTGGACATGGGTGGGGCCTGCTGGCAGGTGCCCCACAGTGCTGGGGGGTGGGGGTGGTGGGGACATGAGTTGGACATGGGTGGGGGCCTGCTGGCAGGTGCACCACAGTGCTGGGGGGTGGGGGTGGTGGGGAACATGAGTTGGACATGGGTGGGGGCCTGCTGGCAGGTGCCCCACAGTACTGGGGGGTGGGGACATGAGTTGGACATGGGTGGGGACCTGGTGGAGGCTGCCCCTGCACTGCTGGGGGGTGGGGGTGATGGGAGACATGGGTGGGGGCCTGGTGGAGGCTGCTCCTGCACTGCTGGGGGGTGGGGGTGGTGGGGAACATGAGTTGGACATGGGTGGGGGCCTGCTGGCAGGTGCCCCACAGTGCTGGGGGGTGGGGGTGTTGGGAGACATGGGTGGGGGCCTGGTGGAGGGTGCCCCTGCACTGCTGGGGGGTGGAGTGGTGGGGAACATGAGTTGGACATGGGTGGGGGCCTGCTGGCAGGTGCCCCACAGTGCTGGGGGGTGGGGGTGGTGGGGACATGAGTTGGACATGGGTGGGGGCCTGGTGGAGGCTGCCCCTGTACTGCTGGGGGGTGGGGGTGGTGGGGAACATGAGTTGGACATGGGTGGGGGCCTGCTGGCAGGTGCCCCACAGTGCTGGGGGGTGGGGGTGGTGGGGACATGAGTTGGACATGGGTGGGGGCCTGGTGGAGGCTGCCCCTGCACTGCTGGGGGGTGGGGGTGATGGGAGACATGGGTGGGGGCCTGCTGGAGGCTGCTCCTGCACTGCTGGGGGGTAGAGGTGGTGGGAGACATGGGTGGGGGCCTGGTGGAGGGTGCCCCTGCACTGCTGGGGGATGGGGGTGGTGGGGAACATGAGTTGGACATGGGTGGGGGCCTGCTGGCAGGTGCCCCACAGTGCTGGGGCATGGGGGTGGTGGGGAACATGAGTTGGACATGGGTGGGGGCCTGCTGGCAGGTGCCCCACAGTGCTGGGGGGTGGGGGTGGTGGGGACATGAGTTGGACATGGGTGGGGGCCTGCTGGCAGGTGCCCCACAGTGCTGGGGGGTGGGGGTGGTGGGAGACATGGGTGGGGGCCTGGTGGAGGGTGTTCCTGCACTGCTGGGGGTTGGGGGTGGTGGGGAACATGAGTTGGACATGGGTGGGGGCCTGCTGGCAGGTGCCCCACAGTGCTGGGGGGTGGGGGTGGTGGGAGACATGGGTGGGGGCCTGGTGGAGGGTGCTCCTGCACTGCTGGGGGGTGGCGGTGGTGGGGAACATGAGTTGGACATGGGTGGGGGCCTGCTGGCAGGTGCCCCACAGTGCTGGGGGGTGGGGTGGTGGGAGACATGGGTGGGGGCCTGGTGGAGGGTGCCCCTGCACTGCTGGGGGGTGGGGGTGGTGGGGAACATGAGTTGGACATGGGTTAGGGGCTGGTGGAGGCTGCCCCTGCACTGCTGGGGGTGGGGGTGGTGGGAGACATGGGTGGGGGCCTGGTGGAGGCTGCTCCTGCACTGCTGGGGGGTGGGGGAGGTGGGAGACATGCGTGGGGGCCTGGTGGAGGGTGCCCCTGCACTGCTGGGGGGTGGGGAGGTGGGAGACAAGGGTGGGGGCCTGGTGGAGGGTGCCCTTGCACTGCTGGGGGGTGGGGGTGGTGGGGAACATGAGTTGGACATGGGTGGGGGCCTGCTGGCAGGTGCCCCACAGAGCTGGGGGGTGGGGGTGGTGGGGACATGAGTTGGACATTGGTGGGGGCCTGGTGGAGGGTGCCCCTGCACTGCTGGGGGGTGGGGGTGGTGGGAGACATGGGTGGGGGCCTGGTGGAGGGAGCCCCACAGTGCTGGGGGTGGGGGTGGTGGGGAACATGAGTTGGACATGGGTGGGGGCCTGGTGGAGGCTGCCCCTGCACTGCTGGGGGGTGGGGGTGGTGGGGACATGAGTTGGACATGGGTGGGGCCTGCTGGCAGGTGCCCCACAGTGCTGGGGGGTGGGGGTGGTGGGGACATGAGTTGGACATGGGTGGGGGCCTGCTGGCAGGTGCACCACAGTGCTGGGGGGTGGGGGTGGTGGGGAACATGAGTTGGACATGGGTGGGGGCCTGCTGGCAGGTGCCCCACAGTACTGGGGGGTGGGGGTGGTGGGGACATGAGTTGGACATGGGTGGGGACCTGGTGGAGGCTGCCCCTGCACTGCTGGGGGGTGGGGGTGATGGGAGACATGGGTGGGGGCCTGGTGGAGGCTGCTCCTGCACTGCTGGGGGGTCGGGGTGGTGGGGAACATGAGTTGGACATGGGTGGGGGCCTGCTGGGAGGTGCCCCACAGTGCTGGGGGGTGGGGGTGGTGGGAGACATGAGTTGGACATGGGTGGGGGCCTGGTGGAGGCTGCCCCTGCACTGCTGGGGGGTGGGGGTGGTGGGGAACATGAGTTGGACATCGGTGGGGGCCTGGTGGAGGCTGCCCCTGCACTGCTGGGGGGTGGGGGTGATGGGAGACATGGGTGGGGGCCTGGTGGAGGCTGCTCCTGCACTGCTGGGGGGTAGAGGTGGTGGGAGACATGGGTGGGGGCCTGGTGGAGGGTGCCCCTGCACTGCTGGGGGATGGGGGTGGTGGGGAACATGAGTTGGACATGGGTGGGGGCCTGCTGGCAGGTGCCCCACAGTGCTGGGGCATGGGGGTGGTGGGGAACATGAGTTGGACATGGGTGGGGGCCTGCTGGCAGGTGCCCCACAGTGCTGGGGGGTGGGGGTGGTGGGGACATGAGTTGGACATGGGTGGGGGCCTGCTGGAAGGTGCCCCACAGTGCTGGGGGGTGGGGGTGGTGGGAGACATGGGTGGGGGCCTGGTGGAGGGTGTTCCTGCACTGCTGGGGGTTGGGGGTGGTGGGGAACATGAGTTGGACATGGGTGGGGGCCTGCTGGCAGGTGCCCCACAGTGCTGGGGGGTGGGGGTGGTGGGAGACATGGGTGGGGGCCTGGTGGAGGGTGCTCCTGCACTGCTGGGGGGTGGGGGTGGTGGGGAACATGAGTTGGACATGGGTGGGGGCCTGCTGGCAGGTGCCCCACAGTGCTGGGGTGTGGGGTGGTGGGAGACATGGGTGGGGGCCTGGTGGAGGGTGCCCCTGCACTGCTGGGGGGTGGGGGTGGTGGGGAACATGAGTTGGACATGGGTTAGGGGCTGGTGGAGGCTGCCCCTGCACTGCTGGGGGTGGGGGTGGTGGGAGACATGGGTGGGGGCCTGGTGGAGGCTGTTCCTGCACTGCTGGGGGGTGGGGGAGGTGGGAGACATGCGTGGGGGCCTGGTGGAGGGTGCCCCTGCACAGCTGGGGGGTGGGGAGGTGGGAGACAAGGGTGGGGGCCTGGTGGAGGGTGCCCCTGCACTGCTGGGGGCTGGGGGTGGTGGGGAACATGAGTTGGACATGGGTGGGGGCCTGCTGGCAGGTGCCCCACAGAGCTGGGGGGTGGGGGTGGTGGGGACATGAGTTGGACATTGGTGGGGGCCTGGTGGAGGGTGCCCCTGCACTGCTGGGGGGTGGGGGTGGTGGGAGACATGGGTGGGGGCCTGGTGGAGGGAGCCCCACAGTGCTGGGGGTGGGGGTGGTGGGGAACATGAGTTGGACATGGGTGGGGGTCTGGTGGAGGCTGCTCCTGCACTGCTGGGGGGTGGGGGTGGTGGGGAACATGAGTTGGACATGGGTGGGGGCCTGGTGGAGGGTGCCCCACAGTGTTGGGAGGTGGGGGTGGTGGGGAACATGAGTTGGAGATGGGTGGGGGCCTGGTGGAGGCTGTTCCTGCACTGCTGGGGGGTGGGGGTGGTGGGGAACATGTGTTGGCCATGGGTGGGGACCTGCTGGAGGCTGCCCCTGCACTGCTGGGGGGTGGGGGTGGTGGGAGACATGGGTGGGGGCCTGGCGGAGGGTGCCCCACAGTGCTGGGGTGTGGGGGTGGTGGGGACATGAGTTGGACATGGGTGGGGGCCTGGTGGAGGCTGCCCCTGCACTGCTGGGGGGTGGGGGTGGTGGGAGACATGGGTGGGGGCCTGGTGGAGGGTGCCCCTGCACTGCTGGGGGGTGGGGAACATGAGTTGGACATGGGTGGGGGCCTGGTGGAGGCTGCCCCTGCACTGCTGGGGGGTGGGGGTGGTGGGGACATGAGTTGGACATGGGTGGGGCCTGCTGGCAGGTGCCCCACAGTGCTGGGGGGTGGGGGTGGTGGGGACATGAGTTGGACATGGGTGGGGGCCTGCTGGCAGGTGCACCACAGTGCTGGGGGGTGGGGGTGGTGGGGAACATGAGTTGGACATGGGTGGGGGCCTGCTGGCAGGTGCCCCACAGTACTGGGGGGTGGGGACATGAGTTGGACATGGGTGGGGACCTGGTGGAGGCTGCCCCTGCACTGCTGGGGGGTGGGGGTGATGGGAGACATGGGTGGGGGCCTGGTGGAGGCTGCTCCTGCACTGCTGGGGGGTGGGGGTGGTGGGGAACATGAGTTGGACATGGGTGGGGGCCTGCTGGCAGGTGCCCCACAGTGCTGGGGGGTGGGGGTGGTGGGAGACATGGGTGGGGGCCTGGTGGAGGGTGCCCCTGCACTGCTGGGGGGTGGAGTGGTGGGGAACATGAGTTGGACATGGGTGGGGGCCTGCTGGCAGGTGCCCCACAGTGCTGGGGGGTGGGGGTGGTGGGGACATGAGTTGGACATGGGTGGGGGCCTGGTGGAGGCTGCCCCTGTACTGCTGGGGGGTGGGGGTGGTGGGGAACATGAGTTGGACATGGGTGGGGGCCTGCTGGCAGGTGCCCCACAGTGCTGGGGGGTGGGGGTGGTGGGGACATGAGTTGGACATGGGTGGGGGCCTGGTGGAGGCTGCCCCTGCACTGCTGGGGGGTGGGGGTGATGGGAGACATGGGTGGGGGCCTGGTGGAGGCTGCTCCTGCACTGCTGGGGGGTAGAGGTGGTGGGAGACATGGGTGGGGGCCTGGTGGAGGGTGCCCCTGCACTGCTGGGGGATGGGGGTGGTGGGGAACATGAGTTGGACATGGGTGGGGGCCTGCTGGCAGGTGCCCCACAGTGCTGGGGCATGGGGGTGGTGGGGAACATGAGTTGGACATGGGTGGGGGCCTGCTGGCAGGTGCCCCACAGTGCTGGGGGGTGGGGGTGGTGGGGACATGAGTTGGACATGGGTGGGGGCCTGCTGGCAGGTGCCCCACAGTGCTGGGGGGTGGGGGTGGTGGGAGACATGGGTGGGGGCCTGGTGGAGGGTGTTCCTGCACTGCTGGGGGTTGGGGGTGGTGGGGAACATGAGTTGGACATGGGTGGGGGCCTGCTGGCAGGTGCCCCACAGTGCTGGGGGGTGGGGGTGGTGGGAGACATGGGTGGGGGCCTGGTGGAGGGTGCTCCTGCACTGCTGGGGGGTGGCGGTGGTGGGGAACATGAGTTGGACATGGGTGGGGGCCTGCTGGCAGGTGCCCCACAGTGCTGGGGGGTGGGGTGGTGGGAGACATGGGTGGGGGCCTGGTGGAGGGTGCCCCTGCACTGCTGGGGGGTGGGGGTGGTGGGGAACATGAGTTGGACATGGGTTAGGGGCTGGTGGAGGCTGCCCCTGCACTGCTGGGGGTGGGGGTGGTGGGAGACATGGGTGGGGGCCTGGTGGAGGCTGCTCCTGCACTGCTGGGGGGTGGGGGAGGTGGGAGACATGCGTGGGGGCCTGGTGGAGGGTGCCCCTGCACTGCTGGGGGGTGGGGAGGTGGGAGACAAGGGTGGGGGCCTGGTGGAGGGTGCCCCTGCACTGCTGGGGGGTGGGGGTGGTGGGGAACATGAGTTGGACATGGGTGGGGGCCTGCTGGCAGGTGCCCCACAGAGCTGGGGGGTGGGGGTGGTGAGGACATGAGTTGGACATTGGTGGGGGCCTGGTGGAGGGTGCCCCTGCACTGCTGGGGGGTGGGGGTGGTGGGAGACATGGGTGGGGGCCTGGTGGAGGGAGCCCCACAGTGCTGGGGGTGGGGGTGGTGGGGAACATGAGTTGGACATGGGTGGGGGCCTGGTGGAGGCTGCTCCTGCACTGCTGGGGGGTGGGGGTGGTGGGGAACATGAGTTGGACATGGTTGGGGGCCTGGTGGAGGCTGCCCCTGCACTGCTGGGGGGTGGGGGTGGTGGGGACATGAGTTGGACATGGGTGGGGCCTGCTGGCAGGTGCCCCACAGTGCTGGGGGGTGGGGGTGGTGGGGACATGAGTTGGACATGGGTGGGGGCCTGCTGGCAGGTGCACCACAGTGCTGGGGGGTGGGGGTGGTGGGGAACATGAGTTGGACATGGGTGGGGGCCTGCTGGCAGGTGCCCCACAGTACTGGGGGGTGGGGGTGGTGGGGACATGAGTTGGACATGGGTGGGGACCTGGTGGAGGCTGCCCCTGCACTGCTGGGGGGTGGGGGTGATGGGAGACATGGGTGGGGGCCTGGTGGAGGCTGCTCCTGCACTGCTGGGGGGTGGGGGTGGTGGGGAACATGAGTTGGACATGGGTGGGGGCCTGCTGGCAGGTGCCCCACAGTGCTGGGGGGTGGGGGTGGTGGGAGACATGGGTGGGGGCCTGGTGGAGGGTGCCCCTGCACTGCTGGGGGATGGGGTGGTGGGGAACATGAGTTGGACATGGGTGGGGGCCTGCTGGCAGGTGCCCCACAGTGCTGGGGGGTGATGGTGGTGGGAGACATGGGTGGGGGCCTGGTGGAGGGTGCCCCTGCACTGCTGTGGGGTGGGGGCGGTGGGGAACATGAGTTGGACATGGGTGGGGGCCTGGTGGAGGCTGCCCCTGCACTGCTGGGGGTGGGGGTGGTGGGAGACATGGGTGGGGGCCTAGTGGAGAGTGCCCCTTGCACTGCTGGGGGTGGAGTGGTGGGAGACATGGGTGGGGGCCTGGTGGAGGGTGCCCCTGCACTGCTGGGGGGTGGGGGTGGTGGGGAACATGAGTTGGACATGGGTGGGGGCCTGCTGGCAGGTGCCCCACAGTGCTGGGGGGTGGGGGTGGTGGGGACATGAGTTGGACATGGGTGGGGGCCTGGTGGAGGGTGCCCCTGCACTGCTGGGGGTGGGGGTGGTGGGATTCATGGGTGGGGGCCTGGTGGAGGGTGCCCCTGCACTGCTGGGGGGTGGGGGTGGTGGGATACATGGGTGGGGGCCTGGTGGAGGGTGCCCCACAGTTCTGGGGGGGTGGGGGTGGTGGGGAACATGAGTTGGACATGGGTGCGGGCCTGGTGGATGCTGCTCCTGCACTGCTGGGGGGTGGGGGTGGTGGGGAACATGAGTTGGACATGGGTGGGGGCCTGGTGGAGGCTGCTCCTGCACTGCTGGGGGGTGGGGGTGGTGGGGAACATGAGTTGGACATGGGTGGGGGCTTGCTGGGAGGTAGTGCTGGGGGGTGGGGGTGGTGGGGACATGAGTCGGACATGGGTGGGGGCCTGGTGGAGGGTGCCCCTGCACTGCTGGGGGGTGGGGGTGGTGGGAGACATGGGTGGGGGCCTGGTGGAGGGTGCCCCTGCACTGCTGGGGGGTGGGGGTAGTGGGGAACATGAGTTGGACATGGGTGGGGGCCTGCTGGCAGGTGCCCCACAGTGCTGGGGGGTGGGGGTGGTGGGGACATGAGTTGGACATGGGTGGGGGCCTTTTGGAGGCTGCTCCTGCACTGCTGGGGGGTAGAGGTGGTGGGAGACATGGGTGGGGGCCTGGTGGAGGGTGCCCCTGCACTGCTTGGGGGTGGGGGTGGTGGGGAACATGAGTTGGACATGGGTGGGGGCCTGCTGGCAGGTGCCCCACAGTGCTGGGGGGTGGGGGTGGTGGGGAACATGAGTTGGACATGGGTGGGGCCTGCTGGCAGGTGCCCCACAGTGCTGGGGGGTGGGGGTGGTGGGGACATGAGTTGGACATGGGTGGGGGCCTGCTGGCAGGTGCCCCACAGTGCTGGGGGGTGGGGGTGGTGGGAGACATGGGTGGGGGCCTGGTGGAGGGTGCCCCTGCACTGCTGGGGGTTGGGGGTGGTGGGGAACATGAGTTGGACATGGGTGGGGGCCTGCTGGCAAGTGCCCCACAGTGCTGGGGGTTGGGGGTGGTGGGAGACATGGGTGGGGGCCTGGTAGAGGGTGCCCCTGCACTGCTGGGGGGTGGGGGTGGTGGGGAACATGAGTTGGACATGGGTGGGGGCCTGCTGGCAGGTGCCCCACAGTGCTGGGGGGTGGGGGTGGTGGGAGACATGGGTGGGGCCTGGTAGAGGGTGCCCCTGCACTGCTGGGGGGTGGGGGTGGTGGGGAACATGAGTTGGATATGGGTGGGGGCTTGGTGGAGGCTGCCCCGGCACTGCTGGGGGGTGGGGGTGGGGGGAGACATGGGTGGGGGCCTGGTGGAGGCTGCTCCTGCACTGCTGGGGGGTGGGGCTGGTGGGAGACATGGGTGGGGGCCTGGTGGAGGCTGCCCCTGCACCGCTGGGGGGTGGGGTGGTGGGGAACATGAGTTGGATATGGGTGGGGGACTGCTGGCAGGTGCCCCACAGTGCTGGGGGGTGGGGGTGGTGGGGAACATGAGTTGGACATGGGTGGGGGCCTGCTGGCAGGTGCCCCACAGTGCTGGAGGGTGGGGGTGGTGGGGAACATTAGTTGGCCATGGGTGGGTGCCTGCTGGCAGGTGCCCCACAGTGCTGGGGGGTGGGGGTGGTGGGGACATGAGTTGGACATGGGTGGGGGCCTGCTGGCAGGTGCCCCACAGTGCTGGGGGGTGGGGGTGGTGGGAGACATGGGTGGGGGCCTGGTGAAGGGTGACCCTGCACTGCTGGGGGGTGGGGGTGGTGGGGAACATGATTTGAACATGGGTGGGGGCCTGCTGGCAGGTGCCCCACAGTGCTGGGGGGTGGGGGTGGTGGGAGACATGGGTGGGGGCCTGGTGGAGGGTGCCCCTGCACTGCTGGGGGATGGGGGTGGTGGGGAAAATGAGTTGGAAATGGGTGGGGGCCTGCTGGCAGGTGCCCCACAGTGCTGGGGGGTGGGGGTGGTGGGAGACATGGGTGGGGGCCTAGTGGAGGGTGACCCTGCAGGGTCACCCTCCACTGCTGGGGGGTGGGGGTGGTGGGAAACATGAGTTGGACATGGGTGGGGGCCTGGTGGAGGCTGCCCCTGCACTGCTGGGTGGTGGGGGTGGTGGGAGACATGGGTGGGGGCCTGGTGGAGGCTGCTCCTGCACTGCTGGGGGGTGGGGGTGGTGGGAGACATGGGTGGGGGCCTGGTGGAGGGTGCCCCTGCACTGCTGGGGGGTGGGGGTGGTGGGAGACATGGGTGGGGGCCTGGTGGAGGGTGCCCCTGCACTGCTGGGGGGTGGGGGTGGTGGAGAACATGAGTTGGACATGGGTGGGGGCCTGCTGGCAGGTGCCCCACAGTGCTCGGGGGTGGGGGTGGTGGGGACATGAGTTGGACATGGGTGGGGGCCTGGTGGAGGGTGCCCCTGCACGGCTGGGGGGTGGGGGTGGTGGGAGACATGGGTGGGGGCCTGGTGGAGGGTGCCCCACAGTGCTGGGGGGTGTGGGTGGTGGGGAACAAGTTGGACATGGGTGGGGGCCTGGTGGAGGCAGCTCCTGCACTGCTGGGGGGTGGGGGTGGTGGGGAACATGAGTTGGACATGGGTGGGGGCCTGGTGGAGGGTGCCCCACAGTGCTGGGGGGTGGGGTGGTGGGGAACATGAGTTGGACATGGGTGGGGGCCTGGTGGAGGCTGCTCCTGCACTGCTGGGAGGTGGGGGTGGTGGGGAACATGAGTTGGACATGGGTGGGGGCCTGCTGGCAGGTGCCCCAAGTGCTGGGGGGTGGGGGTGGTGGGGACATGAGTTGGACATGGGTGGGGGCCTGGTGGAGGCTGTCCCTGCACTGCTGGGGGGTGGGGGTGGTGGGAGACATGGGTGGGGGCCTGGTGGAGGGTGCTCCTGCACTGCTGGGGGGGTGGTGGGAGACATGGGTGGGGGCCTGGTGGAGGGTGCCCCTGCACTGCTGGGGGGTGGGGGTGGTGGGGAACATGAGTTGGACATGGGTGGGGGCCTGCTGGCAGGTGCCCCACAGTGCTGGGGGGTGGGGGTGGTGGGGACATGAGTTGGACATGGGTGGGGGCCTGCTGGCAGGTGCCCCACAGTGCTGGGGGGTGGGGGTGGTGGGGAACATGAGTTGGACATGGGTGGGGGCCTGGTGGAGGCTGCCCCTGCACTGCTGGGGGGTGGGGTGGTGGGGAACATGAGTTGGACATGGGTGGGGGCCTGCTGGCAGGTGCCCCACAGTGCTGGGGGGTGAGGTGGTGGGGAACATGAGTTGGACATGGGTGGGGGCCTGCTGGCAGGTGCCCCACAGTGCTGGGGGGTGGGGGTGGTGGGGACATGAGTTGGACATGGGTGGGGGCCTGGTGGAGGCTGCCCCTGTACTACTGGGGGGGTGGGGGTGGTGGGGAACATGAGTTGGACATGGGTGGGGGCCTGCTGGCAGGTGCCAAACAGTGCTGGGGGGTGGGGTGGTGGGGACATGAGTAGGACATGGGTGGGGGCCTGGTGGAGGCTGCCCCTGCACTGCTGGGGGGTGGGGGTGATGGGAGAAATGGGTGGGGGCCTGGTGGAGGCTGCTCCTGCACTGCTGGGGGGTAGGGGTGGTGGGAGACATGGGTGGGGGCCTGATGGAGGGTGCCCCTGCACTGCTGGGGGATGGGGGTGGTGGGGAACATGAGTTGGACATGGGTGGGGGCCTGCTGGCAGGTGCCCCACAGTGCTGGGGCGTAGGGGTGGTGGGCAACATGAGTTGGACATGGGTGGGGGCCTGCTGGCAGGTGCCCCACAGTGCTGGGGGGTGGGGGTGGTGGGGACATGAGTTGGACATGGGTGGGGGCCTGCTGGCAGGAGCCCCACAGTGCTGGGGGTTGGGGGTGGTGGGAGACATGGGTGGGGGCCTGGTGGAGGGTGTTCCTGCACTGCTGGGGGTTGGGGGTGGTGGGGAACATGAGTTGGACATGGGTGGGGGCCTGCTGGCAGGTGCCCCACAGTGCTGGGGGGTGGGGGTGGTGGGAGACATGGGTTGGGGCCTGGTGGAGGGTGCTCCTGCACTGCTGGGGGGTGGGGGTGGTGGGGAACATGAGTTGGACATGGGTGGGGGCCTGCTGGCAGGTGCCCCACAGTGCTGGGGGGTGGGGTGGTGGGAGACATGGGTGGGGGCCTGGTGGAGGGTGCCCCTGCACTGCTGGGGGGTGGGGGTGGTGGGGAACATGAGTTGGACATGGGTGGGGGCCTGGTGGAGGCTGCCCCTGCACTGCTGGGGGTGGGGGTGGTGGGAGACATGGGTGGGGGCCTGTTGGAGGCTGCTCCTGCACTGCTGGGGGGTGGGGGTGGTGGGAGACATGGGTGGGGGCCTGGTGGAGGGTGCCCCTGCACTGCTGGGGGATGGGGAGGTGGGAGACAGGGGTGCGGGCCTGGTGGAGGGTGCCCCTGCACTGCTGGGGGGTGGGGGTGGTGGGGAACATGAGTTGGACATGGGTGGGGGCCTGCTGGCAGGTGCCCCACAGTGCTGGGGGGTGGGGGTGGTCGGGACATGAGTTGGACATGGGTGGGGGCCTGGTGGAGGGTGCCCCTGCACTTCTGGGGGGTGGGGGTGGTGGGAGACATGGGTGGGGGCCTGGTGGAGGGAGCCCCACAGTGCTGGGGGTGGGGGTGGTGGGGAACATGAGTTGGACATGGGTGGGGGCCTGGTGGAGGCTGCTCCTGCACTGCTGGGGGGTGGGGGTGGTGGGGAACATGAGTTGGACATGGGTGGGGGCCTGGTGGAGGGTGCCCCACAGTGTTGGGAGGTGGGGGTGGTGGGGAACATGAGTTGGACATGGGTGGGGGCCTGGTGGAGGCTGCTCCTGCACTGCTGGGGGGTGGGGGTGGTGGGGAACATGTGTTGGACATGGGTGGGGGCCTGCTGGAGGCTGCCCCTGCACTGCTGGGGGGTGGGGGTGGTTGGAGACATGGGTGGGGGCCTGGTGGAGGGTGCCCCACAGTGCTGGGGGGTGGGGGTGGTGGGGACATGAGTTGGACATGGGTGGGGGCCTGGTGGAGGCTGCCCCTGCACTGCTGGGGGGTGGGGGTGGTGGGAGACATGGGTGGGGGCCTGGTGGAGGGTGCCGCTGCACTGCTGGGGGGTGGGGGTGGTGGGGAACATGAGTTGGACATGGGTGGGGCCTGCTGGCAGGTGCCCCACAGTGCTGGGGGGTGGGGGTGGTGGGGACATGAGTTGGACATGGGTGGGGGCCTGCTGCCAGGTGCCCCACAGTACTGGGGGGTGGGGGTGATGGGGACATGAGTTGGACATGGGTGGGGACCTGGTGGAGGCTGCCCCTGCACTGCTGGGGGGTGGGGGTGATGGGAGACATGGGTGGGGGCCTGGTGGAGGCTGCTCCTGCACTGCTGGGGGGTGGGGGTGGTGGGAGACATGGGTGGGGGCCTGATGCAGGGTGCCCCTGCACTGCTGGGGGGTGGGGGTTGTGGGGAACATGAGTTGGACATGGGTGGGGGCCTGCTGGCAGGAGACCCACAGTGCTGGGGGGTGGGGTGGTGGGGAACATGAGTTGGACATGGGTGGGGGCCTGCTGACAGGTGCCCCACAGTGCTTGGGGGTGGGGGTGGTGGGGACATGAGTTGGACATGGGTGGGGGCCTGCTGGCAGGTGCCCCACAGTGCTGGGGGGTGGGGGTGGTGGGATACATGGATGGGGGCCTGGTGGAGGGTGCCCCTGCACTGCTTTGGGGAACATGAGTTGGACATGGGTGGGGCCCTGGTGGAGGCTGCCCCTGCACTGCTGGGGGGTGGGGGTGGTGGGAGACATGGTTGGGGGTCTGGTGGAGGCTGCCCCTGCCCTGCTGGGGGGTGGGGGTGGTGGGAGACATAGGTGGGGGCCTGGTGGAGGATGCCTCTGCACTGCTGGGGGGTGGGGTGGTGGGAACATGAGTTGGACATGGGTGGGGGCCTGGTGGAGGGTGCCCCTGCACTGCTGGGGGGTGGGGGTGGTGGGAGACATAGGTGGGGGCCTGGTGGAGGGTGACCCACAGTGCTGGGCGGTGGGGGTGGTGGAGAACATGAGTTGGACATGGGTGGGGGCCTGGTGGAGGGTGCCCCACAATGCTGGGGGGTGGGGGTGGTGGGGAACATGAGTTGGACATGGGTGGGGGCCTGGTGGAGGCTGCTCCTGCACTGCTGAGGGATGGGGGTAGTGGGGAACATGAGTTGGACATGGGTGTTGGCCTGCTGGCAGTTGCCCCACAGTGCTGGGGGGTGGGGGTGGTGGGGACATGGGTTGGACATGGGTGGGGGCCTGCTGGCAGGTGCCCCACAGTGCTGGGGGGTGGGGTGGTGGGAGACATGGGTGGGGGCCTGGTGGAGGGTGCCCCTGCACTACTGGGGGTGGGGGTGGGGGTGGTGGGAGACATGGGTGGGGGCCTGGTGGAGGCTGCCCCTGCACTGCTGGGGGTGGGGGTGGGGGTGGTGGGAGACATGGGTGGGGGCCTGGTGGAGGGTGCCCCTGCACTGCTGGGGGGTGGGGGTGGTGGGAGACATGGGTGGGAGCCGGGTGGAGGGTGCCCCTGCACTGCTGGGGGGTGGGGGTGGTGGGGAACATGAGTTGGACATGGGTGGGGGCCTGGTGGAGGCTGCCCCTGCACTGCTGGGGGGTGGGGTGGTGGGGAACATGAGTTGGACATGGGTGGGGGCCTGCTGGCAGGTGCCCCACAGTGCTCGGGGGTGGGGGTGGTGGGGAACATGAGTTGGACATGGGTGGGGGCCTGCTGGCAGGTGCCCCACAGTGCTGGGGGGTGGGGGTGGTGGGGACATGAGTTGGACATGGGTGGGGGCCTGGTGGAGGCTGCTCCTGCACTGCTGGGGGGTGGGGGAGATGGGAGACATGGGTGGGGCCTGGTGGAGGCTGCTCCTGCATTGCTGGGGGTTGGGGGTGGTGGGAGACATGGGTGGGTGCTGGTGGAGGGTGCCCCTGCACTGCTAGGGGGTGGGGGTTGTGGGGAACATGAGTTGGACATGGGTGGGGCCCTGCTGGCAGGTGCCCCACAGTGCTGGGGGGTGGTGGTATTGGGGAACATGAGTTGGACATCGGTGGGGGCCTGCTGGCAGGTCCCCCACAGTGTTGGGGGTGGGGATGGTGGTGAACATGAGTTGGACATGGGTGGGGGCCTGCTGGCAGGTGCCCCACAGTGCTGGGGGTTGGGGGTGGTGGGGACATAAGTTGGACATGGGTGGGGGCCTGCTGGCAGGTGCCCCACAGTGCTGGGGGGTGGGGGTGGTGGGATACATGGATGGGGGCCTGGTGGAGGGTGACCCTGCACTGCTGGGGGGTGGGGAACATGAGTTGGACATGGGTGGGGGCCTGGTGGAGGCTGCCCCTGCACTGCTGGGTGGTGGGGGTAGTGGGAGACATAGGTGGGGGCCTGGTGGAGGCTGCCCCTGCACTGCTGGGGGGTAGGGGTGGTGGGAGACATGGGTGGGGGCCTGGTGGAGGGTGCCCCTGCACTGCTGGGGGACGGGGGTGGTGGGAGACATGGGTGGGGGCCTGGTGGAGGGTGCCCCTGCACTGCGGGGGTGTGGGGGTTGTGGGGAACATGAGTTGGACATGGGTGGGGGCCTGCTGGCAGGTGCCCAACAGTGCTGGGGGGTGGGGGTGGTGGGGACATGAGTTGGACATGGGTGGGGGCCTGGTGGAGGGTGCCCCTGCACTGCTGGGGGGTGGGGGGGGTGGGAGAAATGGGTGGGGGCCTGGTGTTGGGTGCCCCACAGTGCTGGGGGGTGGGGGTGGAGGGGAACATGAGTTGGACATGAGTGGGGGCCTGGTGGAGGGTGTCCCACAATGCTGGGGGATGGGGGTGGTGGGGAACATGAGTTGGACATGGGTGGGGGCCTGGTGGAGGCTGCTCCTGCACTGCTGGGGTTTGGGGGTGGTGGGGAACATGAGTTGGACATGGGTGGGGGCCTGCTGGCAGGTGCCCCACAGTGCTGGGGGTGGGGGTGGTGGGGATATGAGTTGGACATGGGTGGGGGCCTGCTGGCAGATGCCCCACAGTGCTGGGGGGTGGGGGTGGTGGGAGACATGGGTGGGGGCCTGGTGGAGGGTTCCCCTGCACTGCTGGGGGGTGGGGGTGGTGGGGAACATTAGTTGGACATGGGTGGGGCCTGGTGGAGGGTGCCCCACAGTGTTGGGAGGTGGGGGTGGTGGGGAACATGAGTTGGACATGGGTGGGGGCCTGGTGGAGGCTGTTCCTGCATCCTGCACTGCTGGGGGGTGGGGGTGGTGGGGAACATGAGTTGGACATGGGTGGGGGCCTGGTGGAGGCTGCTCCTGCACTGCTGGGGGGTGGGGGTGGTGGGGAACATGTGTTGGACATGGGTGGGGGCCTGCTGGAGGCTGCCCCTGCACTGCTGGGGGGTGGGGGTGGTGGGAGACATGGGTGGGGGCCTGGTGGAGGGTGCCCCGTGCTGGGGGGTGGGGGGTGGTGGGGACATGAGTTGGACATGGGTGGGGGGCCTGGTGGAGGCTGACCCTGCACTGCTGGGGGGTGGGGGTGGTGGGAGACATGGATCGGGGCCTGGTGGAGGGTGCCCCTGCACTGCTGGGGGGTGGGGGTGGTGGGGAACATGAGTTGGACATGGGTGGGGGCCTGCTGGCATGTGCCCCACAGTGCTGGGGGGGTGGGGGTGGTGGGGACATGAGTTGGACATGGGTGGGGGCCTGCTGGCAGGTGCCACACAGTGCTGGGGGGTGGGGGCGGTGGGGACATGAGTTGGACATGGGTGGGGGCCTGGTGGAGGCTGCCCGTGCACTGCTGGGGGGGTGGGGGTGGTGGGGACATGAGTTGGACATGGGTGGGGCCTGCTGGCAGGTGCCCCACAGTGCTGGGGGGTGGGGGTGGTGGGGACATGAGTTGGACATGGGTGGGGGCCTGCTGGCAGGTGCCCCACAGTACTGGGGGGTGGGGGTGATGGGGACATTAGTTGAACACGGGTGGGGACCTGGTGGAGGCTGCCCCTGCACTGCTGGGGGGTGGGGGTGATGGGAGACATGGGTGGGGGCCTGGTGGAGGCTGCTCCTGCACTGCTGGGGGGTGGGGGTGGTGGGAGACATGGGTGGGGGCCTGATGGAGGGTGCCCCTGCACTGCTGGGGGGGTGGAGGTTGTGGGGAACATGAGTTGGACATGGGTGGGGGCCTGCTGGCAGGAGCCCCACAGTGCTGTGGGGTTGGGGTGGTGGGGAACATGAGTTGGACATGGGTGGGGGCCTGCTGGCAGGTGCCCACAGTGCTGGGGGGTGGGGGTGGTGGTGAACATGAGTTGGACATGAGTGGGGGCCTGCTGACAGGTGCCCCACAGTGCTTGGGGGTGGGGGTGGTGACGACATGAGTTGGACATGGGTGGGGGCCTGCTGGCAGGTGCCCCACAGTGCTGGGGGGTGGGGGTGGTGGGATACATGGATGGGGGCCTGGTGGAGGGTGCCACTGCACTGCTTTGGGGAACATGAGTTGGACATGGGTGGGGCCCTGGTGGAGGCTGCCCCTGCACTGCTGGGGGGTGGGGGTGGTGGGAGACATGGGTGGGGGCCTGGTGGAGGCTGCTCCTGCACTGCTGGGGGTGGGGGTGGTGGGAGACATGGGTGGGGGCCTGATGGAGGGTGCCCCTGCACTGCTGGGGGGGTGGAGGTTGTGGGGAACATGAGTTGGACATGGGTGGGGGCCTGCTGGCAGGAGCCCCACAGTGCTGTGGGGTGGGGGTGGTGGGGAACATGAGTTGGACATGGGTGGGGGCCTGCTGGCAGGTGCCCACAGTGCTGGGGGGTGGGGGTGGTGGAGAACATGAGTTGGACATGAGTGGGGGCCTGCTGACAGGTGCCCCACAGTGCTTGGGGGTGGGGGTGGTGACGACATGAGTTGGACATGGGTGGGGGCCTGCTGGCAGGTGCCCCACAGTGCTGGGGGGTGGGGGTGGTGGGATACATGGATGGGGGCCTGGTGGAGGGTGCCCCTGCACTGCTTTGGGGAACATGAGTTGGACATGGGTGGGGCCCTGGTGGAGGCTGCCCCTGCACTACTAGGGGGTGGGGGTGGTGGGAGACATGGTTGGGGGCCTGGTGGAGGCTGCCCCTGCACTGCTGGGGGGTGGGGGTGGTGGGAGACATGGGTGGGGGCCTGGTGGAGGGTGCCCCTGCACTGCTGGGGGGTGGGGGTGGTGGGAGACATGGGTGGGGGCCTGGTGGAGGATTCCCCTGCACTGCTGGGGGGTGGGGGTGGTGGGAACATGAGTTGGACATGGGTGGGGGCCTGGTGGAGGGTGCCCCTGCACTGCTGGGGGGTGGGGGTGGTGGGAGACATGGGTGGGGGCCTGGTGGAGGGTGCCCCACAGTGCTGGGCAGTGGGGGTGGTGGAGAACATGAGTTGGACATGGGTGGGGGCCTGGTGGAGGGTGCTCCACAATGCTGGGGGTGGGGGTGGTGGGGAACATGAGTTGGACATGGGTGTGGGCCTGCTGGCAGTTGCCCCACAGTGCTGGGGGGTGGGGGTGGGGACATGAGTTGGACATGGGTGGGGGCCTGCTGGCAGGTGCCCCACAGTGCTGGGGGTGGGGGTGGTGGGAGACATGGGTGGGGGCCTGGTGGAGGATGCCCCTGCACTACTGGGGGGTGGGGGTGGTGGGGAACATGAGTTGGACATGGGTGGGGGCCTGGTGGAGGCTGCCCCTGCACTGCTGGGGATGGGGGTGGTGGGAGACATGGGTGGGGGCCTGGTGGAGGGTGCCCCTGCACTGCTGGGGGGTGGGGGTGGTGGGAGACATGGGTGGGGGCCTGGTGGAGGGTGCCCCACAGTGCTGGGGGGTGGGGGTGGTGGGGACATGAGTTGGACATGGGTGGGGGCCTGGTGGAGGCTGCCCCTGCACTGCTGGGGGGTGGGGGTGGTGGGAGACATGGGTCGGGCCTGGTGGAGGGTGCCCCTGCACTGCTGGGGGGTGGGGGTGGTACGGAACATGAGTTGGACATGGGTGGGGGCCTGCTGGCAGGTGCCCCACAGTGCTGGGGGGTGGGGGTGGTGGGGACATGAGTTGGACATGGGTGGGGGCCTGCTGGCAGGTGCCACACAGTGCTGGGGGGTGGGGGCGGTGGGGACATGAGTTGGACATGGGTGGGGGCCTGGTGGAGGCTGCCCGTGCACTGCTGGGGGGTGGGGGGGGTGGGGACATGAGTTGGACATGGGTGGGGCCTGCTGGCAGGTGCCCCACAGTGCTGGGGGGTGGAGGTGGTGGGGACATGAGTTGGACATGGGTGGGGGCCTGCTGGCAGGTGCCCCACAGTACTGGGGGGTGGGGGTGATGGGGACATTAGTTGAACATGGGTGGGGACCTGGTGGAGGCTGCCCCTGCACTGCTGGGGGGTGGGGGTGATGGGAGACATGGGTGGGGGCCTGGTGGAGGCTGCTCCTGCACTGCTGGGGGGTGGGGGTGGTGGGAGACATGGGTGGGGGCCTGATGGAGGGTGCCCCTGCACTGCTGCACTGCTGGGGGGTGGGGGGTTGTGGGGAACATGAGTTGGACATGGGTGGGGGCCTGCTGGCAGGAGCCCACAGTGCTGTGGGGTGGGGGTGGTGGGGAACATGAGTTGGACATGGGTGGGGGCCTGCTGGCAGGTGCCCCACAGTGCTGGGGGGTGGGGGTGGTGGTGAACATGAGTTGGACATGGGTGGGGGCCTGCTGACAGGTGCCCCACAGTGCTTGGGGGCGGGGGTGGTGACGACATGAGTTGGACATGGGTGGGGGCCTGCTGGCAGGTGCCCCACAGTGCTGGGGGGTGGGGGTGGTGGGATACATGGATGGGGGCCTGGTGGAGGGTGCCCTGCACTGCTTTGGGGAACATGAGTTGGACATGGGTGGGGCCCTGGTGGAGGCTGCCCCTGCACTTCTGGGGGGTGGGGGTGGTGGGAGACATGGTTGGGGCCTGGTGGAGGCTGCCCCTGCACTGCTGGGGGGTGGGGGTGGTGGGAGACATGGGTGGGGGCCTGGTGGAGGGTGCCCCTGCACTGCTGGGGGGTGGGGGTGGTGGGAGACATGGGTGGGGGCCTGGTGGAGGATGCCCCTGCACTGCTGGGGGGTGGGGGTGGTGGGAACATGAGTTGGACATGGGTGGGGGCCTGGTGGAGGGTGCCCTGCACTGCTGGGGGGTGGGGGTGGTGGGAGACATAGGTGGGGGCCTGGTGGAGGGTGCCCCACAGTGCTGGGCAGTGGGGGTGGTGGAGAACATGAGTTGGACATGGGTGGGGGCCTGGTGGAGGGTGCTCCACAATGCTGGGGGGTGGAGGTGGTGGGGAACATGAGTTGGACATGGGTGGGGGCCTGGTGGAGGCTGCTCCTGCACTGCTGGGGGATGGGGGTAGTGGGGAACATGAGTTGGACATGGGTGTGGGCCTGCTGGCAGTTGCCCCACAGTGCTGGGGGGTGGGGGTGGGGACATGAGTTGGACATGGTTGGGGGCCTGCTGGCAGGTGCCCCACAGTGCTGGGGGGTGGGGGTGGTGGGAGACATGGGTGGGGGCCTGGTGGAGGGTGCCCCTGCACTACTGGGGGGTGGGGGTGGTGGGGAACATGAGTTGGACATGGGTTGGGGCCTGGTGGAGGCTGCCCCTGCACTGCTGGGGTGGGGGTGGTGGGAGACATGGGTGGGGGCCTGGTGGAGGGTGCCCCTGCACTGCTGGGGGGTTGGGGTGGTGGGAGACATGGGTGGGAGCCTGGTGGAGGGTGCCCCTGCACTGCTGGGGGGTGGGGGTGGTGGGGAACATGAGTTGGACATGGGTGGGGGCCTGGTTGAGGCTGCCCCTTGCACTGCTGGGGGTGGGGGGTGGTGGGGAACATGAGTTGGACATGGGTGGGGCCTGCTGGCAGGTGCCCCACAGTGCTCGGGGGTGGGGGTGGTGGGGAACATGAGTTGGACATGGGTGGGGGCCTGCTGGCAGGTGCCCCACAGTGCTGGGGGGTGGGGGCGGTGGGGACATGAGTTGGACATGGGTGGGGGCCTGGTGGAGGCTGCCCCTGCACTGCTGGGGGGTGGGGGTGATGGGAGACATGGGTGGGGGCCTGGTGGAGGCTGCTCCTGCACTGCTGGGGGTTGGGGTGGTGGGAGACATGGGTGGGTGCTGGTGGAGGGTGCCCCTGCACTGCTGGGGGGTGGGGGTTGTGGGGAACATGAGTTGGACATGGGTGGGGCCCTGCTTGCAGGTGCCCCACAGTGCTGGGGGGTGGGGGTATTGGGGAACATGAGTTGGACATCGATGGGGGCCTGCTGGCAGGTCCCCCACAGTGCTGGGGTTGGGGGTGGTGGTGAACATGAGTTGGACATGGGTGGGGGCCTGCTGGCAGGTGCCCCACAGTGCTGGGGGGTGGGGGTGGTGGGGACATAAGTTGGACATGGGTGGGGGCCTGCTGGCAGGTGCCCCACAGTGCTGGGGGTGGGGGTGGTGGGATACATGGATGGGCGCCTGGTGGGGGGTGCCCCTGCACTGCTGGGGGTGGGGGTAGTGGGGAGACATGGGTGGGGGCCTGGTGGAGGCTGCCCCTGCACTGCTGGGAGTAGGGGTGGTGGGAGACATGGGTGGGGGCCTGGTGGAGGGTGCCCCTGCACTGCTGGGGGACGGGGGTGGTGGGAGACATGGGTGGGGGCCTGGTGGAGGGTGCCCCTGCACTGCTGGGGGGTGGGGGTGGTGGGGAACATGAGTTGGACATGGGTGGGGGCCTGCTGGCAGGTGCCCCACAGTGCTGGGGGGTGGGGGTGGTGGGGACATGAGTTGGACATGGATGGGGACCTGGTGGAGGCTGCCCCTGCACTGCTGGGAGGTGGGGGTGATGGGAGACATGGGTGGGGGCCTGGTGGAGGCTGCTCCTGCACTGCTGGGGGATGGGGGTGATGGGAGACATGGGTGGGGGCCTGATGGAGGGTGCCCCTGCACTGCTGGGGGGTGGGGGTTGTGGGGAACATGAGTTGGACATGGGTGGGGGCCTGCTGGCAGGAGCCCCACAGTGATGTGGGGTGGGGGTGGTGGGGGAACATGAGTTGGACAGGGTGGGGGCCTGCTGGCAGGTGCCCCACAGTGCTGGGAGGTGGGGGTGGTGGTGAACATGAGTTGGACATGGGTGGGGGCCTGCTGACAGGTGCCCCACAGTGCTTGGGGGTGGGGGTGGTGATGACATGAGTTGGACATGGGTGGGGGCCTGCTGGCAGGTGCCCCACAGTGCTGGGGGGTGGGGGTGGTGGGATACATGGATGGGGGCCTGGTGGAGGGTGCCCCTGCACTGCTTTGGGGAACATGAGTTGGACATGGGTGGGGCCCTGGTGGAGGCTGCCCCTGCACTGCTGGGGGGTGGGGGTGGTGGGAGACATGGTTGGGGGCCTGGTGGAGGGTGCCCCACAGTGCTGGGCAGTGGGGGTGGTGGAGAACATGAGTTGGACATGAGTGGGGGCCTGGTGGATGGTGCTCCTGCACTGCTGGGGGGTGGGGGTGGTGGGAGACATGGGTGGGGGCCTGGTGGAGGGTGCCCCACAGTGCTGGGCAGTGGGGGTGGTGGAGAACATGAGTTGGACATGGGTGGGGGCCTGGTGGAGGGTGCTCCACAATGCTGGGGGGTGGGGTGGTGGGGAACATGAGTTGGACATGGGTGGGGGCCTGGTGGAGGCTGCTCCTGCACTGCTGGGGGATGGGGGTAGTGGGGAACATGAGTTGGACATGGGTGTGGGCCTGCTGGCAGTTGCCCCACAGTGCTGGGGGGTGGGGGTGGGGACATGAGTTGGACATGGGTGGGGGCCTGCTGGCAGGTGCCCCACAGTGCTGGGGGGTGGGGGTGGTGGGAGACATGGGTGGGGGCCTGGTGGAGGGTGCCCCTGCACTACTGGGGGGTGGGGGTGGTGGGGAACATGAGTTGGAACATGGGTGGGGGCCTGGTGGAGGCTGCCCCTGCACTGCTGGGGGTGGGGGTGGTGGGAGACATGGGTGGGGGCCTGGTGGAGGGTGCCCCTGCACTGCTGGGGGGTGGGGGTGGTGGGAGACATGGGTGGGAGCCTGGTGGAGGGTGCCCCTGCACTGCTGGGGGGTGGGGGTGGTGGTGAACATGAGTTGGACATGGGTGGGGGCCTGGTTGAGGCTGCCCCTGCACTGCTGGGGGGTGGGGGTGGTGGGGAACATGAGTTGGACATGGGTGGGGGCCTGCTGGCAGGTGCCCCACAGTGCTCGGGGGTGGGGGTGGTGGGGAACATGAGTTGGACATGGGTGGGGGCCTGCTGGCAGGTGCCCCACAGTGCTGCGGGGTGGGGGCGGTGGGGACATGAGTTGGACATGGGTGGGGGCCTGGTGGAGGCTGCCCCTGCACTGCTGGGGGGTGGGGGTGATGGGAGACATGGGTGGGGGGCCTGGTGGAGGCTGCTCCTGCACTGCTGGGGGTTGGGGGTGGTGGGAGACATGGGTGGGTGCTGGTGGAGGGTGCCCCTGCACTGCTGGGGGGTGGGGGTTGTGGGGAACATGAGTTGGACATGGGTGGGGCCCTGCTGGCAGGTGCCCCACAGTGCTGGGGGGTGGGGGTATTGGGGAACATGAGTTGGACATCGATGGGGGCCTGCTGGCAGGTCCCCCACAGTGCTGGGGGTGGGGGTGGTAGTGAACATGAGTTGGACATGGGTGGGGGCCTGCTGGCAGGTGCCCCACAGTGCTGGGGGGTGGGGGTGGTGGGGACATAAGTTGGACATGGGTGGGGCCTGCTGGCAGGTGCCCCACAGTGCTGGGGGTGGGGGTGGTGGGATACATGGGATGGGCGCCTGGTGGGGGGTGCCCCTGCACTGCTGGGGGGTGGGGAACATGAGTTGGACATGGGTGGCGGCCTGGTGGAGGCCGCCCCTGCACTGCTCGGGGGTGGGGTAGTGGGAGACATGGGTGGGGGCCTGGTGGAAGCTGCCCCTGCACTGCTGGGGGTAGGGGTGGTGGGAGACATGGGTGGGGGCCTGGTGGAGGGTGCCCCTGCACTGCTGGGGGACGGGGGTGGTGGGAGACATGGGTGGGGCCTGGTGGAGGGTGCCCCTGCACTGCTGGGGGGTGGGGGTGGTGGGGAACATGAGTTGGACATGGGTGGGGGCCTGCTGGCAGGTGCCCCACAGTGCTGGGGGGTGGGGGTGGTGGGGACATGAGTTGGACATGGATGGGGACCTGGTGGAGGCTGCCCCTGCACTGCTGGGGGTGGGGGTGATGGGAGACATGGGTGGGGGCCTGGTGGAGGCTGCTCCTGCACTGCTGGGGGGTGGGGTGGTGGGAGACATGGGTGGGGGCCTGATGGAGGGTGCCCCTGCACTGCTGGGGGGTGGGGGTTGTGGGGAACATGAGTTGGACATGGGTGGGGGCCTGCTGGCATGAGCCCCACAGTGCTGTGGGGTGGGGGTGGTGGGGAACATGAGTTGGACATGGGTGGGGGCCTGCTGGCAGGTTCCCCACAGTGCTGGGGGGTGGGGGTGGTGGTGAACATGAGTTGGACATGGGTGGGGGCCTGCTGACAGGTGCCCCACAGTGCTTGGGGGTGGGGGTGGTGACAACATGAGTTGGACATGGGTGGGGGCCTGCTGGCAGGTGCCCCACAGTGCTGGGGGGTGGGGGTGGTGGGATACATGAATGGGGGCCTGGTGGAGGGTGCCCCTGCACTGCTTTGGGGAACATGAGTTGGACATGGGTGGGGCCCTGTGGAGGCTGCCCCTGCACTACTGGGGGGTGGGGGTGGTGGGGAACATGAGTTGGACATGGGTGGGGGCTGGTGGAGGCTGCCCCTGCACTGCTGGGGGTGGGGGTGGTGGGAGACATGGGTGGGGGCCTGGTGGAGGGTGCCCCTGCACTGCTGGGGGTGGGGGTGGTGGGAGACATGGGTGGGAGCCTGGTGGAGGGTGCCCCTGCACTGCTGGGGGGTGGGGGTTGTGGGGAACATGAGTTGGACATGGGTGGGGCCTGCTGGCAGGTGCCCCTGCACTGCTGGGGGTGGGGGTGGTGGGAGACATGGGTGGGGGCCTGGTGGAGGTGCCCCTACACTGCTGGGGGGTGGGGGTGGTGGGAGACATGGGTGGGAGCCTGGTGGAGGGTGCCCCTGCACTGCTGGGGGGTGGGGGTGGTGGGGAACATGAGTTGGACTTGGGTGGGGGCCTGGTGGAGGCTGCCCCTGCACTGCTGGGGGGTGGGGGTGGTGGGGAACATGAGTTGGACATGGGTGGGGGCCTGCTGGCAGGTGCCCCACAGTGCTGGGGGGTGGGGTGGGTGGGAGACATGGGTGGGGGCCTGGTGGAGGGTGCCCCTGCACTACTGGGGGGTGGGGGTGGTGGGGACCATGAGTTGGACATGGGTGGGGGCCTGGTGGAGGCTGCCCCTGCACTGCTAGGGGTGGGGGTGGTGGGAGACATGGGTGGGGGCCTGGTGGAGGGTGCCCCTGCACTGCTGGGGGGTGGGGGTGGTGGGAGACATGGGTGGGAGCCTGGTGGAGGGTGCCCCTGCACTGCTGGGGGGTGGGGTGGTGGGGAACATGAGTTGGACTTGGGTGGGGGCCTGGTGGAGGCTGCCCCTGCACTGCTGGGGGGTGGGGGTGGTGGGGAACATGAGTTGGATATGGGTGGGGGCCTGCTGGCAGGTGCCCCACAGTGCTGGGGGGTGAGGGGGGTGGGAACATGAGTTGGACATGGGTGGGGGCCTGGTGGAGGCTGCCCCTGCACTGCTGGGGGGTGGGGGTGATGGGAGACATGGGTGGGGGCCTGGTGGAGGCTGCTCCTGCACTGCTGGGGGTTGGGGTGGTGGGAGACATGGGTGGGGGCCTGGTGGAGGCTGCTCCTGCACTGCTGGGGGGTGGGGGTGGTGGGGAACATGAGTTGGACTTGGGTGGGGCCTGGTGGAGGCTGCCCCTGCACTGCTGGGGGGTGGGGGTGGTGGGGAACATGAGTTGGACATGGGTGGGGGCCTGCTGGCAGGTGCCCCACAGTGCTGGGGGGTGGGGGTGGTGGGAGACATGGGTGGGGGCCTGGTGGAGGGTGCCCCTGCACTACTGGGGGGGTGGGGGTGGTGGGGACCATGAGGTGGACATGGGTGGGGCCTGGTGGAGGCTGCCCCTGCACTGCTAGGGGTGGGGGTGGTGGGAGACATGGGTGGGGGCCTGGTGGAGGGTGCCCCTGCACTGCTGGGGGGTGGGGGTGGTGGGAGACATGGGTGGGAGCCTGGTGGAGGGTGCCCCTGCACTGCTGGGGGGTGGGGTGGTGGGGAACATGAGTTGGACTTGGGTGGGGGCCTGGTGGAGGCTGCCCTGCACTGCTGGGGGGTGGGGGTGGTGGGGACATGAGTTGGATAGGGTGGGGGCCTGCTGGCAGGTGCCCCACAGTGCTGGGGGGTGAGGGGGGTGGGGACATGAGTTGGACATGGGTGGGGGCCTGGTGGAGGCTGCCCCTGCACTGCTGGGGGTGGGGGGTGGGGGTGATGGTAGACATGGGTGGGGGCCTGGTGGAGGCTGCTCCTGCACTGCTGGGGTTGGGGTGGTGGGAGACATGGGTGGGGGCCTGGTGGAGGGTGCCCCTGCACTGCTGGGGGGTGGTTGTGGGGAACATGAGTTGGACATGGGTGGGGGCCTGCTGGCAGGTGCCCCACAGTGCTGGGGGGGGGTATTGGGGAACATGAGTTGGACATGGGTGGGGGCCTGCGGGCAGGTCCCCCACAGTGCTGGGGGTGGGGGTGGTGGTGAACATGAGTTGGACATGGGTGGGGGCCTGCTGGCAGGTGCCCCACAGTGCTGGGGGGTGGGGGTGGTGGGGATATGAGTTGGACATGGGTGGGGGCCTGCTGCAGATGCCCCACAGTGCTGGGGGGTGGGGGTGGTGGGATACATGGATGGGGGCCTGGTGGAGGGTGCCCCCTGCACTGCTGGGGGTGGGGAACATGAGTTGGGACATGGGTGGGGGCCTGGTGGAGGCCGCCCCTGCACTGCTGGGGGGTGGGGGTGGTGGAGACATGGGTGGGGGCCTGGTGGAGGCTGCCCCTGCACTGCTGGGGGGTAGGGGTGGTGGGAGACATGGGTGGGGGCCTGGTGGAGGGTGCCCCTGCACTGCTGGGGGACGGGGGTGGTGGGAGACATGGGTTGGGGCCTGGTGGAGGGTGCCCCTGCACTGCTGGGGGGTGGGGTGGTGGGGAACATGAGTTGGACATGGGTGGGGGCCTGCTGGCAGGTGCCCAACAGTGCTGGGGGGTGGGGGTGGTGGAGACATGAGTTGGACATGGATGGGGGCCTGGTGGAGGGTGCACCTGCACTGCTGGGGGGTGGGGTTGGTGGGAGACATGGGTGGGGGCCTGGTGTTGGGTGCCCCACAGTGCTGGGGGGTGGTGGTGGAGGGGAACATGAGTTGGACATGGGTGGGGGCCTGGGTGGAGGGTGCCCCACAATGCTGGGGGGTGGGGGGGGGTGGGGAACATGAGTTGGACATGGGTGGGGGCCTGGTGGAGGCTGCACCTGCACTGCTGGGGGATGGGGGTGGTGGGGAACATGAGTTGGACATGGGTGGTGGCCTGCTGGCAGGTGCCCCACAGTGCTGGGGGGTGGCGGTGGTGGGGATATGAGTTGGACATGGGTGGGGGCCTGCTGGCAGATGCCCCACAGTGCTGGGGGGTGGGGGTGGTGGGAGACATGTGTGGGGGCCTGGTGGAGGGTGCCCCTGCACTGCTGGGGGGTGTGGTTGGTGGGGAACATGAGTTGGACATGGGTGGGGGCCTGGTGGAGGCTGCCCCTGCACTACTGGGGGGTGGGAGACATGGGTGGGGGCCTGGTGGAGGGTGCCCCTGCACTGCTGGGGGGTGGGGGTGGTGGGAGACATGGTTGGGAGCCTGGTGGAGGGTGCCCCTGCACTGCTGGGGGTGGGGGCGGTGGGGACATGAGTTGGACATGGTGGGGCCTGCTGGCAGGTGCCCCACAGTGCTGGGGGGGGGGGTGGTGGGGACATGAGTTGGACATGGGTGGGGGCCTGCTGGCAGGTGCCCCCCAGTGCTGGGGGGTGGGGGTGTTGGGGACATGAGTTGGACATGGGTGGGGCCTGCTGGCAGGTGCCCCACAGTGCTGGGGGGTGGGGGTGGTGGGGACATGAGTTGGACATGGGTGGGGGCCTGCTGGCAGGTGCCCCACAGTGCTGGGGGGTGGGGGTGGTGGGGACATGAGTTGGACATGGGTGGGGCCTGCTGGCAGGTGCCCCTGCACTGCTGGCGGGTGGGGGTGGTGGGGAACATGAGTTGGAAATGGGTGGGGGCCTGCTGGCAGGTGCCCCACAGTGCGGGGGTGGGGATGGTGGGAGACATGGGTGGGGGCCTGGTGGAGGGTGCCCCTGCACTGCTGGGGGTGGGGGTGGTGGGAGACATGGGTGGGTGCCTGGTGGAGGGTGCCCCTGCACTGCTGGGGGGTGGGGGTGGTGGGGGCATGAGCTGGACATGGGTGGAGCCTGCTGGCAGGTGCCCCACAGTGCTGGGGGGTGGGGGTGGTGGGGACTTGAGTTGGACATGGGTGGGGGCCTGCTGGCAGGTGCCCCACAGTGCTGGAGGGTGGGGGTGGTGGGGACATGAGTTGGACATGGGTGGGGCCTGCTGGCAGGTGCCCCACAGTGCTGGGGGGTGGGGGTGGTGGGGACATGAGTTGGACATGGGTGGGGGCCTGCTGGCAGGTGCCCCACAGTGCTGGGGGGTGGGGGTGGTGGGGACATGAGTTGGTAATGGGTGGGGGCCTGCTGGCAGGTCCCCCACAGTGCTGGGGGGTGGGGGGTGGTGGTGGACATGAGTTGGACATGGGTGGGGGCCTGCTGGCAGGTGCCCCACAGTGCTGGTGGATGGGGGTGGTGGGGACATGAGTTGGACATGGGTGGGGGCCTGCTGGCAGGTGCCCCACAGTGCTGGGGGGTGTGGGTGGTGGGATACATGGATGGGGGCCTGGTGGAGGGTGCCCCTGCACTGCTGGGGGGTGGGGAACATGTGTTGGACATGGGTGGGGGCCTGGTGGAGGCCGCCCCTGCACTGCTGGGGGGTGGGGGTGGTGGGAGACATGGGTGGGGGCCTGGTGGAGGCTGCCCCTGCACTGCTGGGGGGTAGGGGTGGTGGGAGACATGGGTGGGGGCCTGGTGGAGGGTGCCCCTGCACTGCTGGGGGACGGGGTGGTGGGAGACATGGGTGGGGGCCTGGTGGAGGGTGCCCCTGCACTGCTGGGGGGTGGGGGTCGTGGGGAACATGAGTTGGACATGGGTGGGGGCCTGCTGGCAGGTGCCCAACAGTGCTGGGGGGTGGGGGTGGTGGGGACATGAGTTGGACATGGGTGGGGGCCTGGCGGAGGGTGCCCCTGCACTGCTGGGGGGTGGGGGTGGTGGGAGACACGGGTGGGGGCCTGGTGTTGGGTGCCCCACAGTGCTGGGGGGTGGGGGTGGTGGGGAACATGAGTTGGACATGGGTGGAACCTGGTGGAGGGTGCCCCACAATGCTGGGGGGTGGGGGTGGTGGGGAACATGAGTTGGACATGGGTGGGGGCCTGGTGGAGGCTGCTCCTGCACTGCTGGAGGATGGGGGTGGTGGGGAACATGAGTTGGACATGGGTGGGGGCCTGCTGGCAGGTGCCCCACAGTGCTGGGGGGTGGGGGTGGTGGGGACATGAGTTGGACATGGGTGGGGCCTGCTGGCAGGTGCCCCACAGTGCTGGGGGTGGGGGTGGTGGGGACATGAGTTGGACATGGGTGGGGGCCTGCTGGCAGGTGCCCCACAGTGCTGGGGGGTGGGGGTGGTGGGGACATGAGTTGGACATGGGTGGGGCCTGCTGGCAGGTGCCCCACAGTGCTGGGGGGTGGGGGTGGTGGGGAACATGAGTTGGACATGGGTGGGGGCCTGGTGGAGGCTGCCCCTGCACTGATGGGGGGTGGGGGTGGTGGGGAACATGAGTTGGACATGGGTGGGGGCATGCTGGCAGGTGCCCACCAGTGCTGGGGGGTGGGGGTGGTGGGAGATATGGGTGGGGGCCTGGTGGAGGGTGCCCCTGCACTGCTGGGGGTGGGGGTGGTGGGAGACATGGGTGGGGGCCTGGTGGAGGGTGCCCCTGCACTGCTAGGGGGTGGGGGGGGTGGGGAACATGAGTTGGACATGGGTGGGGGCCTGCTGACAGGTGCCCCAGAGTGCTGGGGGGTGGGGGTGGTGGGGACATGAGTTGGACATGGGTGGGGGCCTGGTGGAGGGTGCCCCTGCACTGCTGGGGGGTGGGGGTGGTGGGAGACATGGGTGGGGGCCTGGTGGAGGGTGCCCCACAGTGCTGGGGGGTGGGGGTGGTGGGGAACATGAGTTGGACATGGGTGGGGGCCTGGTGGAGGCTGCTCCTGCACTGCTGGGAGGTGGGGGTGGTGGGGAACATGAGTTGGACATGGGTGGGGGCCTGGTGGAGGCTGCTCCTGCACTGCTGGGGGGTGGGGGTGGTGGGGAACATGAGTTGGACATGGGTGGGGGCCTGGTGGAGGCTGCCCCTGCACTGCTGGGGGGTTGGGGTGGTGGGAGACATGGGTGGGGGCCTGGTGGAGGGTGCCCCACAGTGCTGGGGGGTGGGGGTGGTGGGGACATGAGTTGGACATGGGTGGGGGCCTGGTGGAGGCTGCCCCTGCACTGCTGGGGGGTGGTGGTGGTGGGAGACATGGGTGGGGGCCTGGTGGAGGGTGCCCCTGCACTGCTGGGGGGTGGGGGTGGTGGGGAACATGAGTTGGACATGGGTGGGGGCCTGCTGGCAGGTGCCCCACAGTGCTGGGGGGTGGGGGTGTTGGGGACATGAGTTGGACATGGGTGGGGGCCTGCTGGCAGGTGCCCCACAGTGCTAGGGGGTGGGGGTGGTGGGGACATGAGTTGGACATGGGTGGGGGCCTGCTGGCAGGTGCTCCACAGTGCTGGGGCGTGGGGGAGGTGGGGAACATGAGTTGGACATGGGTGGGGGCCTGGTGGAGGCTGCCCCTGCACTGCTGGGGGGTGGGGGTGGTGGGGAACATGAGTTGGACATGGGTGGGAGCCTGCTGGCAGGTGCCCCACAGTGCTGGGGTGTGGGGGTGGTGGGGAACATGAGTTGGACATGGGTGGGGGCCTGCTGGCAGGTGCCCCACAGTGCTGGGGGGTGGGGGTGGTGGGGACATGAGTTGGACATGGGTGGGGGCCTGGTGGAGACTGCCCCTGCACTGCTGGGGAGTGGGGGTGATGGGAGACATGGGTGGGTGCCTGGTGGAGGCTGCTCCTGCACTGCTGGGGGTGGGGGTGGTGGGAGACATGGGTGGGGGCCTGGTGGAGGGTGCCCCTGCACTGCTGGGGGGTGGGGGTTGTGGGGAACATGAGTTGGACATGGGTGGGGGCCTGCTGGCAGGTGCCCCACAGTGCTGGGGGGTGGGGGTGGTGGGGAACATGAGTTGGACATGGGTGGGGGCCTGCTGGCAGGTGCCCCACAGTGCTGGGGGGTGGGGGTGGTGGTGAACATGAGTTGGACATGGGTGGGGGCCTGCTGGCAGGTGCCCCACAGTGCTCGGGGGTGGTGGGGACATGAGTTGGATATGGGTGGGGGCCTGCTGGCAGGTGCCCCACAGTGCTGGGGGGTGGGGGTGGTGGGATACATGGATGGGGGACTGGTGGATGCTGCCCCTGCACTGCTGGGGGTGGGGGCGGTGGGGAACATGAGTTGGACATGGGTGGGGGCCTGGTGGAGGCTGCCCCTGCACTGCTGGGGGGTGGGGGCGGTAGGAGACATGGGTGGGGGCCTGGTGGAGGCTGCCCCTGCACTGCTGGGGGGTGGGGGTGGTGAGAGACATGGGTGGGGGCCTGGTGGAGGGTGCCCCTGCACTGCTGGGGGGTGGGGGTGGTGGGAGACATGAGTTGGACATGGGTGGGGGCCTGCTGGCAGGTGCCCAACAGTGCTGGGGGGTGGGGGTGGTGGGGACATGAGTTGGACATGGGTGGGGGCCTGGTGGAGAGTGCCCCTGCACTGCTGGGGGGCAGGGGTGGTGGGAGACATGGGTTGGGGCCTGGTGGAGGGTGCCCCACAGTGCTGGGGGGTGGGGGTGGTGGGGAACATGAGTTGGACATGGGTGGGGGCCTGGTGGAGGCAGCTCCTGCACTGCTGGGGGATGGGGGTGGCGGGGAACATGAGTTGGACATGGGTGGGGGCCTGCTGGCAGGTGCCCCACAGTGCTGGGGGGTGGGGGTGGTAGGGAAATGAGTTGGACATGGGTGGGGGCCTGCTGGCAGGTGCCCCACAGTGCTGGGGGGTGGGGGTGGTGGGAGACATGGGTGGGGGCCTGGTGGAGGGTGCCCCTGCACTGCTGGGGGGTGGGGTGGTGGGGAACATGAGTTGGACATGGGTGGGGGCCTGGTGGAGGCTGCCCCTGCACTGCTGGGGGGTGGGGGTGGTGGGAGACATGGGTGGGGGCCTGGTGGAGGGTGCCCCTGCACTGCTGGGGGGTGGGGGGGTGGGAGACATGGGTGGGAACCTGGTGGAGGGTGCCCCTGCACTGCTGTGGGGTGTGGGTGGTGGGGAACATGAGTTGGACATGGGTGGGGGCCTGCTGGCAGGTGCCCCACAGTGCTGGGGGGTGGGGGTGGTGGGGACATGAGTTGGACATGGGTGGGGGCCTGGTGGAGGGTGCCCCTGCACTGCTGGGGGGTGGGGGTGATGGGAGACATGGGTGGGGGCCTGGTAGAGGCTGCTCCTGCACTGCTGGGGGGTGGGGGTGGTGGGAGACATGGGTGGGGGCCTGGTGAAGGGTTCCCCTGCACTGCTGGGGGGTGGGGGTTGTGGGGAACATGAGTTGGACATGGGTGGGGGCCTGCTGGCAGGTGCCCCACAGTGCTGGGGGTTGGTGGGGACATGAGTTGGATATGGGTGGGGGCCTGCTGGCAGGTGCCCCACAGTGCTGGGGGGTGGGGGTGGTGGGATACATGGATGGGGGCCTGGTGGATGGTGCCCCTGCATGGCTGGGGGTGGGGGGGTGGGGAACATGAGTTGGACATGGGTGGGGGCCTGGTGGAGGCTGCCCCTGCACTGCTGGGGGGTGGGGGCGGTAGGAGACATGGGTGGGGGCCTGGTGGAGGCTGCCCCTGCACTGCTGGGGGGTGGGGCTGGTGGGAGACATGGGTGGGGGCCTGGTGGAGGGTGCCCCTGCACTGCTGGGGGGTGGGGGTGGTGGGAGACATGGGTGGGGGCCTGGTGGAGGGTGCCCCTGCACTGCTGGGGGGTGGGGGTGGTGGGGAACATGAGTTGGACATGGGTGGGGGCCTGCTGGCAGGTGCCCAACAGTGCTGGGGGGTGGGGGTGGTGGGGACATGAGTTGGACATGGGTGGGGGCCTGGTGGAGAGTGCCCCTGCACTGCTGGGGGGCGGGGGTGGTGGGAGACATGGGTGGGGGCCTGGTGGAGGGTGCCCCACAGTGCTGGGGGGTGGGGGTGGTGGGGAACATGAGTTGGCCATGGGTGGGGGCCTGGTGGAGGGTGCCCCACAATGCTGGGGGACGGGGTGGTGGGGAACATGAGTTGGACATGGGTGGGGGCCTGGTGGAGGCAGCTCCTGCACTGCTGGGGGATGGGGGTGGTGGGGAACATGAGTTGGACATGGGTGGGGGCCTGCTGGCAGGTGCCCCACAGTGCTGGGGGGTGGGGGTGGTAGGGAAATGAGTTGGACATGGGTGGGGGCCTGCTGGCAGGTGCCCCACAGTGCTGGGGGTGGGGGTGGTGGGAGACATGGGTGGGGGCATGGTGGAGGGTGCCCCTGCACTGCTGGGGGGTGGGGTGGTGGGGAACATGAGTTGGACATGGGTGGGGGCCTGGTGGAGGCTGCCCCTGCACTGCTGGGGGGTGGGGGTGGTGGGAGACATGGGTGGGGGCCTGGTGGAGGGTGCCCCTGCACTGCTGGGGGGTGGGGGTGGTGGGAGACATGGGTGGGAACCTGGTGGAGGGTGCCCCTGCGCTGCTGTGGGGTGTGGGTGGTGGGGAACATGAGTTGGACATGGGTGGGGGCCTGCTGGCAGGTGCCCCACAGTGCTGGGTGGTGGGGGTGGTGGGGACATGAGTTGGACATGGGTGGGGGCCTGGTGGAGGGTGCCCCTGCACTGCTGGGGGGTGGGGGTGATGGGAGACATGGGTGGGGGCCTGGTAGAGGCTGCTCCTGCACTGCTGGGGGGTGGGGGTGGTGGGAGACATGGGTGGGGGCCTGGTGAAGGGTGCCCCTGCACTGCTGGGGGGTGGGGGTTGTGGGGAACATGAGTTGGACATGGGTGGGGGCCTGCTGGCAGGTGCCCCACAGTGCTGGGGGTGGGGGTGTTGGGGAACATGAGTTGGACAGGGGTGGGGGCCTGCTGGCAGGTGCCCCACAGTGCTGGGGGCTGGGGGTGGTGGTGAACATGAGTTGGACATGGGTGGGGGCCTGCTGGCAGGTGCTCCACAGTGCTGGGGCGTGGGGGAGATGGGGAACATGAGTTGGACATGGGTGGGGGCCTGGTGGAGGCTGCCCCTGCACTGCTGGGGGGTGGGGGTGGTGGGGAACATCAGTTGGACATGGGTGGGAGCCTGCTGGCAGGTGCCCCACAGTGCTGGGGTGTGGGGGTGGTGGGGAACATGAGTTGGACATGGGTGGGGGCCTGCTGGCAAGTGCCCCACAGTGCTGGGCGGTGGGGGTGGTGGGGACATGAGTTGGACATGGGTGGGGGCCTGGTGGAGGCTGCCCCTGCACTGCTGGGGAGTGGGGGTGATGGGAGACATGGGTGGGTGCCTGGTGGAGGCTGCTCCTGCACTGCTGGGGGTGGGGGTGGTGGGAGACATGGGTGGGGGCCTGGTGGAGGGTGCCCCTGCACTGCTGGGGGGTGGGGGTTGTGGGGAACATGAGTTGGACATGGGTGGGGGCCTGCTGGCAGGTGCCCCACAGTGCGGGGGGGTGGGGGTGGTGGGGAACATGAGTTGGACATGGGTGGGGGCCTGCTGGCAGGTGCCCCACAGTGCTGGGGGGTGGGGGTGGTGGTGAACATGAGTTGGACATGGGTGGGGGCCTGCTGGCAGGTGCCCCACAGTGCTGGGGGGTGGTGGGGACATGAGTTGGATATGGGTGGGGGCCTGCTGGCAGGTGCCCCACAGTGCTGGGGGGTGGGTGTGGTGGGATACATGGATGGGGAGCTGGTGGATGGTGCCCCTGCACGGCTTGGGGGTGGGGGGGTGGGGAACATGAGTCGGACATGGGTGGGGGCCTGGTGGAGGCTGCCCCTGCACTGCTGGGGGGTGGGGGCGGTAGGAGATATGGGTGGGGGCCTGGTGGAGGCTGCCCCTGCACTGCTGGGGGGTGGGGGTGGTGGGAGACATGGGTGGGGGCCTGGTGGAGGGTGCCCCTGCACTGCTGGGGGGTGGGGGTGGTGGGAGACATGGGTGGGGGCCTGGTGGAGGGTGCCCCTGCACTGCTGGGGGGTGAGGGTGGTGGGGAACATGAGTTGGACATGGGTTGGGGCCTGCTGGCAGGTGCCCAACAGTGCTGGGGGGTGGGGGTGGTGGGGACATGAGTTGGACATGGGTGGGGGCCTGGTGGAGAGTGCCCCTGCACTGCTGGGGGGCAGGGGTGGTGGGAGACATGGGTGGGGGCCTGGTGGAGGGTGCCCCACAGTGCTGGGGGGTGGGGGTGGTGGGGAACATGAGTTGGACATGGGTGGGGGCCTGGTGGAGGCAGCTCCTGCACTGCTGGGGGATGGGGTGGCGGGGAACATGAGTTGGACATGGGTGGGGGCCTGCTGGCAGGTGCCCCACAGTGCTGGGGGGTGGGGGTGGTATGGAAATGAGTTGGACATGGGTGGGGGCTTGCTGGCAGGTGCCCCACAGTGCTGGGGGGTGGGGGTGGTGGGAGACATGGGTGGGGGCCTGGTGGAGGGTGCCCCTGCACTGCTGGGGGGTGGGGTGGTGGGGAACATGAGTTGGACATGGGTGGGGGCCTGGTGGAGGCTGCCCCTGCACTGCTGGGGGGTGGGGGTGGTGGGAGACATGGGTGGGGGCCTGGTGGAGGGTGCCCCTGCACTGCTGGGGGGTGGGGGTGGTGGGAGACATGGGTGGGAACCTGGTGGAGGGTGCCCCTGCACTGCTGTGGGGTGTGGGTGGTGGGGAACATGAGTTGGACATCCGTGGGGGCCTGCTGGCAGGTGCCCCACAGTGCTGGGTGGTGGGGGTTGTGGGGACATGAGTTGGACATGGGTGGGGGCCTGGTGGAGGGTGCCCCTGCACTGCTGGGGGGTGGGGGTGATGGGAGACATGGGTGGGGGCCTGGTAGAGGCTGCTCCTGCACTGCTGGGGGGTGGGGGTGGTGGGAGACATGGGTGGGGGCCTGGTGAAGGGTGCCCCTGCACTGCTGGGGGGTGGGGGTTGTGGGGAACATGAGTTGGACATGGGTGGGGGCCTGCTGGCAGGTGCCCCACAGTGCTGGGGGGTGGGGGTGTTGGGGAACATGAGTTGGACATGGGTGGGGGCCTGCTGGCAGGTGCCCCACAGTGCTGGGGGGTGGGGGTTGTGGTGAACATGAGTTGGACATGGGTGGGGGCCTGCTGGCAGGTGCCCCACAGTGCTGGGGGGTGGGGGTGGTAGGGACATGAGTTGGACATGGGTGGGGGCCTGCTGGCAGGTGCCCCACAGTGCTGGGGGGTGGGGATGGTGGGATACATGGATGGGGGCCTGGTGGAGGGTGCCCCTGCACTGCTGGGGGGTGGGGGGGGTGGGGAACATGAATTGGACATGGGTGGGGGCCTGGTGGAGGCCGCCCCTGCACTGCTGGGGGGTGGGGGTGGTGGGAGACATGGGTGGGGGCCTGGTGGAGGCTGCCCCTGCACTGCTGGGGGGTAGGGGTGGTGGGAGACATGGGTGGGGGTCTGGTGGAGGGTGCCCCTGCACTGCTGGGGGGTGGGGGTGGTGGGAGACATGGGTGGGGGCCTGGTTGAGGGTGCCCCTGCACTGCTGGGGGGTGGGGGTGGTGGGGAACATGAGTTGACATGGGTGGGGGCCTGCTGGCAGGTGCCCAACAGTGCTGGGGTGTGGGGGTGGTGGGGACATGAGTTGGACATGGGTGCGGGCCTGGTGGAGGGTGCCCCTGTACTGCTGGGGGGTGGGGGTGGTGGGAGACATGGGTGGGGGCCTGGTGTTGGGTGCCCCACAGTGCTGGGGGGTGGGGGCGGTGGGGAACATGAGTTGGACATGGGTGGGGGCCTGGTGGAGGGTGCCCCACAATGCTGGGGGGTGGGAGGGGGTGGGGAACATGAGTTGGACATGGGTGGGGGCCTGGTGGAGGCTGCTCCTGCACTGCTGGGGGATGGGGTGGTGGGGAACATGAGTTGGACATGGGTGGGGGCCTGCTGGCAGGTGCCCCACAGTGCTGGGGGATGGGGGTGCTGGGGATATGAGTTGGACATGGGTGGGGGCCTGCTGGCAGGTGCCCCACAGTGCTGGGGGGTGGGGGTGGTGGGAGACATTGGTGGGGGCCTGGTGGAGGTTGCCCTTGCACTGCTGGGGGGTGGGGGTGGTGGCGAACATGAGTTGGACATGGGTGGGGGCCTGGTGGAGGCTGCCCCTGCACTGCTGGGGGGTGGGGGTGGTGGGAGACATGGGTGGGGGCCTGGTGGAGGGTGCCCCTGCACTGCTGGGGGGTGGGGGTGGTGGGAGACATGGGTGGGAGCCTGGTGGAGGGTGCCCCTGCACTGCTGGGGGTGGGGGTGGTGGGGAACATGAGTTGGACATGGGTGGGGGCCTGCTGGCAGGTGCCCCACAGTTCTGGGGGGTGGGGGTGGTGGGGACATGAGTTGGACATGGGTGGGGGCCTGCCGGCAGGTGCCCCACAGTGCTGGGGGGTGAGGGTGGTGGGGACATGAGTTGGACATGGGTGGGGGCCTGCTGGCAGGTGCCCCACAGTGCTGGGGGGTGGGGGTGGTGGGGAACATGAGTTGGACATGGGTGGGGGCCTGGTGGAGGCTGCCCCTGCACTGCTGGGGGGTGGGGGTGGTGGGGAACATGAGTTGGACATGGGTGGGGGCCTGCTGGCAGGTGCCCCACAGTGCTGGGGGGTGGGGGTGGTGGGGACATGAGTTGGACATGGGTGGGGGCCTGGTGGAGGCTGCCCCTGCACTGCTGGGGGGTGGGGGTGATGGGAGACATGGGTGGGGGCCTGGTGTAGGCTGCTCCTGCACTGCTGGGGGGTGGGGGTGGTGGGAGACATGGGTGGGGGCCTGGTGGAGGGTGCCCCTGCACTGCTGGGGGGTGGGGGTGGTGGGGAACATGAGTTGGACATGGGTGGGGGCCTGGTGGAGGCTGCCCCTGCACTGCTGGGGGGTGGGGGTGGTGGGAGACATGGGTGGGGGCCTGGTGGAAGCTGCTCCTGCACTGCTGGGGGGTGGGGGTGGTGGGAGACATGGGTGGGGGCCTGGTGGAGGGTGCCCCTGCACTATTGGGGGGTGGGGGTGGTGGTGAACATGAGTTGGACATGGGTGGGGGCCTGTTGGCAGGTGCCCCACAGTGCTGGGGGGTGGGGGTGGTGGGGACATGAGTTGGACATGGGTGGGGGCCTGCTGGCAGGTGCCCCACAGTGCTGGGGGGTGGGGGTGGTGGGAGCCATGGGTGGGGGCCTGGTGGAGGGTGCCCCTGCACTGCTGGGGGGTGAGGGTGGTGAGTAACATGAGTTGGACATGGGTGGGAGCCTGCTGGCAGGTGCCCCACAGTGCTGGGGGGTGGGGGTGGTTGGAGACATGGGTGGGGGCCTGGTGGAGGGTGCCCCTGCACTGCTGGGGGGTGGGGGTGGTGGGGAACATGAGTTGGACATGGGTGGGGGCCTGGTGAAGGCTGCTCCTGCACTGCTGGGGGGTGGGGGTGGTGGGAGACATGGGTGGGGGCCTGGTGGAGGGTGCCCCTGGACTGCTGGGGGGTGGGGGTGGTGGGGAACATGAGTTGGACATGGGTGGGGGCCTGGTGGAGGCTGCCCCTGCACTGCTGGGGGGTGGGGGTGGTGGGAGACATGGGTGGGGGCCTGGTGGAGGCTGCTCCTGCACTGCAGGGGGGTGGGAGTGGTGGGAGACATGGGTGGGGGCCTGGTGGAGGGTGCCCCTGCACTATTGGGGGGTGGGGGTGGTGGTGAACATGAGTTGGACATGGGTGGGGGCCTGCTGGCAGGTGCCCCACAGTGCTGGGGGGTGGGGGTGGTGGGGACATGAGTTGGACATGGGTGGGGGCCTGCTGGTAGGTGCCCCACAGTGCTGGGGGGTGGGGGTGGTGGGAGACATGGGTGGGGGCCTGGTGGAGGGTGCCCCTGCACTGCTGGGGGGTGAGGGTGGTGAGTAACATGAGTTGGACATGGGTGGGAGCCTGCTGGCAGGTGCCCCACAGTGCTGGGGGGTGGGGGTGGTTGGAGACATGGGTGGGGGCCTGGTGGAGGGTGCCCCTGCACTGCTGGGGGGTGGGGGTGGTGGGGAACATGAGTTGGACATGGGTGGGGGCCTGGTGAAGGCTGCTTCTGCACTGCTGGGGGGTGGGGGTGGTGGGAGACATGGGTGGGGGCCTGGTGGAGGCTGCTCCTGCACTGCTGGGGGGTGGGGGTGGTGGGAGACATGGGTGGGGGCCTGGTGGAGGGTGCCCCTGCACTGCTGGGGGGTGGGGGTGGTGGGAGACATGGGTGGGGGCCTGGTGGAGGGTGCCCCTGCACTGCTGGGGGTGGGGGTGGTCGGGAACATGAGTTGGACATGGGTGGGGGCCTGCTGGCAGGTGCCCCATAGTGCTGGGGGGTGGGGGTGGTGGGGACATGAGTTGGACATGGGTGGGGGCCTGCTGGCAGGTGCCCCACAGTGCTGGGGGGTGGGGGTGGTGGGGACATGAGTTGGACATGGGTGGGGGCTTGTTGGCAGGTGCCCCACAGTGCTGGGGGGTGGGGGTGGTGGGGAACATGAGTTGGACATGGGTGGGGGCCTGCTGGCAGGTGGCCCACAGTGCTGGGGGGTGGGGGGGAGGGGAACATGAGTTGGACATGGGTGGGGGCCTGCTGGCAGGTGCCCCACAGTGCTGGGGGGTGGGGGTGGTGGGGACATGAGTTGGACATGGGTGGGGGCCTGGTGGAGGCTGCCCCTGCACTGCTGGGGGGTGGGGGTGGTGGGAGACATAGGTGGGGGCCTGGTGGAGGCTGCCCCTGCACTGCTGGGGGGTGGGGGTGGTGGGAGACATGGGTGGAGGCCTGGTGGAGGGTGCCCCTGCACTGCTGGGGGGTGGGGTGGTGGGGAACATGAGTTGGACATGGGTGGGGGCCTGGTGAAGGCTGCTCCTGCACTGCTGGGGGGTGGGGGTGGTGGGAGACATGGGTGGGGGCCTGGTGGAGGCTGCTCCTGCACTGCTGGGGGGTGGGGGTGGTGGGAGACATGGGTGGGGGCCTGGTGGAGGTTGCCCCTGCACTGCTGGGGGGTGGGGGTGGTGGGAGACATGGGTGGGGGCCTGGTGGAGGGTGCCCCTGCACTGCTGGGGGTGGGGGTGGTCGGGAACATGAGTTGGACATGGGTGGGGGCCTGCTGGCAGGTGCCCCATAGTGCTGGGGGGTGGGGGTGGTGGGGACATGAGTTGGACATGGGTGGGGGCCTGCTGGCAGGTGCCCCACAGTGCTGGGGGGTGGGGGTGGTGGGGACATGAGTTGGACATGGGTGGGGGCTTGTTGGCAGGTGCCCCACAGTGCTGGGGGGTGGGGGTGGTGGGGAACATGAGTTGGACATGGGTGGGGGCCTGCTGGCAGGTGGCCCACAGTGCTGGGGGGTGGGGGGGAGGGGAACATGAGTTGGACATGGGTGGGGGCCTGCTGGCAGGTGCCCCACAGTGCTGGGGGGTGGGGGTGGTGGGGACATGAGTTGGACATGGGTGGGGGCCTGGTGGAGGCTGCCCCTGCACTGCTGGGGGGTGGGGGTGGTGGGAGACATAGGTGGGGGCCTGGTGGAGGCTGCCCCTGCACTGCTGGGGGGTGGGGGTGGTGGGAGACATGGGTGGAGGCCTGGTGGAGGGTGCCCCTGCACTGCTGGGGGGTGGGGTGGTGGGAGACATGGGTGGGGGTCTGGTGGAGGGTGCCCCTGCACTGCTGGGGGATGGGGGTGGTGGGGAACATGAGTTGGACATGGGTGGGGGCCTGCTGGCAGGTGCCCCACAGTGCTGGGGGGTGGTGGTGGTGGAAGACATGGGTGGGGGCCTGGTGGAGGCTGCTCCTGCACTGCTGGGGGGTGGGAGTGGTGGGAGACATGGGTGGGGGCCTGGTGGAGGGTGCCCCTGCACTGCTGGGGGGTGGGGGTGTGGGAGACATGGGTGGGGGCCTGGTGGAGGGTGCCCCTGCACTGCTGGGGGGTGGGGGTGGTGGGGAACATGAGTTTGACATGGGTGGGGGCCTGCTGGCAGGTGCCCCACAGTGCTGGGGGGTGGGGGTGGTGGGGACATGAGTTGGACATGGGTGGGGGCCTGGTGGCGGGTGCCCCTGCACTGCTGGGGGGTGGGGGTGGTGGGAGACATGGGTGGGGTTCTGGTGGAGGGTGCCCCACAGTGCTGGGGGGGTGGGGGTGGTGGGGACATGAGTTGGAAATGGGTGGGGGCCTGGTGGAGGCTGCTCCTGCACTGCTGGATGGTGGGGGTGGTGGGGAACATGAGTTGGAAATGGGTGGGTGCCTGTTGGAGGGTGCCCCACAGTGCTGGGGGGTGGGGGTGGTGGGGAACATGAGTTGGACATGGGTGGGGGCCTGGTGGAGGCTGCTCCTGCACTGCTGGGTGGTTGGGGTGGTTGGGAACATGAGTTGGACATGGGTGGGGGCCTGCTGGCAGGTGCCCCACAGTGCTGGGGGGTGGGGGTGGTGGGGACCAGAGTTGGACATGGGTGGGGGCCTGGTGGAGGCTGCCCCTGCACTGCTGGGGGTGGAGGTGGTGGGACACATGGGTGGGGGCCTGGTGGAGGCTGCCCCTGCACTGCTGGGGGGTGGGGGTGGTGGGAGACATGTGTGGGGGCCTGGTGGAGGCTGCTCCTGCACTGCTGGGGGGTGGGGGTGGTGGGAGACATGGGTGGGGGCCTGGTGGAGGCTGCTCCTGCACTGCTGGGGGGTGGGGGTGGTGAGAGACATGGGTGGGGGCCAGGTGGAGGCTGCCCCTGGTGGCTGGGGGTGCAGGGGGACATGCGTTGGTGGGCAGTAGTGCAAGTTGACATGTGGGTTGGCTGGGGGGCATGGCCATGGTGGATGGGGTGCCTGCAGGACATGTGCAGGGTAGGCCCCTGTGGTGTGAGCCACCTGCAGGGGCCGTGGAGGGTGTAGAGGGAACACCTGGGAGGACCCACACGTGCAATTCACGTGTGGTGCTCCCCGCGCACCCCTGTAATACACGTACCCTGATGGAATCGCGTGTGATACTTTCCGCACACCCCTGATATACACGTACCCTGCTGATATCGCGTGTGAAACTTCCCGCGCACCCCGAAATACACATAGCCAGGACATTCGCGTGTGGAACTTTCCGCGCACCCCTGATATACATGTACCCTGCTGACTTTGCGTGTGAAACTTCCCACGCACCCCAAGATACACGTAGCCAGGAGATTCGCGTGTGTAACTTTCCGCGTACCCCTGATATACATGTACCCTGCTGACTTCGCGTGTGAAACTTCCCACGCACCCCAAGATACATGTAGCCAGGAGATTTGCGTGTGTAACTTCCCGCGCACCCCAAAATACACGTAGCCAGGAGATTCGCATGTGGAACTTCCCGCGCACCCCGAAATACACGTAGCCAGGACATTCGCGTGTGGAACTTCCCGCGCACCCCTGGAATACACGTACCATGCTGATATCGCGTGTGAAACTTCCCGCGCACCCCAAAATACACGTAGCCTGGACATTCGCGTGTGGAACTTCCCATGCACCCCTGGAATACACGTACCCTGCTGATATCGCGTGTGAAGCTTCACGCGCACCCCGAAATACACGTAGCCAGGACATTCGCATGTGGAACTTCCCGCGCACCCCTGATATACACGTACCCTGCTGAATTCACGTGTGAAAATTCCTGCGCACCCCTGATGTACAGGTACCCTGATGGAATCGCATGTGGAACTTCAAGCACACCCCTGTAATACACGTACCCTGCTGAAATCGCATGTGGATCTTCCCGCGCACCCCTGAAATACAAGTACCCTGCTGAAATCACGTGTGGAACTTCCCGCGCACCCCCTGAAATACATGTACCCTGGTGGAATCGCGTGTGAAACTTCCCGTGCACCCCTGAAATGCACGTACCAAGCTGAAATGACGTGAGGTACTTCCCGCGCACCCCAGTGATACACGTAGCCCGCTTGCCGTGCTGGTACAGGGTTTAGCGCAGCCCTTTGCGCTGGATTGGGGATTTTGATGGCTTTTCCCTGCACGAGAGGCGTTCTTGGGGGCGTAACTGGCGCTGCTGCAGGGTCGCTGTGCCACTGTGCGCCACGGCTGGTTTTGGTAGCTGGAATCCATGAATACGCTGTGCGCGGAAATGGGTTTTGGCGCACGCGGCTGGCGCAGGGATTCGCACGCGCACACTGTGCACCAGCCGCATGCACCACTTGTGCGCTGAATTCTATGAATTACCCCCATGGTTTCCAAAGCATTACTTCTGTTTGGGTAGTATGTGTCCAATAAATTGTTTTTTAAAATGTCTTGGCTGTTGGGATCATGTTTGGCTATTGTTTTTATATCTTTGTATGATTGATTTTAGAACTCTTTTTCTAGATTTAGCAGGACCAAGACTTAGCCATACTATATTTTCAAATTTTCCATACAATGCAGTACCAGTTAAACGATCTGCTGCTTCATAGGATCCACATTCTCTATGGGAGAGCATTTTTATGCCCAAGCTGTATAATTTCTGAGACACTGTTTTGTCTGATGACAGGTCATTCCAGAGGTCTTGGAGCTCTGTTTTTTCTGCTTTGGTTAAGTATGCTGTAACATATCGTGCAACTGCAGTGGAATTGTCTGCAATGTACTGCACATCTATGTTTGCATTCCATAAATGGGCAATGATTGCATTGTAATCATTGATATGTTTTTCTTCTTCTGTTCTTTTTATGTAATATGTATTTTTAGATGATTTACCTTTGACACTATGTCTAACTGAAGACATAAGGTTGTTCACTTGACCTATATTTGTAACCGGTCTAGGGAAACCAAAGCGGCATTTGGTGTAGTATTTACCTTTGTTTTTGTATTTGCGACGACAATATTTGCCACATTTGTGTCTTTGAAATTGTAAAATCTGTGCATGAAGATCACTATTTCTGGCTTCTGATGGAATTTCACAAGTGCCATATTTTTCAATAAACTGTAAAACAGTGGCATCACTGTCTTGACCAAATTTAGGAGCATCTTTAATCCATAAAAGCATGTGGATATGTGGTAGTCCTCTGGCTTGGTATTCTTTTCTCCAAAAGAAGTGTTGCACTTCTCCAAGGATAGGAACAGTTTTATTACAAATAAAGTGTAGCATAGCAATGAAGCAATGGTGAAAATATCTTGAAACATAAACAGGATCCAGAGAACAAAGTTCTCCAGGTGTTAGTATATCTATGTTTGTTTTGTTATTGTTTGATATGCGTAGGAAATCATGTAAATCTTCCCATGCATATTCTGGACAACTTAATGTAACAAACCAAGTGGGTGGGCCAAGGTTTCTGATCACACAACGTACATCTCCATGACTTTGAAACCAGTACTTTGTAGTACCACGCATAATTGCTAATAGATTTGTAATATTTGATTGTAAACCTCATCTTTTTATTGCACATTTTGTAATAATTGTGTAGCTGACATATTTTGAAAGTGGGATCCTGATTTTAATGTGTGTGCAACTCCGTAACATAAAGTTGCTAGTTCACTTTCAAAGAGTAGGTAGAATATGTATTCCGCATTTTGTCTAAATCTGGGATCTTCAGAATACATCCTTAACGAGCGGTATTCTGATGCTGATATTTGAATAGGTCTATCACCGTACCTTCCTCCTTTGCCAGTGGGAAAGAGTAGAGGAAAAGCATGTGCTTCTATACTTTTTTCCCATATGCTGATTGGTGATCCTTTTGTTTGACGCATTTGGTACGTTTCTAGTGCATCTTCTATGGTGTCATTAGAGTGCAATGGATGGATTGTATAATGGTCTGAAGTATTTAATATTGTAGCAGGATCTAGGAGCTCAAATTGACCAGCTTCTTGTGTCTCTTGAATTATTTCAGTTGTATCCTTCAAGTTTTCTTCAATATTAATTTCTTTGTAGTATTCATTATTCTCTTTTAGATATTGCAGGGCTTGTCTAACTTTATGTAAATCTACCAGCTGTTGCCATATTTTTCTGTCTTTTGTAGGTAATCCATTTACTAAGATAATTAAATATTGCTCCATTGGACGTTGCACTCCTAGAGTGTGCACATTTTCTTTTAGATCTAATAGTAAATACACTACTTTTCCATGAATACCTTTCACTAATTCAGAGGGAGGTAATTTTGCTGTTTTTGGTTGAAGGCGTATTATTGCTTGAAATGGGTGCACTGTTTGAATTATGATGCTCTCATAGAAATTAAGTTGTTGTAGGGGTTTTGATAGTGGATATAATTCCAAATTATTTGTGATAGCACGTGAAGGAGTTTGGTTGTTGTCAAGTTTTGTAGTGCAGTAACTGCAAAGTATTAAGGGGTCAGTTATTTCGTATTTGTTTTCTGCTATAAGGTAGAGAGCTAATTCAAACCGTTTAGAATCTTCATTGTCTTCTATTTTGTATGATAAGTCTATAGTTTTTGTGTTACTTTTATAAAAAGTTCTGCGGCAACATACACACACATGGTTTGGTACTTCAGCTGATGTACTTTTTAATTTCAGTATTTCTTTTTTGTATGTGTGTAGTAAAAGTTTGCCATGCATGTAATTGTTGCTAATTTGCTTTAAAGCTATTTCATTCTGTAAGTGGTTTCCACTTCCAAAATATTTTTCTGGATATAGACGATTTCTTCAAGTAGGTCTTTTGCTGTACAATGTAGAATAATGTTATTTAAATTGGATAGTGCTAAAGCAGGACTTTTAGCATAGTACAGTTTATAGACTAGATTTATTATAGTTGAATGATGTATTGATATCCTTTTGATATCATGGAAGGTGGTTTTGCAAGTAGGTCCTGTAATGCAAGCCAATGAATGTCCTTGAAGTCCTGTGTACTTGCGCACTGGACAGGTATCCATATTTTGCAGTAGTTTCATTTTGATTTTGTCTTTGCCTTTCACATATTGATTGAGGAATTGGCGTGAAGACTTGAAACATTTTTGGGGAATGTTACACATTGACGTGCATGGCCATTTGTATACTAGACGTTCTGATTCAGTTGAATGGAGAGGTAATTCAGGGCATATTTTTGTAAGCATTATTTCTCGTTCCATTATGGTATTAGTAACTTTTTCATAACCTCAACCACTGCTATGTATGGCAATTATATTTGTTTGCTTTTGTTTGTATGCTTCTTCATTAAAGTATGGTTCTGTGCTTGTAGTGTGACTCCATTCACCTGCGCAGATATTTAAGAAGATCTTTCTGTTGACATTTCATTTATTGAGAAGTCTTTTTTGTAATTTAGTCATTAGTTTTGTTAGTGGTTTCATTTTGTTTAACACTAAAATAAATAACTTTTTTTTTAGAAGAATTGCACTGTCTATCAACGCTTCTAAGATAAATTTCCTACGATAGGTTTTAAGGGTTGAGCCTGGTTTCTCTCCTGTTTTTATAAGATTTTGAAGGACTCTGTGACGGAACATTTTGGCTAAAATACTTTTTCTGGTATGCTTACTTTGCACTATATCAAGATTTATAGAAGCAGTTTTATCTGTAGTGATAGCTGATTTTTTGTTAATTGTTTTCTGGTTCGTTTTACATTTTGATAGAAGAGGCAAAGTTTCTGTACTTGAAACTTCTTTTGTTTCACTAAATGACTGTATTAGATGTTTTGTTTGAAATGTTTTTACAAATTCTGCTAGAGATGGATGCTTATGTTGGACACTTTTATTTTCATTTGCTCTACTTCTGCGTTGCTTTCTACGGACTTGATTTTTGGTAGGCATTCTTTAGGCTCTGTTGAAAAATATAAAGAAGGTATGGGTTGGGGTGTTCTGCTATGTATGTGTGCTGTGTGCATGAGTGTTTGAGTAAGATGATAAAGCTGTATGTAATGGTGTGTGATTGTGCATTGGGTAACTACAACTAGTAGGGATGGGTATTCTTGAATGTATATGCTACTAAACTGGGGTTCAGATGACAGAAAAAAAGTAGGCTAGTGGTGTGGAGAAGTACAAATAGTAAATCTAATGCTATATAATTAAAACAGTTGTTTGTTCTATAATATCAAAATTCTAGCAGCTGAGTTGGGTCATTTGTGTGTCAAAAAATAGGAATTTGTGGGCCATTCTGGATGTAAATCGCTGTTTAAGGAATGGGGATCTTTGGACAGAATGGTGCACAATCTCTATTTTTAGGCACAGAAATAGCATGAATTAACCTTACAGTGTGTTTGAGTAATAATACAAATATTATGGTGGTATTCAACTTACTTCTTTTCTAAAATGAGCAGGTTTCTTCTTAGTTGTTCTTTGTACTTCAAATTCGGCTGCTTGCTTTCAGGAGAATGGTCTTCACTGCAATTGTAAAAGAAACAAATCAGTAATTTTGTTTGTATATAGCACTGTTTTTAATTTAAACATTGATTTTTTTAATTGACATCCTCAGCACCTTCCTCAAAACCATGAAAACTATCTTATTCACATAAGATACGTCGCACCAGTTGAATACATATCATATGTTCTTAATGAATAAACTGTAATGTAATGACTAAATGTAGCAAACAAAATATCTTTACTATGCCTTGTGGACTTCATAATGTACCACTGAATACCACACTTTGTGTAACTAAGCTCTTTCAAGTAACAGTGCCTCAATGTCATGGGCTGCTTGCGTTATATAAATATAAGTAAGTAAATAAATAAATAAATGTTTATGTTATTTAACAAGTATTGTTGTTTGAGATTTGAACATAGTGTGTGCATGCAATTTTGTTTGACTATATGCACTCTATATATTTTATTTAAAATATGTTAGTTCAACATGCTTTGAATATGTTTGCGTAAAAAGAAATTAAATAGTATGAAGGTTTGTAAGTGACAGTTGATTTTAGGAGATGGAAAAAAAGACAGTAAGTTCATTTTATAGATTATAAAAGCTAAAAGTCAGTTAATCTGTTTATATGAAACTAGAAGAATTGTACATGTACTTTACAGAAAATATGCATACCTGTAGTTTGTGTTCATGCATATGGATATGCATGGAGCTGCAAGTAGAAATCTTGGAGACTTGTACAGTATTTCTTGTAGAAGGTGCTTTCCAATGAAATGACACTTGTACTCAGAGAGAGTAACAGTACATTGCAGTCAGGATCTAGGATGATGCAGTTAGATGTAGAGGTCTTGTATGTGATTGGTGGATGGTCATGTGACTTCTTAGCTACATCCAATGAGGGAATGGCACAGAGAGTGAAGTAGACATGTTACGATATGTCAGCGGACATGGCGGTAGTCCGCGGACATCGGGTGTTACATCCGGGGATTTTGGGTTGGGGAGCCATGCATATGAGAATGAGCAGAGAAAGGGATTGGTCAGGAAAGATTAGTGGGTGTGTTGTGCCAGGAGAGAGTTTCTCAGATAGTATTTTTGCTGAGAGAAGAACAGATAGCTATGGCTGTGTGTTTCAGAAAACAGATTGCTTGAATTTTGGGAGACTCATGGATACATTGGTTGAAGGTGCATGCAGAAAGCTGTGGAGTAGCTGTATCTTGGATTCCCACATGTGGAAGTGCACTGGCATGGAGTACATGGAATGAAGTGGTTGGACTTGCTACCTCTCTGTGCTACTTTGGAGATAGAGCAACATCCAGGCATAATTGTAATTCATTGTGGAGGGAACAGTTTAGGATTTGTTCTTCTTCATTTGGTCCACAAATGGAGAAAGCAAGGCGCAATGTCAATAAGGCTGTTTGTGCCTTTCTAAGAGATTTTGGCATGTCCTCTTTTCACAATGAAAATATTATGTTTCGTAGTACATACATTTTTCGCAGAGATGGAGTCCATCTTGCCTACGTCATGACCAGCCTCAATACCACATTTCCGACCAAGATGGCTCCACACCTACCCAACATGCCAGCCCTACCCAGGCGTAACAACCAAGTACCTTACTCAGATTTAAACGCCTCTCAGACACTATCTTCCAGTCACCCTCGCACCACCACAGAAAGGAACTTAGGACTTAGAGCTAGACTAGCCAAAATCCATGAACCACTTGCCCGCTCACTGTCCACTACACATAACTCTAGATCGCTGCCACCGCGACCTATTACCTCCACACAACCCAGTAACCCACTACAAACCCTTCAGAACTCCCGCAACCAGGGTACCCCTAAACTTACACAAGACAAGCGCCATACTACTACCTCAAAAAATATAGCTACCATCTCTAAAAACAAAGCTAGCCCCAATATCAAGGGAGCCTTGATCAATGCCAGGTCGCTAGTAGCTCATGCTACAGAAATTGCAGACCTAATACTCACCGAAAACCTTGACTTCCTCGCCATCACTGAGACCTGGCTACACCCAGCAGCAGGCCCTATGCTTATGTTGGCAGTCCCAGATAACTATTCTATCCTGAGACAAGACCGCCCTAACTCTAGAGGAGGTGGTGTCGCCTTTATCCACAAGTGCAGTCTTACCATGAGACTAACCACCTCGACCGACGCCCTCTCTTGCGAATCACTAGCAGTCAAAATACCACTCACTAACTCCCAAACTCTTAACATCTACCTGATCTACCGTCCGCCAGGCCCCATCGGCACCTTCGATGAAGACCTTAACTCCATCCTATCCAGCAACCTCAAAAGCTCCACTCAAGCCCTCACCTTAGGAGACTTTAACTTGGGCTACAATGACTTAGAAGACCATTCCGCTAGTACCATAGCTAATACTCTTACTGAATTAGGCTTTGTGCAAAGATGTATGACACCTACGCACACGAAAGGTAGAACACTTGACTGGGTGGCCGACCATAACTGCCTAGTGAACATCACTAATATCTCACCCCAAGCCTGGACCGACCACCACTTGGTATCATTCATGCTCTCCACCGACAGACCCCCACCCCCGCCCACCATCAAGGCCCCACCCACTCTCACTAGAAACAAGAAGAACATGACAGTAGAAAGACTTATCCCTGACCTCCTCCCCATTCTCAACTCACTTCCTGATAACTTGGACCCTGAGTCCTTAGTTGAAGAATATAACAAGATTATGGCCACCTCACTGGACCGCATCGCCCCCCTTAAACTGAGATCCAGTAAACCGAAAACGCACCTCAACAAATGGTACTCACCATTCCTCAAAAAACTAAGACAGCAAAAAAGAAACTGCGAGGCCATCTGGAAAAAATCCCCTTCAGTCTCTAATAAACTAAAACTCTCCAAACTAGCCGCACTCTACAAAAAAGAAATCTACCTGGCCAAACGAGCCTCCTTTGACTCTCGTATATCCCAAGCGAAATCTAACATGAAAGAACTTTTCTCCATCCTCAAAGAAATAGAAACCCCCATAGCACCCCTTGACACGTGCACCAAAGATAAAAACTGGTGCTCAGAAATTCAAAGTGCACTAGCCAACAAGATTGCGACTCTTCAAAGTAAAATCACTAGCAAAAGAGCATCCCTGAATGACACCCTCAACTCAATAATTCCGGACAAACCCACACCCACTGACCTAGCCCGCTTCCAATTCACCAAAGTCAACATACTGGAAGTCGAAAAATTATCCTGTCCTTGAAACCGTCTAACTGCCAGGGAGATCTATGCCCTGCACAGCTCATTAAAGATGCTGCCCGCGACCTCTCCCCTTTCATTACAAAATTGATCAATGCCTCCTTTGCCACTGGCTCCATCCCTACTAACCTAAAACAATCCTGGGTACTACCTCTACTGAAAAAACCTACACTCGACCCAGCCACACCCACAAACTACCGACCCATAACTACTGTTCCCTTTCTACTAAAAATTCTGGACGAGGTTGCCTATGTACAAATACAGAAGCACTTGGAAGAACACAACCTCTTAGGCTCTAGACAATCTGGATTCCGTCCCCAACACGGGACTGAAACCGCCCTTATTGACTTGAAAGCGCAGATCGATTCGCTCAGAGACAACGGACAAGCCGCCCTACTCCTCCTCCTCGACCTATCTGCAGCCTTCGATCTGGTCGATCACTCCGTCCTTTGCTCACACCTCCACTCCTCGGCTCATTTCTCCAGCGAGGCCATCACCTGGATCACATCCTTCCTTAACGGCAGGACTATGAGGGTCTTCTCTCCCACGGCGGCAGCAGACCCTATACCCATCACCTGTGGTGTTCCTCAGGGCTCTTGTGTCTCCCCCACATTATATAACATATTTACCAAGCCCCTTTTCGATGATTTGGATCATCTTGGTATCACCTACACTAACTATGCAGATGATACTCAGATCCTCCTTCCGCTTTCAGGAGATTATGGAAAGGATTTGGCCTTGTTAAATAGGGTGTACAACATCATCCAGGCATGGATGGCTACTCATGGACTATGCCTGAATGATGATAAAACAGAACTCATCATCTTAGGCACCACAATCAGTATAAAGAAACTTGGCCCGGCTTATAAATCCTTCATGATTGACGGGAGCAACATCAAAGTCGGACTGGAGGTCAAAACATTGGGATTCTATCTAGACTCCAATTTTTCCCTCAAAAGACAAGTGAGCTCCCTTGCATCCTCCACGGCTTACACGTGCAAATTAATCCGTGCAGCCAAACCTTTCCTGTCCGACACTAGTTGTCTGACACTCGCCAGAGCCCTCATACTCTCTCGCCTTGACTATTGTAACGCCCTCTACCTAGGATCCACCAAGGCCATCACCAATAAACTGCAAACCCTTCAGAACAACGCTCTCAGAGCAGCTCTGGGCATCTCCAGAAGAGAACACATTACAGGATTCAGCCAACAGAACAATTGGCTCCCCACCAGAGATAAAATTCTCTTAAAAACGGCATCCCTCACCCACAAGTCTCTCAACAACGCAGCCCCAACCTACCTGATCAACAGGTTCCACAAACTATCCTCCTCAAGACCCATCAGAACCGCATACAAAGATTGCTTATCTGTCCCCCACTACAAACGGGCCACTATAGGAGGCAACAGCTTCCCGGTAAAAGCTGCCAAGTTCTGGAACTCCCTGCCTCCAAACCTCAGAGCAGACTTGCCTTATCAGAACTTCCGTTCCAAGTTAATCTCCTGGCTGAAACTGGAGACCCACTAAAACCAGGTAGTGTCCAGCGCTACACGCACACATCGTAACCACGTGTGCCTCTTGCTTATCTGTATATTACATTACGGCCTGCTGGCCTACTGTTGATTTGTATATATTGTATATAACATTTGTGCACCTATATTTGTATTATGTATTTTCCTCGTGTAGTGTAACCAAGCTTCGAAAATTCTTGTAAAGTCTGCGCCCTGATACCCCCGGGTACGCTCGCGCATTATAAATAATAAAACAAACAAAACATAAAACAATCTTACTTATGCTGGCAATCAGATTTTTCTGAGAAATGTACAAAATGCATTGCGACCTTTTTTAGAATTACAGCATCCATTTTGTAGTAGGTGTTGAGTATTTCACATTTTTTAAACACAAACACCACCAAAAGGCTCTTTTCAGAGCCGCCACTTCCTCCCAGATAAAACTGCAATGGTTATGATAGGGCAGCACCCCAAAATTTTAGATGTCCGCGGACTGTCCGCGGACTTCTAAAAAATACACAGGGCCCTGCTTCATTTATTTTCACTTCTATTTTTTAACTATGAAAGGCGGCTCTGAAAAGAGCCTAATTTTTTTTTTTTTTGGTGTTTTACATTTTTTGGGTTTTTTATACAAGTCACACTAGGAGAGGAGGGGAAAGGAGGGTAAGGAGGGACACCAACCACAGGGATAAGAAAGGGCAAGCTGAGATAGGAAGATGTAGAGTGGGTTTTATTTGGGTAGTGAGCAGATCTTCTCGTGCTTTGAGACGATAGTCTCAAAAGCACTTCGAAGTCTCTCCCCCCTGCAGAATACTGCGTTGCAGTACATACACACAACTGTGACCCTCGAAAGGTAAGGGTCATCAGCATTGCGTATGGCCTGTGAGGCAGCTTGAGGAATACGCTGTCACACAGGAGTGTTCCTTGTGGTGACAGGATCAGAAACGGAGGATGAATTAGAGGAAGTCAACCTGCTACGCTCCTCGCAAGGTACAACCTTGCGAACGGCCCCAGTGTGGAATGACTTTTGGTGTCGCTTCATGGTAGTGGTCCCAAAGCTGTACGAACCAGGCCTCCCGCGACTGAGTACCATTTTGCACTTGTTGCAGGTGACTTGGTTCGCAAACGCCTTAGGACCATTCCCACAAATGGTAAATAACCGTCACACCCACCGCCACACCCAAGACTCATGCCGAGTGCGGGTAGTAGGGAGTTCAACTACCTCATCCTCGTCATCCTCTTCTTCCTCCTCTGCATCCTCACTCCTGTTCCCCTCTTCAGGCCCTTGGGGAGGTGGTGGTGGTGGAGGGCGTGGGTGTGGTGCTGAGGCAGATGCAGCACCAGGTGGCAGCAGTGGAGCCATGGATGCCATCAGGTTCTCGATGGAAATCTGCAGTTGGCAGTAAAATTTGCTGTGCTCTGTAGTATAGGCAGAAACACAATGAGAATAAGCTCTAGGGTGTGGTCTTTTATAGGGGTGCTTGTACGCGGTTTGGGAATATGCACGCTGTCCATGGACAGAAGGTTCAAAAAGTTTCAGAAAGTATGTAGAAACTCAGGATTAGTATGTGGGACTTGTGCTATGGTGAGTTTTTATTGAAAAATATTGTGGATTACTTGAAAATGTACTTTTAAATTGTTCAGGGACACGAACAGTGTCAGCAATCAGAACACAAGATCAGCGTGGGCACGGTCACATGATCACTTCGCGAACATGTCCGCGAAGGGAGCGGCTGTCTGCAGGACACCAAATGCACTGACAGAGTTTTGCGCATGCGCGTTGGTGTTCTGCAGACACTGTTCGGGTCCTGAAGTAATTAAAGTGCGTCACACATCAAACAAACAGTTAAGGACAGGCATTTGTTCTTAGAACAGTTTGAACTTGCATGCGAACAATACGGACAGGTATATCGTCCTCAGGACACCCCCATTTTGTTTATTTACGAACATCCCAGGACACTTGATGTGTTCTTAGAACAGTTTCAACCTGCCTACGAACAGTATGGAGAGGTATACTGTTCTAAGGATACCCACATTTCGTTTATTAATGAACATTTCAGGACACCGCCTGTGTTCTTAGAACAGTTTCAACTTGCTTGCAAACAATACGGACAGACATAGCGTCCTCAGGACACCCCCATTTTGTTAATTTACGAGCATTTCAGGACACCACCTGTGTTCTTAGAACAGTTTCAACTTGGTTGCAAACAATTCGGACAGGCATAGCGGCCTCAGGACATCCCCATTTTGTTTATTTACAAACATTTCAGGTCACCGCCTGTGTTCTTAGAACAGTTTCAACTTGCATGCAAACATTACGGAGAGGTATAGTGTTCTAAGGACAGACCTATTTCGTTCATTTACGAACCTTATAGGACACATAATATGTTCTTAAAAGAGTTTCAACTTGCCTGCGAACATTACGGACAGGTAGAGCGTCCTCAGGACACTTCCATTTTGTTTCTTTACGAACATTTTAGGACAAAGTTTGTGTTCTTAGAACAATTTCAACTTGCTTACGAACAATACGGACAGCGTCCTCAGACACCCCAATTTCGTCCATTGACGAACATTTCAGGAGACAGCTTGTGTTCTTAGAACAGTTTCAACTTGCCTGTGAACAATACGGATAGGCATAGCGTCCTCAGGACACCCCGATTTTGTTTATTTACGAACATTTCAGGACACCCCGTGTGTTCTTAGAACAGTTTCAATTTACTAACGAACAACACGGACAGGTATAGTGTCCTCAGGACACTCACATTTTGTTTATTTACGAACATCCCAGGACACATAATATGTTCTAAGAACACTTTTATCTTGCCAACGAACAATACGGACAGCGTCGTCAGGACACCCACATTTCGTCCATTGACGAACATTTCAGGAGACAGCTTGTGTTCTTAGAACAGTTTCAACTTGCCTCTGAACAATACGGACAGGCATAGCGCCCTTAGGACACCCCCATTTTGTTTATTTACGAACATTTTCAGGACACCGCGTGTGTTCTTAGAACAGTTTCAACTTGCTAGTGAACAATACGGACAGGTATAGTGTCTTCAGGACACTCCCATTTGGTTTATTTCCGAACATCCCAGGACACATAATATGTTCTAAGAACACTTTCATCTTGCCAGCAAATAATACGGACAGCGTTGTCAGGACACCCACATTTCGTCCATTGACGAACATTTCAGGACACCGCGTGTGTTCTTAGAACAGTTTCAACTTGCTAGCGAACAGTACGGACATGTATAGTGTTCTTCAGACACCTACATTTTCGTTTCTTCACGGACATTCCAGACACCCGCGCTGCCCGTGGACACCTAAATTGCTTTTTAAAAAAACAACAAGAAATGAATTAAAACACAATATAAAAATTTTACTTTATTTTACATGTATAATAAATTTATGAAAGAGAAGGTGAGTCAGAAACTGAAACAAAAACAGGAGAATTAGGGGTTTCAACAGGATGTATAAGAGGTGAAGAAGGGATGGAAGTTTCATCAAAACGTTATGGTTCATGGAGAGGGTTTGGGGATATTTGACTGGGATATGGTGAAGGGGGACAAGTACATGTGGGACAATGGTACGTAGTTTTTTGTTTAAAATGATCCTCCACAAAGTTTTTTAAATTATTAAAGTTTGCCAACAGTAGGTCAATTTTTTCTTCTATGTTGTGAAGAGTTTTATCCACTACAGCTTTTTTTGTAGTACGTTAAATTTTGGTATGCTCTGTACAAAAAAAAAATATCTATGTTAAATGTATATAAAATAATAATAATTAATTGGTTTATATTGTAAAGTGTCTACCAATAGATTCACTATCTCTGACATTTCTTCATGTGGGAAATGCTCCTCTAGCCACTCCACAGTACTAGACATTTCTGTGAGAAAAAAAAACATAATATCAATATTTTTTGTATTTAATACAGAAAGTTTACAAATATATGAGTAAAATGTGGTAAACTTACAATTTCAGGTAAGGTGTCTTCTGAGTGGTCTGTAGATCTGCTGTTGTTCTTGGTTGTGGAGTTTCTGTGAGGTAATTATGTTGGAAGCCTATCTTTCTTCTTTTGGTATATTCCATTTTAGAAAATATTGTATTTAAATGAATGGTTAGTGTGTTACATATATGAGTTACACTTCTTATGTATTACTACAGATAATGTGTATGTGTGCTGGTTTGTGAATTTGTGAAATGTTCATATGTTATGATATAACAATTAAACATACCCCCCCAGAGTTTTTGTGTAGTGGTGCTGTTTTCCGAACATGTCCGCGGACATTAAAAGAGTTTGCGGACATCAAATTCAGTAGAGGGGGTTCAGTATGTTCCATATTACATGTACATAAAGTCAGAATTATTATTGTTAAGTTGCGCTACTAAAAACCTATGAAGTTCAGTGAAAAAACTTTGTTAAAGGGACGTTATGGTTAAGTTACGCTACTAAAAACCTATGAAATTCAGAGAAAAAAACTTTATTAAAGGGACGTTATGGTTAAGTTGCGCTACTAAAAACCTATGAAATTCAGAGAAAAAAACTTTGTTAAAGGGACGTTATGGTTCCAAGTAAAACCGAAAAACCCCTGAAATTCGCCAGTTATGGTAAGCTAAGCAACCATACCTCGCGCCACCACCATGCACTGCTAAGACTAACACCCACGACATCAAAGATGACATCACAAATGTCATTGATGACATCACTGATGGGTTCTATGTTTGCAAGAAATATCTAAGTACATAGACAAATACCTCTTCCCATTTATAACAAAACTATCATCATATATTCGAGATACAATATATTTTCTCACAAAACAAAAAAGATATACCATGCCAAGCTACATACATGTTGGCAACATTAGATGTTTTATCGCTATATACAAGCATTGAACATGACTCAGGAATCAAAACGGCACAACACTTTTTATCAACAAAATCAGCCAGCTACAGCGAGCACTCTCAAATGTTACTGGAAACACTCAGGTATTGCCTTGAGCACAATGTAGTCATGTTCAATGGACAATGTTATTTGCAAAACATCTGGGACCTCAATGGGGACAATCTTTGTGCCAATATATGTAAATCTATATATGGGCATATGGGAGAATGAAATACTTCACTCAGAACTGGCACACAAAATAATATTATGGAGTTGATATATATCAATGGTTTGTTTATAATTTGGGAAGACAACATAAAAGAAAGTCTGCAGTTTGTTGTGATCATCAACAATATTCCACAGAAAATGAAATTTACAGATCAACATGACAGCAAAAGTATTGTTTATCTGGACATAAAAATTGAAATTGTGGGCGGAAAGTTACAAAATACTATGTAAGGAAAAGTAACTTGTTCGAATTCCATACTACACATTGAGAGTAGCCAGCTGAAGAATTTGAAATGGAGCATTACATTTGGTGAGTTCTTAATAATTAAAAGAGACTGCACCGAGGAAACAGACTGTCTGAGACATTCACAAGAGGCAGCACAAAGGTTCAATGAGCCAAGTATCCGGTTCATGTAATCGGGCATATCAAAAGACAAAGAAGGTGAAAAGGGAAGAACTACTGCGAGTCAAAAACAGAAAAAAGATGGAAAATGGCAAGTCAGAATCCCCGAAATGTATAACAACCTATAGTAATGAAGCTGCCCTGGTTTGCAAAATTTTAGGTAATAATTGGAAGTTTGTAACCAAAGATAAAGTCCCATGTCCATCAGGAATCTACTTGTACCAAGCTTTTTATCAAGAAAAACAACTAACCCCAATTGGTTACAACAAATAAAGAGCGGTTTCAGGAAATGCACAGAATTCAAAGCATGCAAATGTGGGACCAATAAGACAGATTATATGCACCCACGAAAAAGCAAAAACTACTCATAAAACAACAATTATTATGTCACAGTACGCAGGTCGTATACATAATCCAATGTGGATGTGAGAAGTGGTATATATTGTGATGCTGGAAATGCATCAGAGGGACAGCACCTCTGAATCCTTGTCCTTTATTGCTTTTATCATGTGTTCCGACTTGTTTTCTGTGCAGGAGTTCATGTGGGACTCTTGGCGGTGCGGCACTTCCTGTATTTGGTTTGGTGGATAGACCCTTGGGATACCTTTATGGCACCCACGGGTGGAAGCACAACCCTGTTCTCCTAGTGTATATTTTTGGGCACCTGTGTGTGGCCCACAGAGCAGGGGCTGGTGGCAGCTCTGTGCTGAATTGACAGGATGCCCAGACCCTGTCATTGAAATCAGTGGATTCCTGATAGGATACAAGATGGCCTCTGTGGCCTCTTGCTTTCTATTGCCTGTTACCTTCTTGTCCTGAAGTCCTGGGAAGCGCAGACTCTGGGCCTCATTCCGAGTACGGCGCTAACCAATGGCGCTATTAACGCCTTGGTTGACGCCGTACCCGGACCGGCAGCGCCTTGGTGGATGGCGGAATTACCGCCCCATTCCAAGGTTGGCGGGGCGGTAATTCCCCATTCACCAAGGCTCTTCCCCATTCCCAAATGAGCCCCCAAAGGGCTCAATGGGAATGGGGAAGATGCAAATAACGGTGACCGTTCATTACGGTCACCGTTATTGGCTTGGAGGCCCCTTTGCGCCCTCGACATTAACACCTGCTCAAAGCAGGCGTTAAGGGCGAGGGCGCAAAGGGAACTCGGAGTATGGCGGTAAGGGATTACCGCCACCGGTCTCGTTACCGGTGGCCGCTATCCCTTACCGCCATACTCGGAATGAGGCCCTCTGTCCCTTCCCTCTGACTGGCTGTTGGGTGGAAGTTCCATATATGGTGTTGTGGGGAAGTCCGGGCCAGACTGGCTGGAGCCTTCCCAATGACCATATGTTGTGGGTACGCCCGTGCAGTGGGACCTGGATGAATGGAGTGTGTGACGAATACGCATTCTGAGTTATGGCTGTCTAGTATCTGGTGTTTGACACAATGACTGAGACAGCTCTGCCCAAAACTGATATGAATGCAGTGTGTAGTGCTGAATGGCATAGTACTTGTCCAAATCCACATTCTGTGTTCTGAGTGTCTGGATGGAGAAGAATGGCCTGAATCCACCGAGCGCCTGATTGGCTGATTGGTTGCCTAAGTGTGACCCAGCAGAGTGAATGGGAGATCAACTAGTATATCTGGGGGCCTCTCACTGCTACAAATCATTCCGAAGCTGAAGTTGATACTTGATGCTTACTCTTGAAGCTCAGCCAGAAGAAGAAGGTGAACTGCTGTTCCCTTCCGTGTAATCTGAAAGCTGCTGTGCCTTCAAGAACTGATCCAAGAGAGGACCTGGTAAGGAGACCTCTCCCCAAGCAATGAGGGACCATCGTGCACCAGCTGATCTTTGCCAAATCTCCCTGGCAGACAGACCTAAAAAAGGCTGCCGACCAGAGAAGGGGACTGCCGAGGAGAACAAAGAGAAGCACCGGACAGCCTTTCACCGTCGCCGACTGGAGCCACTGTGCTCCTGTTTGCCTAAGAAACATTTGATCCAAGGACTCCCTTGTTCATCACCTTCGACTGCTTTGGTCCTGCCAGACAAAGTCAAGGCCACCGACGACCGAGGAGAATCCGCCAGTGGGTTTCCCGACACCCGAAGAACCATCATCGACGATGTGCACCACACACCTCCCCTGTTGCAGGACATTTTTGATCACTCGTCAACAAGCACAGCAAGGACCGAAGCTGCTGCCTCAACAACGTTCACCTTTTACTTCATCTCTGAAGTCCGATGACCCGTGGCTCCCGCATGAAAGTGAGCGCACTCAAGAAGGGCCCGTCGATTTCCCAATGAAGAACTCTACAACACAAAGTACATTTGCATTGCAGAACTATAGAAGAAGATAAGACTCAAGTAGACAATATATGGACTGGGCTTGTTGTGCATCTTCATTTACAGGTTGCCCAGGTTGGGGGATCCCCATACAGAACTCTCTCTGGTTGGTATGGGGCTCAGTATTCTGCCAATTGTGTAACCAACTTGTCTTCCTCCTAAATCTATGGTAGATATAATTTTGCTGTATTGATTCGTATGCTATTTGAACTGAGTACAGTTCATGCATTTTAATGGAATCAGAGTAATCGTGGTACCACCTAGAACTGTATATATTTACCATTTTAGAATTACCGGAGCACAAAGTGTATTATCGTGATAGTGTGTATAACATTGAAACTTATTTAGATAAAGACTGTGTTTTAACTAATACAGTGTGTGGACATTCCTTTGTGGGTTCTTGGGGACTACACTGTTCTTAAGGACCAGCCCATATCATCTCCTGAGAAGCTAGGCCTTGATTGCTCGACCATAGCTACCTTATAGAGAATCTTGGCTGGGGTCCTCTGTGCCTCTCCTCTGCCTTATAGAGATCAGGAGTACAGGCACTCCCTCTGGTCTTTACATGTATGAAGCACAACACTAATGGCAAAAATGAGGATCTTACAACACCTGCGTGCAGTAAAGAATAAAGACTATGCATGCCCCCTGGCCAAACATTTCGAGGAAACACTCGAGGGGAGCCTAGAGACATTGAAATATGTTATTATAGAACAAGTAGAGACGTGTCCTGGGGGTGGTGACAGAGAACATAAATTAGGCAGAAAAAGTCTTGGTACATTGTGGATCTGGACACAAGAACACCCAGTGCACATAACCTGGATGAGGAACTGTATGTGTTCCTAGGCACAAACTGACATCTAAAACAGATCTCCTGGGTACCTGAAAAGACTGACATGAACTAAGATTTTCCTAATGTGTTTATGAATGTTTTTTTTATATTTTTTACACTGTTTGGATTTTGGTATTTTAAGTCACTTCCTAATGGTTGCAAAGTGAGGATGTGAAATTAATATCAGGCATAGAAATGGAATAATGTTGAGGGGACAATGCATTTTCTGGACCAGGGTACTAGACCAGGAACATCTATATGAACACTAGATTTCTTAATGGTGAAAAACTAAGCACTTTACTAGCATGTAGCACTTTTCTATATAAAGAGTAGCATGCACTTTATCTAAGTACTGTAAGTGACAGTTTGCAACACAAATCAAGCACTGTGCACTTTAAGTGACACCTGATTAAATCAGCCAACTACACAGTAACATATAAACCAGGTACACGGTATTATACAATTATATATTATAAAAGACCAAATATAATACCCAAAATACCTCTGTGAACGAATTGTATTTCGCTGCTAAACCTGAAACACCTCACCTAACACATAGCACTGTAATGTAAATTATGCACAACACACTTTATAAGAACATTGCTGACACATTACTGTACCATATGTGAAGGTGAGAAAAGAATATGAAACAATATATCTCAAAAAGAGGATATACCATATGGCGAAGATACTTGAGTAAATATAACTGAGATCATAAGGCAAGATATTCTATATCAGTATTGCAAAAATTAAGTTGATATTCCAAAGAAGCACTAAACACCTTAGATTTTAAAAGTGACAAGCAGAGTGAAAGCGACAATATGTGCTTTAAGTGGAAAATGCACTAAGCATATGAAAGAACAATATAAACAAATATGCTTAAAAATGTAAATGTATGACAATACTTACTGAGAAATGGATCAAATGCATCAGTGTTGAAGAACAAATGACTAGAAGAACAAAACATAAAACATGAAAAATGTATTGTACACATATCTATGCCTATCTAACAGAAGTGTCCACTGCAAAATAGCTACTGGGTTTTGTTAGGTGACGCAGAGGTTTGTGTGAGGGCAAGCATTGAGGATGGACTAAATGTACCAATATGCATTTATTGTGGAAATGCACAAGGCTCTGACAATTCTGAAGATGCCTGGGGGGTGAAACACATAAATCATTCTAACATAAAGTCCTTTTAATGAAGTGAATAAAGGAAGGCTATAAATGGCGATATATGATGTGAAGCAGCTGATTATTTGAAAATAACATGGAAAATGCAGCTTTGAAGTGTGGGTACAGTGAGCAGTGAGGAGTTCTTCCCCACACCAGTGTGAGAATATATATATAGACATATTCAGTGAAAAAACATTGTTAAAGGGATGTTATGGTTAAGTTGTACTAATGAAAACCTATGAAAATTCAGTTTAAAAACTTTGTCAAAGGGACGTTATGGTTATAAGGAAAACCAAGAAAAAAAACGAAATTCAACAGTTATGGTAAGCTAAGCAACCGTAAATGTCACCACCACTGTACACTGCTAAAACTAACACTGAGGACCTCAAAGATTACATCACAAATGTCATGTATGACATCACTGATGACATCACAGATCTAGGCCACTTGTTTTAATTCACTGATATATCTAGGCCAGGTGTTTTTGTTCACTGACAGTCATAATATTGTGCTATATACCTAGACATTAACCTTGTAAATTCATAAAGTACTTTCCTTAGGGTTTAGTATGAGCTTATGGTGCACATACACAAGGAAATAAGTGGGACTCAAACACACAATTCATTTGTATACATGAAGATGAAATTGAATGATATTGACATTTTCTGGTGATGTTGTTTCTTTCTTCCTTACTTTAGTTTCCCTGTATATGCCTCTAATTTGTATGCACTGTGCGTCTTTATATGTATTGTTTGTACAAACACCAGGGTGTCGTAAGTCTTGAATTTCGAGCTATTTATTCCATGTTTAACATTACAGAAAACGTTCTAAGGTAACATTCATTATTTTACTAATGAAAATTAGCAGATTAAAAATATTGTACATCTATGGTGCATGCTGCAGCCATTGCCTATGTGTGTGTATGATCATGTCCTGTATTAAAAACAACACTCCAATATAATATTTTAGATGAGTACATTCTTTAATACATGAAGTACTTCATGAAAGGTCTCCTAATTACCTGTAACATGTTGCTACGAAAATTGTGAACACAAGCTCTCGTAGGAACTTTTTCTGACAATTAATGTAATATGTGATGTCATCAGTTATGACATAAATGACATTTGTGACGTCATCTTTGATGTCCTGGGTGTTAGTGTTAGCAGCGCACAGTGGTGGTGCGAGTTATTGTTGCTTAGCTTACCATAACTGGTGAATTTCGGGGTATATTATATTCGCTTTTACTTGTAACCATAATGTCACTTTAAGAACGTTTTTTCACTGAATTTCATGGGTTTTTACCAGTGACCCTAATTTGCGACAACTTCCTAATGTAATAACCCCAAAATAGCTGCATTTTCGGCCGATGTACATAGTTTTAACTCAAAACTGTGTCATTCCCCACCTCCTAGCAATATTTAATGCATCTCTACACTTTTTGCAACTTTTTCCACTGTTGTTGTGTTTGCCAGTGATCGCAAACGTTTGATGTCACCGCAGACTTTCCTGATAGTGTTCAATGTCCTTGCCCGTGCATGCAGAATGATGACCTGTTCGCGAATGTGTCCACACTTCGTGAATGGGTCTGTCCTTCGGGAACAGTTTGAAACTGCATTTTCATCTGTTCTGGGATATTTTAAACTGGAAATATACCCTTGCGCACCTCCTACATCTATTTTTACTGATTATCCATTTGCAATCTATGACACAGCACAAGTTTGGAAGAATATTAGTAGAACTGATATTTAAAAAATGTCATCAGCTATTACCATCCCTCCTCCCCAGAAGCCGCCACCACCACTACGACCAGCTGGAGGGCCTAGACAATGGAAGAAGTGCAATAATTCAGAAAACAGTCAAGAGGACCAGGAAGATGAGGTAGAGGAAATGCCTACCTCTAGCACCCAGAGAAAATCATGTGTGTGTCAGTTTACCCTCACGGTTGGGGGTGGACTAAAGGTGAAAGCTACCAAGGTAAAATGCACAACCTGTGCAGTACTGCTACGGGACCACCTCCATGTGCTATCACACAAAAACCAACCACTCTGATGCTCTGAAAAAGACGGTTCCTTTCTCAGGACATAGTAGGCTATCTTCCTGTACCCCATCTTCCTCAACTAATACTGCCACCACACGGCTACTCCTGTGGGGCACAAGATCCCACCAGCTACCTTCTAAGCTATAGAAGAGGCTGTTGATCCATATCTTTCAAAGACAACTGTACGCTGTATATTACAGTTAAAAAATATAAGTAAAATGCTGGCAAACCCCCGGGGGCTACACGTTCTTCTCCCCTCCCCACCAAACATTTACCAGAATTGATTTGCTGCTGGTGTCAGAGGAGGGAGGGGGAGAGGTTGGAAACCCTATGGTTGAATCTGTGACCTGGTCGGATCATGAACTCCTTGTTATGGAATGGCAGCTGCAAGCCGCCGTGAAATCACATAGGTGGCACTGTAACGACACCCTCATGAGGGACCAGGTGTTTAGGGAATTCCTTAAGAACAAAATAGAAGCCTTCTTCTTATCAAACGACACAGGGGACGCCCCAATGGTTACAGTTTGGGAGGCAGCGAAGGCCACCTTCAGGGGTCTCCTCATCGCAGAGGGTTCGAGCAAGAAGCGAGAGAGGGTCCTGATAGAATCCAGAATCCGGGAAGACCTATGGGCCATGAGGGGACAGCTCACCAAGGGAAACATAGACCGCGAAAACCTCCTGAGTGAAATGAGATAGAAGAGACAAGCTCTGCATACAATCCTGATTGGAGAGGTAGTTAAAAAAATGAGATAGACGAAGCAGAGATACTATGCGAGGGGCGACAGGGTTGGAACTCTTCTGGCACATAGGCTGAGGGGAAACAGGGCGGGCAGACACATAGAAAAGGTCAAGGACGGGGCGGGTAACACCCAGACAAGAACTGAACACATAGCCGAATCATTTGCGGCCTTCTATAAGGCCCTTTACACCAAACAAGAGGGTGAATCACGGGATGAAATTCGAAAATATCTTGAAGACTACCCCCTACCCAAGCTCACAGACCTAGAGAGGGAGACACTAGACAAGGAGATAACAGGGTAGGAGGTGGAAGAGGCCATCAAAAAGCTCAAAACAGGCAAGACCCTGGGAGAGGATGGGTACACAGCAGATTTCTATAAACAATTTCAGTCCGAACTAACCCTACCACTGACCAAATTATTTAACCAAATCAAAACCTTAGAAACCATTCCACCGACATTCCTGAAGGCCATAATCACAGTCATCCCTAAGCTGGGCAGAGACCCAGCGGAGTGTGGCTCATACAGGCCCATTTCGCTTCTGAACACAGACGCCAAGATCTTCACTAGGATCCTGGCGACATGTCTAGAAAGGTGTCTCCCCCAACTAACTGATCCATCCCGATCAGGTAGGCTTCATAGTGAATAGACAAGGAGCAGACAGCATGCGCAAAACCCTGCACATACTGAGCTCAAATGGAGTGAAATCCGACGGTGCTCTTCTCTTGTCTTTAGACGCGGAGAAGGCGTTTGACAGGGTGAGCTGGGCCTTCATGGAGGGGGTTCTGTCGTCCTTGGGGATGGGACCCAGTTGGCGGGGATGGATGACGGCCCTTTACTCCCGCCCTTCCGTCAAAGTTGTGGTCAATGGAGGAGAGTCGGAGTCCTTTCCTTTACAGAGAGGCACAAGACAGGGATGCCCACTGTCTCCCCTCATATACGCCCTGATGATGGAACCCTGGGTCATAGCAATCAGGACTAACAATCAGATCCAGGGTGTCAAAATAGGGGGAACTGACTACAAAATAACCCTGTTTGCCGATGATGTCCTCCTGTACCTCTCTAAACCATCCCAATCAGTCCCAAAGCTGTTGAACAGTCTGGAGCGATATGGTTCCCTGGCAGGCTATAAGGTCAACGTAGACAAATCAGTGGGCTTCCCGGCAGGCCAGCTCAATGAGACAGAGGGACAATACATCGATAATCTCCCGTTTTGTAAATAAATACCGAATTCCACTCCACCTAGAAGATCTTTTTAAAGTAAACTACCCGCCCCTATGGAGGTTAATCAAACACGACCTGGGACGCTGGTCAAAATCCGGCCTCTCATGGATGGCTCGCCTCAATTCCATCAAAATGGTAATCCTCCCCAAATTCTTATATCTGTTTCAAATGCTGCCAACCCAGATACCAAACTCATTTCTCCTAGAGATCAAGTGGGCCCTTCTACGCTATCTATGGGCCGGTAAATGCCACAGGATTGATTATGACACTCTCACTAGACCCAAAGATGAGGGTGGAGTTAATTTCCCAGATCTAAGCACTTATTATAAGGCGTCACAATTGCGCATCCTTGTTGATCATCTGACGACTGGCCCAAAGAAACAATGGGTAACACTGGATAACACACTCTTCTCGCCGGTCCCATTGGACGAGTGGCTATGGGTCCCCAAGACATCTATTCCGAAAAGGGTTCTAAAACATCCAGTGTTCAGAGTGCTGTGGTCTATTTGGAAAGAAGGGGGTTACCTAAAATGGCTCATGAGGTGGCCCTCACCTTTGAGCTGCATCTGGGCTCTGCCACTTTTGGAAGGGATCAACGAACCACTAGCCTTCCAGCAATGGTACGAGGTGGGCCTTTGTAGGGCCAGACAGCTCTGGGTGGATGGGGTGTTTATATCTCTAGGTGACCTGAAGGATGCCATGGGCCTCCCTAACCTCTCCCCCTTTAGATACCTACAGCTTAAGGGTGCCCTTACCGAGACCAGATGGGGGGATACACTCAGGCGGGACCTAACCGACTTTGAGAAATTCCTCATAACACACAAAGGTACCAAGGGGGTGATATCGCGGCTCTATAGCTTTTTGTTGTTCTCTACCCCACGGGACCCCCCATCTTCCCAAGTACAATGGGGGAAGGACTTAGGCACCCCCATAACGGAAAAAAGATGGACCAAGATCTGTAGGCAGGCACACGTTCCACAACTGCACCCCAATACCGCCACCAGGCCCTGAAGTTGATACACAGATGGCACTACCCCCCACAGAGGATAGCCAGAATAAGAAAAGGCTATGACCCCCACTGCTGGAAATGCCACGTTGAAAAGGGGGATTATGTCCATATGTGGTGGAAGTGCCAGGCGGCACAGACCTACTGGAGTGAGGTCCTGCCATGGATAAGAGGAGTGGACGGAATGGTGAGAACTCTGTCCCCCTGGCTGGTGTTGTTTGGCATCGAGGTTGAGGGTGGCCCCACGGTGAAACACGACCATATGTTGCAGGTCATGCTAATCGCGGCCAGATGCTGCTGGGCCCAAAAATGGAAATCACCCCGACCTCCCGGGGAGGGGGAGTCGGTAGCGAAAACACGCGCAATCTACGATATGGAGTATCTTACCCACCTGATTGATGAATCCAAATCTAACATTGAGGCCCTATTGCTGCCGTTTTTTGATGAATATGGAAAAATAGCCTGAGGCATAAGTAATCAGCTCAGACGGTCCTTTCGTTGGGAACAATACTATCGGGGCATCCCCTTAGAGTGAGAAGAGATCGATTGGTACAGGAAATTTGACTTTTTTATGTTGGACCTTGTTTTTTGAGAACCATCTTTCTTTCAGAGGCAACCCTATGCTTGCATTACATCTTCAGATGATGTGCTGGACCTTGTTGTTGTTATCAACCATTAACCATGGCATGGGATAGGGTGGGTGGGCGTATGTGACCTCACTTTGATATATACCAATGTTTACATTATTTTTTGAACTATGTCATAATTGTAAAACTCCAATAAAACCAAATTTTCAACAAAAAAAAATATAAGTAAATAAATATAAGCTTATAGACTCTACATTTTTTAGTAAAATAGTGAGACTCAATAAGATTCTCTAACATTCCGATTAGCATTTTCTACAATGCTAATGGAAATAATGAACAATAGTAAACTAGGGAAAAACCACAAAACACAAACAATTTTCTGTCCCAAATACTTTTCAATAGCATACAATAAGGACCATAATCCATGGCCCTTTATGACTATCCGGGTCTCTGCAGTCCCCTCTCTAGGTCATGCTTTATTTAAAAACCCGGATTGCATGTGCACACCGTTGCAAAGACAGCCTTTCTACCCTTTTACTGTTATGTTTATACCATTCCCTCATTGCATGCTTTATAACAGTCACACATATATCCACTAATTAGTTTTAAAAAAAACTCAACAGATAACCCTATCAGCATATTAAACTTCCACACACCAACTGCCACTTAAAAATGTTGTACCTTTTCGATATGCATTTCCCTTGCTTATCCAAGAAAATATGCATTGTGCAGTGAAAGAAGTGCATACATGGAAAGAGGAGTAGGGATTACCAAGTGCACATAGAAGACTAGAAGGAAAGTACCAAGACATGCCAAGTGGGAGACCACTAACTACCTGCTGAGGCAAAGGAGTTTCAAGGGTGTGTTACATAGCCGCTAAGTGGTACACCCGCAAGGGCAGTGCTGAAGGGTGGAGGGCTGTACTGGTGTCAACTAGATATAGGACCTGGATCCTGTCAGGTTTATGAGGGACCAAGCCACCAGTGTCAGTGGCACTGGTATGAGTTAGCAAGGAACGGATTAAGTAAAATAGGAACGCAAAAGCACAGGCTTGAGAAGTTTACTGAATTTAAGGAAGTCCAGCTCAAGTATAAAAGAAGAAGGAAGGCTGTACCAAAGAGTGGCCCCGGCCGAAGACAGAGCCATTTCTCCCGCTCTCTGTTTCAAAAAGCATTTAACAAGCAGAGTATTGGAGTTACAGCAGTTGATGGAGCGCTGAAGCAGTGCATTATTTAGGGAAACAAAGTTGGGCATAACATAGTCCTTGCAATTAGCAGGACCCAATGTGCACATTTCTGGGCTGCAGCAATACCATCCCTGTACTTCAGGCCAAGAATAAGTCATGCAGCCCTATTCTAGATTAGCTGACGGGGGGGTATAGACAACAAATTGGGAGGTTAAGGAAGAGGATAATGCAGTAGTCCATCCTATACAGTACAAGGTCTCTACAGACATTGGGCCTGATCACGACTTTGGCGGTAACCCTTAAATCAGGTGGTAGCGCTATTACCGCAGCATTTAAGGGTTCGCCAAATCAGGACTTTGGCGGATTTCGCCCCAGCTCTGAGCTGGGGGGAAATCCGCCGAAAGTTTGCGCTATTACCGTCAGCGGGAAATCCGCCAGCGGTAAGAGCACGAAAATTCCCCATTGAGCCCAATGGGGAATGGGGCATTCCCGAATGGGCTCAATGGGGAATGGGGATTAACATTACCGGCGAACTCGTGATCCGGCGCTATTAGCGCCGGGGAGTTCGGCGGTAGGGCTAATACCGCCAGCGGTAATACCGCCGGCGTTACAGCCAAAGTCGTGATCAGTCCCATTGAGCTTCTGGGGAAGGTAAGGAATGGTACAATGCCTCTAAGGAGGTGAAGCTCAAACCATTGATTTTATTTACAAGTTCCAAAATGTAAGGATTAAAAGACAGAAAAGATTTCAGGATAACCACAAGGTTTTTGGCCTTGCATTATGGTAAGAAAAGACGGCCCAAAGACACCAGCCACAGGGTAGGAGTAAAACAGGGTACAGGTGTAACCATCTTCTTAAGTCTCAGCATCTAGACGCCTCTGGGCTTCGCACGCTTTACAAATGTACAAATAAATGAAAATAAATAAATAGGTGTCTTAATAAGAAAGATCTCTATCTTACTGGCATTGAGACAGATATTGTTAGCGACACACAATGCCGCAATGGCGGTTAGACAATCAGGGATAAAAAACGAAGAAAACAAATTAGTTCAGGGAAGCTTAAGGAAAGCTATGTGTCATTGACATAACACTGGAAATGAGAAAAGAAGAAAGACAGCAGAGGCAGGAAATAGATATGTAATTGCCTCAATGATAGGATAGAACCCTGAGGTACTCTGCAGGTACACAGTGAGGTGGTGGGGTACAAACAGCCGAGTTGTAGATGGGAAGGGCAGTTAGTGAGAAAAACATATCAGTCAGTCCAGTGCCCGATCCATGATGCTAAAGGTATCATGTAACCGTTTAATAAGAATACAATGGTTCACTGTATGAAAGGTGGACGAGACATCAAGGAGCACTATCCTAAATTGTAGTACAATCATAAATACTATAGACACTTTAATTATATAATTCCACCATATTACAAATACTGTATACTCCCCCTGCATTACCTATAATTTCTATACACATATTACTATACTATGTGTTGCCAGTGGCCACATTTTTCGGGGCATGGCCTATGGCCATGTCCCCAAGAATCTGGCCACTGGCCACAACTACCACAATAGATTTCAACTATATAACAAGTACATATAATAAACCTTCAAATAACAAAATTCATCCAGAACCCCCGCCATCCTATGAACAGTAAGAGGTGACCAGCGGACTCATGGCCCCTACAAACCCGTTTTTCACTTAGAAAACTGCTCCATATTATCTTCATTCTACTCCCTTTACCTTTCCACACCCTCTTTGAGCCATTAAATAACCCCAAAATGTGTTTTCCAAAATGTTTGTTCTCAGCGGTGTCTCCAGACTTCTGTGGTGTCTGCGGACTGGGAGGGATGCACACCTACGTTTATCTCCTAGAGAAACAGCTCCACGTCATCTTAATTCCACCCTAGACCACCTCCAGCCCCTCATTCAACACCCAAATAACTCTAAGGGCCTCATTACACGGAAGGCGGTGAGCCATGGCGCTATTAGCGCCATGGCTCATGCCTGTAAAATACTGGCACCGCCTTGGCGGAAAGGGGATTTACTGCCCCATTCCAAGGTTGGAGGGGCGGTAAATCCCCCTTCCGCCATTGCCCTTCCCCATTCCCATTTCTGCCCCATAGGGCTCTATGGGAATGGGGAAGGCGCTAATTACGGCACCACAATTTTGCGGTGCCGTAATTAGCTCCGAGGTCCCTTAGCGGGTTGGTTTTTAACGGCTGCAAAAAGCAGGCGTTAAAGCACCAACCCGCTAAGGGACCTCGTAGTAAGGCGGTAATGGTTAACGATCACCGTTACCATTAACACATTCCGTGTAATGAGGCTGTAAGACTTTTTCCCCACCGCACTATCCTCAGACACATGTGGCTATCCGTGGATCCAACATGGTGACTGTTTTAAAAAATATGACGCACCACACGCTTTTCACAATCCAATCAGTGGGTGTTTCTGATGTCCCCAGACATCACACCAGACCCTGATTTGTCCGAGGGTTGTCTGCAGACCAAATAGGGAAGTGAGTCTGCTGACCGCACCCAGATATCACTTTTTTATCTACTTTTTGGCCATTTTTAAAAAACTGTTGGAAGGATTTTCACCAAATGTACAAAAGCAAGCTTTCAGGACCAAGCCACCACTCCAGTCGCAAATCTGGTAGAAATCTGTTCACAGGTTTGGACTGTAGGGGTGAGAACAATTATTTTTCCATTGCGTCCATGAGGATTTTTACACATTTTGGGAACCCCCTATAACCTTTCTCTCTCCTGACAAAACCACACCAGACTTTGCAGGATGATCATTCCAAGGGTGCCATATCCTTGATTTGCAAAGTTTGGTGTGAATTTGTCTATGGGAGGACAAGTTATAAGCCACCCAAAATGTGCTCTTCCTATGGGTTGAGCAACTTAACCATAACTACAGGTACACTACCACAGTCCCTGTTATATATATATTTGTTCAAGCTATAAAGTGGTTAAACACCTCAACAACAATACATTGTATTGATTATGGCAACACAACAGGAAAGGGAAAACATTCGCAAAATACAAGCTGCGTCACTTTTTTGTGAAAAGCAACCCATACCCAATAAAGATGCTCCCAAGGAGCAGATGTCAGAGACACAGCCTAGTAATGAGGTAAAACTTCTAAGAGAACTGGAGAAGCTACGTAAAAGAGAGATCAGTAAATGGTGGGAAGAATTCTCTCTACAAAATTACATTGATGTAGGACGTATTCCAAGAGGTTTACGTATCCTTACCACACCCTCGTTCGAAGATCAAGACCCTGCCATGTTACAAGAATGGGGAGAGTCCAGTAATGCTTGCTCAGTTAACTTCCTTAACATCCTGATCAAATATGCCAGAATGGACAGACACAAAATACTGGATAAAATAAAAGAAGTTACAGAACAATTGCAGAGTCAAGAGGAAAGTGAAGAGGGGAGAAATCTACGAATCAACATGGAAAAAGGATACAAAATGTTTGAGGACGATATCAAATTACGTAAGCAAAGGAAATTCATACGTGATAAAAATGATTACGAACAAGGAAGAGTATTGACCTTTGCCAAACGCTTTGACACACTAAGGAAAAAACTTCCTCTACAAGCCCCAATGTCTACAAACACCAGTTCGATAGAACCATCATCCTCAGACATCGATACTACTGAGAGTGAGAGTGAACAACCTTTGAGAAAATTAAATTTTTTAGAGGAAATGAAGCTGTTGGGTATGGATGGCAGACTAAACAGTGGCAAAAAAACAAGAGGCAGAGGCCGAGGCAAGAATTCGAATCAAAGAGGAAGAAAAAGACAAGGAGGGGAAGACGCGGGATCTTTAACAAACATGGAAAAACCGGAGCGCTTAACACGCTCTGGAACAAAGAAATGAACTCATCCATGACAGAACTACCCGACATGTCCATAATTAACCTCTCCTCCCATGAGCTGACTGCGGCTGAAAATCAAGTCTTAAGACTGGGACTAAACTTTTGTCCTACCTCTGTGTACGATTATGCTGAAACCCGCATAGATTTTGATAAATTTATGCGGAAAATCAGACTTAAAAAATTCTTTGCCATGTTTCCGCCAAAACCTAAGACCAAAGTCTGTCACCCAGGACGTACTGATGTTTCCATACAGGACACTCTTACCCTGCGCATCCTTGAAGATTTGGAATTTGAAAACACAGATTTGATGACTAACACAGATTTGGAATTTACTAATGCAGATACAAGTTGGCCAGGCAAAACAGCGCTCAAAATTAAATCTAAATTTAACCCCACGTTCAATCCGGGAGGCCATGTTGAGGCATTTCAGGACCTGGTCATTAATGACCTTAAAAAAATTCGGAAGTCACGGCAACCTGTGAGAACAAACTTGACCCCAGCCCAACAACGCACACTTAAACAACTTGGGGCTATGAAAGAGTATATCATCAAACCATCAGATAAGGGGACTAATATAGTCATGATGAACCGGACTGATTACATCAAGGAAGCTCATAGGCAATTAACAGACAAAAACTGTTACTCAAAATTACAAGCTGACCCTTCTGAAACCATGAGAGTGTTACTATCAGACCTTTTACAGACTTGGAAGGAGAGAGACCTGCTAGACGAAGACATGTGTACATATTTACAACCGAAATTTCCCACCATTCCAACGATTTATTTTCTGCCCAAAGTACACAAAAGCTTGACAAGACCTCCAGGCAGACCTATTGTCACACTATGCGGGGCACTGTTGGAAAACCTATCGCGGTTTGTGGATGAAACACTGATTACTTTTGTTACCACCTTGCCCTCCTACTTAAGGGACACTAAGGATTTTTTGAGCAGAATAGAGGGTATCCCATGGGAAACTTCCTACTTGTTAACAACTCTAGATGTGGTCTCTCTCTACACTTCAATTCGACACGAAGATGGCCTCAAAGCTTGCGAGCATTTTTTGTACACCAGGTCTATGAACTATATGCAACATGGCACCATGATATTGGAGATGATTAGATTTTGCTTAACCAATAATTGTTTTTTGTTTAACAAGGAGTATTTTATCCAACTTCAAGGGACTGCCATGGGCACCACGTTTGCTCCCTCATATGCTAATCTAACTATGGGGTGGTGGGAGAAGTTTGTTGTCTGGCATTCAGGCAACACTTTTTACACTGACAAAATAATCTTATGGCTGCGATATATTGATGATCTGTTTGTGATCTGGGATGGCAATGATCAAGAATGGTTAGACTTTGTGAGGATGCTAAACATTAACAATCTAAACCTCCAATTTACTGAGAACCATAGCAAGACAGAGGTAGTTTTCTTGGATATTGCAATTAAAGTAGCTAACGGAGAAATAACTAGCAGCCTACACAGAAAACCAACCAGCTCAAACATACCACTACACGCAAAGAGTAGCCATCCCACAGCCCTAAAATGGAGCATTCCGTATGGCGAATTTATACGTATACGTAGAAATTGCTCAAACATCAACACCTTTGACAGTGAATGCGCTTGGATGGCCCAGAGATTTAAAAATCGTGGCTACCCAATCAAAATATTGGAAAGAGCTTTTTTAAAAGTTAGAGACATGGATCGTTCCCTCTTACTGACTTCTAACTCTGTGCAAACGAAAAATACAGAGAATACAGATACACGTTTAATTTTGACCTTTGGTAACGGGGCGCGTAAAATTCGCCAAGTATTACAAAAGCACTGGCATGTTCTAATATTAGATGAACACTTGGGCGAGATTCTGACACCCAAAGTAAATATTACATTTCGTAGGTCACCCTCAATGAAAGACACCCTGGTGCCTAGTTTCATGAGCCCTCTGATTAATCAAACAGGAGCCAGTTGGATGAACATCAAGAAACCGGGCTTCCAAAAATGTTCCAAATGTAAAGCATGCACCTACGCAGTCAGTACCAGCTGTTATTTACATCCTATTCTAGGGAAGAACATTAAGATTGTGTCCAGAATAACTTGTGAAACCGAATACGTGGTATATGTGTTGAATTGCCCATGTAACAAATGGTATGTTGGTAGCACCAAAGGACAACTCAAGTTAAGGGTACTACAACATATCAGGGCAATTAAACATGCCGATCCAACTTACCCTATGGCTCTACATTTTAAGCACCAACATGGGGGCCAACTAGAGGGTTTTACTTTTTTCGGCATACACACAATTACTAAACCGCTCAGGGGAGGTAACCGCGAGTTAGCATTACGACAGCTGGAAACCAGGTGCATTTTGGACCTAGAGACTAAGAAACCCAGGGGTCACAATTTAGATGAGGAACTGTATACCTTCCTGGGAACATGAATCTTAAGTTTATAATGTCTCTAAACCTGCTCTTACCATTCGGTACATGTCCCATAGTGGACTCCTGATGCTACTAGTAAAAATGGAACTATTACATGTTTATTTACGAAATATTGGGTTGGTACTTTGCTTTCATAGCTGTGATGCAGTTTTTTAACATTGGTTTTTAATAGGTAACCACATAGGTTTTTATTATTAGAGGTTACCATAACACAGAGATTTTTTTAACTTGACTGTACCTGTTTTGTGGCGTCATATCGATGATAATCCTATGCGGACTCCATAATAGAAGGGTTTTACCTATACTCTATTGTCGATACATCTTTACCTCTATAAAATCCTTGGTGCAGACATATAGATTTATATGAAAGAGACACATTCTTTACCTTTTATACGACCAACATGGTTCTCTATTTAGCATTATGAATTTGGATGTTTTATGCACTATGCACTTTATGATCCAGCAATTGTTTGCACGCACTTTGCACTTTATAAAAAGGAACCTTTTGCGGAATGATGAACAGAGCAGATGTCCATGCACATACCTCAGAATGTGAAAAAATCTAAATTTATAGAGATTTGCTTTATTTGACATATATTGGATAATGTATCCATTTAGTAAAGCATAAAGCTGAGAGGCTTATATAAATAAGAGAGGTATGTGCATGGACGGAGAGCACTATGCACTTTATTTTATTGCTGCTATGCATGTAATTTCGCTGCTGGAATGCTATTTTTGCACAGACATCCAAATGTTTTATACTTGGCAATTTTGCACATATCATTACCGTCTATATGCACCTAGTCCGAGGTCTATTTGAGTACGCTAGACTCTAGTTTGCATAGGTTACCATTGCTAATTTACGATCATGTAGCTAGGAGTCACATCTGACCAATTCCGCATTTTTGATGCATTTACAAACGCATTCTTAGACATATAAATTATGTCTAAAAACTATGGCATATTGCTGAAATTGAAAAATGAATGATTGATTTGTGAAAATAATGCAATATTTTTATATCACATACTGTGTGTCTACTATGCGCTTACAAATGATGAAAGTAATTCATGTGGCACATATTGGAGGACAAAGTTAGAACTCCTTCATGAGTAATCACATACTGTTGAATCGTTCCAATATGGCTGCCTTACAAAACATGATGAACGAACAGTCCATAGCAGGAGGACACTCTCTATGTGAAATCAGAGAGTCAGCCGGGGGATAAATTGCAGTCCATTCTCTGTGTTGTTGGTAAACCCACGTGATCAAGCGGTCTGTGTACCGCGAAACGCGTCGTTCTTTGTTTTCCTTCCTGATGTACTCACACCAATAAAGAAAATGTGTTGCCAGGAGTGCTGAGGAGTTTCTTTCCACTTTCTTTTGCTGCAAGGATACTGGTTCTTGATTGCAGCTGCTCTCTGGAGTGCATTCCACCTGCTGTCTTTTTCAAAAGGCATTCTTTTCATATATATATATATATATATATATATATTCAGTAAAAAAACTTTGGTAAAGGGACGTTATGGTTAAGTTACACTACTAAAAACCTATGCTACAAAACATAATATTTTCATTGTGAAAAGAGGACATGCCATCATCTCTTAGAAAGGCACAAACAACCTTATTTACAATGCGCCTCCCTTTCTCCATTTGTGGACAAAATGAAGAAGAACGCAGCCATAATACGAGAAAAACTTACTTGGGAATTTGGAAACATGTCCATGACCTTCCCAAGTCCTTCTTCCATTGCAAATTGCAAAGAAATTCCAGACACATATCCTAAACTGTTCCCTCCACAATGAATTATAATTATGTCTGGATGATGATCTGTCTCCAAACTAGCACAGAGAGGTACCAAGTCCAGCCACTTCATTCCACGCACTCCATGCCAGTGCACTTCCACATGAGGGAATCCAACATCTGAAGCTACTCCACAGCGTTCTGCGTGCACATCCAACCAATGTATCCATGAGTCTCCCAAAATCCATATAATCTGTTTTCTGAAACACACAGCCACAGCCATCTGTTCTTCTCTCCGAAAAAAAAGACTTTCTGACAAACTCTCTCCTTACACAACCCACCCAGTAAACTTTACTGATCAATCCCTTGCTTTTCTCATTCTCATTTGCATGCCTTTCCACTGCAAAATCCCTGTATGTAATATGCAATGTCCGCGGACTACCGCCATGTCCGCGGACATATCGAAAAATCTGAGCGTGGTGTATTTAAATTTAAATATTGTGCCCCATTTCCCCTTTGAGGTTGGATCTGAAAAGAGCCGTTGATTTTGGGTTTTTTTTGCAGATGCTTGACAGACACCTTGGACAGCCCTTCTACGATTTCCACTTCACTCTTTGTGCCATTCCCTCATTGGATACAGCTAAGCAGTCACACAACCATCCACCAATCACATCCAAGACCTCTACATCTAACTCCATCATCAGAGTTCAGCACTTCAAATGTACTGCTGATCACTCTGAGTACATGTCTCATATCACTGGAAAGCACCTACTACAAAAACTACTGTACAAGTCTCCAAGATTTCTACTTGCAGCTACAGGCATATCCACATGCAAGAATACAAACTACAGGTATGCATATTTTCTGAACAGTACATGAACAACTCTTATGAATGCATATTAACAGAGTAACTGCACTTAACCTGTATAACGTATAAAAAAAGTACTGTAACTTTTCCCATCTGCTATAATAAACTCTCACTTCCAAACCTGTCTGCTATCTATTTCTTTTTACACACACAGCTATCTAAAAAATTATAATATTAAAATATGGGAAAAATAACAGTATAATTATAGAAAAACACTTAGTAGTGTATTATCAAATTACACACAGTCAGGATAAGATTATGCATCTTCATACACTCACACAGATAGACAGTATCATTGAAAAGCTCCCAGCTGAAATAACACCACTGCCTATAAATCAAATTCTTCTACTTTATTACCCATACCTTTACAAATGCATACATTCCATGCTTCTCTATACAATTCCTACCATTTACTTTATAAAAATTGCAAAGTAAGTATATCATTATTTCTTCTATCTCCTAACATCCAATAACACAGCCTTAAAAAACCAAGTGAGTTTCATACACTTAGTATTCTACTCATTTGCAAAACATATTAAAGTAACATATTGTAAGTAAAATATAAAGCCTGCACATAGTCAAAGGAAACTGCATTCACACACTATGTTCTCTTATCAAACAAGAATACTACTACAAAAACATACAAATAAACGGCTAAATTAAAGTCAATGCTATAAACACAAACAATTACTAACTTCTTTCCTTTACAATTGCAGTGTAGACCACTCTCCTGAAAAGCAGCAACATCTGAAGTACAAACAACAACTCAGAAGAAACCTGCTCATTCCAAACAAAAAAAGTAAGTACAATACTACCATAATATTCTTACTGTTGCTCAAACTCCCTGTGTAGTTGATTCAATGAATTTGTGCGCCCAAAAAACAGAGATTTGTACACCATTCTGCCCAAAAATCCCCATTTGTTAAACAGGGATTAACAGGCAGAATAGCACACAAATCCCTGTTTTCCGATACACAAATAACATAACTCAGCCCCTAGAATGTTAGAATTACAGAACAAAGAACTGTTTTAATTCTATACCATTAGATTTAGTGTTAGTACTTCTGCTCACCACTAGCTTACTTTGTACTGTCATCTGATCCCAAGTATAGTAACACACAAGTACAAGAATAGACTTCCCAACTAGTTGTAGCTGCCCAATGCACAATCACACATAACCACATACATATTTACCATCTTACTCACACACTCATGCACACAGCACACATACATTGCACAACAGCCCAAACCATACCTTCTTTTTTTTCAACAGACCCCAAAGAATGCCTACTAAGAACCAAGTCCGTAGAAAGCAACGCAGAAGTAGAGCAAATGAAAATAAATGTGTCCAAAATAAGCATCCATCTCTAGCAGAATGTGTACAAAAGTTAAAACAAAAGATCTAATAGAGTCATTAAGCGAAACAAAACAAGCTTCCAGTACAAAAACTTTCCCTCCTCTTTCAAAATGTAAAACAAAACAAAAAGTGATTTACAGCAATTCAGCTACCACTACTGCTAACACTGCCCCTGTAAATAGTGATGTAGTGGCAAGTAACCATACCAGAAAAAGTACATTAGAAAGAATATTCCGCCACAGAGTATTTCAAAATCTTATAAAAACAGGACAGATATTATGCACAACCCTTAAAACCTACCGTAGAAAATTTATTTTAGAAGCTTTGATAGACAGTGCAATCCTTCTCAAAAGTAAGTTATTTATTTTAGTGTTAAACAGAATGAAATCACTAACAAAACGAACTACTAAATTACAAAAAAGACTTCTAAATAAATGGAATGTCAACAAAAATAACTTCTTAAATATCTGTTGAGGTGAATGGAGTCACACCACCAGCACAGAACCATATTTCAATGAAGAAGCATACAAACAAAAGCAAACAAACATAATTGCCATACAAGCAGTGGAAGAGGCTATGAAAAACTTAATAATACCATTATGGAACAAGAAATACTGCTTACAAAAATGTCCCCAGAAAATTCAGTATCACCTCTCCATTCAACTGAACCAGAATGTCCAGTATACAAATGGCTGTGCACGTCAATGTGTAACATCACCAAAAAATCTGTCAAATGTTTACGCCAGTTCCTCAAACAGTATGTGAAAGGCAAAGAAAAGTCAAAATGAAACTACTACAAAATATGGATACCTGTCCAGTGCGCAAACACACAGGACTACAAGGACATTCATTAGCCTGCATTTCAGGACCTATTTGCAAAAGCACCTTCCATCATATCAAAATGATATCAACACATCATTCAATTATAAGAAATCTAGTCTATAAACAGTAACATGCTAAAAGTCCTGCTTTAGCACTAGTCAATTTAAATAACAATCTTCTACATGGTACAGCCAAAGATCTACTTGAAGAAATAGAGCATATCCAGAGAAAATATTTTGGAAATGAAAGGCGCTTACAAAATGCAATACCTTTACAATAAACTAGCAACCAATGTATAGATGGCAACCTTCTACTGCACACATACAAAAAAGAAATACTAAAATTTAAAAGTACATCCGCTGAAATACCAAACCATGTGTGTGTGTGTGTTGCCGCAGAACTCTTTATAAAAGTAACACAAAAACTATAGACGTAACATACAAAACAGAAGACAATGAAGAGTCCAAATGGTTTGAATTAGCTCTGTACCTTATAGCAGAAAACAAATATGAGATAAATGACCCCTTAATACTTTGCACTTACTGCACTACAAAACTTGACAACAACCAAACTCCTTCACGGGCTATCACAAATAACTTGATATTATTCCCACTACCAAAACCCCTGCAACAACTCAATTTATATGAGAGCATTATCATTCAAACAGTGCACCCATTCAAGCAATAATACACCTTCAACCAAAAACAGCAAAATTACCTCCCTCTGAATTAGTGAAAGGCATTTGTGTCAAAGTTATTTATTTACCATTACATCGGAAAGAAAATGCCAAAACACTCTGGGACTACAACGTCCAATAGAGCAATCTTTAATTGTCTTAGTAAATGGTGTACCTACAAAAGACTAACACATTTGGCAACAACTGGTAGACTTACATAAAGTTAGACAAGCCTTGCAATATCTAAAAGACAATAATGAATACTACAAAGAATGAATATTGAATAAAACTTGAAGGAAACCACTAAAATAATTCAAGAGTCACCAGAAAGTGGTCAATTTGAACTTCTAGATCCTGCTGCAATATCCAATATTTTAGATCATTATACAATTCATCCATTACACTCTAGTGACTCCATAGATGATGCACTAGAAACGTACCAAATGCGACAAACCAAAGGATCACCAATCAGCATATGGGAAAAAAGTATAGAAGCACTTGCTTTTCCTCTACTCTTTCCTACTGGAAAAAGAGTAAGGTACGATGATAAACCCATTCAGATAACAGTATCAGAATACTGCTCGTTATGAATGTTTTCTGAAGATCCCAGATTTAGACAAAATGTGGAATACATATTCCACCTACTCTTTGAAAGTGAACTAGCAACTCTTTGTTACGGAGTTGCACACACATTAAAATCAGGCATCCAATTTCAAAATAATGTCAGCTACGCAAATACTACAAAAAGTACAAGAAAAAGATGAGGTTCTACAATCAAGCATAACAAATCTGTTAGCAAACATGCGTGGTTCTAAAGAGTACTGGTTCAGATGTCACAGAGATGTAAGTTGTATGATAAGAAACCTTGGCCTGCCCACTTGGTTTGTTACATTAAGTTGTGCAGAATATGCATGGGAAGATTTACACGATTTCCTACGCATAGCAAACAAAAACAAAACAAACATAGATATACTAACAACTGGAGAACTTTGCTCTCTAGATACTGTTAGTGTTTCAAGATATTCCCATCATCGCTTCATTGCTATGCTACACTTTATTTGTAATAAAACTGTTCCTCCCCTCGGAAAAGTGCAACACTTCTTTTGGAGAAAAGAATACCAAGCCAGAGGAGCACCACCTATCCACATTCTTTTATGGATTAAAGATGCTCCTAAATTTGGTCAAGACAGTGGTGCAACTGTTTTACAGTTTATCGAAAAATATGTCACTTGTGAAATTCCATCAGAAGAAACAAATAGGGATCTTCATGCACACATTTTACAATTTCAAAGACACAAATGTGGGAAATATTGTCATTGCCAATACAAAAGCAAAGGGAAATACTACACCAAATGCCGCTTTGGTTTCCCTACACCAGTTACAGAAACAGGTGAAGTGAACAACTTCATGTCTTCAGTTAGACATAGTGTTAAAGGTAAATCGCCTAAGAACACATATTACATAAAAAGAATAGAAGAAAAATATATGAATGATTACAATGCAATCAGTGCCCTTTTACGGAATGCAAACATAGATGTGCAGTACATTGCAGACAATTCCACTACAGTTGCACGATATGTTACAGCCTACTTAACCAAAGCAGAAAAAACAGAGCTGCAAGACCTCTGGAATGACCTATCATCGGACAAAACACTGTCTCAGAAATTGTACAGCTTAGGCATAAAAATGCTCTCACATAGAGAATGTGGCTGCTAGGAAGCTGCAGATCGTTTACCCGGTACTGCTTTCTATGGAAAATCTGAAAATATAGGATGGCTAAGTCTTGGTCCTGCTAAATCTAGAAAAAGAGTTCTCAAATCATACGACGACATAGAAACAATAGCCAAAAATTATCCCAACAGCCAAGGCATTTTGCAAAATAATTTACTAGACACATATTACCAAAACAGAAGTACCAGTTTGGAAACCATGTGTCTGTACAACATAGCCCAAAACTTTACATAAAAAAATAATATAAAACCAGATGAAAACAAAGGTAGATACAGAGTGACAAATTGTGAAGGCAGTTTAGTGAAACTTACCAAAAGAAACTTAATTAATCATATAAAACTGTAATTAAAAACTCCTCAACATAAAGAACTATATTACATGTCCCTGCTACAACTTTTTAAACCATGGAGAAAAGAAGAAGAGATACTAGGTATCTATGACTCTTATGAAGACGCTTTCAAAGCAAATGAAAGCACTGTAACCGATGTAAACTTTACACAGTACAAAACAATGTTGCACAATGAACAGCAACACGAAGAAGAACTCCAGGCTCAACTAGATAAAGACACTCCCGACAGGAGTCAACCTTCTGAAACAGGAAGCCAAGAACCACTGGGACAGCCACTAATAGCAAATGAGGCAGAATTAGCTATGACAGAAGTAGAAAACACCATGTGTCACTATGAAGAAGATACAGAAGACTTAACTGTACTACAATCAAAACTAAACAAAGAGCAGCATACCATTTTTCAAGAAGTAACAAAAGAAATTGAACATGGTGTACAACATGAAAATAAAGAATGTACCTTCCAAAATTACAAACCTACACTACTATATGTCAGTGGTGAAGCTGGTTCAGGCAAAACATTCTTAATCAAAATCATCAGCAAATTCCTTCAACAATTAACAAACAACAAACTGTCAGCTGTTGTAACTGACCCCTCAGGTTTAGCTGCGTACAAAATAGGTGGTGTCACTTTACACTGATTATTACTCTTTCCAGTAGAACACCAAAACAAATTAGAATATTACAAACTTTATACAGAAGCTGCAATGGAATTACGCAGAGTGTAAAAACAAATGAAAATGCTGCTAATAGATGAGGTGAGCATGGTCTCCAATCTAATGTTGGCTTTGATTCACCTCAGATTACAAGAAGTACTCAAAACAAATTACAAAGAGTTCTTTGGAGGTAAATACAGTATTGTTTTCAGAGATCTTCTTCAATTGACACCAGTGAAAGGTGAACCTATTTTTAAAACCTTAGGACACAAACTCTGCCGTAAAACTGTTGGCAGCATAGGAAATGTTAACCTTTGGCAACATTTTCAATATAGAGAATTAACAGAAAACATGTGCCAGTCTGCAGACCTCACCTGCGCCAACATTTTAAAAAGTATTAGAGTTGGTGTACTATCTCAAGAAGCACAAGAAATATTAAAAACCCGGCACATCCATGCACTTTATGGCCATAACTCCTATGCTACTGATGTCATGGTACAATTAGCACACAAAAATGTCACTTGTATATCTATAATGCCAACTCTTGCAAGCTGTTCCAAGTTCAATGAAACAATGTTGAAAAAAGAAATGCAACCAATAATTGAAATTTGCTCCACAGACAAACTGGACGTACATGGTATGACACTACCCATACGTCAACAAGCCACAACAAGATTAAATGCCTTAGAAAACTCTATCTCCAACACAGCTTGTTTGGAGAAAATATAGAAGGTATCTTTAAACTGTAGAGTAATGCTTAATCGTAACCTTGACGTGGCACAAGGACTAGTTAATGGAGCACTTGGTACAGTTGTTGGCTTTCAAACATACCCACGTGACAACAACATTCAGTTTGTCAATATTCTCTTTGACAAACTATCAGAAATAAAAAGAATAGGACGCTCAACAGCTCGATTCCTTCTTTTCAAAGACATGTTTGTACGCAGAGAGCAATTTTCTCTAACTCTAGCATACGCAGTCACCATTCACAAATCGCAAGGTCTTACCCTAGATAAAGCATTGATAGATATTGGGAACACAGTCTTTAAAGAAGGCATGAGCTAAATAGCACTATCACGCTTACGTACAATTGATGGTCTATTTCTAATCAACTTTGATGCAAGTAAAGTAAACGCTGATATTCCTTGCATTTTAGAATACAATAGACTACGTTCACTATACACCCCCATCTAAAACCTATCCTGTTCCATAAAAAGAATGATGTTGTAAAAGAAAACTACTTCAAACAGAAATGCAACAGGATCTCACTGCAAATCCTCCAAAGATAGTAAAATAACATAATACTTCATCAATTACCACAACCAAAGAAGAATCTACTACTCAAAGTAACTCAGATACTTCTTCAAAGAAGCAACACACACTCCGAAGAAATGACTTGGACACAGAACTATCTGGTCCATTCAAATTTTCAAATGTAACTGCTGTAAATTGCTATGCATGTAGCAATAAATATTCTATTTCAATTGCCACCAATTATTAACAACATTTACTTACACAATACTGACCAATTGTGTTTGCAAATGTTAGTCCTTCATAGAAATGCAACCAACAATCCTGACAACACTTACAGTGTTCATGGAATAAGACACGAATTGGACAACTGTGCTGGAATGGTGAAATTCACTATAAACTCACAAGAAGATCCACAAGAATTTCAAATGTACTTACTGCAAGTACTGGAAAACAAAAATATACCTATGAATGAAATCTTCCAGATTTCATACATGTGGAAACATATATGCACTCTCTGCAACAATGTGGCACAGGAACAAATCCCTAATGAGCGCGTTGTGTATGTATCCATACCTGTGAATCCGTTCCATTCCAGCAACTTGTACAAAATGCAAACCATGGCAGATTATGTACTAGCTGCAATTCAGATAATCGTTCCACCTTACAAATACAAACACATAGTAAATACTTAATACTAATGCTTCTACGTTACAATGCAGATGGTACCAAAAACAACTGCAAGCTGACTGGAGTCACACATGGTCAAGTATCACTTGGTAAGAACACCTTCACAACAGTAGGTATAATCTACCATGCAGGAGCCACAACCAATGCAGGTCACTACACTGCACATATAAAAAAGAATTCTGGATAGTTTGAATGTAATGGTAATACCATTACTCTAAAGCAAAGATTACCAGCCAACAGGAATCTAACTGCCTCAAAATTATGCAACAACCAAACAGATATATCAACACCACTAAATTATAAAAAGAAATACATAGTTAAAATACACCAACAGGTATCTAACTGCCCCATGATTTTGCAACAAACGAACAGATAAATCAATACCACTAAAATATAACAAAAAATACACAGTAAGAATGAGCCAACAGGAATCTAACTTCCACAAGATTTTACAACATCCAAACAAATAAATCAACACCACTAAAATATAACAAAAAAAAAAAAACAGTTAGAATACACCAACATGTATCTAACTTCCCCAAAAATCTGCAACAACCCAACAGGTATACTAGCAAAGTTAATAATATAAATAAAAAACTATAATCAGTTACAATTCGACATCACGTATCTAACAATCTGCAACAACCAACAGATAGAACATTAGCCAGAAACAACAAGTAAACACTAAAAACAAACAAAAAAAGTACCATACCATAACAAGAAAAGTTTTTTTTTTTTAATCCAACATGGATTTTTCCCCACAGACCCAATGATTAAAGCAACAAACACAGAAACTGAGCAAATTGCACAGTACACTGGTTTGTAAACTACTAAATATGAGGGTCGAAATAAAGCAGAAATGTCTATTATGCAATATAATAAGTCTTTATAAACTACCTATACTAACATGATCTTTTCTTTTAGCACAGAAATTGAAAAAGAATATCTGCTCCAATTACCCACATCATGAAAAAATATATCCAATCACAAAAAATCAAACAGTAAATATATTATAATAAGTACAACTCATAAATAATGCTCCATAACACAACCATTGAAGAAAACATCTAACCATTCAGCACAATACAAAATGTTTACTTCTATGGATATGTTATACTGCAGTGCTTGTTACCAAACTCTACAATCTTAATGACATGCGAAGCCAAAGCATCACATACAAACTATACAAATCGAACACAACACAAACTGTATATTTGCAAATATTTGCTAGAAGTTTGATTCTATGGGGCTACCTTAGGCCATGCACCCAAGACTCTGGGCCCTGGCCACAACCACGGCAGCATATCACACCAAAAGATCACATATATGGGCTACTTATACAGGATATTAATTACAATCAACAATGTACTAACAACCCAAAACCAATATCATACTAAAGTAAAAAAGCCAGAAGCGCATTTTTTTATGTCCGCGGACAGCCGCGGTGTCATGATCTCTGCTTCCAAAAGGTCAGGGTTTTCCCAACTCCCTTGGAAGCAGATCCATAACCCAGGTTCCGAGTGCCAACCAGTCCCAATTGGGACCTTTTGGACCCAGTCCTGGCGCCAGTGGCACCAGGCTCATAAATATGCCCAGTCCCAGCGCTGGAAGCGCCGGGCTCATGATGCTTGGGTGGACTTACCTTCAGCAGACCATGCTGCTTACTTGCCTGCCAGTTGAGCCTCTGATCCTCTTCTGTTTGGAACTACTTTTCCTGTTGGGTGGGGCAGGAGCCACTCCCTAGATTCAGAACACTGGAACTCTTCTGGAAAGCAGGAACTCTTTTCTTACCTAGGCGTGGCTGTGGAAGGAGACACCTAAGCACTACAGGAGGCTATTTAAACCACACCCGATGGATGAATCTTGCTTTGCGTTATTCTGCATCCTCTGCAGCAGAACGCTCATCGTGTCTTCTGCATCTGATCCTGGGCCTAAGGAAAAAGGCTTACCATCCTGAATCCAGTCTTCAGCAACACCTATAAAGACAAGAAAGAACAGGTTAGCATTACGGTCTTCAGTGACAGCTCTTCACTTACCTGGTCCATCGGCTGTCACCAACGCCTCGCACTGCATTCCGGCATCTGAAAGACAAAGGCTTACCTACTCTTCGTGCGCTCCGGAGGTCTTCACACTGCATTCCGGCATCTGAAAGACAAAAGCTTACCAACTCTTCGCACGCTCCGGAGGCCTTCGGCGCTGCATCCCGCATCTGAAAGACAAAACAAGGTGCGTTTAAAGACATTGGGGAACTTTAATACTCACGTGCCATTACTCCTTTCCACATCTAACCCAGTGGGTATTCCGGCACCCTGCAGCCGCTCCGAACTTGTACCTGCAAAATAAAAAGACAGTTAGAGCGCATCGTGAAGCAGGCAACAAGCGCTTACTTACGTGCTTCCAGGCGCTTCTATTCATCCCACGGGCTCCATCTTCAACTCACTTCAGCCCGTCATCCGCCATCGCCGGAACCCTGCAAAACAAGAAACATCATTACTAAAGACTTTAAAGACATTAGAATTACTCGAAACTTACCGTTCGTGCAGTAAACGACGGACAGCAGTCCTCTGAAGTCAAGAGGCCTGCTCCCCTTATCCAGTGAAGAAACTGGTTACAGCACCCTGCCCTGAGGCAGATGGAGAGCACGGCGTTCACTTACCTAAGGTGAAAGCGTTAACCTTTGGGGTTCTACAGGAGAAGAGAAAGGGAAGAAGAGAGAGACATTCAATAACCCAGTTCCTTAATCCCATATTTTCTATCTGCAGACATCTTACCCTTCGAGTCAGACATACAGTGCACAGAGGTCCAGCCCAAAGAGCCAGCCGTGGGTTACACATCACCTTTGAAGATACGGTATACGCCCAGTCAAGACCGGCACCTCTACGGGAATCAGGTGAGCGTTACAGAACGCAAAGCCAACCACAAAACTCCCGTCCAGGCGCTATGGAAACCTCGGATACCGACCAGCTAGCCCAGTTACTTGGGGAACTAAGGGCAGAAGTGCATGCAGCCCGTCAGGAAACGAACGCTCTAAGAAGGGAACTGATTATTTCCAAGGAGCGAACAGATGATCTCGCTAGACAATTGCTACAGTCACAAGCCGGACAGACCCCGTTACCCGCATCTGGGGGAAATCTTCCTTCTACATCCTCTATGAATCCAGTGCAGATCAACCTACCTGGGAATGTACCTCTGGCTCCGCCCGAACGATTTTCTGGTGACCCAAAGAGGTTTGCAGTATTTATCAATCAGTGCCGGTTGCATTTCTTATGCCGGCCAGCAGCCTTTCCAACTGATCAAGATAAAGTAGCTTTCGTGCATTCGTACCTTAGTGGCAATGCGGCAGACTGGTCGATCCCTCTAGTAAATCAAGATGATCCGGTCCTCCATGATTTTCAAGCTTTTCAGCTCAGTATGGAAAAACTGTTCGCAAGACATTCACAGGGGCAGGCCTTGGACAATGAGCTTCTTTCGTTGCGACAAGGTAATCAAGACCTTTTGGCTTATATTGCGTCTTTCAACAGACTGATAGTGGAAACTCAATGGCCTGAGGACAAAAGGATTACGCTGTTTTATAGAGGTCTACATGGAGAGCTCAAAGATGTGTTAGCCCAAGTAGTGAATCCCCCACAAGATTGTTCGGACTATATAGACTTAGTCGTTCAAATAGATCACAGACTGCAGAACAGGAAGGCCGATCGTTCCAAGTTTGATGCTCGAGTATTTTCCAAACCGCCAACTCCTTCCAAAGGAGTAGACTCCGGGGAACCCATGCAAATAGGGGGTCTGAAAGGTCCTCTAACACAAAAGGTGCGGGAAAGGAGAAAACAGTTGCAATTATGCCTCTATTGCGGAAACTCAGGGCACTTTCTTCGAGACTGTCCGGTGAAACCAGCCAAGAAGGCAGTAGGAGCTGCAGTTACTAAAGTTACAAACTCTGAGCAGGGAAACGACCTCGCCCGACAAGAATAGAGGTCCTCTTGCCGAGCGTGAAAACCAGTTCCGTGACCTCGCATTTCGTGATACCTATGGTCCTCATTAGCCCTGATAATCCGGATCGATTACATGCAATTGAAGCTTACGTCGACAGCGGTGCCATCGGCAATTATGTGGATCATGAAATGGTTTTGAGGATGAATCTAACTCTTTGTCCCAAGGCTGTAAAGGACGTCATTACTACGGTGGATGGTACGGAGATAGCCTCCGGGCCAGTAACGCATACCACTCAAGAGGTGACGCTAGTAAGTCAAGATGGACACCATGAGAAGATCGTGTTCGATGTGATCAAGGCCCCTCAGTTTCAGATTATTCTAGGAATACCTTGGTTAGAGAAACACAATCCTCTGATCGATTGGCGAGCAAGAACGGTCCAGTTTCCAGAATGTGTCTCTACTTGTCACCCTCCACCTGGTGTTGCACTGGCAGCAATTTCTTCAGAGACTCCCCAGTTACCTCCCGAATACCTAGAATACCAAGATGTTTTCCGGAAGGATCAGGCTAACTCTCTACCTCCTCATAGGTCTTATGACTGCCAGATAGACCTGATACCTGGATCTACTCCTCCTTGTAGTAGAATTTATGCCCTCACCGAGCCTGAGAACCTTCACCTTCGACAATACCTGGATCAATACCTGGCAAATGGGTTTATTCGTCCTTCCAAGTCCCCTGCTTCTTCAGCTTTGTTCTTCGTTCCAAAAAAGGAAGGAGACCTTAGAACTTGTATAGATTATTGCTCCCTGAACCAGATCACCGTTAAGAATAGATATCCGTTACCTTTGATCCCTGAACTCCGGGACCAAGTCAGAAAAGCATGCATATATACAAAGCTGGATCTTAGAGGAGCTTACCACTTGGTACGAGTAAAAGAGGGCGATGAATGGAAGACGGCCTTCCGCACCAAGTATGGGCTATTTGAATATCAAGTCATGCCCTTCGGACTTTGCAATGCCCCGGCCGCCTTTCAATATTTTATGAACGATGTCCTCAGAGAGCTCATAGATGTGTGTGTTGTTGTTTACATTGACGACATCCTCGTTTATTCTTCATCGGAATCTGAACATCGGAAACATGTGAAAATGGTCCTCGAAAGATTGCGTCAACACAAACTTTTCGCTAAGTTGGAAAAATGTGTTTTCAACGTGACTGAAGTTGAATTCTTGGGATTCATATTATCACCTGGCGGAGTGCGTATGGATTCAAAGAAGGTCGATGCAGTTCTCAAATGGCCATCACCATCCTCCGTAAAAGGTGTGCAAAGCATGTTAGGCTTCGCTAACTTTTACCGCAGGTTTATCCCCGAATTCTCTCGAATAGTCCAGCCCATCACTGCCTTGTTAAAGAAAAACAAACGTTTTGAATGGTCTACCGAGGCGGAACAAGCTTTCCAGGATTTGAAGACTAAATTTATCTCTGCACCAATCTTAAAACACCCTCGCCCCGAACTCCCCTACATCGTGGAAACTGATGCTTCAAGCCTTGCCATGGGGGCAGTTCTATCACAAAAGGACCCGGTAACCAATCAGTTGCATCCCGTGGCATTTTGGTCCCGCAAATTCTCGCCTCCTGAAATCAATTACACGATTACTGACAAGAAACTTCTGGCTATCAAGTCTGCCTTTAAGGCTTGGCGGCATTATCTGCTGGGGGCCCGACACACCGTTACTGTGATTACGGATCACCGAAACCTGCAATATTTGAAAACCGCAAAAGCCCAATCCTCTAGACAACTCCGTTGGGCATTATTCTTTGCCGAGTTTGACTTCATAATTACCTATCGACCTGGTACAAAGAACGGTAAAGCTGATGCCCTTTCTCGGATGGGAGTGGAAGAACACTTGATCAACCCTAAGCCTGTACCAATCATTCCCGAACAAAGAATTCTGGGTGTAATCGCCACAGAATCCATAGAGGAAGTTAAGGATAAAGCCAGGCAACTTGTAACTCCAGCAGACATACAGAATTGGCATCTGCAGGGAAAGGACTTTGCAGTAAAGGACAACTTATTGTATTTCCAAGAACGATTATACCTACCCAGCACAGATTTACAGAAAAAAGTAATCTCTTGTTATCACGATTCTTTAATGGAAGGACATCCCGGTAAGGCCAAGACCTCAGAAAAGATCAAGCGCTACTTCTGGTGGCCGTCTTGGAAAAAAAATATCAGAGACTTTATAATGTCCTGTGGAGTATGCGCCCAAAACAAGAGTCAAAAGGAAAGACCAGCAGGCCTCTTATGCACTATTGACATCCCACCTCGCCCTTGGCATACGCTTTCTATGGACTTCATCACCGATCTACCTCCATGCTCCGGATACAATACGATTCTAGTAATCGTGGACTTATTCTCCAAGATGGCGCATTTCATTCCGCTCAAAGGCTTGCCAACAGCAGCAACTCTGGCCCGAGAATTTCTCGAAAACATCGTCCGACTGCACGGTTTTCCTTCGGTTCTAATTTCGGATCGAGGTAGTCAATTTATTTCTCAGTTTTGGCGAAGTTGCTGTCGGTCAGCTCAAATTGATGTGAGACTATCGACCAGTCACCACCCTCAGACCGACGGACAAACCGAGAGGACCAATCAAACTCTGGAACAGTATTTACACTGCATGCTGCAACAAACTGAAAAAACTTGGAAAGACATCCTTTGGATAGCCGAATATGCCTACAATAACTCTGTCCATTCGGGAACTGGGAAAACCCCGTTTTTTCTTTTGTACGGCAGTCACCCTCGAACCTCGGAGTTGGATCCCCTCCAAGATCTTGAAATACCAGCAGTAGACTACCTGCATTCTACAATCACCCAAGCCTTTAAGGAAGCTGTTTCTCACCTTCAAAGGGCTAAAGAACAATACAAGAAAGGAGCAGATCAACATCGGAAGGAAGCCCCTCAATATCAAGTAGGGGATCAGGTCTGGTTATCCACCAAATATCTACCTCTAAAAGGGCCACGCACATTCAACCCAAGATACCTTGGTCCCTATTCCATCACTACCATAGTAAACCCAGTAGCGGTCAAGTTGGACTTGCCCCCGCACATGAAGATACATCCGGTCTTCCACGTCTCTCTATTAAAACCTGTGCAACCTCAAACCCGACTAACTAAATCTCCAAAACCTATCCTAGTTGATGGAGAACTCGAGTTTGAAGTCAAAAGCATTCTGGACTCCAAGATCTCCAAATCTAAACTATTTTACCTAATTGACTGGAAAGGCTACGGCCCCCAAGAGAGATCCTGGGAACCTGCTGAATATGTCCACGCTCCTCGCCTAATCAAAAGATTTCACCGAACATTTACTGACAAGCCAAAACCCCTGGAGAAGCCCGGTTTGGGAGGGGCCTTGAGGGGGGGTACTGTCATGATCTCTGCTTCCAAAAGGTCAGGGTTTTCCCAACTCCCTTGGAAGCAGATCCATAACCCAGGTTCCGAGTGCCAACCAGTCCCAATTGGGACCTTTTGGACCCAGTCCTGGCGCCAGTGGCACCAGGCTCAGAAATATGCCCAGTCCCAGCGCTGGAAGCGCCGGGCTCATAATGCTTGGGTGGACTTACCTGCAGCAGACCATGCTGCTTACTTGCCTGCCAGTTGAGCCTCTGATCCTCTTCTGTTTGGAACTACTTTTCCTGTTGGGTGGGGCAGGAGCCACTCCTTAGATTCAGAACACTGGAACTCTTCTGGAAAGCAGGAACTCTTTTCTTACCTAGGCGTGGCTGTGGAAGGAGACACCTAAGCACTACAGGAGGCTATTTAAACCACACCCGATGGATGAATCTTGCTTTGCGTTATTCTGCATCCTCTGCAGCAGAACGCTCATCGTGTCTTCTGCATCTGATCCTGGGCCTAAGGAAAAAGGCTTACCATCCTGAATCCAGTCTTCAGCAACACCTATAAAGACAAGAAAGAACAGGTTAGCATTACGGTCTTCAGTGACAGCTCTTCACTTACCTGGTCCATCGGCTGTCACCAACGCCTCGCGCTGCATTCCGGCATCTGAAAGACAAAGGCTTACCTACTCTTCGTGCGCTCCGGAGGTCTTCACACTGCATTCCGGCATCTGAAAGACAAAAGCTTACCAACTCTTCGCACGCTCCGGAGGCCTTCGGCGCTGCATCCCGCATCTGAAAGACAAAACAAGGTGCGTTTAAAGACATTGGGGAACTTTAATACTCACGTGCCATTACTCCTTTCCACATCTAACCCAGTGGGTATTCCGGCACCCTGCAGCCGCTCCGAACTTGTACCTGCAAAATAAAAAGACAGTTAGAGCGCATCGTGAAGCAGGCAACACGCGCTTACTTACGTGCTTCCAGGCGCTTCTATTCATCCCACGGGCTCCATCTTCAACTCACTTCAGCCCGTCATCCGCCATCGCCGGAACCCTGCAAAACAAGAAACATCATTACTAAAGACTTTAAAGACATTAGAATTACTCGAAACTTACCGTTCGTGCAGTAAACGACGGACAGCAGTCCTCTGAAGTCAAGAGGCCTGCTCCCCTTATCCAGTGAAGAAACTGGTTACAGCACCCTGCCCCGAGGCAGATGGAGAGCACGGCGTTCACTTACCTAAGGTGAAAGCGTTAACCTTTGGGGTTCTACAGGAGAAGAGAAAGGGAAGAAGAGAGAGACATTCAATAACCCAGTTCCTTAATCCCATATTTTCTATCTGCAGACATCTTACCCTTTGAGTCAGACATACAGTGCACAGAGGTCCAGCCCAAAGAGCCAGCCGTGTGTTACACATCACCTTTCAAGATACGGTATACGCCCAGTCAAGACCGGCACCTCTACGGGAATCAGGTGAGCGTTACACGCGGTGACCGCAAACATGGCGAACACACCAGGGTGCCTGCCACCTAAATAAATACAACATTTCACCCATCTCTTACTCCCCCACCCTCTCCAATCACTCCTGTACACCAACACACTTGCCAAAGGTGTATTTCTCCTGAGTTCATCGCCGCGCTGTCTGCAGATGTCCGAGGATCCAAGATGGCGGACGCATTAAAACAATACGACACACCTCACGCTTCATTAGAGCCAATCAGCGAACACGTTGCATGTCCGTGGACATGACGCAAGCCGATTAGCCAATCGGTGTCCTGTCCATGGAGCTAACAGGGAAATGTGTCCGCGGAACGGACATAGATATCACTAATTTTTTGTGACCTACTTTTTGGTCTTTTAAAAAAAACTACTGGATGGATTTTCACCAAATTTACAAAAAACGGTTTGGGCTGTAGGCGTGAGCAAAGTTTTTTCCCCATTCAGTCTATGGGAAAAAAGAAATTTTTGGACCCCCTTATAACTTTGTCCCCCTTGACCAAACCTCAATCTTTGCAAAAGAATTCAGAGTGGGCCATATACTTTTTTTGCAAAGTTTGGTGAGGATTCGTCCAGGGGGAGCAAAGGTATATGCCGCCCAAAAAGTGTTCTTCCTATGGGATTAGCAACTCAACCATAACTACACGGCCACTACTGTGGCCGTGATATATATATATATATATATATATATATATATATATATATATATATATATATATGTATTCGGTAAAAAAAAACCTTATTAAAGGGACGTTATGGTTAAGTTGTGCTACTAAAAACCTATGAAATTCAGTAAAAAAAAGTTGTTAAACGGACGTTATGGTTCAAAGTAAAACTGAAAAACCCCTGAAATCCGCCAGATATGGTAAGCTAACAACCCTAACTCGCGCCACCGTGCACTGCTAACATTAACACCCAGGACATCAAAGATGACATCACAAATGTCATTGATGACATCACTGATGACATCACATGTCTGGCTCCCCCTTTTTTCCTTTACTGACATATCTAGGCCACATGGTTCTGTTCAGTAACAGTCAAGAACTAAAAATTGAAAATATACTATATTTGTAGGCTTATCCTTCAATTAAGTTCTTACAATAATTCCCTTAGGTTCAAATCACATCATATGAAACAAATACTTAGCAGAAGACACAGGTTTGAAAGAAAGTAATCCTTTCTGTGCATGAAGATACTCATTAGGATTATTAGCACCTTCTCATACTGTACTTTCCTGTATATAACCATATTTGTGTACATTGTACTCACACTTCTTTCCTTAGAGTCCAATCACATCATGTGATACACATACATACAGTAAGTAGCAGCTTTGAAACAGAGCAATAATTTCTCTGCATATACTCATATTTGTATGTGTTGTTGTCTCTTTGTGTTTTGTCTGTAATAATGCAATTATGGATTAAGTGGGTTTTATTAGCTACTTATTACATATTTCACAGTACACAAAACTCTAATAAAAAAGCAGCTATTCATTTCACTATTCAACATGGCAAGATTATGAATATTGCACCTTCATCATGTATGCTGCACACACTGCTTATATTTCTACATGAGTAGCTTAGTATACTAGATTGAACTTCAGAATGTAATGCTATTTATATTAATGCATGGCTTAGTGCACTAATTTGCTCATGATATTTATTCCAATGATCCTTGACACTTTTTGGTCAACATTACAAGAATCCCTTGTACAGAGTTTTCATGAAAAGTAAATGCACATATGATGTCATCAGTGATGTCATCAATGACATTTGTGATATCCTCTTTGATGTCCTGGGTGTTAATGTTAGCAGTGCACGGTGGCGCGAGTTATGGTTGCGTAGCTTACAATAACTGGCAAATTTCAGGGGTTTTTCGGTTTTACTTTGAACCATAACGTCCGTTTAACAAAGTTTTTTGTACTGAATTTCATAGGTTTTTAGTGGCGCAACTTAACCATAACGTCCATTTAACAGAGTAATATATGTTTTTTTTCCTCACAGAATTGTCAAATACTTTAGAATGGCTTGAGGAAAATTTCCCACATGGTGAAATGTCTGAAGATAGTGAAACTAATAGTAGAGACTTCTTTATATAACCAAATTAATAAGCATTACTTGTGTACACTTACCATATATCTATATATATATATATATATATATATATTTTTTTTTTAACAGACCAGACAAACAATGAAAACAATACACAACAAGATCATTTAGAACAAACTCTCCAGCTCATGGAAGAAAAAATGAACAAGCTCATGACAAATTTCCCTTTTTGAAAGATTTTGTGGAGGACCATATAAAAGAAAAAATTAGATACCGTTGTGCAACATGTACCTGCCCCCCCTCTCCATATCCCAGTCAATTATCCCCAAACCCTCACCACATAGAAAAACGTTTTGATGAGATTTCCATCCCTTCATCAACTCCTATCAATCCTCTTGAAAACCCCAATTCCCCTGTGTTTGTGTCCGTTTCTGCTACCCCTTCTCTATCATAAATTGTACATATATATAATATAATGAAAAATAAATGTTATGTGTGTGTTAATTTAGTCCTTTGTGTCCTGAAATGTTCATAAATAAACGAAATGGGGGTGTCCTGAGGACACCATACCTGTCCGTATTGTTCGCAGGCGAGTTGAAACTGCTCTGAGAACACACGCGGTGTCCTGAAAAGTTCATAAATAAACAAAATGGGGGTGTCCTGAGGATGCTATACCTGTCTGTACTGTTCGTAGGCAGGTTGAAACTGTTCTAAGAACACATCAAGTGTCCCGGGATGTTCGTAAATAAACAAAATGGAGGTGTCCTCAGGACGCTGTGCCTGTCCGTATTGTTCACAGGCGAGTTGAACTGTTCTAAGAACACACGCAGTGTTCTGAAATGTTTGTAAATTAACAAAATGGGGGTGTTCTGAGGACGCTATGCCTGTCCATATTGTTCGCAAGCAAGTTGAAACTGTCCTAAGAACACACGCAGTGTCCTGAAATGTTCGTAAACAAACGAAATGGGGGTGTCCTTAGGACGCTGTCCGCATTCTTCGTGGGCAAGTTGAAATTGTTCTAAGAACTCATCAAGTGTCCTGGGATGTTCGTAAATAAACAACATGGGTGTGTCCTGAGGACGCTATACCTGTCCGTATTGTCTGTAGGCAAGTTGAAACTGTTCTAAGAACACACGCGGTGTTCTGAAATGTTTGTAAATAAACGAAATGAGGGTGTCTTGAGGACGCTATGCCTGTCCGTATTGTTCAAAGGCAAGTTGAAACTGTTCTAAGAACACAGGCGGTGTCCTGAAATGTTCGTAAATAAACAAAATGGGGGTGTCCTGAGGACACTATACCTGTCCGTACTGTTCGTAGGCAGGTTGAAACTGTTCTAAGAACACATCAAGTGTCCCGGGATGTTCGTAAATAAACAAAATGGGGGTGTCCTGAGGACACTATACCTGTTCATACTGTTCGTAGGTGGGTTGAAACTGTCCTAAAAACAAACGCCTGTCCGTAACTGTTCGTTTCACTTGTGTCACACTTTTAATTAGTTGCAGGACCCGAACAGTGTCCGTAGAACACCAATGCGCATGCGCAAAACAGTTTCAGTGCATTTGGTGTCCTTCGGACACCCGTTCACTTCGCTGACATGTTTGCGACGCCATCATGTGACCGCGCCCATGCTGAGCGTGTGTTCTGACTGTGGACACTGTTCGTGTCCCCGAACAATTTAAAACTACCTTTTCAGGCAATCCACAATATTTTATAATAATAAATCACCATAGCACAAGTTCCAGACAATAATCCTGACTTTCTACATACCTTTTGGGACTTTTTGAGCCTTTTTTTGGTGTTCGATCTGTCCGTGGACAGCGCAGGTGTCCACGAAGCGCGCACCAGCATCCCTCTAAAAGCCCACACCACAGAGCTCATCCTCATTGTGTTTCTGGCTACCTGACAGAACACTGTACTTTGGCGGCCAATCTTCCTGATTTTTCAGAAACCTGATGGCAACCATGGCTCCTCTGCTTCAACCTGGTGCTACATCTGCCTCAGCACCACCCCCGCCCCCTCCACCACCACCACCTCCCCAAGGGCCTGAAGAAGAGAACAGGAGTGAGGATGTAGAGGAGGATGAAGAGGATTAAGAGGATGAGGTAGTGGAAGTCCCTACTACCAGCACTCGCCGTGACTCTTGGGTGTGGCGGTTATTTACCATTCATGGTAACGTACCCAAGGCGCGTGCGAACAAAGTCACCTGCAACGAGTGCAAAACAGTGCTCAGTCGCGGGAGACTTGGTTGGTACAGCTTTGGTACGACAACTATGAAGCGACACCTAAGGTCGTTCCAAGGTGGGGCCATTCGCAAGGTTGTACCTTGCGAGGAGCGTAGTAGGTTGAGATCATCTACTACATCCTCCGTTTCCGATCCTGTCACCACAAGGAACACTCCTGTGGGAGAGCGTATCCCTCCAGTTGGCTCATAGGCCATTCGCAATGCTGATGACCCTTACCTTTCGAGGGTCACAGTTGTGTGTATGTACTGTGACAAAGTACTCTGCAGGGGAGAGAGACTTCGTAGTGCTTTTGAGACTACGGTCTCATAGCACGAGAAGACCTGCCCACTACCTAAGTAAAGCCCATCGTACATCTTCCTCTCTCCACCCGCCCTCTCTTATCCCCGTGGTTGCTGTCCCCCCTTACCCTCCTTTCCCTTCCTCTCCTAGTGTGTCGTGTGTAAAAAAAACCCAAAAAAAAAAAATGCTCTTTTCAGAGCCGCCTTTCACAGTTTAAAAATAGAAGTGGCAAATAAATGGAGCAGGTCCCTGTGTATTTTTTAGAAGTCCGCGGACAGTTTGCGGACATCTAAAATTTTTGGGTGCTGCCCTATCATAACCATTGCACTTTTCTCTGGGAGGAAAAGAGCCTTTTGGTGGTGTTTGTTTGTGTTTGAAAAACTTGAAATGGTCAACACCTACTGCAAAATGGATGGCTGAAATTCCAAAAAAGGTCGCAATGCATTATGTACATTTCTCAGAAAAATCTGAATGCCAGCATAAGTAAGATGGACTCCATCTCTGCGGTAAATGTATGTGCTACGAAACATAATATTTTCATTGTGAAAAGAGTGCATGCCAACATCTCTTAGAAAGGCACAAACAGCCTTATTGACATTATGCCTCACTTTCTCCATTTGTGGACCAAATGAAGAAGAACGCAGCCCCATTTATCTCTGCGCAATCCGAGAAAAAATTACTTGAGAATTTGGAAACATGTCCATGACCTTCCCAAGTCCTTCTTTCATTGCAAATTGCAAAGAAATTCCAGACACATGTCCTAAACTATTCCCTCCACAATGAATTATCATTATGTCTGGATGATGCTCTGTCTCCAAAGTAGCACAGAGAGCTAGAAAGTCCAGCCACTTCATTCCACGCACTCCATGCCAGTGCACTTCCACATGTGGGAATCCAAGATCTACAGCTACTCCACAGCTTTCTGCATGCACCTTCAACCAATGTATCCACGAATCTCCCAAAATCTAGACAATCTGTTTTCTGAAACACACAGCCAGAGCTATCTGTTCTTCTCTCAGGAAAAATACTTTCTGACAAACTCTCTCCTGACACAACACACCCACTAAACTTTACTGACCAATCCCTTGCTCTGCTCATTCTCATTTGCATGCCTCCCCACACCAAAATCCCTGTATGTAACACGCGATGTCCGCGGACTACCGCCATGTCTGCGGACATATCGTAACATGGACAGCCCTTCTACCATTTCCACTTCACTCTCTGTGCCATTCCCTCATTGGATACAGCTAAGCAGTCACACAACCATCCACCAATCACATCCAAGACCTCTACATCTAACTCCATCGTCATAGATCAGCACTTCAAATGTACTGTTAATCACTCTGAGGACAAGTATCATATAATTGGAAAGCTCATACTACAAGAACTACTGTACAAGTCTCCAGGATTTCTACTTGCAGCTGCATGCATATCCATATGCATGAACACAAACTACAGGTATGCATATTTTCTGTATAGTACATGTACAATTCTTATGAATGCATATAAACACATTAACTGTCTTTTAACCTGTATAACCTATAAAATGAACTAACTGTCAATTTTTCCCATCTGCTATAAACAACTGTCACTTCCAATCCTATCTGATATTTAATTTCTTTTTACACACACATTTGCAAAGCATGTTGAACTAACATATTTAAAGTAAAATATAAAGACTGTACATAGTCAAACGAAATTGCATGCACACACTATGTTCAGATATCAAACAAGAATACTTGTACAAAAACAGAAAAATCAATGTCTAAATTAACATCAGTGCTATCAACACACAAAATTACTAATTTCTTTCCTTTACAATTGCAGTGAAGACCATACCTCCTGAAAAGCAGCAGCAGAATCTGAAGTACAAACAACAACTCAGAAGAAACCTGCTCATTCCACAAAAAAGTTAAATACCACCATAATATTTTTACTATTACTCAAACACACTGTGGGGTTCATTTATGGTATTTCGCGCCTAAAAACAGAGATTGTGCACCATTCTGTCCACAAATCCCCATTTGTTAAACAGGGATTTGCAGGCAGAATGGAGCACAAATCCCCATTTTTCAACGCACAAATGACATAACTCAGCCCCTAGAATTTTAATATTATAGAACAAAGAACTGTTTTAATTCGATACCATTAGATTTACCATTTGTGCTTCTCCTCACCACTAGCTTACTTTCTACTGTCATCTGAACCCCAGTTTAGTAGCACATAAATTCAAGAATACCCATCCCAACTAGTTGTAGTTGCCCAATGCACAATCACAAACCATCACATACATCTTTATCATCGTACTCAAACACTCATGCACACAGCACACATACATTGCAGAACACCCCAACCCATTCCCTTCTTTATTTTTTTCAACAGACCCTAAAGAATGCCTACCAAAAATCGAGTCCGTAGAAAGCACCGCAGAAGTAGAGCAAATGAAAATAGAAGTGTCCAAAATAAGTATCCATCTCTAGCAGAATTTGTACAAGAAGTTCAAGCAAAACAGCTAATACAGTCATTTAGCGAAACAAAACAAGCTTCAAGTACAGAAACTTTGCCTCCTCTATCAAAATGTAAAACGAAACAGAAAACGATTAACAAGAATTCAGCTACCACTACTGCTGAATCTGTTCCTATAAATCTTGATATAGTGCCAAGTAAGCATACCAAAAAAAGTATTTTAGCAAAAATGTTCCGCCACCGAGTCCTTCAAAATCTTTATAAAAACAGGAGAGAAATCCTGCACAACCCTTAAAACATACCGTAGAAAATGAATCTTAGAAGCTTTGATAGACAGTGCAATCCTTCTCAAAAGAAAGTTATTTATTTTAGTGTTAAACAAAATGAAACCACTAACAAAACTAATGACTAAATTACAAAAAAGACTTCTCAATAAACGAAATGTCAACAAAAATAACTTCTTAAATATCTGTGGAGGTGAGTGGAGTCACACCACAAGCACAGAACCATATTTCAATGAAGAAGCATACAAACAAAAGCAAACAAATACAATTGCCATGCATAGCAGTGGACGAAGTTATGAAAAAGTTAATAATACCATAATGGAACAAGAAATACTGCTTACAAAAATATCCCCAGAAAACTTAGAATTACCCCTCCATTCAACTGAACCAGAACGTCTAGTATACAAATGGCCATGCACGTCAATGTGTAACATTCCCAAAAAATCTTTCAAGTCTTTACGCCAATTCCTCAATCAGTATGTGAAAGGCAAAGACAAAATCAAAATGAAACTACTGCAGAATATGGATACCTGTCCAGTGCGCAAGTACACATGACTACAAGCACTAGCCAATTTAAATAACATTCTTCTACATGGTACAGCCAAAGACCTACTTGAAGAAATCGACTATATCCAGAAAAAATATTTTGGAAGTGAAAGCCACTTACAAAATGCAATAGCTTTACAACAGACTAGCAACAATTTTACGCATGGCAACCTTCTACTAGACACATACAAAAAAGAAATACTGAAATTGAAAAGTACATCTGCTGAAGTACCAAACCATGTGTGTGTATGTTGCCGCAGAACATTTGATAAAAGTAACACAAAAACTGTAGACCTAAAATACAAAATAGAAGACAATGAAGATTCTAAATGGTTTAAATTAGCTCTCTACCTTATAGCAGAAAACAAATACGAAATAACTGACCCCTTAATACTTTGCAGCTCGGCCATGCACCCAAGACTCTAGGCCCTGGCCACAACCACCACAGCATATCACACCCATAGATCACACCCATAGAATCAAACATGTTAACTATGCCATATGGGCACTTTTAATGTCCACGAACAATATGAGTGTTCTTAGAACAATTTCAACTTGCCTACGAACAGTACGGACAGGTATAGTGTCCACAGGACACCCCCATTTCGTTTATTTACGAACATCCCGGGACACTTGATGTGTTCTTATAACAATTTCAACCTGCCTACGAACAGTACGGACAGGTATAGTGTCCTCAGGACACCCCCATTTTATTTATTTACAAACATTTCAGGACACCGCCTGTGTTCTTAGAACAGTTTCAACTTGCCTTTGAACAATACTGACAGGCATTACGTCCTCAAGACACCCTCATTTAGTTTATTTACGAACATTTCAGAACACCGCGTGTGTTCTTAGAACAGTTTCAACTTGCCTGCAGACAATACGGACAGGTATAGCGTCCTCAGGACACACCCATTTCGTTTATTTACGAACATTCCAAGCCACTTGATGAGTTCTTAGAACAATTTCAACTTGCCCACGAACAATACGGACACCGTCCTCAGGACACCCCCATTTCTTTTATTTACAAACATTTCAGGACACTGCATGTGTTCTTAGGACAGTTTCAACTTGCTTGCGAACAATACGGACAGGCATAGCATTTACCCATCTCTTACTCCCCCACCCTCCCCAAACAGTCTTACACGCCAACACACTTGACTAAATAGTATTTTTCCGCCAAGTTTCACCACACTGTCCGCGGATGTCCGCGAATACAAGAGGGCAGGCATGCCCAGAAAATCTGACGCACCACACGCTCTCAACCACCCAATCAGCGAACATGTCCAGTGTCCGCGGACACGATGCGCATCGCCCAGCCAATTAGGACCCTGTCCGCGGAGCAAACAGGGAAGTGTGTCCGCGGACCGAACATAAATAGCACTCATTTTTTGTGACCTACTTTTTGGTCATTTTAAAAAAAACTACTAGACGGATTTTCACCAAATTTGCAAAAGCACCCTTTCGGGACCAAGCCGCTGCTCCTGATCCAAATTTGGTGAAAATCCTTCCAGCGGTTTGGGATGTAGGCGTGAGCAAAGTTTTTTCCCCATTCAGTCTATGGGAAAAATAAGTTTTGAGACCCCCCTTATAACTTTGCCCCCCCTGGACCAAACCTCAACAAACTTTGCAAAACAATTCAGAGTGACCCATATACTGCTTTTGCAACGTTTGGTGAGGATTCGTCCAGGGAGAGCAAAGTTATATGCCACCCAAAAAGGGCTCTTCCTATGGAAACAGCAACTTAACCATAACCACACAGCCACTACTGTGGCTGCGTAATATATATATATATATATATATATATATATATATATATATATACACACACAAAAGGTTATTCTAGTTTGCTCGCACTTGCAAGCCGGATTTGCAATTCTCCATGCATTTGCAGCTCCTTAACCACACACAGCTATTCTTTTTATGTGGGCTTCACGGCAGCTTGACCTTTAGATTGCAATACTTTCAAGGACTGAATTATTAGAAAAAATAATTATGCAGATGCTGTGTGTTTTCTTAGTGTGTTATGAGATATTTCAAACTAAGAAAACACATGGCATCCTGTGGACTGTCTCCCATCTGTGCAGTAACTGGTACAACCCTGCTTAGCTTCAAAGTGAGGAAGTGTCCGGCCCCCTCAGGCCATGTTGCTCTAAGTGGTCTTGGAACCTGTGCTAATTTATTAGGCAACATGACATTAGGGGGGCAGCCCCTTCCTTGCTTTGAAGGGCGCTTTGAAACACGTCTTGCTGTATAAGTGCCTTAAAAATGCACAATAAAATAAAATAAAATAAAGCAGAATCTGTCACAGTTACTGCATGGGTGGGAGTCCCACCATGGCCAGTGATTTTTCACCCCCAACATCACTGTAGCTTTAAATATATATATAATATATCCACTTTTTTCTAAAACCTGCAGCTATGTGTGCCTGTTCCCCCACTTCCCTGATAGCCTGTTCACCTACCATGCCTACCATGCCCTCACCTATTCCCCCCTCAGCACTTGCTGTTTCTGTGATGCAGTTTGCTTTCAAATGTTGACTATTTGCGGCTACTACTATGGGCCTCATTACACGGTAGGCGGTAGGGGTTTACTGATACCGGTAAGGGCACCGGTACCGGTAAACCCCTACCGCCTTACTACGAGTTCCCTTTGCGGGACCCGACTTTAACGGCTGGTTTTACCAGCCGTTAAAGTAGGGTGCCGCAAAGGGACCTCGGAGCTAATTACGGTACCGCAATTTGCGGTACCGTAATTAGCACCTTCCCCATTCCCATTATGCCCTATGGGGGCAAAAATGAGAATGGGGAAGAGCCTTGGTGAATGGGGAATTACCGCCCCCGCTCACCTTGGAGTAGGGCGGTAATTCTGCCATCCACCAAGGCGGACACGGTAAAATACCGGCGGCAACCATGGTGCTATTAGCACCATGGTTACCGCCTACTGTGTAATGAGGCCCTATGTCTGATAGCTGAGGTTACAGAAAAGCTTTGTGTTGCAAACTTGGTCCCTCACCTCCCCCAACTCTCAAATTTTACTTGGTGTAGTATTACTCCCTCCACCCCCAGCTGTACCCTAAAGGCATTTCCCTGATTTTTCAGCTGGGTAACTAAGGTTATAGCTGCAGCTATCTCTCACACTGTTCCATTTATAAACACCCAGCTTCTTGGCAATTTACCCGAGATACAGCTATCTATTTTGGAGAAGGGCCACCCCTTCTCCATCAAATGTGTTAAAAAAATACTTGACGGAATAACCCCAATCCACAAAAGGATTGCGAGTCAACACTCTGTGCCCAAGTTGTTTCAGACCTGTTCCAAATCTGCTAGCCAATGGGGCTGTGCAGTCTGGCAAAAATTGACCTTTTTTGTCTATGGGGAAAATAAATGGGGACTAGGCTGAAACTTCATTTTTGTTTTCTTCAAATCTTTTTAATTTTCCAAGAATCTTTCTGAAACTTCTCAGTATGGGGGTGGTGGGGTGTCCATGACAAAACTTTTCTTTGCAAAATTTTAGCCAAATCTGTCACACGAGTTCAAGGTCATCAGCAATTCAGCACATTTTATGATTAAGTCTCCCACTGGCAACACATCATAAATAATATGTTGTCAGGCTATGGAGCTTCATTACTGCACCATGGCCCGAATCAACAACTATGCCAGTAGGCCACACATATTCTATTTTAATTGGGTACAATTCTACAGAGACAAACTGTATTTAAGTTGCACACAAATACTGTAGTTTTAAACTGTGCAACACAATACAAAATGTCTTGGGAGTTATGGAAATTACATCTCACTTTGCACTTAACTAAAATCGAAAAACACATTTGATCTTCTTCTGTGCCAGGATCCCATCACAACTGGCATCCTCTTTTTGTTCCAGGGCCACCCAACTCTAGAGAACTACCCTGGGTAACACAATATGGCAATATGCACGTACATTTGGGACTTATACATACTTTGAAATGTTGCTTTCTATGTTTGGGAATCAGGCTGGAGCTTCCCAGTTTGGATTTCTTCCATCAGCAAGGTCCCTTAAGCTGCTGTTGCTAGGTTCGAATATGGGCTGCTCATCACATTTAAAATGTAGAACGCTGCATCCCCTATGGAAATCCGGCCTTCTATTGGTATCCCTGCTCCAGAAAGCAATCACTGTTGGTTAGTACCAATAAGAATCCCCTCATATCTGTGAGCAGAGCATTTAACAGTCCAAAACCCTACCCTAATCTTGTGACCTGAAAGGTAGGAATGATCATCTCCTAGTCTTATGACGTGAAAAAAGGTGGAAGAGACAGTACTGGAGTCTGTGTAATTTGTATTTCGAGTGTTATCGATATGAAATGATGTTAAATGTTCATTATAGTAAACAATGTGAATTTTATTTGTATTTTGCTTTTGTATTTTATTTTTTATTTTTATAGCGCCTGATGCCTAAGCACTGTACAAAGAATAATGATGATACATAAATGTGGTAAATGAAGGTACATGAAGATTATGGAGAGGAAAGAAGGCGAGTCTTGGGCAGAGCCTTAAAAGAAGTGAAGTGGGAGAGAGAGCAAAGTGAGAGAGGGAGAGAGTTCCAATATTAAGGAGCTAGGAAAGTGAAAGAATGGAAACGAGAGGAGGCACAAGGAGGATGAGGGACATAGGGATTGGGGACAAGGAGAGTGAGAGGAGTACAGAAATAGATAAGAGAGGAGAGATAGGAGGAGCAAGACAATGTAGGGATTTAAAGATAGTACAAAGTAAATTGAATTGAAGATGAGCATTAAAAGAAAGCCAGCAAGGATGTAAATAAACAGAGATGGAGTAATGGGGAGAAAGAACAAACAGAACATGTATAGAGGCATGCTAAATAGAGCAGAGAGGAGCTAGGTGGGAGACAGGAAGACCAAGGAGAAGACTAGAGCAATAGAAAAGTTGGGAGAACACAAAAAAAGACATGAGGAGCTTGGTAGCCTCAAAAGAAAGGGAACAATGGGACTTGCAGATATTAAAGAGCTGAACACTACAAGATTTTGAGATAGAGGAAATATGGGAAGTGAAAGAGTGTCAAAGATAATACCCAGGTTGCAATCAGAGGCAGAGATAGGAAGACATGATGGAGGAAAGGAGATAGAAAGGGGAGGGAGAGTAGGGGGAATTGTAGAGGCAGGGAAGAAAAGGACTTGCATTTTAAAAGGATCCAGATGAAGATAGTGAGAAGACATCCAAGCTTGGATGGCAGGGCGGTAGTTAGACAGAGAGTACAGTGAATAGTGTCAGAGAATGAAGACAAGAGAGAAGAAGCTGAGTCTCGTCAGCATAAAGTTGCTAAGTAAGGCCAAAAGATGAAATAATAGAAGCAAAAGGGATAGTGTATAGATTGAAAATAAGAGGGCCCAGGACGGAGCCCTGAGGGACACTGTGAGGGGGCGTAGAACAGGAGAGGAGTTTTCAGTCCAGAAAACCAAATAAGAGCGATTAGAAAGGTTAGAATGAAACCAGTTGAGCACAGAAGAGCAGAAGCAAGATGATAAAGAGAAGAATAGCATGATCGAATGTATCGAAAGCACCCAATAGGTCGAGGAGAACCAACAGTGAGGAAAATTTAGAGTACCGATCTGAGTGAAGAGTGTTAGAAACATCTAGCAGGGCAGTTTCAGTGGTGTGGTGAGTCTGAAAGCCAAATTGACAATGGGGCAGAGGAGAGTGCAGGGAAACAGAATTGGAGACATGTGAGTGAAAGGCATGGTCAAGTAGTTTAGAACGAAAGGCGAGTAAGGAAATTGGGTGAAAGTTCAAAGGAAGAGAAGAATCCAGGGATGATTTATATTTGCTAAACAAATATTTTGCATCTTTCAATTACAATTGATTTCCAATCCATAGTATTTTCATCTATAAAGTTATGTTTTTTTAATTAATTAAATAAGTTGGTTCCTTGACAAGATATGAAGCTTTTGACATGAATGCATTTAAATACAAAAATACATTTCTGGCCACTCAGGGTCCTCAGAGTCTGATTACAAACAAGCTCTTTTCCATAATACTGATTAATACAAGCATAAACCTGTGATTTTCACTTGAACAAAACATCTCCTGATCCTAGCCTAGTTAACTGGATTGCAAACAATTAGGAATGTGATTTTTTCATTGAAGAAAAACAACTGTCTTGTGATGTTTCTTATTACACACATGAATCCTGATGCCTGGAGGGGCAGGAGCCCACTCCCTCTACTCTGCGTGCCAGTATCGGAGCACCATGAGGATCAAAGAAATGCTGCATGCCTAATGCTGGGGTAAGCAGAATCTCTGCCCCTACCCTGCACCCCAAGGCCATTCCGCCGCATCTTTGCCCCCCTGCACGGCACTGTGGGCCTCCTTGATTTTGATTTTACACTGCCCGACATGAAAAAGCCATTACAAAATGGCTGGCACTGCCTTAGTGTCATGGTTGCCTAGCAACCCGGCCTACGCTGATTAGGCCACAATTGGTTGCCACAGATACTTCCGGGTGCGCTGAGCACCAGATGGCGAGAGCTGGCACCACACCCAAGTGACCCCTACAAAGCACAATCCTGCCTGGGCCCATATCGCTTGAAGCCTGATGCCTGGAGGGGCAGGAGCCCACTCCCTCTAATCTGCATGCCAGTATCGGAGGACCACGAGGATCGAAGAAATGCTGCATGCCTAATATTGGGGTAAGCAGAATCTCTACCCCCTCCCCTGTACCCCAAGGCCATTCTGCTGCATCTTTGCCCACGTGCACGGCACTGTGGGCCTCTTTGATCTTGATTTTGCCCTGCCCGACATGAAAAAGCCATTACAAAATGCCCGGCGCTGCCTTAGCATCATGGTTGCCTAGCAACCCGGCCCAACGCTCGGTTTGGCCACAATTGGTTGCCGCGGATACTTCCGGGTGCGCTGAGCACCGGATGGAGAGAGCCGGCACCACATCCTAAGGCACACATTACAAGGCATGATCCTGTCATTTCCTGTCGGTACCGAAGGAGCCAAGGGGCATGCCACGCTACCGTCCTGCCTAGTTAAGGTAAGCATTTGCTCAAAGGGTATCTGACTTCTAAAACGTATGCTTCGTGGAACCCACCCTGCGGAACACTTGTGCCACATCAACTCAGCGTTACTCCATATCAACATAAACAGCCCCCGCCCACCCTGGCACATCCCAGCTTGCTCACTACGAATTAACTGCATATGATAACATATTACGGAGCAAAACACTGTTGAATAAGTGCTATACCGACCATTACTACATACCAAGCATAACCCCTCTTTTGTAGCTCAATATCCTATACATTTATGCGCGTGCATACTCAACTTGACACACTGCACAACTTGTAATTTGTGCAAAGCTATAGTAAAATCATTGAGTATTTAACTTGTAACAGACTACAATCTGACATTGTTTACCCACTCTTAAATTGCTGACGGCTCAACACTGAGCGACTATTGTGAAATGTCCTATTGCCAGCTACTGCTTGATTACTGAAATAGCCTATTGCCCAACACTGAGTGACTATTCTGAAATTGCCTATTGCCAGCTACTGCTTGATTACTGAAATAGCCTATTGCCCAACACTGAGTGACTATTCTGAAATAGCCTATTGCCAGCTACTGTTTGATTATTGAAATAGCCTATTGCCCAACACTGAGTGACTATTCTGAAATAGCCTATTGCCAGCTACTGTTTGATTATTGAAATAGCCTATTGCCCAACACTGAGTGACTATTCTGAAATAGCCTATTGCCAGCTACTGTTTGATTATTGAAATAGCCTATTGCCCAACACTGAGTGACTATTCTGAAATAGCCTATTGCCAGCTACTGTTTGATTATTGAAATAGCCTATTGCCCAACACTGAGTGACTATTCTCAAATAGCCTATTGCCAACTACTGTTTTATTATTGAAATAGCCTATTGCCAGCTGCTGTTTGATTATTGAAATAGCCCATTGCCCAACACTGAGTGACTACTCTGAAATAACCATAGCATATCATGTGTGCCATCATCCTTCTCCTAACGGCTCTCATGATGACTTTATCATCAATCGCCGGCCTGACCATCAAAAACATGTCACAAAATACCTAAACTAGCTATTCCTGAACCACAACTAAACATTCCCAGTCCAATATCTTACCTAACCCTCCCAGAACTAATTTCCCTTGTGACATTAAGCTAAGGAACTATAAACTACGTTCAAGATTATCCAAATTATTTGAAACACCAGCTAGTCAATCTACTATCCACACCCAATATAGTAATGATTCAGACATAACCACCAAAAAGCTAAATGCCACTAACTTTAGCACCGCCCACATGTTGAATCCGAAAACAACTAAACCTACTAAATATCACACATCTAGAGTTAATAACCATAGTAAGGCCTTGCCCACCATAACATCAGCTCTACCGACCCATGTTCTCAAAGGTACACTTATCAATGCACGATCTCTAGCAGCACATGCTACAGAAATTGTGGACATGATAGAAATAGAAAATTATGACTTCTTAGCCATTACCAAATCTTGGCTACACCAGGCAGCAGGCCCTGCCTTGATGATTGCCGTACCACCCAACTATACTATCCTCAGAGAAGACAGAGCTGACACCCGTGGTGGGGGCATAGCAATCATAGCTAAATCCAGCCTTGCAATGAGATGAGTAACCCCAACACATGTTAATTTGTGTGAATCTCTCATAGCCAAGATGTCTATCTCAGACTCCCAAACCATCACTATACATCTTATTTACAGACCCCCAGGCTCCATTGGCTCATCTGAGGGGGACCTCGCCATGATCCTCTTGGATAATGTAAAAAATATATGCATCTCAGGTACTTTTACTAGGAGATATGAACCTGGGATATAATGATCCTAAGGATACACATGCCACATCTATTTCTAATGTCCTCACAGAGCTCGGCTTCTCCCAAAAAGTAATCCAGCCCACCCACGATAAGGGTAGAACCCTTGACTGGGTGGCTGATTATAACTGCAATACCACCATTACCACCATCAAACCACAAGTGTGGACTGACCACTCGGTGATAGCCTTCATCCTAAATACGAAAATCAACCTAACTCTTAACAAATTTATGGCACCCCTATGTAAACCAGGAACAAAAAAACATAACCTCTGAGAGTCTCCTACCTTTGAAACTAAACTCTAAACTCACTACCAGACACACTAGACCCAACTACCCTAGTGAATGCATTTAATAAAGTTATGTCAGAAGCACTTGACACTATTGCCCCACTAAAAAGGAGGAGAAGTAAGCCAAGAGCGCACTTAAATCTTGGTTCACTCCACACCTAAAATCACTTAGAAAAAGAAAGGGCAACACCCTTCGAGGTGAATAAAGCAAACCTTATTATCATCTTTAAGAATTACAAAAATGAAATACGGCGTGCAAAAAAAGAAAGTTTGACAACAGAATACTGCAAGCAAAATCAAGCACTAAAAAGCTTTTTTCTATACCAAAGGAATTGGAAAATTCCATCCCGGAACCTGATAATTGTGTTAAAGACAAAATGTGGTGCACAGACATACAGAAAGCTTTCACTGACAAAATTGCCACACTACAAGTCAAAATTAGAAAAAATATATGAAACGTCTCGCCAGGTACACATCAAACTATTAACTCACCTACCTCTCCTAAACCAGCACTCCACTTCAACTTCACTAAAACCTTGATACTAGAGGTTGAAAAAAATAACACCTTCCCTCAAACCATCTAACTGTCAAGGAGACGATTGGCCTGCCCAAATTATAAAAGACGCTGCAAGAGATCTATCGCCTTTTATCTCTAAGCTTATTAATGCGTCTTTTACTTAAGGGACCATCCGAAGTAACCTTAAGGAATCATGGGTCCTTCCTCTCTTGAAAAAACAAACTCTTGACCCTGCGATACCTACAATTTACAGGCCAATTACAACTGTGCCATTCCTTCTCAAGATACTAGACAGGGTGGCGTATCTGCAGATTCAGCGCTTCTTGGAACAGAACCAACTCCTTGGTACCCGCCAATCAGGCTTCAGACCTCAGCACGGAACTGAAACTGCACTCATTGACCTCAAGGCCCAGATAGATGAGCTAAAAGATCAGGGAAAATGTGCCCTATAATTTCTTCTAGACCTCTCAGCAGCGTTTGATGTGGTGGACCATGCTGTTCTCTGCAACCATCTAGAGTCAACAGCACACTTCTCACAACAAGCCATTGTTTGGATTCAATCTTTCCTAAGTGAAAGAACCATGAGAGTCTTCTCCAATACGGAAGCAGCTGATCCCATCCCTATCTCATGTGGAGTACCGTCTTACTCTATATAACATATTTACCAGGCCCCTTTTTTATGATCTGGATTATCTTGGTGTCACCTACACTAATTATGCAGGTGACACTCAGATTCTCATCCCACCTACAGAGGATCACAATCAGGATTTGGCCTTGGTGAATGGGATATACCTCATCATTCAGGCATGGATGGCACTCCATGGTCTATGCCTGAATGATGATAAAATTGAACTCATCATCCTGGGGACTACACCTAATATCAACAAACCTGGCCACAAATATACTTCTTTTGACATAGAAGGCAACAGGATCAGGGTGATGAAGGAAGTAAAAACATTAGGCTTCTACCTTGACTCTTGTCTCACTATGACTAAATAAGTGAATGTGATGGCATCGTCGACGGCTTACACTTGTAAACTGATCAGATCTGCTAAACCCTGCCTCTCGACATGTAGTTGCACCACACTGGCTAGAGCACTGGTGCTATCCAAGTTGGACTACTGTAATGCCCTCTACATCGGAGCTAACAAATACATCACTAAAAAAATCCAAATAGTACAAAATAACACCCTGAGAGCAGCGTTAGGCACGACTAAAAGAGATCACATATCAACAGCTAGGAGACAGGCTAACTGGCTCTCCACTCTTTACAAAATCAGACTCAAAACTGCTTCACTAACATTCAAGTGCCTCAACAACACTGCCCCTCGCTACCTGACAGAGACATTCAGCAAAAGACTGACACACCGTCCCTCCAGAGCGGCCTATGCTAATTGTCTGACCATCCCCCACTTCAAACGAGTCACTATCGGCGGGAATAGCTTTCCTGTTAAAGCAGCCCAACTTTGGAACTCACTTCCACCCCACCTCAGATCGGACCAAACATACCCACACTTTAGACTTAACATTATTAACTGGCTTAAATCTAACAATCACTAAGCCTTACTAGCCAAAGAGCCTCCCTAACCACGCCCCACCCCATGACCTCCATTAGCACTAACCACCCTCCACCCTGATGACTTTTACCTACATATCAATCTGTATGGCAGTCTCTCTTTTAGTAACTCATTTGTAAATCTGCAAATCTAGCTATTCCTGCACTGTAATATATTATGTAAATATGTAATTTTAACATCTCACTTGTACTGCATTATGTAACATTGTAAACCCAACTGCAATTTGTAAAATGTAAATTTAACACTTCCATGTATTGTAATATGTAACTATGTAAGCTTAAAAGGACCTTGTCCTCGCACCCTGATACCTTCAGGTCTGGCGCGCGCTACAAATAAATAAACAACAAACAAACATTCCTGTGGTGGGAGCTTAAACTGCACCAAGCTGAATTTAAGTTCAGATATAATCAACACAGTCTCAATATGAACAGAATGCAGTGTTACTCAACTCTAACAGCGATAATAACCTAAATTACATTTATTTTCTTAATTTAAACTGTGTATCATTTTAGTTAAATGAAATACATTGCAATAAATAATTGTTAAAAACAAATAATATTATTTTGTAATTCACAAGTGAATTTCTTATTTTACTTGGACTCAGAAATATTACAATATGATAAATCCGTGGAATTGTTCCTTTAAATTTCAGAGCTTCAAAACAAATGTTCTGGGGCCTGAGCTTAATTTGTTTGCTGATAATGCGATTCCACATTTTTGGGCCCTAGAATTTTACATGTGACAGTATTACATCTCAATAGAAATAGTTCTGCATGTTTTGTTTTCCCTGAACATCAACAACCCAGTCTCTGGACACAATGGGCTTAAAAGCCCTAGAAATGTTTATAGTTTGTGGTGCTTTCTATTACTTGTTGAGGGATGTCTCTTGGGTGTGCAGTTGATTAACTGCATCTCGCAGGTGCGCCTTTTTTTTAATCATAGTACTGAGTAGGTGGTGTCCATCTCGCATAAACATCACATTTTGGGCAACACCTCTCTTGCTTTATATTGAAGTAGTCTCCATGTTTTCAGATTACTTTGGGGAAATAGTCTTTGTCTAAGTGTATCTCCACGAGATGGGCCGGAAAAAGAGGACTAAGCATTCCTGCTCTTCTCTTCCTGGAAGATGCAATGCTACTCGTCTGAACGTATGTGGTCCTCCACTGCCTGCTACGGCCTCTTACATTTAGCAAACCACGAAAGTTAAATATTACCATTACCAAAAATTTCAAAATCGTTTTATGGGAATGTGGTTCATTGCAACACACAAAACTTGCCTTGAGGAATTATTACTGCACAATGTTGCCAACAGCTTAGTTTGACCAATTCAGGTTCACAGTGTCCAGGAAAGCAAAGTCGCAGCAGCTTTTATTCAAGCTTGACCCTGTAGAAAGTTGGGGCTTGTGGGCTAACTAAAACATTTGAATGGCCTCTTATGCCAAAGAGGTAGCAACCGGAGGCAGTGGTCCAGAGATCAGATGTTTTAAGAGGGCTTTAATATTGACATTTGGGTTGGTCCTAGTGCAATTAGCAGTAAATCAACACTACATATTGCCCTCAATGTTTGTGTCACCTAACACTGGCAGTGTTGCAGTATAGCACCACATTAATGCTGCTCTGATTCCTGCGTAGGTGTTCGGTGTGGCATTTTTCTGCTGGTGCAATGGCAATTGATTTCCAAAAGGAGATGTTTTCCACTTAAACTGGCATCGAGGGTGTTATTACAGAAACTGTGCCTCAGTTGGAGTGCAATTAGCAGTATGTCAAAAATTGTGCCAGTGCAAAACACACATTCTTTCAATGCATTATTTAGTCGTATTTCCTTGTCCTGATACAAACCTGAATTGTACGGATATGTGATTTTTCAAATATACATCGACAGAGTAGAGCTCACTCTCCAAGCCCACATAAATTGCGCAGAGGGGACAACTACATTGGTAATGACATGCAAACAGGTCCCCACAAAAGGGGGGTGTAAAAATCAGGTGAAAATGCATGTATGCCTCCCTGTCATTTGGGCATGGCAAGCAGCGTTTACAATGAATGCCTATGGATTCCACCTGCTTTTAGTCTAGTGTGAAAAGCAAGCGGATTCCATATGCAGTCACTGCATTTACAACACACTGTGAGCATGTCATGCTGGCATAAATGCTGTCTCCTTTGTATGGCAAAGAGGATGGGAGAGGTGGCCATGGATATGCCATTACCTGACCCCTCTGCACCATATAAATGAATAAGAACAAGCCGTAGCGTAAAATGCATGCGTACTATTTGTACACATGTATTTCTTGTATGGATTTCAAGCTATGCAAGGCTCAGCATGATGGCCCTCTTTGTCTCCCCCCTTATATTACTGTGACGTACATCTACTTCCAGGCAATTCAAAAACACGTAATTGACTTAGGCAAAGGATTGATTGTTGAAGTGCGCTGTAATCAGCAAATGGGCGTGAGCAATGGAAAGTGTCTATCTTTGTTCACTCCTCACACCAAACAGCCACATCCATAAGATGACCTTGGTAATGCAGGGGTAGATACTCTCACGTGTTTTACCTGAAAAATATGCCTTTGCGAGAAGAAACATGTGCACACCTTCAAGAGGAGCACCTTCTAAAAGGCTAGCATTCTTTAAGGCGTCCTTCCCGCCGATGACCTCACCAAACACAAAATGTAATTAGCTGATGATGTGCGAGTGCTGCTGAGTGCTGCCATTTCAAGGAAGTTTAAACAGCACACACCTAGACGTGTACTCTATTTTCACCCTCCACTAAATGCAGGATTAAATGTGATTTAAAACATTAAGCTCAGCCACTATGGCTCGTGTGTCATAAAGAGCTAGCTGCAAGGAAGACAGTTTTTCCTCTGAGAAAATAATTCTCAGGTGAACAGGGAGAAAAAAGGCGCAGGGATTTGTATTTGTTTTTTTGGCAAGGAGCGCCCTCTGCAGTCAGTAAAGTTCAGGATGTCTGAATATGTCTGCAAAGTGTATGGTCGTTAATTGTTTACAATTTATGCTTTGAAAAGTAGCACAATAAAATGTGTGAAAGCAAACATGATTTTGATGCATAGACTGTAATGAACTCAAAGAACACCAGAGAGCAGGTACATTATATTAGCACGTGTACATCTTTATTGGCCTCCTATCAACCAATCAGAATGTTTAGATTGCAGTCAGTAACTACTGTCTTCAGGAGCAGACCGAGAAACAACAATGCAATTTCAAGTCATCATTTTTTCAACAAGATGCTTCCTCTCTGCAGGACTTTTTTGCTGCACTATTGAACACATGAAGGAGAACGCTAAACCATTGGTAAATGCTTTCACTTTCTTATAGAGAAGCCGTTTACTTTTGCATGACACCTAATGCATGTCCATGTTAAACCTGTTTTAATTCAGCCAAGTTGCAATAAAATGCTTAACTTATGAAGACAACCATGTAATTTCAATACAACTAAATAAAACCACATTCAAAGTACTAACTCAGCTTGTCTATTTACTGTACTCGCTCTTAAAGAAACATGTTTCACTTCACCATCAAAACTCCAAAAGATGTATTGCTACCAGCCATGTGTGCTAATAGTCTTATAGACCTAGGGAAGGGTCATTATCACTTGGGAACATGACCCTTCCCCAACTTAAAACCAATTGTATGTTATTTTTTTATTCAGGGCACAAATAAAAATAACAGCCTGTTTTAATCTATCACTTGCTACCACAGCTTTTGCTATTTGCTAGGTCTGTTTCTATTAAACGGTTCCATGTCATTTAATCGCCGGAATTTTTAAAGCCTGGCATTTCAACGTGGAAATGTTCATTGAATTCCCTTTTTTTGGGTGGGGGCCCCAAACCCGACTCTTCCACCTATTTTGCCTATTCCTTAACCCCAAAAACCATTATCTGCCCTTTCCCACCCCCCCTAAAAAATTCAATGAACATTAGTGCACGTTGAAGTGGCAGGCTTTGAAAAATCCGGCGATGAGAGGACGTCATACACTATTCAACACATTGATAGTACTCATTAGCACTCAGGGATTTGAAGCCAGCCAATCAGGAGTGCTGTAACATGGCTGAACCCCCTGTCGCCCATTATGTACGAGCCAAAGCCAGCCCAGGGAAAAAGCTTCCAAGTCCTCCTGGGCTGGCTTTCCCTGACAAAGTGAAGCCATATTTAACAGTTTAACTTTCCCAGCGCGCATGCCCAATAAGTTATGCAAAGCTGGCAACGTTTTTTTTTTCCCCAACCTTGGACTGCCCTTTGGAGTTGCAGGCTGGGGAACTGTAGGCCTAAATGTGCCTAGGGGCTCTCTCACTTTGCCTGCACATTTTCCTGGGTGTTGTTTGTGAGATGATCCAGCTCCCCCACGCATGCTCTCAAGCTCTCTCTGTTTCCAGGTTGCTGCTAATGCTGTGTGGGAGCCAGAGAACATCTGTGGAAAACAGCGTCAGGTAAGAACAATGTATTTTAAAAAAATCATGTATGCGTGCATGCAAATGCTCATATATGTAATTGTGTACATGTGAATGAGCTAGTGTCTGTTGAATGTGTGCGTGAGTGAATGGAGAAATGAATGAACGTATGAATGCATGTTTGAATGAGAGAAATGGATGAATTAATGTGTATGAATGCGTGTGTGTTAGTGTGGGGAAAAGTGGGTTGCGGGGGATTGACGCTGCAATATTATGCCCTGGCACACACACGCCTCTACCTCTCCCATTAAGGGGGAGGCGAAGGTATGCCATAACATGTCATTACATGTTTTTATGGCCATCAAGGGAAAAGGAAACATGATTCATATTTGCTTTACTCTTGATGCCCATTTTGTTTTTACAGGGAAAGACTGGCCGACATTGGTGGGTCACTGTGGATATATTCTGTACTGTGACACAGTAAAACATGTATCCAGACTGGCCCACCAACATAGGTCAGCCATGTAAAGGCAGGGCAAGGCTGAGGCGACTGGAATCCGGAGTGGGCTGTAGTAAGTGTGTGTGTATGCGCGAGTGTGTATCTGTAAGTGGGAGTGCCACTGAGAGAGTGTATGCTGTTTAGGTGAGTGTGTCGGTGTGAGAGCTTATGAATGCTGTATGGTTGTAAGGGTTAATGTGAGTGTCTAAGTGAACGAAGAATGAATGCTGTGTAAATGTTGAGGCATGTGTTCCAATGTGAGTGAATGAAGAATGAATGCTCTATAAATGATGAATGCTGGTGTGTGTGTGTGTGTGTGTGTGTGTGAGAATGTGATTGTTCATGATGAATGAATTCTGTATGAATGATCATTGATAGATGTTTAGATGCCAGCTCGGCAGCAGGCTTCTTATTGGGGGAAGGAGGAGGAGGTGGAGGGGAAGGGTGGCCCGGAAGCCAGTAGTAGACCTTTTTTATTGTATTGGTGAGGTGAATATGTGTCCAAACTGTGACATATGTTTTCTTAATCAGGGTGTGCTAGTACACGGAGACGATCGAAGATTGCCGCCTGGAGGGAGCCTTATGGTGCCGTGGGCTGTCGCTTACTCGCGTGAGCAAGACATGTTAAAAAGCATGTTTCTGGGTGATGTGTAAATCAGACCAGTGTTGTGAACTTCCCTGGGTGTCCATGGAGGTCTAGGTAGTCAGGGTGCCTTTCTATTACCATGCGTTGAACATGCCATATTTAGGGCTGTGGGAGATTGAGTGTCCGCTTTGAAGGAAGATTGTTCATTTGTATGCTGGATGAACACTGATACTTTTTCAGTTATTGAACTTGGCAGATATTAGCCTCCATGGTTGGAAGGCGTTTCTACATTGATTGAAGACTCCTGCTGTCATTCTGGCCCTGAGGAAGACTGTTTTTTGCGGTAGTCGAAACTAGAAGCATATATTGGTAATGTTTTGCCTAGTGGACTGCACAATAATAAAGGCCATTTATGACTGGGTGTACACTTTGCACCTTTTGGGGCATCCAGTTGGCCGCACTATAAGAGTTCACAATATTCTAGGTGTGAACCACAGGTCTCAGGCCAGCTTTATTAACGACCACATTATATGAGTTCACAGTACTTCAGATGTGGACCATAGGTCTCAGGCGAACGTTATTCATCTATAACCAAGTGTGTTAACAGCTGCCATTATATGTTGGTTGCACACATTAATTGTTAGTTTTACATGAGATGATTGCCTGTTTGCACACACTATTGGACTGTTTATATTATGTGTATGTAGCGTGTGATTTTTGTCCATTCAATATCATTTAATCTGCAGTTGTTTTAATGAATGTGCTGATTTTTTGTAATACATTTTTATAATTATGTAATTAACCTTTTCTTTCTGTCTGTCATGGTGAATTTGTAAAGGTTATTGGTTGTTGTCTCCCTGAGTGGGTATTCTGGTGTGTCCTCTGCTCTACGTACTAAGGACGGCATATGATATTATATGATATGATATGATAGTATATTTATATAGCGCCTATACACAATGTGTTTCAAAGCGCTGGGTGGGTGCACAAACATTCATATGTATCACTTATTGACTGTATGTACATGTTAATGTTCCGGAGAACGTGTGTTGTATCAGATTGTACTCCCTATTCTCCTGTCCCTGTACAGGGAACCCTGGTGTTGTTTGACAAACTGGACAAACCTGTTTGGTGTGTCCAGTTTGGACACATATTTACTGTGGCTTGGAATTTTTCTATTGGGCAACAAAAGGGAAGCAAACAAATTGAGAGATCTTACTTGTACTTGTACTGGCCCATATTGGTAGGTCCATTCTGGACATTTTTCTTTACTGTGACATGGCATTCTGTACTGGGCATCAAAGGTGAAGGACGCAGAACTTTATGCTGCCTTCACCTTGGGTATGTCCAATCTCTACATATTACTCTAACGTGGCATTTACTGGGTATCAAGGGTGAAGGCAGCATGATGAGTGTTCCTACTCTATACTGGCCCACTTTGATGGGTGCAGCCTGCACGTGCTGTTTTACTGTGCATGGCCTTTATTGGTAGGCATCAAGGGTGAAAGCAGCATAGAGAGTGTTCCTACATTGTAGTGGCCCATATTGGTGGGTCCAGTCTGGGCATATTTCTTTACTTTGGTATGGCAGTTTGTACTGGGCCTCTGGCGTGAATGCAGCATAATTATTGTTCATACATGGCACTGGCTCACATTGGTGGGGCCAGTCTGCACATATTTATTTACTGTTGTATGTCACTTTTTACTGGGCATTAGTGATGATGGCAACACAATGAGTCTTCCTACGTGGTACTGGCCCACATTGGTGTGTCCAGTCTGGACACATTTTCACAGTGGCATTGCAATATTTACTGCTTAGCAAGGGTGAAGACTGGATGATGAGTGTTCCTATGTGGGATTGGCCCACTTTGGAGGATGGGTCCAGTCTGGACAAGTTTATTTCCTGTGGCATAGCATTTTTTACTGGGCATCAGGGGTTAAGGCAGCATGATGAGTGTTACTACATGGTAGTGGCTCAAATGGGTGTGCCCAGTCTGGAAATACGTATTTACTGTGTCATTGCATTTGGCGCTGTAAAGCCAACTAGATTATGTTCTTAAAAACAGTACAGCTGAGGTATACCAGGTAAATGGAATTGCTTGAGCTATATATATTAAACCAATATCCTTTCTTAAACACACAGGACAGGCTGCTGCACCCTGGTGGAATGAGTGGGCACCTCAAACCCACTTAACACAGTAAACAGAACAATGAGTATTCCACCATTTGGATGCGCTGCCGTCTCACAAAGGTAGGACAACTATTATAGCAAACGTCCTAATACACAGTCCATGTGCAATATATATTGCAAATAACACATAAAAGAATTTTTGCGTTATTTAATGATCTTCATTTCCATTAAGAAGTTGCAAATAACAGAGTAATGTGCCAACACGTGTTTCGACCTCTCTCGGTCTTTTTCAAGGCAAAACTCTGTTCGACAAATTTTAAGTACAATGTTATCAATGCATGTTAGTATCCCCATGTACAAACCAGGGTCAGAAAATACAGGGAAAAAACATCAAACAAAATTTTTCGGTATACATTACCAGATCAATTAACACATCAACATGTCATCAGCAGCACATGAAAAGAAATAGAAAAGATTTTTCTTTTAAAAAAATGAAATACATAAGAGCAGCAAACTTTAGACTCAAATGTACACAAATTAGTCGATTGGCGTGCTGATACTCATACAGTGAATTCACACGTGCTACTGCCCGAAACCCTGTTTCACCAGCTACAGCACTTATCCCACATAGAGTAAATATAATGTGCACAGTGATCTCCGTAAAATATGTTTGCAATTGCTGCCAATTGTGTATTCGATTCATACGTGCCACTGCCAGGAGCCAAGAGTCACTAGTTCGGCACCTCTTGCCAAACCCAATGGGTCAAAACTTATAAATAAGTCAAAACACAGTTTGATAAATCAATACGTAACCAATTCAACCTTTTGAGCCCAATATGATTACAACACCACATCAATATCATGCAAGATCGCCAAGTTTCAATTTAGCGAATTACCGTTCTTATAGTCCCACTGATTGAGTATCGAATGGTGATAACCAACAATTTGGCGATTCTCTTGACACTGCCGTTCTATTGTCCAACTTTGAAAATCTAGTGAAACATGTGGTAAATCGATCCCAGTTATAAGGTGTCTCTAAAGCATATGCAGAAAGTGAAATCCCAAGTGCAAGACATTTGACGTTACATACCCATTCAAACTAATGAAATTAGTCTGAGACTTTCTGGTTCTGTTTTACAGCCCGCCTTAATTGGCAAACCTAATGGAGAAACCCATACATGTTTAAAGTAAAAACAACGTGCTCGGGACAAGAGTCCACATGTAGTATAAAATGACCCATACACACTGAAATAATCACTTACAGCAATGTTCTACCGTCTGCACACATCCATTATAACCAAAACATGTCCAAACACCGTCCAGCCCGCGATCCGTATAAGAGGAAAAGGAAAGCACCTCGCTGTCACGAGATAATTAATCACATGTTCCACACCGATCACGTGAGAAACCAAAAAATAAACAGAGTCGTACTTTCTAACAGCGAACCATGCTAGTCTGGAATACGACTAACTGGGCGCATACAAATGCGAACTAATGGAGTACTGTAACACGCGTTTTGGATCGCGTAATTCATCCATCCATAGAAATTGCATTGAATTGTCAAAAAACAACAATTATCATAAATGCACCCCATTCGAACAAACCCTACTCTAGTTATTCTAGAACCAGACCAATTGTAGTGTTGGTGATATTAGAAAAGCTGCCATTCTGCCAACGTGAAGTGGCATATGGAAAATCGAAAAAAGAATTTTTAATGTGTTGTGGCATTGAATCTTTTCTAATATAATGGCCTTGACAACTACAAATTGAATTAATCCACAATTTGAAACACTAGATGGATAACTTCTACTATGAGAAATTATTGTATTGTGGAAATTGGAGGTCAAATACCTAAACAGTGAACCCGAAGACTATCATAATCTAAGCACAATGCAGGAATATAAATTATGTAGAAATAAAAAAGATGAGATGAATCTAAAATTAAAATTGTATTAATGCCAATGTATTTGGCCCATGGATACTGCAACAGCGCCTCGCCGGTCCCCTCGACTCCCGCAGTGGCACACATGAAGAAATGCATCCGATAAATGCCACATCTTACCTGCCCAACTACAAGAAAACATGTAACTCTGTGTCACTATTGAGTCCCAGAGTAGTGCAACGTAACCTGCAAATGGTTTGTGCTTCTAATTGTCGCTATCATGCAGAACGGTCCCCCCCTCTAGGGTGAGATCTCCCCTGCATTAAACCTATAAACCTGATGTCACTCACATCTTCCATTTGATGATGTTCCTGCCAATGGATTGCCAAAGGTAATTTAGAGTCAAATTTTCTAAGATTGTCAAGATGTTCCCTGATTCGAATTCGCCATTCCCTGATGGTCGAACCCACATACACTTTGCCACAAATGCAGCGAATTGCGTATACCACAAATTTCGTCTTACAGTTCAAGAAATCACGTATTTGGATTGATAAACTATTATGGCATGTGAAGATGTCAGACTGAATAGCAAATTGACAGAAATTACACGTCCCACATTTAAAGAAGCCCTTTGGCTTAAGAGGTAACCACGATATGGAGTTGGAAGGATTGATTGGTGGAGCTAGAAAAGAAGGGCACAGATGCCCCTTGAGTGTGCGATTCTGCAAAAAAATGAACATGGGTTTATCCGCTATGTAGGGCGTAATATCTGAATCAAGTTGGAGTAAATGCCAACGCTTATTCAGTAATTTATATAACATCTCCGAATTATGAACATACTTGGTGATAATACGTACATCAGAGAAACCAGTAGGCCTTTGCCTCTCATGATCAGTCAACATATCCTCTTGTGATATGGTACTCGCACGTTGTATACCATTTTGAATACTACGGTTAGAGTAACCTCTTCGTTTGAACCTTGCTCGAATCTGTCCAACTTCATTAGTAAAGTCCACCAAATTGCTACAATTGCGTCGGGCATGGTGAAATTCCCCGAACGGTATCTTCTCGATCACTGAACGTTTGTAGCAACTAGTGGCTTGTAAAATGGAGTTCACAGCAGTTGTTTTTCTGAATGTTTGAGTATGTATTTGACAATTTGCGATGGTAATGACAAGATCCAAAAATTTGATTCTGTTGGGGCTCATATGTCCCACAAATTCAATACCAAATGTGTTATTGTTCAAATATTCCGTAAATTCTTGAAAAGTTTCTGAGGACCCATTCCAAACCAACACAGGGTTTTTGGGCGGTAGCACGTGTGAATTCACTGTATGAGTATCAGCACACCAATCGACTAATTTGTGTACATTTGAGTCTAAAGTTTACTGCTCTTATGTATTTCATTTTTTTTTAAAAATATATATATTTTTTATTTCTTTTCATGTGCTGCTGATGACATGTTGATATGTTAATTGATCTGGTAATGTATACCGTAAAATTTTGTTTGATGTTTTTTCCCTGTATTTTCTGACCCTGGTTTGTACATGGGGATACTAACATGCATTGATAACATTGTACTTAAAATTTGTCGAACAGAGTTTTGCCTTGAAAAAGACCGAGAGAGGTCGAAACACGTGTTGGCACATTACTCTGTTATTTGCAACTTATTAATGGAAATGAAGATCATTAAATAACGCAAAAATTCTTTTATGTGTTATTTGCAATATATATTGCACATGGACTGTGTATTAGGACGTTTGTTATAATAGTTGTCCTACCTTTGTGAGACGGCAGCGCATCCAAATGGTGGAATACTCATTGTTCTGTGTAGATTATGTTCTTACCTGGTAATACTGGCATATTTTGGTGAAGTGTCCATGAACGTGTACAGGCACAGACAACATGAAGATGTTTTTTATACCCGCATATATTGTGCGCAAGTGCATCATGAAAATGAGCTGGAAAATCCTCCTGTGCAATGTTGATGACTTGCATCCATTGGATTTGTTGATGTGTTGCCCTACAAAACCCATTGCAAACCGGATACTGGATTTCTCGCTGAAAGTTTGCTGAAAATGCACGATTTTAAAACAATATGGAAATTATGAATTTGTGGGGAGAATCCCCCCGGAAGCCCTCTTACTTGGTTCGGACTCCCACATATTCGGGGGAAACATGTATGCCCATCCAATTAAAAAATACAAGCCACCACTGCTGGCACCTTTTCTCTCACAAGTTCTCCAGCCACACCACTTCATCTGCTCTACTTCAACCTTCACAGAGCTTTTCCCAGGGCCACAGGTCCCCAATGCCAAGTTCAATGCTCACCTCATTCACATTCAACACCTCCCACATCATGGAAATGTGGGCTCTGCGTGGTGCCCCTCTTCCATTTCGTTAATGCCATTATCTTTGTGAACCACACACTTCCTCTGAGTCCATTTAAAAAAAAAAGAAAATATGCACTTCTAGCACATCAGGATTGTAACATGGTTGATAATAGCAATAGCCATAACACCATCTTCCAGGGGTTTCACCAACCCTTTGCTTCACCCGTGCCATTTCTGGCCATTAAATCCCACAGAGGAAAGTCTTGTTCATTAAATGTATCACCCTTCAAAGGAAGTACAGCTGAGTGTGTCCTACTAGTATTCGACCCTTCAGTAGCTAGATGGATATACGTGATGGGTATCATTTGTAAATAGATAGTGCTGAAGAGATTTGGAGTGAATGGAACACGTGTAGGCAATTAGGGACCTATAGACAATACATTTAATATCAATGAATGTCGTATGTTTGCATGTGTGAAATTAAAAAACGTAATCTGGTCTTACTTTCGTTAATAAGGAAGGATTCAAAAAAAAGCTGCCAGCTACCGGCAAGCTACTTGACAGCAAATAACTGCCAGCATACACGCAATAAAACCTTTAGAACCATTTACCCCTCGATCCTAGGAATCTGCCAGAAATACCACCCTCAAGCACACAAACATTGACTTGTCTGGAAGCTTTTATAGTCTCACATTGGAATATCGAAATGTCACTCAAAAATGCGCAGAAGTGGTTTAACAATGCATTGCCATTTTCTTTTTGTTAATGCCCAGAGGAGTAGAATGAAAGCAGTACAAAACAAGTGCTCCAAAAGATGCCCACACACGAGGTTAACAAATGGGCAGCCAGTGGGGGGAAATGACATATGTGCCCACAGCCTTATTAGAGCCCCACCACAACCAATGAATCACCATTCTGAGTAAACTATCCAATTGTGGAGTTCAGACATGCACCCTCAGCTATCACCGGGTCCCACTCAACCGTCTAGCTTCCCGTTTTGATGAGATACAAAGATAAACATGCAGCCCAAGTCGAAATCTCTCCTACACCTCCCTCATGCAGCACACAGGCGGTTTAGCATTACATCCTTCAATGCAGTCTCAGCAGCCAACATCGCTAGTGGTACAGAGCATAGCGTCACATTCTCCAAACATTTTTGGGATTGTGCCAAAAAAGGAGCAGGCCGATTCTCAAAAGGCAGCTGATTGAGCACATCTTAGTTGCGCTCATTCGGATGCAGTTTTTCACTCTTTGCAAATGTGTGCATATCGGGGGCGTTTTTGCACGTCTACAAATGGGATGCACTTTTAAATGCGCAGAAATTGGGGTCATTCCTCTGCACCTGTTAGGAGCAGGTGCAAGGCGAGGTTCAAATCATGACAGGATCCTTTCTGACCCTGTCATGATTTCTTATTTAGTGTGACAGCCATGGTTTAAACCGTTAAGGGCATTCCTCAGGGAAATGCGCTCCCAGCCACTGCATTTATTTATTTTATTTATTGTGCTTTTGTTAGGCTCTTATACAGCAAGTAAATTGTGTTTCATAGCGCTCACAGGGCAACAGGGAGGGTAACATGGGATTGAAAAACAAGCATTCAGAACATAGAGGGAGAGGAGAGGGAGTGGGAGTGGGAGTGGGAGTGGGGGGTAAGTGTGCATGCTCCTGAATGAGCAGCAGATGTAACTGCCCAGTGGAGTAAGTGCTAGGGGGAGGTCACTCGCCAATAAATAGGTAAGTGCAGGTCTATAGTGGCATAGGCCAGTGGGTGCCGAGGCAAGTGCTGGGAGCAGCCAGAGGCTGAAAGGTGATTAGGTGTAGGAGGCCAGGGCCCAGAAGGACACAAAAGGGCCCTGGTTACCAATCTCAGCAACCGTTGGATTAGCAAAGGAGGGGGGAAGTGAAGAAGGAGGTGAAAAGGAAAGTCTTTGGGAGTTTCTGGAATTTGAGGAGATGAGGCTCAAGACAAAGAGGAAGCGGGAGGCTGTTCCATAAGAGAGAACCAGCTGAGGAAAGAGATTGGCCACTAGCCCTCTTTTTAGTAAAGCTATTGACACACATAGAGTTGGTACCAGAGCAACGTAAGGGTCGGGAGGGAGAGTATTTAGTAAGAGCAAGTTGTAGATAGCGTGGTCCCCAGGCCCCAGACAGCCTTATGGATGATGTAGAGGGATTTGAATTTGATCCTTGCAGTAACCGGGAGCCAGTGGAGAGTTTTTAGAGCAGGAGAGATGCGGTTCCTGAGCTTGAGGCCAAGGATATGTTTTGCTACCCTATTCTGGATTGGCTGAGGGGTCGTTAAGCGGAAGAGAGTAGATTCAGGAAAAAGCTATTGCAGTAGTCTAGCCTAGAGAGAACCAGAGCTCTGGAGACATTGAGCTTCTGGGGGAAAGTGAGAAAAGGGGAGAATTCCTTTGAGAAGGAAGAATTGGAATTGGGTCTTCTTGGCAAGGTCCTGAATGTGAGGGAGGAAGGAAAGAGTGGAGTCGAAGATGGCACCAACGTTTCTGACTTCGGATGAAGGATATGGAGAGCCCATAGAGGATGGCTAGAATAAGGGGAAGAAAGAGGGAGCAGGAGTCCCAATAGGAAGGATCTCAGTTTTGCTGGCATTGAGGCAGATATCGTTGGAAGCGCACCAGGACTGGATGGTTGATAGACAGTCTGGAATAATGGAAGAAGTAAGGAGAGGGTCAGAAGGGAGTTTGAGGAAGAGTTGTGTGTCGTCTGTGTAACACTAGAAGTTAGGAGAGAAGGTGGAAATGAGGTGTGCCAGTGGAGCAAGGTAAGTGTTGAAGAGCCGGAGAGAGAGTTTGGAGCACTGGGGGACACCACAGGTGGAGAAAAAGCAGTAGGGTAGGAGAAATTGCCCAGAATAACCTTGGACAGACGGTTACTGAGGAAGGAGATCAGCCAGTCCAGTGCCCGCTCTGAGATACCCAGGATATCAAGGAGCCATTTTATGAGGATGGAGTGATTGACCGTGTCAAAAACAGAGGAGAGATCAAATAGAATGAGGACAGGTGGCTGGTTAGAATCCAGAGATGTGAGCAGTTCTTCAAGGGTGTTCAGAAGAGTGGTTTCCATGCCTCTGGATGCTCGGAATCCAGATTGATGGTTGTGGAGGAAACTAACAAGTTCAGTGTATGAGGTAAGTTGGGGGAAGGCAAGCTTCTCCAGGAGTTTCCCAAGGAAGGGGGTAATAGATATAGGGCGGTAGTTGGCTGGACAGGTGGGGTCTGCCAAAGGTTTTTTCAGATGGGACGCACAAGGATGTGCTTGAGGGAAGAGGGGAAAGATCCAGTGGAAAAAGAGTGGTTGCAGAAAAAGCAAGTTCAGGAGCAAGAGAGCCAATATTTTCCTTAATGGTTCTGGAGGAGCAGGGGTAAACCTGTTTGGAGGAGATCTTCATGGACCGGACAACTCTTGTGACCACATCAGGTGTGATAGGGGGCAAGGAGGTGAGAAAGGAAGAAGGAGGGTGGGAGGCTGTAGGGGGCAAGAGGTAAAGGAGGGAGGGGAGAGGGAAGCAAGGGTGCTTAGTATGTCCTAAGTTTTAGTAGTAAATTGTTTGGACAATGCGTTGCAGAGGGCTTGGGAGAGAAGGAGTGAGGAGGAGACTGCGGAAGGATTGGCTTGTTGCCTGCAGATTTTAAAGAGTTCAGCCATGTTATTGGATACACCAGAGACATGTGCCTGGATCTGAGCCCTTTTCTTGGCACGGGTGGAAAGTCTGTATTGTCTTTGGAGCAGGCGGCAGTCCAGTGTGTCAGAGCGTGAGCCTGAGGTCTGCCACTTCGGTTCCGTGGCTCTGCACTTGCGTTTCAGGGATGCAAGTTCAGAGCCGTACCAGGTGCTCTGCTTAGAGGCAGGTTTCAGGCAGATCCTCATGACTGGGGCAAGAATGTCCAAAGTGTTAGTAATGTCTAGATGGAGGTTGCTGAGAGCAGAGTCAGAGGTAGAGTCTGTACTGGGTGGAGAGGAGGGGATGAAGGTGGATGCAAAGGCAGCCGCTGACACTTGTTTCATTGGATGGATATTAGTGAATGAGGTTGGCAGGGCTAAGGGCCAAGAGGACCCAGGTGAGAGGAGAGGAGAGAGTGGTCTGACCAGGAATGAGGGGTGATCAGTGGGGAGGAGATTGAAAGATCAGATTGGATAAGGGTATCGAGAGTGTGTCCAGCTGAGTGGGTAGTACCAGAAGGTAGAAAGGAGAGGGAGAGCGAGGTGCATAGGTCACGAAAGAGAGTGGATGCTGTGATAGAGGAGTCCAGATGGATGTTGAAATCACCCAAGAGAAGGAGTTTAGAGGTGGTTGCGAAGAGAGGGGAGCAGAAATCAACCCATTCAGAAAGGAACAGGGTGGTAGAGCCAGGAGGCATGTAGATAGTGGTAATGGTCAGAGAGGAGGAGGGAGAGATGACCAGCTTGCAAACCAGGCTCTGAAAGAAAGGGTAAGGCTGGGTGGGTACAAGGGAGGAAGGGAAAATCAAGTCGATTGTGTAGCCATCAGAGAGAGGGAGTCAAAAGCAGTAACTGAGCTGGCATTGAAACACGTCTCTGTGGAGCCAGGATGTCGAGGTCAATGTCTTCAAGAAGAATCAGATGTCGGCAGAGTGCTTGATGGCTGAGTGAGCGTTAAGTGTGGCTAAATGAAAGCGGTCTCCACCTTTAAATGTTTCCAGAGGAGGGGTACAGGGGCATGATGCACCAGTTAGAGGTGGGGGGGAGAGAGTGGAAAAGGGAGTAGCAGATGTGGGAAGGAGGTTAATGAAGGATGGCATGTGCCGGTCAAAGAGAAGGAGGATGGGTTGAGGACCTGAACCAAGATAGTGCTATTGTGATAGACATTAATGATACACCTAGATAATGTGAAGCCCACCACTAAGAGGACTTCCCACTTGGTACCACCATTAATGGGAGAGGATGTGAATGGGGAGAGAGTACAGATGAGATGAGGAGTCGATAGATCAGAGGAGGGGACAGAGAAGAGGATATCGAGGAATACCTTTCTGGACGTTACACTAAAATAGGTGTCTGCGATGGGTAGGCCAGGGTTAGTGGTCAGGATATCTTTTTGTGCTTTTGTCTTCCAGACTTCATGAGAGAGGGAGAGTAGGTGATAGTGTAGCAGTTAGAGAATATATGGGGGATGGTGAGTGCCATTGGGGAGGCTGGGGATAGTAGAATGAAAGAGGAGTGGCTGCACAGCACTGTCCTAGCACAAACTCACCAGGCGGCCTAGTAGTTACCAAAAAGGACACAACATGGGGTTCAAAGATGTTAAAAAACACACACGTAAATTTGAATCCCAAAAAAGGGACAAAAAATGCAATGCAAAATGGGGTGCAAAGATGTTAAAAAACTCACACCTAGATTTGAATTCCAGAAAAGGAACACAAAATGCAGTGAAATAAGAAGTAAGTTAGGTGTGGCAGGAAGGCAGAGCAAGATAGGAACAGTTTTGATTCAGGGTTGTTAGTGGGGGGGGCAGTCGAAAAGTTCAGCCATCACTCACTTGTAGTTCTATAGAGCACATGGAGGATCAGGGCCCCAAGTTTGTGGAGGATCAGCCTGTGCATCAGGAGGATGTTTCATAGTTTGTGAATGGGGAAAAAGGTGGGGCCTTCAAGCCCTCCTCGGCCTGGACAGGCTCAGACAGGGGCCAAAGATGTGGGCCTTCTGTGTTGGGGGCCATCTTCCTAACCTACAGGCTTTCTATTGGGCAAGAAGAAGGCGTGCCCAGCCAATTAGGTGCAGCGTGACAATGCTGTGAAACGGTAAATGTATAGTGCCCCCTTTATATTTATATTGGCCTAAGCCTAGTCGCGTTATTAACAAACAATGGGGCAATTTCGATAAATTGACAGGGTATTGCCCTAAGTAATTAATGTTCACACAAAAAGGTAGGCAACACACAACTGTGTAGAAGCTACTAGCAGCTATCTAAAAACCCAAGACTAGGTCCAGTTCGTAAAACCAAACCCGGAAAAGGTTTTTTTACTGTGGGGTGGACTCAAATCTATTCATAAAGAGAAGGAATAGAACAAGGTTGTGGCTGAGGACAGAAGGATAGAGCGAAATAGGAGTGCTATCCCTGCCTAAAGTGCACTGTTAGTTAGGTTGCGGTGTTACAACGCCTGTCTAATAGTGATAGAATAAGAATAAAATTACCACTTCTATGATATGTAATACGTTCAACCTTGCGAGTCCCAACCCACTCTCTTCCAGATTACTTAGATCGGGAGAGACTACCAGTAAAAACAAGGGAAAGGAAAAGAGGGTAAGCCCAGGAAAGCGAAGAGAATCAATTTATCTCTTCAAAACCAACCATGTGTCATCTAATGGGGTAAACAGTTTTTTAATAGCCCATTGATTGTCACACTGCTCCTGGGGTACTCAATTTTAAAATTGACACAACTTAGGGAAATAGGATAAATTCCCATTCCCAAAAACACAAGCCTAGTCGCTCCACGAGGAAAAGCGCGTTGCAAAGTTCCGAATTAGAATTGACTTCAAACGCCATCTTGGAAAACATTCTCCATCTTGATTCTAACTTCTGCTCTCTGTTTAGTAATAACTAACTATGTTTTCAACTGCCAGAGCAGAAACGACCTTTGAGCCCATGTCAACACTAGGGCTGGCAGAGCAGACTATTTGTCCTCTGCAAACAGACCGTGTAGTCAGAATGAACTCTCATTCAAAGTGTTATCTATGTCTACAAAACTCATCCTCCCTCAAACAGTGAAATACAATGCATGTAAACTAATGTTGTGTGTTTTTGAAGGAATCCTGTGTACATTTCTTGAACAAGATTTAATCTAAAAAGATAAAGATCCACACAGCTGACAACAACAAAGTTTGTCAGTATGTTTAAGGAACTTTGGAGCCAAAGTGAACTTAAATCTAAAGTGTTTTCTGCATCAATAGCCTCAGCCATATTCAAACATAAGAACTGAATGTTAGACAAACTAGAACTATGTACCTTAGCAAAAAGCTATTGAATTTGTTTCTTGAAACTAGGATCAACCTAAGCTGGAGAACCAACAACACCATTGAATCTTCAACATGTCAAACGTACAAACCAATATTGTATATTTGTTATGTAAACTGGGCACAAACCCAAATTTGTAACCTATTAGTTTGGAGATGGGCTGGCCTATGACCAGGACTGTGTATAAATACTGCATGATTTGAGATGACCAGTACTCACTCACCTCACAGTGTTTTCTGGTACACACTGCGAGTTGTTGGGAGCCAGATAGCTATCTTCTTTGATATTTGAATCTGTACAGAATAAAGTTATTCCTAACTTTTGATTTTGTGACTGGTGGATCCCATTTTTGGTGGTACTAAGCCTCGATATTCCTTGCTTGATCTTACAATGCCATTATGGTAGCAACCACAGGCACTCTAGTGCCGAGCATGTCAGACATATTGGGAGGCATTGAAATGCCCATGGGTTTGGTGTCAGCTGAATGTAGAGTGAGCACTGGTTAAAGCGGAACGAAGCAAGCTTCCTGGAAATAACGTTTTCCCCTGCTCGCCTCTGGTGATTAGCTTCCAAGTGGGAGCCAAACCATAAACATGCCCTTATAATGTTAGGAGTCCCCCAGCGGTGCTGCCACAATGTGTAGATGGAATAGGAGGGATTGGATACACTTGTGCTGCAGTGCAGGCTAGCAGAATGAAGATGCAGGCTGCTGGCAGGCTCTGATGTGGGCCTTCAGTGTTGGGGTTTGGGTGTCTTGCCTGCCATCTTTCTATTGGGCAAGAAGAAGGTGCACCCAGCCAATCAGGTGCAGCGCAACAATATCACTATGGTATCAACCACAGGCTCTCTGGTGCCGAGCCTGGTGGCCATCTTGGGAGGCATTAAAATGCCCATGGACTCTGTGTAGGCTGAATGTAGAGTGAGCGCCGGTTGAAGCGCAACACAACCAGCCAATCTGGCTTTCGACCTCAACATGGGACAGAAACGGCCCTTGTCGACCTCAAGTGCCAAATAGACGAACTAAAAGATAAAGGTAAGGCTGCCATTCTCCTTCTACTCGACCTTTCCGCTGCCTTTGACCTGGTTGACCACAAAATCCTGTGCAACCACCTGTCATCGGCAGCACACTTCTCCCACTCTGCGGTCACATGGATTCAATCCTTCCTGGACAACAGGACCATGCGGGTCTTCTCACCCCTAGCAGCGGCGGACCCTATTCCCATTACCTGCGGTGTCCCACAAGGTTCCTGTGTCTCACCTACATTGTACAATATATTTACAAAGCCCCTATTCGACAAGCTGGACAATCTGGGTGTCACCTACACGAACTACGCAGATGAGACCCAGATACTCCTCACCCTATCTGGTAATTACAACGCGGATACCAAATGGATCAATGAAGTCTTCTCCATCATTCAGGCATGGATGGCCACACATGGCCTCTGCCTGAATGATGATAAGACCGAACTGCTCCTTGTAGGCTCACCCAAGACCATCCGGAAACTCTGCCCCAGCTACACTAACTTCACCATTGATGGTAACACCTTACCCACTGCCAAGAGTGTAAAAACCCTCGGTTTCTATTTAGACACGAACACCAACCTAGCCAAACAAATCAATATGACTGCCTCAGCCACCGCCTACACTGGCAAATTAATCAGGGCCTGCAGACCATTGATCTCCCCTAACAACTGCCTTACTTTAGCCAGGGCACTCATTCAATCCAAATTGGACTATTGCAACAGCCTCTATGTAGGCGCCAACAAAACAGTAATCAACAAACTGCAAGTCTTACAAAATAACGCTCTCCGTGCCGCCCTAAATATTCCTAGAAGAGAACATATCTCTGATACTAGAATCGCCTGTAATTGGCTTTCCATCCAACAAAAACTCAACCTCAAAACCTTATGCCTCACATATAAAGCTCTTAACCACCTAGCCCCACCCTATCTCACTAACAAATTTACATTAAGACAGAACACCAGAACCACTAGATCCTCTAACACGCTTCAACTGACGGTGCCCAAATACTCCCTCAAAAGAGGTGGTGGATCCAGCTTCCCAACCTTGGCCTCACAACTCTGGAACACTGTTCCACTGGATATCAAATCCACTCCCACCTTCCAACCCTTCAGAAATAAGGTCATCACTTGGTTACTCAACAAATAGCCAACCATGTATATATGCATTCCCAATGTATAATTGCTTCTTATTATGCTTTGCCCATTATCAACTATGCACTATCTGCCTATCTGTTACTCTGCCTCATTAATTCTGTACTATTGTTTCCCCACTGTTGCCTGTAACTTGATGTTCTAAGCGCACATATACCCCTGGGTCAAGAGCGCTATATAAATAAATAAACAAACAAAACAAACAAACAACAAGCTTTGTGGAAATAACCACATTTGCCCCTGCTTGTCGCTGGTGATTAACTCCCAATGGGAGCCAAAAGCAGAAAAAATGCCCTTGTGATGTTAGGAGTCCCCCACCAGTACTGTCACGCTTTGTTGATGGAAGAAGAGAACTTGGATGCCCTTGTGCTGCAGTGCGGGCTGGCGGAATGAAGATGCAGGCTGTTGGCAGGGGCTGATGTGGGCCTTCGGTGTTGGGGGCCGACTTTCTTGCCTGCCAGCTTCCTATTGGGCAAGAAGAAGGTGCTCAGGCTCAGGGCAACTTAGCTATGGTAGCAACCACAGGCACTCCGATGCCAAGCATGGTGGCCATTTTAGGAGGCATTGAAATGTCCATGGGCTCAGTGTTGGCTGAAGCGCCAAACAGAAAGCTTCATGGAAATAACCAAGTTTGCCGCAGCTCACTGCTGGTGATTAACTCCCAAGTGGGTGCCAAAAGCAGAAAAATTCCCTCGTAATTTTAGAAGTGCCTCACCGGTGCTGCCACACTCTCTAGATGGAAGAGGAGGGCTTGGATGCCCTTGCGCTGCAGTGCGGCCTTGCAGTATGAACCCACGCCAACCCTCTACCTGTGGTTGGGTGGTCTAGTGAGTGGAAAAGTAACTTTTCTCTGGTGGGATCCCCCCTGGATGTCATAGCTGGCAGGTGACCCTCTGTCATATCTGCGTCTGTGCAGACACCACAGAAAGAAAAGGAAGCCTCTGCCTGCCAAACAATCGTTCATTGCTGAAAAGCTGGTTTACACAGGAAATCAGTGCTAGAACTTCCTGACTATAGGTGAGATTTATAAACCAGGCTGGCACGTGTACATCTGGAATTGGAGTAGGCCATAATTAGTTGGTCAGCCCATTGTCTACCTTCACAGGCGTCTGATGGGGAAAGGGAAAAAGTGGGCCAGAGTTGCGAACAATCAAGAGTATGGACATTGGCCCATACCTCTACAGAGATTGCAAATGGACGCACTGCCTAAATCTGAATATTAACATGCTAGTGCAGATGGCAATAGTATATTTTTCACAGTGAGAATGAGCCTGGCCCGTGTGTTTAATCAACCTTTTTGGATGGGCAGCATGTGACGAATAGCCATTTGGCAAGGGTGTAAAAGCCCTGGCCTTTTTCTTTTATTAATTTATAAAATTAGGCAGGTATATCCATCTCAGAAAGGGTGGTCTGCTAACCATAACCTGCTTTCGTTAAAGCTCCATGCCAAAAGCATAGTGACACTTCTGCCCTGCTGTATCAGCCTCCTGATCTGCAGCACCTGTTCTGCAGTGGCACAGAGCAGGTTCATGCCATGACAGGCACAGATTTAAAATCTGCACATCTGTTCCAGAACCGCATAATTTCAAGGAATTATTATGCCGGTTACATTTTAATCTTTAAACAGAAGCCATGCATGAGTTTGCAGTATGGTGCTTAATAATTCACATGCATATTGAAACTATATACCATCTGCATCATGCATGTGTCAACATTGTGAGAGCCCAGGCCAGCAGTGGAAGGGTTGTGTGTATTCTAGTCAAACAGCCTGTACCTGTCAGCCAGCAGACAAAGAGACTGAAATGCTATTCCTCTCTTTTGTGGGTTGGGTAACATCTCTTTCTCAAAGGACAGCCCCTCGGCAGGCGCTGTCTGAGGAAACAAGAATCAAAGGACACACCCTAAACAAAAGGACTAGCCTCACCCCAAGGTGTTGCATGCCAACTGGCCTTTGATGCAATGGGTATGAGAAGGGGGCGATGATACTATAGTCAGATGGATCTCAGCAAAGTTGGGGAAGATTTCCACCATCTTATTTGTCTCTGTGTCTGTCTTTCCTTTCTGTCTCCTCAATGGTCTTTAGAATAAAGCACTTTGAGTATGATGCAAGAACTCAAAGACCACTTGTCACAAGGAAAGGGATTGATTCCATAAAGCAGGCTTGAATTTCTCCAATCACCTGTTGACGTTTGCCTATAAAAGAGGGTGTCTCCCACTCCTTGTGGGAAGTACAGCTGTACTTGCGCCTCTGAACCAGCTTGAAACCACATCATGCCAAGCCAAGTCCATCATCTACTTAGCTTGAACTAACCACTCATTGCCGGACCTTCACTCAAACCACTGGAAGCATTGCATGATGCTTAGACCAGAACCAGTGGTACTTAAGACTCAAACCGACTCAAAATTGAATCGCTGCCTCGATCAACCGATCATTGGACCATGAAGATCACAGCTTTGAACTATCACCGGACCTCAGCTCGAACCAAAGGGGTGTTATTAGTCGATCCTAATCTGTAGGTATCACATCTCAAAACATTTCTATCTTCTGACCAACCCTGGTGAGCCATCTGAACTGCAACACTTGAACACCAAATTTGAACTGCTCAAGCTACTGCTTCAAATAAACTTGATGCTCCCTCATCGCTTGGATCTATTTGACTCAGCTGGTACAATATGTTTTTACAATGATAAGAAGCCTGGCTTGACACCATTCAACTGCCAAGAACTGCATAAGGTTCTGGTGGAAGGCCTCTGTCCCTCTAGAGCCCTTGTTGGGACAATAGGGACGGGCTAAGCCCCCTTTTGCACCTTTTTCAGAATAAAGCACATCCTCTTTGAACATTGTGGTACTTTATTGCCTTTTCCCCGATAATAAAAATCAGAATGCTTGATTCTCTTACATTCGATATTGCTCTATGTTCTTTGCAGGGGTGGGATTATATATAGTGTTTTTAATAGTTGTTTGTATATTAGTGTGTTTAACTAAAGTGTATATATTTTTATAGAAACTTGATTGGGCATTCCCTTATTTTGGACTGTGTTATGTTGATGTTTGGGTTCCTACAGGATCGCCTTCATACCCCTTCTGAGGGCATTGTCTTCCCTGGGTCCATGTTGCCACAAAAGGGAAGGAGGTTTACCTCTTAGCTTTTTAATCATCAGGATCACTGTTGTTTTGTAGAAGTGTGGGCTGTGTAGATAGTTTAGCCAGTGCTCATACTTATACTCATGCAGAGCAGAAGTCATTTAATTACAATACCCTTGCTGGACATGTACTGAATAACACTCTTTTACCTTGTGCTATATTAGAGATAGCAGAACTTATCCCCAGGTTTCAGAGACCTTGCAGATTCAAGCACCTAGCAAATATCTTAAATTTGACTGATCCTACTGGCTCAGGCCTGAGACAGCAATGTTTTATATAGTGATAGAAAGGGCATAAAAATGTATTATTATAGACTGACAATGAATTCACCTTATAGAATAGCTAACCACATACGGAACATTCTATCTAACAGCAGGAAAACACTACAATTCCATCAGCAAGAAGTGACCTCAAATCAGCCTGAATGACATCTGAACTAGCAATATGAAATATTTTTAAAATATATCAATGTTGCCCTAAAATATAATTTTCGGAAGCTACTCTAATTTTGTCCCCAAATATAGACTTTCATTTTTGGAAGTAAATAAACTATTTATGTCCCATAACATCAGCATTCAATGGGCCTCATTACGGGTTTGGTGGTAGCCATGCCGGTGTTGGCGGCATGGCTGCCACCAAAACCGGGCCTGGGTTCCCTGAATGGGGAATTACCGGGCCATTCCAGGTTCAGAGGGCCCGGTAATTCCTCCCTCTGGGAACCCAGAAACGGACCTTCCCCATTCCCATTTGAGCCCCCAAAGGGGTCAATGGTAATGGGAGAGGGAGCTAACAACAGGCCGATTACAACCGGCCCGTTGTTAGCTCCCTGGTCCCCTCGCGGGACCCGGTAAGGATGCCTGGTTTTACCAGGCGTCCTTACCGAGACCCGCGAGGGGACCTCGTAATCGTGCAGAATGGTGTTAATGGGTCCGCATCCATTAGAGGAACCCGTTTACCCATTCCGCACGGGTCGTAATGAGGCCCAATGTTCTGAAAATACTCCCTTTTCTTCCACATATGTCAATTGCAATTGGTATTTGTGTAGATATACCACAAACCTAGCTTAATAGCGAAGCGCTGTACAAGGTTTTTGGGAGGAGCAATTCAGGATTGTGGATAAGGTGAGTGGATAACAATTCATGGTCATTTACAGAAAGGTATGGACCATCCATTCATGGTTAGGTTCCTGGAGCCTGAGAGATGCATTGTTGTTTATTAAAGATGGTCTAAATGTCATTGAGGCCTGGGAGATGCAGTGTTCCCAACTAATGTTGGCTTGGATGTCACTGAGGCCGTGAGATTCACTGTTGCTTATTAAGGTTACATTCAATGTGACTGAGGCATGGTAGATGCAATGTCCGTAATGTCCGTAATTATTTTTCGTGTTAGATATCATTTAGGCCTGGTAATGTCATTGTACCTTTTTAATGCTGTTTTAGATGTCACTAAGGCATAAAATGCAGTATCCTCTGAGGTTGTGTTAGATGTCCCGGAGGCCTCTGAGATGCAGTATCCCCTTTTAATGTAGGGCTAGATGTCTCTGGGGTCTTGGAGGTGCGAGATCCCCTACTAATGTTGGATAAGATGTCACTGAGGCCTGGGAGAAGCCTTGTCAGTTATTACTTTTGAGTTAGGTGTCACTGAGATCTGGTAGATGTGGTGACCCCTATTAACATCGAAGTCGATTTCACTGAGGCCTGGGAGAAACAGTGTCCCTAATTAATACTGGGTTAGATTTCACTCAGGCCAGGGAGATTCAGTGTCCCTTATTAATGTCGGGTTAGATGAGTTAGATGTCAATGAGGCCATGGAGAAGCGGGGTTTCTAACTAATGTTGGGTGCAATGTCACTGGGGCCAAGGAGAAGCAGTGTCCCTTATTAATGTTGGGTTAGGTGTCACTGATGCCTGGGGAACGCAGTGTCCCCCTTTATATTGAGCTAGATGTCACTAAGGATGGGTGATGCAGTGTCCCTAATTCTTTTTGGGCTTGATATCATTGAGGCCTGGGAGAAACAGTGTTCCTAATTAAAGTTTGGTTCGAAGTCACTGAGGTCTGGGAGATGTAGTGTCCCTTCTCGTTGTTGGGCTAGATTTCACTGAGGTCTGTAGAGGTGAATTAATGTCCATTATCTTTAGATTTGAAGAGCAATTCACTAGGACATGGATACACACAATCCGAGTCATAAATCATAGAGTGTCATAAAAACAGTGAGGTTATGAGGCTCATCCCACTGGTAAATTGATCTAAGTCCCGCATTGCAGTGAGCACTGCTGTTTTTTGGGATTTCTCTTACAGTCATTTAGAGAAATTGTGTCCTTTTTTGTCACTATGTTGTGGTATTTCCTGGAGCCCCCTTCCTCTTTTATCTGACAATAAAGAGGAGAAACACCCTTGAGGAGACATGAAGAAACATGGAAGAGGTGTAAGGAAGAGATAGAATGACCCAAGTAGATAGACAGTCAAGGTGCCGACTTACTAAGCTGTGAATCAAGACTTGCTAGCAACCAAAGGCAGTCATTGTGGGTAATATTGGTATTACCTTTCCTGATTCCTATGAAGCAGCACTGTCGCTTTGCCCCATACACATGAAGGGACAAAATAAATCTCTGCACCAATATTTTTAATATGGACAAAGATCAGTATTTTCAACATTCACTAATTCCTCAGTGCACCAGTTGACAACCATGATTCCGAATCTCTAGGCATGTGCCTCCTCCTCCACGGTCATAACCTTCCTAGGGGAGTGTCATGTTTACATTTAAACAGTATAGGACACCACTGTACTACTATCCTTTGCATTACACACATCATATTTCCTAATAATTTCAGCTGTATGGTGTACAACGCAGAGGTGAAGGCATGGAGGTTGGTGTGATCCACTCCTTTCCTGCATACCAATGAGGAACGCTTCCCCCTTTTTATAGTACCCAGAATTTGAAATGTGTGTTAATTGTAGTACTATAAACAGTAGAAAAGATGAGCATGTTTCTAAAGGAAACTGGCATTCAGTCATGTGTGTCTTCGTTAATAAATGCATAAACATTCCATATTTAGAACCTTGGGAGAAACATCTGTGAGGCAGGTCTGTGCAGGGAAAGGATTGGGACCAGTTGAAGGCGTGCTGACAAAGTTTCCATAAATTAATTATCTGCTAAACTGATTTACAATACCTGAGATCGATTCGGAAGGATGCAAAGAAGCAGTCCTATTAATTATCTCTTTACAGTGCAATAGAACATTGCAGAACAATTTTGAGATTGGAAATGTACACAAATAAAAGAGAATAAAACAAACGAGAAATGTTGCAAATAGCATAAAGCCTACATGAAGGTTGGTATATGTCTGGTGATTTCAACGTTGTGTACATTGTGCATAGACATAATGAATTACTGAAAGTCCATGAATTACAAAATGTTCTTAGAATTATATCTGTGTCACTGTAGCAAGAATAACAAAATTATTATATTTATAAATATGTACCAGTTGCAAGATTGAAATATTAAATACTTAGGCCCTCATTAGGACCCAGGCGTTAAGGGGTTTACGGCGCCGTAAACGGCGCCGATCCTTAACGCCTGATTCCAAGGTCCCTTTGCGGGATGGTGATTTCAACGCCTGCTTTTTGCAGGCGTTAAAACCCATGCCGCAAAGGGACCTTGGTGCTAATTACGCCACAGTAATTTACGGTGGCGTAATTAGCGCCTTTCCCCATTCCCATTATGCCCTATGGGGCAAAAATGGGAATGGGGAAGGGTAAAATGGGAAATGGGGATTTACCGCCCCACTCACCTTGGAATGGGGCGGTAAATCCGCCAACCACCATGGCGTAAACGTAGTTTACGCCATGGTGGTAAGGGTACGACCCAGGCGGTAACTTACCGCCTGGGTCGTAATGAGGTCCTTACACTCTCCCTGAAAGTCGGTATAAACTTTTGAAGGCCAATGTGGAAAGGTTTGCAATGGTTGCTCAATGAATTTTACTCTTTGGATAATTTCTGTGCAACATTTTACTTCACTTTTCATGTGGCCTTTGAATCATAGATTGCTGCCAAAGACGACTCTGACAGCTCTTCTGCTTTGAGAGGGTTTGGTTGGCATTCATCCAAATTCTATGGTAATGAGCTACTCCTAGATCTAGACTGGATCGATTGTACTGACCAATAAGCTGAATTTATATTGCAATGGAAACTGTCTAGTTCTTTTTCTTTAGGGTTATAGGCACTTCTATTTCAAAAAAGGTAGCAGGTGCTCCTCTCCAGAAAGAACATGGCATGATAACCTGTTCTGAGATGAGAGTTTGCAGCACACGCTTTTTGCTCACTGTACCTTTCACAGATGGGAAATATCCATTTGCAGATCAGTCTTTGTCCCGCCCACATGGGCAGTCCAGCACCGAAATGCTATGGCAATTCCTCTCTTAATAAGAGTACCAACAGCAATCCCATACACGTGTTTCAGCCTTGTTCGGCCTCATCAGTGAGGTGAAGCTGTGCCTCTCTGAGCACAGTGAGCTAGGAGTCCATGTCTGGTTGCCCCCAGGTAACTCAGGGTGACAAACCACAAGTTCCTTGCAAATATTTCAAAAAAGGTAGCAGGTGCTCCTCTCCAGAAAGAACATGGCATGATAACCGGTTCTGAGATGAGAGTTTGCAGCACACGCTTTTTGCTCACTGTACCTTTCACAGATGGGAAAATTCCATTTGTATATCAGTCTTTGTCCTGCCCACATGGGCAGTCCAGCACCAAAATTCTGGGGTTGCTGTTGGTACTCTTGTTCAGAGAGGAATTGCCATAGCATTTCGGTGCTGGACTGCCCAACACTTTATCTGAACTTGGCTTTTCACACTGTATCACCAACCCCACTCACAGCAAAGGCAGAACCTTGGACTGGCTGGCTGATCTTAACTGCAACACTAAGATTCTCACCAACACGCCTTGTGCTTAGTCGGACCATCATGGCATATCCTTCACCATCCAAGACCCTCTCCTAGAAACCGGCTCTAGTCAAGCACCCTCCGCAGCTACCAGAATTAAACGTTACATTACAGCTGAGAGGCTACTGCCTCTACTGCTCCTGATTACTAGTCACTCCAACTTGGCCAGCCTGGACCCAACCGCTATGGTCAAGCTTTATAATCGTACCCTTCTACAAGCTGTAGACAAAGTAGCTCCACTAAGATTACGTAAAGCTAAACCACTGCACATCTAAACATGTGGTACACTACCAATCTTAAAACCTTGCATTGTTTAAAAAGAGCAGCATAAGTGTATTGGGAAAAAAAACTACGGTCCTGATCAAAGAAAAATTCTCTTTCGCCTCTAACAACTATTAAATAGCCATCCTTCAGACCAAAAGTACCACATATAATGAAAGAATGCTGAATGCTAACTCTGGCACTAAGGCACTGTTTGCCATCCTTCAGGAATTAGAATCGCCTGTCACACCACAAGAAGTTGTACTAAAGATGCAACCTGGTACACTAACATCCCAAAATCCCTGCTGGACAACATTAACATAAACTCCTACAAACAAAAATTGAAACAAAAAAACTAAGCCTGACACCTGACACTCAATTCTCTAAACCAATAGATGTCCCTCTGAAACAGATTATCCTATTCAAGTTCACCTCAGTATCTGTAACAGATGTAAAAAAATTATCTCCAGTCTTAAACCATCCAGATGCATGGTGACATCTGCCCACCCAAAGTTATTAAAGACGCTGTGGAAGAACATAATACTTTCATTACCTCTTTAATAAATGCCTCGTTTGAAACAAGTACTGACCCTACCAACCTCAAAGATGCCTGTGTCCTCCCCCTTCTAAAAAACCAGACATTGGACAACACATTATCGGCCTATCACAACCATACCTTTCCTTCTTAAAATTCTGGACAGGGTGCTTACATGGAAATACAAAATCACTTACAATGTAACAATCTTCTAGGTCTTTGCCAATCAGGCTTCAGACCAGGTCATGGGACAGAATCAGCATTGATATATTTAAAAATCCAAATGGATGAAATTAAAGATAAAAGCACCTTAGCTCTCCTCCATCTATTAGATTTATCGGCCGCCTTTGACCTGGTCAACCACAAAATTCTATGCAATCATCTGACCTTGGCTGCTCATTTCTCTAACAAATCCTCTCAATGGATTCAATACTTCCTATCCTACAGAACAATGAGGGTATTCGTCCCCACAGCATCTGCTGAGCCTGCCCCAATCGACTGTGGAGTACCACAAGGTTCCTTTGAGTCCCTTACCTTATATAATATCTTTACGAAGCCTATGTTTGACCACTTGGATAACTTGGGTGTCACCTACACTAATTGTGCAGATAACACCCAAATCCTCATCCCCATCACAGGCTCCCACGACGCCAACGCCAAGAAACTTAATGAAACGTATCAAACTATTCAGGCGTGGTTGGCTATCCATGGCCTAAGTCTTAACAACGACAAAACTGAGTTACCTCTGATCGGCTCACAGAACCAATTTAAGAAGTTAGACGATAAATTGAAATCATTTGACATTGACAACGTTACCATAAATGTCTCAAAAGAAGTTAAAATGGTAGGTATCTACCTTGATTTGGCTCTCACACTAACAAGGCAAGTAAATGTGACCCCTTCTGTGGCGGCCTACACCTCAAAACTTATCAATGCCTATAGACCGTTCCTTTCTTCAAACAGCTGTATTACACTGGCTAGGGTACTCATACTATCCAGACTTGACTACTGCAATGCCCTGTACACTGGGACTAACAGACGTAACCTAAAAAAACTCCAGGTGCTACAAAACAACGCCTTGAGAGTGGCTCTCAACATCCAGAAGTCCAACCACATATCAGCCGTAAAACACAATACCCACTGACTCCCGGAGCAGGTTAGGATTATTTTTAGAACATTATCACTAAAACATAAGTTCCTTGTGAACGTAGATCCAAAATACCAAACCAACAAATTTACAAAACATCTCACCAATAGACCCATCCAGTCCATACATGCGCATCTACTAAACATACCGTGATTTAAATGACAAAAAGCAGCAGGTAACAGCTTCCCAGTACAAGCTGTGAAACTCTAGAACTCCATGCTCCTGACATGAACCGTCCTACTGGACATTTAGAAAAAATCAGAAAACCTAGCTTTTCGTACAGGAGCGGTAACTCATTTCAGTTCCCTGACTACTACTATCTCTTTGTACCTCATTGTATTGTAATGTCTCATGATTCTGCAAATAAGCTGTACTTAATGATATAATGTAATGTCTTTCCTTACTGCAACTAACTGTTTTAGCAAGAATGTTCCCAGATACCCTTGGGTTAGGTGCACTTTACAAATAAGTAAGTAAATAAATAAATAAATAAATAAATAAATAAATAAATAAAGAATAAACATGAAATTGCATGCAAGTGAGTGTTGACTGTTTCAAGAAGGTGGGCATCTGGACAAATGGGGCACTGCAGTGGTTGCAATAAGTCTTGGTTTTGTCATAGGATAACAATAGAAATTAGGGAAAGCAGCATGGAAAGCAACCTTTGTGACTATACCCCAAGTCACAGAATGAAGTGTAATACTAATATTTAAAATTCAGAATTTGGTTTGCAGTGACAAGTGTTTTTCCCATTCAGGTGTTCATCAAGGCTAGTTTCATCACGTTCATCATTATCAATGTAATATCCTGTAATCATTGTGTAATCCAGCAAAACAAAAGAGGTGATGGCTGAAAGGTTTAAAATTAATCCTAACCTCTGGCATTGTTCTGGGCAGCCCTACAGAACATCGTTCTTCGCATTCCAAGCCATTACAAAAGGGGAAAGACCATATACAAATCAGGCTTGGTTCCACCCCCAAAAGGGAAGTGCTGCCTGAACTGCTTGGTCATATCCCTTCTGCATGAGACCACAAGCATCCCCAGGCATGTTTCGGCCTCATTGGGCATCAAAAGTGAGGAGTGGCTTGGGTCTCTAGGTCCAGCAGGCATGGGACCCATGTCTGGGCATACCCATGCCACTCGAGGTGACTACAGCAAAACAAAAGAGGTGATGGCTAGAAGATTTAGAATTAATCTTAACCTCTGGCATTACTCTGGGCAACCCTCCAGACCATCATTGTAATCTGGATAGAGACAGAGGAGGAACTCATGGATTTTTGGCAATATCTAAATGGCTGCAATGAAAGAATAAAGTTCACACTGGAAAACCTATGGTTCATTTTTTGGATATGACTATTGAACTTAGAGAACCTGGCTTAAACACTGCAATTTTCAGAAAACCTACTGATGTGAATAGTTCTTTACACTACAGCAGCTTCCACCAAAAACACCTAAAGGGAAACCTGCCCTACAGCCAACTATTGAGACTAAAAAGAATTACATCAGATTCAGATAAGTTACAGGAAGAATATGAGGACATGAGGGGCAGATTCTTGGAAAGAGGCTTTCCCAAAGATACATTACAGAAAGCCATTGTTAGAATGGAAGCACAACAACATGTGGAACTCCTACAAGGGGATGCAAAAAAGGTTTAAACAAATCATATTCACACATTAGAATACTCTAGCCAGAGTTATAAGGTGAAACTGATAATGCACAGGAACTGGGATCTAATCAAATCTGATCCAACACTTAACCAACTCTTCCCTGAGCCACCAATGTTGGCATATAAAAGAGGGAACAACTTTAAAGACAAACTCATCAAGGCTGAGAGATCTAAACAACAATCGCAAAGGACTCTGAATAAACAAAAGCATGGCACTTTTGCCTGCCTTAACTGTCAAAACTGCTCGAGTATAATCAAAGGCGACCACATTCGTCATCCGAACACTGGTAAAAAGATAATGCTCAAACACTTCGCTACCTGTGACACCAAGAACATAATATATGCATTACGATGCCCATGTTGTAAATATTATGTAGGGAAAACATCCAGACGGGCAAAGGACAGTTGGACTGAGCATAATTTCAGGACATGGAATACCAAATCACCAGTATTTAGAGATTTCAGGGATAACCATCAAAACACCTCTCAAGTGAGAGTAGTCATCTTAGAAGAAGTACACCCACTCCCCAGGGGGATGATCTACCTAAAATCCTGTCACAACGGGAACTATTCTAGATCCATAGATACGATGCCTTGATGTCTCTTGGTATCAATGAAGAATATTACTTGGGTCCCTTCCCTGTAATCTATTCAGAACCAAATAGGAAGAACTAACTAGAAGAGCACCACACCTCCTCCTTATTTTGATAAATACTAAATGCTGAGATCTATCTAGATTTACAACAACATATATAGATTGTCAGCCCCAGGTGGGATATCACTTAATCGATAAATCATGGTATGTAAACTAGTTGTTTATGATAATCAGTTACCTACGATAATAACAATGGTAGAAGATTGTACACCCCAGGCGGGATAGTTTTCAATGAAAACAACAATTGGTACTAGATTGCAAATCCCAGATGGGATAGTGAATAATGTCAAAGGTTCAGATTATCATATGTATGAATCTAATAGTAGAAAACAGTAGTACGATAGGTCTCTCGCAGTGAACATTGGAAATACATATCCATACATCTGGATGAATATCTGGGAAGATGTTTGTATTTAGTCATGTAATTTCCACTTAATCACAGAAGTACCATATTACAATAAATTCTCAGTTACCACTAATATCCAATTTGAACTCTAATGAGCATCTGCATAATGATCATCATAATGATAACAGTAAACGTATTGATATGTTATCTCTATATAGTTTGATTCTACACCTGATTAATAGCTTGGTCATTTTTATGACAGAAAAAAGGCAGTTACACCAGCCTCTCTGCACCCTCTGAAGATCCCTCAACAACACTAATGCCAACTCTTTACCCCTCATTTGGAGCAGTCAGCTATAACACAGCCATGTTGGCCTGATAAGTCATCTATAACCTTTTATTCTAGACACTGTGAGTACCTACTGTTCATCAGTTGCCCACCTGACATCTGACATTGAGAGCAGCTTAACTGGTGGTATTGTAGATTACTTCAATCTATTTCCTGATCCGAATAATTTACTGTGTTGTCACCCGCGCTGTGATGTCACAGGTCTGCAATCAAAGATCTCCATAATCTTCATGTATTAGACATTTACGGTACTGTTATTTTTACTATTTCTTTGCACTTGAATCACAACAACATAATATCCCTCATCTACAAGACTTTACACTGATTCTTTTTCTTGATGTCACTTGTGCATGCGCATAGTGATGCCACTGGCCCCCTGGTGCACAACAGTACTCATCGGCCTTTTGAGGTTAAATTTAATAACCCTTTACCTTGTTAACATCATTCGACAGATACAGGTATAGCAACCTCTAAATGTATTCGTGGTCATTTCTGGTTCGTCCTGTTTACCACGGGGAGAAATGTGACGTCAAGAGTGCATGCGCGTAGTGACGTCAGCTATATATAAAAAGTTGAATTTCACAAAATGGCAGCAGGTACACCACAGCAGATCTCCAGAACTCAGGAAAGCCCATTCCTTGACTGGCACCGGTTAACACTGCAATGTACTCTGGTTACTGTGGGGCCTACAACTGGACCAAAGACCGAAGTCATCAATAAGAATGCTCTACAAACAATGAATCTTTTTTTGATCATGGGAGGATCCTTTCCTGACTGTAATGATTTATATTGAGACAACTAATTCTCCCACCCTTACTCAGAGGAGATTATCACCAACCACTGAGCTCATCACAAATTCCATACTAGTGCATTCATTTGCGCAAGGTCTGATTTCTATGGCACCGTAGCTCCAGACTTGCATAACAAGCGAGTGGCTGGGATGACCAGCTCGTTGGTACCTAGAACCTTTTTGCAGTGAAAATTCTTATCATGCTAACAGAATTTAGAACATCAGATACCTCACTTCCATCAAAGGACTCGCATAAAGAAGCATTTCTGAAAACACTTTTTGCCCCTGATGAAGAGTGACATATTCGAAACACGTTGGGCTATTTGAATATTAAATACTTTTTATTTTTGAACAAAGACAAATTATCAATTGTATCCTTAAGTTATTTTTGGTTGAATAATATATGTAATTACTCAGAACTTAACCACACAAGCCATACGTGCCTCCCTATTTCTAGGTTAGCAGTTAGGCTCAACCAACTTTTTGGCTAACTTTGGCCTCAGATAGTATGCATGGGACGCGGGTTCCCTAATAGGGAACTCATTCTTGTTGCATTTCTTCCCAGCCTAAATGCCAAGGCTGTGACTCTCTCAACTGCACCTTAAATTTCCCACATATACTATTTATATACTAGATGACCTTAAATCATCAATAACCAACACCTAACCGGGTGTGATTTGTGTCCATTGTTTGTTTGACTGCACTGAACCCTGCGCACCTGTATGCTTAGAGCAGCGTTCTGGACATCAAACTGGGATTAGTTGCTTCGATGAGAGTGGTGGCCCAGTCCAGCTGCTGCACAAAATGCCTGTGAGTAAGTGTCCTTCCTTTGCGCACTGCAATGCTCTTCCCAGTGGCATCAGTGTGCTTGTTTAGTGCTCCTCTGCACTAGTATTGTCCTCGCCTGCTTTGATAAGTCTGTAATAGTGCTGTACAGAGCGCGTTGCTAAGCGTCTCTTAATGTGTCCTTGAATTGCTTGTAATGTCTTTTCCTCAATATGCAAACCGCTCCTTAGCCAAGCGTTAATACCATGTCTTTTCTCTCACTTCCAGGGGGGAAAGCAGCGCAATGCCCCAGAGTTGCTGCTGTGTGGAAAATCCTCCCCCATGTAGCGATCAAGAGTGGGTGGTTCCTAAAAGCTTGCAAAGGTATGCCGATCCGAAGCCGGATGAGGGAGATGGCAGGAGAGCACCTTTCTTTCCTTAGGTGCTGCAGACCGCTGCGGTTGTACGGAGACCCTTCTGAGAGTCCTGCTGCAGATACAGTAAGTTTTCCTGCACTTGAATGACTCCGGGTTCCTGTTCAGGTAAGCAAAGGAATTGCAATGCTGGTACTGTTGCAAGTGGATTCAGGATCAATATGTCAACACAAAGCAGCTTTATATGCATCCCAAATATTTACTGGAGAAGTGTCATCATCTTAATTGATTTGAAAGAAGAACTGGTGAAATTCAAGATATGATTTTTCATAGTTGTTAACCTCCAATAATTCATTATTGATTCTCAATCTATTCCTACCTTTTCCAAGATGATTTAGTTCTAAATTTGTGATTCCAGGAGCATTGCCCGATATATCTGAACATTGTATACTGGAATCAAATATTGCATCCATCAGGGACATAGCAACGCATATATAATCAATACAGGATAATCTAATATGAAGGAGGGAGTGAACCATGAAATCAAGATATGTAGGGTGTCTGAGCCTCCAGGAATCAATCATACCAATTTCTGCCAAACACCCTATAAATACAGTATGAGGTATTAAAGTCTCCAAAATATTTTTCTTTACATTATTTTTGTTAGCTTGGTGACAACATAGAAACAGGTGCAACCCAATGACCCAATTAACAACAATAGCACAGCACATGTTACACAGGTGCCTCTACTTGCTAGAAGTAACAAAAGTGTCCAGAGACAACCCACAATCTTCCTCACCACTCTCATTAAGATAACATTGAAAGTCCGACCAAATAACATTGGGTCTGTTCTTTGTTAAAGTCCCCACATACTATTAAATTGGGGAGATCTGATTGTAATACTTTTTGTTTCAAATTAGTCCAAAACATAGGGTCTGGGTTAGTGGGGCCATAGACATTAACAATAGAGAAAATGTGAGAATTGACCAATAGTTTAGATAAAACCCATCTACACTTTAAGTATCTGATTCTTGATGTAAAATCCTATGGTTGAAATACTTTCCTATTAAAATTAAAATTGCAACACCATTGCGTTTACCGTTTGCGTGTTTCTTGCAGACAAGCAATAGACGGTTTAAACCCTAAGGTGCACCAGGATTCTTTGTCTCTTAATTGGATTATTTAGGTCTTTAACATTCAGGGTCATACATCTAAAGGTCTTATGCTATATGGAAGAAGGAAGTGATCTTGTCAATATACCCCACCTTGAACCCTGCATCCAAATAGCATACATTGTTATATGTCTGATATGTTACATACATCAACACTGCATCAATCTTTTTTAGTTTGAAGAATTTTAATTGCAAAAAAACACACCAGGGAAAGCAGAAGAATAATTGCAAAACATGACGCATGGGTGATAATACTCCAATATCTTTGTGATTACCATATTTGAGAGACAACTACCCAAAACCTGAGGAAAGGAGAAAAATAACACATTTTATGAGATTCAGAGCCAAGCATGCAGTGCCATGCCCTATAGAGGAGGTTGAGCACTTCCCAAACAATGGCAAAATAGCAGGTTTCATCACACCCTCCTTATAGTTAGACAATATGAAATTACCAGAGAGGTTCTTATGCCGGCTTAATTCTGTACATTTAAATGAATCTTGTAGGAGAAGGATGTTGGTCTTGACTAGTATTTGTAGTATCCATTTTCACCATTTTGCATAATTTTATGACATTTTTGAGGTCAGCCGGATCATCAAATGAGGATGTCTTCCCAATAATAGTAACCTTAAGTACATTTATGAACCAAACCATATCTTGCATTTACTTGCCTGAGCGCAGGACAATAATAAAGTTATTATTTTCTATGTTCAGCTGTAGCTTTGTCCACATCCTGTTAGATGAAAATCATGTGACCGTTGCACATCAGATGTAGTATTTCTTCCATCATCTTCTTCAAAATCAGCTGGAGTTGCGTGTATTCAAGGAGTAAAAAGATTATTGTCCTTGGGGTAGATGTCTTATGAGACTCTTTAAAACCAATTCTGTGTGCCACTTTGTAAATTAAGGGCAATAGGAGAGTGTAGATTAAGAATGCTTTGTAGGAATGTTTTGCGAAATAGAGCAACATCCTTGCCTTCAACTCCTTTGAGAATACAGAAATGCGTAATATTATTGTACAATTTCTGTTTTCCAAATCTTAATTTTGCTTTTGAAAGATAAGCATAGATTTTTCCAGATGAACAACTCGGGAGGCAATATCTTCAGCTTTTGAACTGGAAGTTGCCGGTATAGAAGTTTCTTTATTTCCTGAACCTTTCATAGGGCACATTTGAGAAGGCATAGTAAATGAATCCTCACTTTGAAATGAAAGTAGCTATTTCTTCAGTTATGTTGTTATGTTATGTTATTTTATTTATAAGGCGCCAAAGCCCAAAGGCATACAGGCGCCATGGAAGAAAAAGGGTAGACACTGTATAAGCTAGATGGCAAGTCAAAATCTAATTAACAGGAATGTCTTCGACTGTTTCTGAAAGGTTAGGAGGTTTGCTATGTTGTGTAGAGGAACCAGCAGGGCATTCCAAGCCTGTGCGGGCCGCACATGAAAAGCATGACCGTTTCCGCCAGTCCTTTTAAAGCGATCGACTTGCAGGAGGCAGTCTTTAGCCAATCTAAGTGGTCTTCTAGGGATATATAATCTCAGCTTGTTTTTGAGATATATAGGTGCCTCACCGTAGACACATTTGTGACAAATGGTCAGAAGTTTGAATTGAATTCTGGCTGAGATTGCCAGCCGGTGGATAGTCCTCCTGGCTGCTGATGTGGGCTCAAGGCGCTTCATCTGGAAAACAGCATGTGCTGCAGAGTTTTGAATCTTCTGAAGTCTCTGAAAATCCATCTTCTTGGCTCCTCCCAGGAGGGCATTACAATAGTCCACTCTTTGTAATATTATAGTCCAAACCAGTTTTGTACGGTTTTCTTCTGAAACTAGAGGGGCCACTTGATGGAGTACTTTCAGGTGATAATTAGTACTTTTTATAATTGGATCTACGTGGGCGCTGTTCTCTACATTGGCCTCCAGATAAGTGCCCAATGTTTTGACCTTATGTACCACCGGTATCTGATTTCCATCAACCAGGAAACTGCTGTATAGGGGGTCCAGCTTCTCTTTAACCTGTTTGGGGCCGTACAGCATTAGTTCTGTCTTTGTGGTGTTAAGGCAGAGCCAATTAGTTGTCATCCAGCTTTTCACCATTTGGTAAGCCTGATCCGGAGTTTGTTGATCTTTATTGTGATCTCCACGGACCTCGAATGCCAGCTGAAAGTCATCTGCATAGTGCAGAAAAAAAGATCTGAACTATCAAGATCCCTACAAAGTGGGGTGATATAAATGTTAAAAAGCAGAGGGGAAAGGCAATCCCCCTGAGGGACTCCACAGATGGTGATCTCGGCATCAGAGGCACTCTCGCCCCAGTGCACACGGGTACTATGTCCCTCGAGAAATGACTTAAGCCAGGTCGTTGCCTCATCTGAGAGACCTCCCACAGTAGACATCCGATGCAATAGGATCCTGTGATCCAGCAAGTCGAAAGCTGCCAATAGGTCTAATAACATCAGCAGCCCTGACTTGCTTGATTCCAAACCTGGTAGCATATATGTCTGCACATCCAAAAAGGCACTCTCAGTGATGTGGAAACCACGAAAACCCTGACTGTTTTTCATGAAAAATGCCATTTTCCAACACGTGTGTCTGTAATTGTAGCGTTGCTACCTTATCCAGTAATTTTAAAAAGAAAAGAGTATTACTTATCAGCCTAAGGTTGACAGCATCATTAGGGTCCAGGCCGACCTTTTTTAGCAGTGGAGTGACAGCTACATGTTTTATAGAAGAGGGAATATGACTTGTGCGGAACGAGGAGTTTACAAACTGACAGAGAAGGGGGCAAAGAGGTCCTTATGTTCAAGTATGATTTTTGACAGTAGAACTTCGCCCGGGCAACTTGTGGGGTGCATGGCCCGCACGATGTTACACATTTCTGTCGTGGTATGTTCTTTGAAAGTGAATTGGGCATGAGGTAATTGAGAAGGTTGTTCTCCATCAACTGGAGGTTTAGAAGCAGTCTTAATTTTAGACTGTGTTTTTTTGGTATTATTATGGCTGAAATCGTTATGAGTGGCACTGGGAGTTATTTTTATTAATGCTTGAAGAATTTTTGTTTGAGCCTTTTTTAGTTTGTCGGTGACTGCTTTTTGCACTTTTTTACAGTTGTCATTGGTTAGTTTAAAGACTGAACTTATACTAGCAGGTTTTTCCCAAGACCTCAGGAGTCCAAAGAGCTCTTTGGTTTGGTTTCCAGCTTGGGCAATATGATTGTTGTAGAAATTCTGTTTTGCTTCTACTATTTTCATCTTATAATCTTTGGCCTTGGTTTTCCAAATTTCTAGATTTTCTGGGGTGTTGTCTTTTTGCCAAATATGTTTAGACTGTCTTTTAGCTATTTTCAGTTCTGTCAATGCTGGAGTAAACCATCTGTGATGGTTTGGAGTGTCTCTAACCGTTCTAATTTTCAGAGGGGAAACCTGATCTAACATTTTTAAGATTTCGTCATTATAAGTGTATCCAGCAGCACCACAATAAAGTAGAAACAACAAAGAGAATTCCTCATGATTTACAGTTATATGTTATATATTTTCAATCCAGTTAAAAAGTAGATATGCAGATACAGATATACATTCAACGGTTTTACTTTTTTTTGACCCGTCATTTCATAAAACTATGACAGAAAAAGATTTGTGGCATTCTTATTTGATCGCAAGAGTCATTGTAGATAAAGAAAAGTACCTTGTATTGTTTTAATTCTCTTCTGTAGGATGTACAATGAAGAGCAGCCAGTGTTGTGAAAAATTGCTGACCTCCGTGTGAAGGACCGCATGCAACGTACGCGCTACCCCGTTGCTGACAGAAGACATAGGACACTGCTGCGTTGGGCCTTGACACAGCTCCTTCAGGCTGTGAATAGGAAAGCCGGTAAAGGCTCCATCCCCGTTGCAGACCACTCCGGCACTTCAGGGAAGTGTAAGAAAGTTCAAATATTTATAATAAAACCTCTCTGTGAATTAAAATAGTGTCATTTGGAGCGACAGTGCGGGCGTAGCCCGCCATTTTGCTTGGCACCAGACCATGCCCCTCCTTAATACCATCTCTAATTTTTAAGATTTTTTCTTTAAAGGATGTCTGCATTTTATCTGGCCAAGAAGGAGGATAATTATTGAAAATGGCATTAGATCCATCCTTTTCCTTTTTTTTCAATTTGTTTTTCTTATTTTAAATAAGAAAACATATGCATAGTTCACTAGTAGAATTGGATGTGAATTCTATGGAAAGGGTGAAAAAAATGTTTTGCATTCACTATGGTAGATTTACAACCTACTCTAGGCAGCTTAAAATTGTAATTGTTAAGGTTATTTGTGTCTCTTTTCCGTCTGCATTCCAGGCGCCTAAGAGACTATTTGAAGGTGGAGAGTTCTGCAGTGAACCATTTCTTGCCAAAATGCTTGCCTTTGATTACTTTGGTCTTTTAATCAGCAACTGAGTATACAATGTTCACAACCGGACAGTTACAGAAATCTACCATGACAGTGATATTGGGATCTCTGAGAAGGTCAATAAAGATGTTACACATTAATTATGTATTTATTTATTTGTTTTTTGAAGTGATGTTCTGCCTTTTTGTGCATGTGTTTATCTACGGTCATTTTTTGGGGTGTGGTTAATAAGAGCTGGCGAACGTGTGCAGTGTTCTCACAGTAGTATTGTAATGTGTGTGCTTATTGTTCCAGGTTTACATGGTATACAGACTTTTGCATATGCATTTCAGTTGCTCCCATTATAGGACTACATATTCCAGATTGCATGGCATGTACCACACCCAAAAAAGCACAAACAGACACAAACACACGCACACAGATTGATGTTTTGTTTTATGATTTAGTGTACAAAATTACTTGCAGTACGCTAGATCCTACTGCCAAAACAATGGAGAATACACTTGACGCTTTGGGCTTCTCCCACCATGTTAGAGATGCCACTCACGTCAAAGGTCATACCTTGGACTGGGTCTCCACCCTTAATGTAATGGTGAATAATGTAGATGTGCTGCCTTGCCCCTGGTCAGATCACTCTTGCATCCTCGTCCCAGTACTAGAATGGTGTGACTGAGGTGAAATAAGAGGAAGGACTGGCAACAACCTATGAAGCTAGGGGGAGGCTTTGTTATCACAATGGAAAGGGGGATATCATGCCTCGCCTGAAGACATCCTCTCCCCACTTTCCAAAGACCCTCCTTCCACCCAGGTGATCCTCCCTCGCATCTCCACCCCCAGGGTCAAGATTCAAAAGCAATGGACTTACCCTGGCCACCTGAGAAGAGGGTCAAAGGGGAGTAGGTGCACAGATGCAGGTTTTTCACAGTTCCTTTGAAAATGACCATGCATTTTACATCCAGCTTTCAACTCCAATAACAATGTTGTTTATTGAGGATGATATATAGACAATATCCTGATGATATGGCAAGGCTTTACAAAATTGATATACAAATAGGTAGATTGTTTGAACAACAATGAATATTACATCAAGTTGACTAGGAATTATAGCAAAAAACGAATTGCATTTTTGGATTTGGAATTATATATCAAAGAGGAAACAATCAAAACAATGTTACACATTAAAGAAACTGCGGTTAACAAATTACTTCATGCCAATATCAATCATCCCAAGCATATAATTGAAAATATTCCATAGCAGAATTCGTATGAATTAGGAGAAACTGCAGTGCAAACACAGAATTTGAAAAGCATATAAATTTAGCATTGGAAAAATGTAAAAGAAGAAGCTATGAATTGAGAACCATCAATGATGCTTACAATAAAAGCAAGATGATTGACAGAATTCACCTAATTCAGACCCACAAAGACATGAAATGGCAAGCGGATGATAATATATTGATATTTGTCACCATGTACAGTGCAAAAACAACAGAATAAGAGCAATTTTAAATAAACGTTGGGATAAATTAAAACAGATAAAGATTTGGATAAACATGTATCAGAGTAGACTTTATAAACATGCCACAGAGCCCCAACGATCAAGAATAAAATTAGCCACAGTTTCCTGAAACCTAATCAGTCCTCTGAAATTGGGGATAATTGGCTGCAATTACCACTGAAAGGAAATTGAATTCTCTAATTGCAGCATCTGTAGATTTATGATGGACAGACAAAAAGAAATTGGTTTATCAACTGGGAAACCATACAAAATTGCGTCCATCATCAGCTGTTATACATGGAACGATCTGCAGATGTGATAAATGTTACATCGACAGGGACACATCAGATCTATCAACAATACTAACATATAATATCCTTTGGCTCTCCATTAGAACACATGTCATAAAAGTGAATCTTTTGAAGATGATATTCGCTGCACAGGACTAGATAATATCACTTTACCTTTCAGAGGAGGTAATACAGAACTTATCCTTAGACAGTGATAGTTTAAATGGATTTTTAAAATGGACATGTGCCATAGAGGCCTCTATCTGGATGCTGCTTTTTTTACCTTCCTCCAATGCTTTTTCAAAATTTGTCATTTCTTCTTTATATTTTCATCATATGGTCATTGTCTTTATCCACCTAATATTCGTATGATTATTTTCCTCTATTGTATTTTCGTTTGCGATCTTGTTTTATATTTTTGATTCATTATTTTTCATTAATGAGCATGAGAGTTTGTTTTCAATCATTTATAAACAAAGGTTGGTTTCATTCTATACACGTTCAAGGATCTAGATAAAGTCTTTTAATTTATAGGATCAATAGCCTGTATCTTTCTAACAATAAGACGTTACATTTGCACTTCAGCATGCTAGTCTATCTATTTTTAATGTTTCCATTATTGTTTGTACGAATAAGTCATCATGGACGTGATGATGTCATCATGCTGTTAACTGATGCTATGACATCCCTTAGCGAACGTGACTAGCACTCGAACATGCTGAGGTTTAATTGAGGCTCTCTTCATAATAATGAGAGAGGTGGGATGGGTTTACATTATTGAAATCAAACCCTTGAAACAAGTAACTTTGAAACACGATACATTTGATCAGTTTTTTTCTTCATATGACAGAAAAATGAACGCATACGTGATGACGTCATTACATCGATACGTTACCGATATAAATATCAAGCAGCCATTTTGAATTTATTTTCTAACGTGACATTTTGGTGTGCAATCATACACGCCGCACAGAACAGACACTCTTTCCCCAACATTGTGGGTAAGTTGATAACTGCAAGCTGCAATACTTAAGTTTAATTTAAAACTACAATTACCTTTGTGACTATCTGTGCTAAACTGCTTCTGCTTTGTAATGATTGCTATAATATCCAATTAACAGACAAATCACTCATTTAAACACCATCATTATTCTTTTCAGTGGTATATTCCGTTATACTAGGATTTCATATGGAAGGGAAAATAACTTGCACGACTGTTTATATGAGGTCAGTGACACATTGTTCAGTGATCTTTAACAAGTTTGCAATAATGTAATCATCAAAGAAAACTATGTGAGAAGATGTTTATTCATTTCATGACCTTGCTGCAAGCAAAATTTCTGAGATTATCTCAAAATCCTCTTGATAAACCTAGTGGTGAAACAAGTGTAGACGATGAGGATACACAATATACGGCCAAACAAAGCAAGTAATCATTGTTAATAATAGAACGGATGATATGCAAAAACATATTTTTTGCCAAGACTGATAGAAGATGTGCAAAGTCTGATAAAAATGAGCGAACAACTGGAATAGGTTTCATTACAGGGTCAAAAGCAACCCATCTTTTGCCAAGATTGACATCAATGTACTTAAGGTGTGTGGGCAAATCATATTTGCTAAGATTAATACAGGATTTGAGAATTAACCTATCTTCACATAAAAATAAGAGTTAACAATTATCCATTTCTAACTTCGAGCGCAACATCTCTTCCCTTTCCTAATTTCTTTTTGTGGTATAAGAACGGAGAGATGGAATCCTGAGCAATGGGAGTGCAGCCCGAGTTTTAAATTAACAGACTATGACGCCTTGTTGTCCTTGCCATCCGATTTTCATATTGTTTATTAAAATATTTATACATTGGGCTTTTATATTGTGCTTCAGTCTTATCTTGTTTTCTTGACAAGCCCATTGCCCGTGAGCTATCCTCCTGACCTCAGGACTGATAGGAAGGTTTATCTCCTTCTGAAAGCCATCCTATTCAATGATTCCAGTTTGACAGTAGGCTCACCCATGAACAGGACATCTCTCCATCCATAGCTTATGTGTGGCACCAGCTTTGTTGATGCCGCTGATCATGGCCTGAGAGGTCAGAAGAAGACCTGGTTATAATAAAAGCAATAAACTATTAGGGGGCAATTCATAGAATTCAGCGCACAAGTGGCGCACGCGGCTGGCGCACAGAGTGAGCGTACAGCAGTCTGAGCGAGCCGCTTGTGCCAAAACTCATTTAGGGCACAGCGTATTCATAGATTTATACATCCATAAGCAGCCGTGGCGCAGAGTGGCGCAGCGACCCTGCAGCAGTGCCAATTACGCCCCCAAGCCTGCCCGTGTGCCAAAAACATCGCACAAATCCAGTACATGGCGCAAATGCCAGTGGACCAGCATACAGCCACCCAACCACGAAAACACATGTGAAAGTCCCTGTGCACCCCCCAGAATACAACTACCCCGCTCGCGCCAGGCCTATTGCATGTAAAACTCCCTGTGCGCCCCTTGGAATACACGTACCCTGCTCGCGCCAGTGGAAATGCGTGTAAAACTCCCCGCACACCCCTCGGAATACACGTACCCCGCTCGCACCAGTGAAATCGCATGTAAAACTCCCTGCGCATCCCTCGGAATACACGTACCCCGCTTGTGCCAGCAAAATCGTGTGTAAAACTCCCTGCGCACCCCCTGGAATACACGTAGCCCGCTCGCGCCAAGCCTATCGCGTGTAAAACTCCCCACGCACCCCTCGGAATACACATACCCCGCTCGCGCCAATTCACTCCATATCAAGCTGGCCACGCGACAACACACGGGAGATCACGCTCCTGCCCAGAAGGCCCTTTTCCTGCCCCCCAGAGCCCTGAGCATGCTCCCACCTGCCATCTGCTGCTGCCTGCCTGCCTGCTGGCCATGTGCCCTGCTATTTGGTGCCTGCACGTCAGCCATCTGCAGGGGTCCAGTTGCTGTGAACACCCCTGCTGGAACAGAAGACTCCCGAATGGAGTTCCATCGCTCCACAGCCCAGCACCAGGACCCAGTTGCCCACCCACACCTGCCTCGGGGGTGGCCATGTCGGCGCAAACACCATTGGAGACCACTGGCAACCCCCAGCCAGAGAGGCAGAGGGCTACCAGCTTCAGTGCTGCAGAAGTTGGTATCCTGGTGGAGAAAGTCCTGGTGCATTATGATGCCATCTTTGGAAGTTCAAGTGCCGACAATGAAGGATGGAAGAGGATCTGGAAGGACATCGTGGCTGCCATCAATGTGGAGGGGGTGGCAGCCCGCGACATGCAACACGTCCGGAAGCGCTGGGAGGACTTCAGGTCCAGGACCCTCAGCAAGGCCTGGCGCCTGTTGAAGGCAGCGCATCCAGAGGGGTGCCGGGTCCGCCTTACCAACATCCAGATGAGGGTCCTGGAACGCATACACCCAGCGCTCCACCTCCAGATCATTCAGAGGCAGACCCGTCCGGAGTCGAGCTGTAAGTGTCCATGCTTACTGATGCATGTTGAGGTGTGGCAGTAGTGTGCAGGTTGGACATATGTCTTGATAGGCCCATGTATGGATGTGTATGTACAGGGACATGAGCCTGCCGCATTTGAGTCTAGTCATGTGTGAGGCCCATCAATGGTGTATGTGTTCAAATGCATGGTGCCCAAATGCATGTGTGGGTGCACACATGTTTACATTTCTGTGTATGAACTGTGGCATGGTTGTGGTGTGACACATGGATGCTGGTTCACCTTCATGTATGTGCACAATGTACATGTGCATGTGTGTGTATTTGACATGTGTGCCACTGTGATACACCATGGATGCATGTGACACCGACATGTAGGAGGCTGATTGGCAGATGTGACATGGATGCCGATGATTTCACTGCAACAGGTGGTGGAGATGTACAGATGCATGTATGTCTGGTGGCATGTGTGCATGTGTTTGGCACTCCCTGTGTTGCATGTGACGTCAGGCTAACCTTCGGATGCTCATGCTGTTGTATGTGTATGGATGGTGCAGACTGCTGCAACATTCCTGTTAATTTGCGCATGTGTGTGGGTTCAAATGATATGTGTGTTGGGGAGTGTGATGCCATGTGTGAAGTTTGACACTGCCACTCATGTGCAACTGTCATTTGTGTATCAGACCATTGTACAGTGCCCTGATGCCTGTGTTCTGTCTCTCCCTGTCTGCAGCGTCAACTAATGAAGAGGGCGGAGACGGTGCTGTGGAGCACAGTGGCAGGGATCCCACCGCCAGCCGGAGACGCAAGGCCCAGCTCCCCTCCCATGTTGTAATCTCATCAGGGAGTGAGGAGTTTGGTGCCGCGTCCACGGTTGCAGCTGCCGAGGGTAGGTCCAAGAGGCGGAGGTCGGAGGTGGACTCCTCGACAGCAGAAGGGGCAGCTGAGACCCCACAAGGTCCAATGGAGAAAGATGGCACAGAGTCATCCACTTTGGTGGGCGGTTTGGTTGAGGAGGAGGCTTTGGAAGGGCCACCCACAGAGTCTGGATATTAGCTAAGTGGGCCTGGGTGTACACATGCTGCACAACAGTGCACCTTCAGGATCATGCCAGTTCAACATAACATGCACAATGCAGACATCTCACCAGCATTAACGTCAATCAACTACATATTAGTCAGTCAACAAAAAAGCTGCAGAAGACACATGTGTAAATGAACACTATCACAAACATATATGTGAGTAGTCGCAATGTTGCACTACACAACGTTGAAGCTGCTTGCATATGTACATGTGAGAGCATTCAAAAACACCCCTTTCCCCATACATCTCTATTGTGAACATGAACAGCATCCAATACAGCAAAGCAAGCAGCTATAAACCTATCCCTAGGTTTAAGCTCCAAAAAGCGGGAGGCACTAGCTTCCCTGTCCTAGCCTCCAAACTTTGGAACACCCTCCCCGCTGCCATCAGAGCTGAAGACTCCTTCAATACCTTCAAGAATAAAACCAAATCTTGGCTCTTTGACCAGCAATAGCTGTGTCAGACATCGGTCCTACTTACCCAACCCGCCTTTCCCCGGCTCGATTTCTGGTCTACTACCTTTCCCAACCACCTCAGGGATAATTCCTCTGCAGAGCCTTGGGACACTGTACCACTGTACCATGTGTAAAATATGTAATTATTTAGTCTGTTTATTACGCTGTATTGTTATACTTTTTTGTAATTTATCTCCCTGTATGTTCTTTTCTTGCAACACTGTACAAATTGCGCCCTGATGCCCCCGGGCCTGATGGTTTGCGCGTTATAAATAAACAAATACAAATACAAATGTATGTGAAAGTGTACACATACACAGGTTAAGGCAGCTACACAGTCATTACAACCCAATTGGCAGACTAAATTCAATCGGCGCCCTATGCAAGTTGATATAGGCCGCAGATTGACCAATCAACTTTGCTGAACAACCACTAGGGAGTTCCAATACTGAGTACATGTGTCACAGAATGCACCTGCGCCCGTGGCATTCATGACAGAGAAAGTATGAAAATCTGACCATACATGCCAGGTCACATTGACATTGCAGCAGTGAGTAGGCATGTAGAATGGTGTAACACGGCTCAGAAGTGGGTCGATGCAATGGAGAACATGTGTACATTACCCACTATCTACATGAACTAGTACATAAATAAATATCAATAAATATGAAGGCAGTGTAAGGGCAAGTTCAGGCATCATGTGCAAAGTGCATGTGCATGCAATGGGTTGCATGGCTACAAGCAACCCCCCCCAGCTAAACGGTGCCCAGAGACCTGTGTATTGGCAGACAGTGTTGACTAGCGTCAATTGCATCATCTGAGTCAACTGACAACACAGCAGATGATAGTGGGACAGTAAGCAGGACACATGAGGAACCCTCATTAGTACACCCATGTGTGCAGAAGCCACTACACCAGTTGAACAGAGTCAGGGGGCCTGAAACAGGGGGAGGCCCGTGCCCCACACAGACTGTGACACCCTAAACATGTGCGTGATGGAGGAATGAGCCATGGAATGGATGATCAAATGCCATGAAATGTAGGTCATCCTGGACACGTACTACAATGATAATCCAGTCAAGGACACATAGGGGCATGCATGGAATGCACAGTCCAAGTGAGACACCCTGCATCAAGGACAAAGGATGTACCCCACTGTATGTACTGGCAGGTTGGCTGGGGGAAGTGTGCATGTACACAGGAGCCTTGAACAGGCCATTGCAGTACTCCAACATGATACACACCAGTGCCATGGTGAAATTGGGGTGCAGGGCGGTGGAGGGGGAAGGGAGCATGCCTACGTGGAGTAGCCGCATGCAGGCAGAACACACATGTACGTCAGTCATGCAATGTCATATTCCCAGTGCTGAGAGGAAAGACAGCCCAGGCTACATGCAGAAGGGCCAGTGAGCTGGAACATGGACCGGTGGGGCAGACGGGTGACTAGCATGTGAGCAGGGTGCAAGTGTGGTGATGGGGACAGTCCCCGTCTGCTCTACATGTCAAGCATACTGCACAGCAGCCACGTATCAGTGAAGCATTGCATGACTCACACATGAGAACCATGTGCACATGACATGTAGTGGCTCAAGCACAACACATCACACAAGCAAAAAACACATGGTCTGGACAAACACGTGACAACACTCCCTGGACGGGGCATCTAAGTCCTGCATCTCTCCCACTCCTTCCACCAATCCTGCCGGTATGAACTCCGCAACGACTGACTCATGCAAAGTGAGGTCTTCCTCCTGAGCTGGTGACCCACCGCCAGTCAACCCAGTCACAGCATAATTGGAGGCACGCTTCGCCTTAGTACTGCGTCAGAGGTCATGCCAACGCTTTTTGCTCTCTTGAGCTGTGCGCACCTCATGTACGAATGCACTCACACAATCTGCAACTTGCTTCCAGTGGGACATACAATGGGCAGCCGTAGTATGACAATTCGGCCCCACTAGCATATTATGGTTGTGGTCCTGCACATAGTCCACAAGGAAGTCCAGTTCCTGCATGCAGAAAGGCTTCTTCCTCGACGTGCCGGAGGCCGGAGCTGTGTCTGGGGTCCCAGCCTCTACTGCAGGTGCAACCTTCCTCCTCTTGGACAGTGGTCTGGACCCTGACTGGCAAATGCCGCCCTGATCAGTATGGGCAGTGGCGCTGGTGGATTGAACCAAGGGAGTGGCAGGTGGAACAATGATGGAAGCCCTAACATCTGTCGGTGGCTGCTGGGTGCCCCTGACTTGACCCTGCACAGAAACATCTGCTGTGCTATGGTCACTGACCGGGACTGACCTGGATGGTAGACTCACAGCCTGGGTGGTGTCAGTTGCATCTGCCCATGCACTTGGCAACACCCCGGGGCTCGGGGCAGCAAATGGCAATACTGCCCCAGGGACATGTTCCTCGGTCAGGGCAGCCCTGCGTGCACATACCCTGTGCCTCCTGAACTCCTGGAAATTATCCAGGTACTCTTCCGGTGCCAACGCAGCATGCGCTGGCCCACCCTGAGCCTGGGTGGTGGTGTCTACAGCTGCACCTGCTGCTACCACTACCCTTGGGCCCGTGGCAGTCGATGAAACAGACTGCTGGGTCACATGGGCACCAGTGCTAGATGCAAGAGCTGCATCTCCCGTAACCACAGGGGGTGGTGGCATGACTGCACCAACATGTGGCACAACATCGTGCCAAACTGGCGCACCCTTGCCTCTTTCCCCTCTGCGGCCACCCTGGACACCCTGGAGTCCCCCTAATCCCTGGTTATCCCGGCCACATCCCTGACCACGCACGCCATGTGGAGTACGCCCAGCTGAGGCACCCCTCACCTTTCGGGGCCTCCCAGCCATGGCACAGATGGAGTAGTGCCGGCACAGATGGAGTAGTGCCAATGGGAGGTGTACACGACAATTGTCCTGGGCAATTGGGGTGATGGGGGTGGGATACAAGATGTTAACAGCACCCCTGTGCACCTGCAAGGCTGGATATGACCCCGGTGATAAAGTGATGGGTCACGCAACGCTCAGGTACCCCAAAACTGCAGTATAACCATGCACGCAACCCCCAGTAGCCCACGTGGGTGGAATTGACCTCCTGCAGTACGCGGTGGCACCCAGGGACAGGAAAAACACATACGCGTGGGACACGCAGGCTACTATGACCTCGAAAACGGGTACGCGATGCACAGGGGCACCCGCAGTGGGAAAAATAGCATGCACGACTCACCCTCAGACTAGCGTGATAATGAAAAACATGTGTAGCCAATACCCCCGCCAAAAGAAGAGATACGTCCTTGATCCACTGTGAAGTTGTGATGGTGCGTGAAACAACACGAAGTAGAAACACACACGTCGGTCTCCACGAAAAGCACATACAGTGAACTGCTGGTCCTGCTCACCTTTAACCCATGCTGAGGGATACGCCTGCGCACGTCACTTCACTTACGCGCTTAGGCCCTTTCCTCGAATTACACGCATTAACATTCGGACGTGTTGTTTTTTCACATGCTGATTCACTATGCACCCGTCATGAGCAAAAACGCCCATGCGTGTTACGTCACAGACGTGCTTACACATTACGTCACCAACGTGATTCCTCCTGCCCTCCGGCCAATGCCTGCACCTCTGATGTTGATGGCCCCGAGCCATCATCACTCCGACCTTGAGCCTGCTGCTGCCGTGCATGTGCCCTGCCTGTTGATGCCTGCACGTCCTCCTCCTGCTGGGGTCCAGTTGTTGGGGTGGCCACACCTGCTGGACCTCCGACTCCCGACTGTGGCAGGGATGTGTCCTCCACCAGCCTGGCCGCTGGGTCAGGGGCAGCTCCACAGGGTGCCTAGATGATACTTGGGCAGGAAGATGGCATGAAGGACGACTGGCGCATAGAGGGTTCAGTTGAGGAGGGGGTCGGTAGAAGGTCAAGCACACGTAGGAACCAAGCACTGGTGACCCGTCCTAGTAGGTCGATGCGGTCAATGAGGCATCTGAAATAACGTGCAGTGTCCTCACGAGAACCCAGCACGTCATCCCGGATGCCACGTTGATGCAACGCCACCCCAGCCAGGACAGGCTCAACACAGTCCCGGACTGCCCGTGGAGATTTTACACAAGGAATGATGGAATAGGGCACATTCATAGCCCAATGTGCTCAATCAGGCCCTGAGGGGTGTTGTGGAGGCCTCATGTCCTGCAGCTCGGACCGTACTGGGCGTTATGGTCCCTCATGCCTGGTTGCAGGCTCTTGCTTTGCTTGGGACATTCCCTGTATCTACATGGGCCATGCCACCCAGTACGGGCCGAGCTGCAGATGGATGGAGCTGTATTGCTGATGATGCTTTAGTGATGCATGTCTTCATGCATATTACGTGTGTCATTGTGTGTTTGGATTCACTTGCAGCAGTGGTCAATTTGCAGTTCAGACATGCTTATGGTATGTTCCATCTCTTTGTTGCCATCTGTCTTTTCTGTCTGTGTCATGTGCCTGACAGAGGTTGTGTCTGATGGAGTTCATATACTACATTTTGTACTTGTGTAGGTTTTGCTATTTAAACACATCCATTTCTGCTTTTGGGATGTGTTTGCATATCAAGGCCACTGGATGCATGCCAGGCTCTCATTTGTGTGTGACATGTCTGCTTCGTGTGTTGGCTGTCAATGCGATGTCTGTGTGTGTGGGTTATGTGCTTCTGACATGTAACCTCATGTTTGTTTTTTCCAATTTTCAGATGATGCAATGGAGCCAGAGGATGGTGTTGTCATGCCAGGCACAAGGGTTGCTATCACACCAGCAACCCAGCACAAGTGGGGGTCGTGGGATGGTAGACCACAAGAACCCACTTGTGTTCCAGACCATCGTGTCTAGGGCTGGCAATGAGTCTAGCCCGGATGATCAATCTGATGACAATGTCGAGTTGGATGTGCGTCGGGTCCATTCGTCAACGGTGAGTGATTCTGATGTGGTCGTTCCTCTGTCCGCGACATCTGCACTGAGAGGCCAGACGGTGGTGGGACATCTGCCTGTGGTGGATCGGGACACAAGGTCACGCTCCACACCAGTTGCTGATGTGCCTGGGGCATCACATCAACAGAGGACTGTAGTCCTGCAGCCATGGGGGGTGCCAACCCAACAAGGACGTCGGCTCCTTGGACCCCACAGGTGTTAAACCCAGCAACGTGGTGGCCGCGCGCCACTGGGGTATACTGAGTGGGAGCAAGCCATGGTTGCCAATTCTGAACACCAGGGGGCAGCAATTGATAACATTGCTGAGAGCATGGAACGTGTGGCCCAATCCGTGCTCCCCCCTGCTAGGCAGGTGGATCTCTAGCAGTAGGTGGCACAGTCCAGGGCCCGCTCACTCAGGCTGTGCATGGCGGCCTCAGACAGGGCACGCTGGGCTGAAATGGTGCCTTTGCATCAAGCACACATGAGTGTTGACTATGAATCCCTCAGATCTACTCTGGGTGTACTCTTGATGTCCCAGAGGCAGCGGTCAGAGGAGAGCTTGGAGCAGATTGAGAATACCATCTCGGCTGAGCTATGTGCTTGCCGGGAGATGTACCAGTTGTCCAGCCAGGCCATGCAGGAACAACTCTGTGTGACACGTATTAACTTGCAAGAGGAATCACGCATATCACGCGAGGTTCTGCATGCTGACCTACGTGTCATCGCAGCACAGAACCAGGCTCACACGTCTTGCAGACTTGCTGCCGACGAGGGGCAAACTGCGCATAGGCATGGTCAGGGTACGGTGCCACGTCTACCATTTCAGCCAGAGGGTGAGGAGGATGACGACTTATGTCCCACACAGGTCGGGCTGTGCAGGCGTTGAGCCCATGGAGTTTTTTTTTATCTCAACACCATCGCATTTGGGTGTTGAGGTGCACCCTCTACCTCCCCCCTCCTGGGTGCCTCACCGCCCCCCAGGTCGTAGGTGGCCATTTTTTATTTTTATAGTTAGTTTAATTAGTTAATATCATTAATTATAGTTAGTTTAATTAGTTAATATTGCTTTTTTATAGTTAGTATAATTAGTTAATATAGTTTAAAATTGCTTGTCTATTGTGCATTCATGTGACGATGTGGTACTTTGTGGCTTTTGAAATCCTCCACTGTCTGTTCCAGCTGGGCCCTTCAATATTTTATCGTGTATATGTTTGCAGCTTGGGGTCCTGACTCAAATATGCCACTCCTGCTTCCCCTATCTATGGGCTTGCAAGGATGGTTCGGTGTAACAACCATTTACACAAGGGCATTTGACTTTTGTCATATCTGTGGCCTGTCTGCTGCTGTACTATTTGTGTTAACACCCCTAGTGGGGATTTAGTAGGATTTTCTCCACGCCATGTCTGCAATCAATTTTGGTGAGTGCATGATTGATATGTCCATTTATTGATCTTGATTGTGATGTATCTTCTTTTCTTGCCTGTATATGTGCTTGATGCACTTCATGCTCTAGACAATAGCCTGCACCCTTTGGCAGTCAAAGTCACACTGATGGTGGGAGGAGTTCGGATGTAGGTCTCAAACATGGCCCAGTGACAACCAGCATGCAGACACACCACACACACAGGGAACTTTCCAGCCTTATTAATATCTTTTATGCCCTTTCTGCAGGAAAATGAGCATCCAGACTACTTTTCCAAGCAGACACGGGGCCAAGAACTACTGAAACCTGGCCACGTTGGGTGGTGCACACGTGCACATGCGTACACAAGCAGAAGCACAGGGCTTGTGCTCAGAGGTTTGACAGAAGCAGATGTGTTTCCAGGAGCTCCAAGCAACGTGAGCAGCACAAGGGGGCACACCCCAGCCAACCTTCCACCAGGCCCCTTGCACATGCATGCTAAGTAGCGCCAGTGCTGGGGAGCTTGGCCAGGCATTGGGGAAGAAGCGCACAGTACAGTTAAAATGCGTTGAGGAACAAATGGCAAGTAGCTTTACAAGTTGTCAGGGGCACACGCAGGGGCCGTCGCCCATATCCTCGAGTCCCCCTGCTCCATAGAAGCTGAGTTATTAGTGCTGTAGCGTTGCTAGCCAGAAACTAATACACACGGGGCACCCAGCAAGGCACAGACTCGAGTGCAGTGCATATCATTTGAATGTGCAAATTGCCACGTGCACTACCTATTGAAATCCGCGGCTGCAGAACACGACTTGTACTGAAGTCGCACCTAGACATAGGCGTCTTGCAGTTCACCCAGGGACCATTCTATCATGTGTGATTCTTGACACATTGGTCTTCCATTTACCGTTCGGCCATGTGCGCCTGCCTTACTGCATTGACAGTGTATGAACCATCACAGGGGCAAGCTAAAGTATCCGAACAAAGCAGCAGACAAGAGTGTTTGTTTGGGGAGAAGTCACTTAGTTTGAGGCATGAATGGTGTTGTGTGTGTGTGTTGAAAACACACACAGATTAGTAACTCACACTCTGTTTGCAGCATTGAACTGCTCCTGTTACTGGACCTGAGAGTGTGCAGGCAGGAGGCCAGCACTCACCCCAGAGATAAGTCTCTCTTTGGCTTTCATTTGACTCATTTTGTACAATGTGCATGTCGAACATGTTTTCTCTGATTAGTAAGTGTTATTGTCAATAGTTGTATTTTGTATTTTGCATACTTTCCCTTGACCATCCAACTCCCCTTTCCTGACGCTCTTTCCGGTTATCCTGAATATCAATGCCGATACAAACAACGGATCCCTGACCCTCTTTCCCCACTCGGGTCTCGGAGGCCTGTGTAAGTTTTACCTTGCATGCACCCAGACCACAGAGAGGTTGGTTGGTTGGTGCCACTCCTGTGCCTGGAGACCGGAGCTGTGACACTAACCATCAGTTGTTGCATCCTCATTGTGTATTGTGTACTGAATTTGGTACCCATCCTGTTGGACCATTGTTGAACTGTGCTACCTTGGTTGTTTTATCATTCTGCTTGGACATGTGCTTGGACATTTTGTGCAACTTCAAGTCATCTACTGGAGACTCTTCCAGGGTTTTTTGGTGGCTGCAGTCTTTTTCCCTGGTTTGGGGGTTTGGCTCCTTGGAGTTCTCTGCAATTTGGTATTTTTACCAGTCAAGGTGGCCTCTGAGGGGGCTGAACCCTATTTACACGCAAGGTGGAACATGCAGACCAAGGGGTAGGGGATCCTGTAGCCAGGTAGACTAGAAGGAAGAAGGCTACATACCCCACACACAGTTGTTCAGAAGGTCATGGTGATGTGAAAATGAGGGAGGGCCTTTTGGTGTTGGACAGTAAGCTTGGGCTACAGTGTTTGGGCTCTCTCTGGCATTGTCATTGTGGGGTACTATGTACATGATGTGTTCTGCTGGTCAATGTCTGTTGCTGTGTTGTGTTTACTTTTCAGGTGTCAGGGGATTATAGTGGTTTGACATGCTGGGGTGTACACATGGGCAATATTCGCATGTGATGTGTACAGGACACTGAGGGTCACTTGATTTCACATGCATAGATTGAGTGAATGTCCCTACTGACACACACAGTTACACAATGATCCACCACACGTACAACCACCCTTCCATGCCCACAGGTGCACACAGATTGCCTTCTCTTGCACGCTGTGTCCCTGCAGCGCATGATCAATTCCCATTTGGGGATCGTGTAAATGCGTCAATAGGTTATTTGTTTTGGTTTGTCCTTTTTATGTGATGCTCAAGGTGTATCCCCAACACAATGGCTGCTTACTGTGCTGTGTGCTGAGCAGCGTGTTGCAGGAGACACACACAGCACACGGGTTAGGGAGTAGCGAATTTGGCTTGGCCAATGTGCATGTGAACAGGCATTCAGTCTTTTGATGATGCTACCACTGGTGGCAAGCCTTTGTGTATGACTTTGTATGTGTGGGAGGTTGTGGGTCAGTCATTTCATCTGATTCCATGTCAGGCGTGATTGTCTCGGGCCTCTTTCCATTTATAACATGTCACTTCTATGTAATTGGTCATGTGTTGGGCTTTTGCTGTTGCATGCCATGTCATGGTGTGGCAGACAAGGCTGCTGTGGGTTGGGAGGGTTGGGGTGACATACCAGTGATTGACATGGCCTGTTTTGCAGGCAGTGGTGTGATACACACCTTGCATGTGTTCCATTTGGTCACACATGATTGGTTATGTTTAAGTAGCTAGGGATGCACACAATGTAGCACTTCCATGGCAACATTCTCAGGGTGGTAAGGTTGTGACAGTTGGCTGTCACTTTGTCATCATCGATTGACACCTGATATGTGCCAGGCCTGTGTGCACTCTGCAGGGGTGGGAGTTTAGGTGAAAAATGTGGCCACAAGCTGGGTCTGGGCTGCCTCACCACATGCCCTTTCCTCTCCCATGGGCAGCGCCTGTGCATGTGGTTGGGGATGTGGGGGCTCCACCATGTCCACCGGTACATCCCGCCCAGTTGCAACATTGTGCAGGACACATGCTGCCACAATGATCCTGCACACTACTGGGGGTGTATACAGTAGCTGGCCACCAGAGCGGTCAAGGGAGAGGAAGCGTGACTTGAGCACTCCGAATGTGCGCTCCGCTATGCCCCTGTTTGCAATATGGGCAGCATTGTATCGTACCTGGGGTGGTGTGGTAGGGATCCGGATTGGCGTCATCATGTGGCTGCTCAGAGGGTAGGCACTGTCCCCTGGGGAGGTGATAATGGTTGTGATTAGTTGGGTTTGTGTTTGTTTGTTTGTTTGTTTGTTTGTTTGTTTATTTATTCGTTGTGCGCGCCGGACCCTCGAGTAGCAGGGCGCATAAGACAAGGAAGTTTACAACTTGGATGCAGAAAGGTTACGGTTACAACATATGACAGAAAACAGGAAATTCTTGGCTCCACAGGGTGAGGCATGTACAATACAGGAAAAACACAGCCACACATTCAATATATAGCTAACGTTGCCTAGTACCAGGTCAGTCTATGACAGGTGAAATGCATGTAGTGGTGGGTGGGAGAGTACCCGTTATATGGCATTTTCGGTAAGCCATTTTATAGTGTGTGTTCTGAATTTGTTGAATGTTAGGTCAGATCTAAGTGCCTGTGGTAGAGAGTTCCACAATAGAGCTGCCTTGACAGGGAAGCTGGAACCTCCGATAGTGGTTAGCTTAAATCTGGGCACTAAAAGGGAGTTGGAGCTAGCTGTTCTAGTGAGTCTAGTAGGGTTTTTTCTAGTAAATCGTTCTATGAGGTAGTGGGGGGCTTTGTTGTTAAGGCACTTATGGATGAGGGATGCAGCTTTAAGGTTGATTTTTTCTTGGGTAGAGAGCCATTTGTGTTTGCGTCTTATTTTAGAAATATGTGCTCTTCTCGGGATGCTTAGGGCCGCTCTAAGTGCATTGTTTTGGAGCACTTGTATTCTGTTGATCATTTGTTTGGAAGTCCCTATAAAGAGGGAGTTGCAATAGTCTAATTTTGATAAACTGAGGGCTCTAGCTAGGATAAGACAGCTGTCTTCTGATAGGAATTGTTTGCCGGCTCATATTAATTTGCAGGTATAGGCCGTGGATGAGGCCAGTGAATTCACTGTTTGGTAAAGGAGAGAGTCGAGTCAAGGTAAAAACCTAGCGTTTTTACTTCTTTAGCGACCTTAATAGTGTTCCCATCGATGATGAATGCAGAGTAGTTTCGGTTGAGTTTAGAGATGCGGGCTGCAGAGCCCAGGATGCTAAGCTCTGTTTTGTCATCGTTCAAGCAGAGGCCGTGGTTGGCCATCCATGCTTGAACGATGCTATAGACTCTGTTCACCAAAGCCAGATCTTCCCCATAATCCCTGGTAAGTGGTAGGAGAATCTGGGTATCATCCGCATAGTTAGTGTAGGTGATACCCAGATTGTCAAGATCGTCAAAGAGTGGCTTGGTGAAGATGTTGTAGAGTGTTGGCGAGACGCAGGATCCCTGGGGCACTCCGCAGGTGATGGGTATCAGGTCTGCTGCCGCTGAAGGGGAGAACACCCTCATGGTCCTGTCACTGAGGAATGATTGTATCCAGACTATGGCCTCCCCTGAGAAGTGAGGAGTGTGTATTTGTCTGTGTGTGACATGCATGCATGTGCACAGGCATTTGTACTCACCTAGGAGCCATGTGTTGCCATGCTTCCCAGCTTCCAGGGCCCGGCTCAGGACGGAAATTCTGTATATGAAACTATCATGGGTAGACCCAGGGTAGTTTGCATAGACAGAGGTGATGCTCAGTGGCCCTAGGTGGACGTAGGGCCACATGGGTGCAATCTATGGCACCGAGCACTTTGGGGAAGTGTGCCACCCTGTAAAAGTCCTGGACTGTGGCCTGCCTTTCTGCGGGTGTTCTGGGCATGTATATGTACCTGCGGACTGAGGGGGGCGCAGTCATGATTCCCAACACCTGGTGTATTCAGCGTGACTGCGTGGCCTGTGAGACCCCCCCCCACTATGGCAGTTGTCTGCTGAAATGACCCAGAGGCCAAAAAATGCAGGACATTGAGCACCTTCTCCAAGGGGCTCAATGCTTGGGAGCACAGGGTGGGTGATGTAAGGTCATCTTCCCACTCCCTGACCAGGACTAGGATGATACGAGGTGGAAACCTATACCTGCCATAGACATCATCAGGCATCCCAAAAAGGCTGGTCTGGGGCAAAGAAATGTGGGGCCTGGCTATCCACCTCCTCATGTGGTGTCCCACAATCAGTGCTGTGACAAATGGGGCATTCATCGTAGCTGTATATACGTGTTTGTTGTTTGTGCGCACTTTTATACTGCACGCGGGGACGCTTCCGCCTGCCTTTGTGTGGCGGACGTGTTGACGCCTGTGCGTGTCTTTTAGTGTGCGTGGGTTTCCTGTATTCGATTCCATGAATACGTGTTGTTCGTGTGCGTGTGGGCGTTCCGTGTATTTCCCTGAAGTACTTCCCCAGTTACGCCTTCTTTTTCACGCGTTGTTCCCCATTCCGCGTGTTACACCCCGTGTTCCGCCCCCGTTTTGGTGTGTGCGCCGACGTTGTGGGCTTTCTCTGTGCGCGTTGCACACACCGTTCGGGATCTTGCTGTGACTTGTGCGCCCGTGTGCGCCACGCTCGGATTTGGCGCACATCCCGGAGTAAACACAAGCAGGCCCTTCCATGAATCGCACGTGTGCGCGTGCACTTGCTTTTTCACGCTTGCGCCAAGATTTTCGGCGCACATTTGTTCCATGAATCGGCCCCTTAATCTCATCCACCAACCAAATATAATTTCACAGGGAAATATGGAGAGCCCAAGCAGTCAGAAAAAGGCATGGTTATAAATAAAGATTTGAACAGTGGCCTGGTTACCACCTAAACATAATGACCAAGGGGTCACTGCATGCACCTCCTCCCCAGACACACAGAGAGATATTCACACAATCTAAGTAACTGACTTGCAGTCCTCCATGTCAAGTACAGTGTAAAGAAAGCATGGCAGATTAACCACTGCTATGCCTGATCCTCTAATCTCCAACAGGATTGATGTGAGCTGCCAAATAGTTCACTCGTCTTCTTGGATAAACTCATCTATTATCTTGCACAGATATCTAAAGTGAAGCAAATGGCATGTTGCTGTAGCAATAGTGGTGGGAGAGTCAAGAAGTCCTTGACTGGTACTCTGCAATCAGTGGGGAAGACAGGCTCTGGCCTAAGGGGCAAGTCCTTGCCTCTCTTGCACAGGGTCGAACCTATGACATTACGTGCAGATGAGTGAATGAATGTGAAATGAGTAGCTCCCGCCTTTGATGAGTTACTGGAATACTACTGACAGTGTACTAGCAAGTGAAACATTTAAAAGACACAATCTTAAAGGGAACAGGAGGGCAAATGGAATCAAAAAAGCCACATGCTGTGTGTTTATGTTTATTAAAGAAAACACAGTGATTCCATCCAATTCTGTGCCTTCCATGGATGAAAGTGGTGCTTATTTATGGCATTAAAAATACATCTTGCAGGCAGTATTTCTATTACAAAATTGGAGGTTGTTGGATGCCCATCCTACAATGGTCACTCATGAGCTTCACATCCATATTAAAAGGTCTTTGCCACGCGGCACCCTGAATTATAAAAGAAAGCATTGGGAGCCTCTGCTGATGAAACAGACAGAAATAAAACCCATGAATAACTGTATTTATTTATTTAATATATAATGTGATACAGTTAAATATAAACTTTACACATATTTCAAATTTAAGTACATACATATAACTAAAGGGAGAGGAAAAATCTCATATTTAAACACAATATGCAGCATAACATTGTTAACTCAACAGCCTTAATGTAGGCATTGTTTACTAGGGCTTTTAATCGATTTATGAGCAGATTTACAAATGCTATGCACATTATGCATAGCACCAAGATACGTGCATGTGTGAAACAAGGACTACAAGCATATGACTATCACACATGCTGTTTAGGGCTTTGTGTAAGTCTCAAAGAAACGCAGTCATCTACTAAATTTCAGAGCTCTCACATTGTGCCATATGAGGTGTGATATAATAAACCAATCATGTCTTTAAGTTCACATCATATTGCATTCTGGTATTTGTTTTCCTATATTCACTATGTGTACACTTATGCAAAATTACATAACATAAAAACTCTATGACTTATAGAACATAATTTGAGAGCTCTTCTTCATGGTAATTTTAAGAGAGAGAAGTGTGCATAAGAACAGACTGTTAATTGCAACAGGATGCTGTATTAGGATTGTCCCTTCTGTGCTTAAAGATCTGTCAGGATAGCTTTGCCACTGCTCAGTGACCTTGGTACTGGACTTGACAGTTTATTGATTTTAGCCTGCTTATATATTTACAATACCTGTAAGGACAGCCAGGGGGTTGTACCTAGATATGCACGTAGCCTGGTGAATCCTGGTGAAGAAAGCACATGCAGGTTAACACATGTGTTACACCTTGAGCATTTACACCGTATAATGTTTAGCCTGCCTATGATGCTCAAAGATATATGTTGGTAACCATTCATTGCACTTATAACTGCTTAGGTCAGCCATTGTAATGCACAGTGGTTATATGCAGGTATTATTGATATCGCACTTAGTTGCCTGCTTTGGTTAGCGTTTGTAAAACTTACAAAATATGTAGTAAAACTATGAAGGTAACCTGTTTATCGCACTTAGAAAATCGCATTATCCTAGTTTCTATGGTAGCCTGTATATCCCAAAGCCAGTCCTTTGCACTCTGTAGACTTGAGCGTAGCCTGTCCATAGTGCCTAGAAAAGTCTTTGAATGTAGCTGGCTTTTTCTCCCCCACAGAAGATCGGATGACACAGCAACAACAAAGATAAGCTCCATCTGAGCTTAAGGTATGTATAAATGCATCACTTCAGTGGAGATCTACCGCAGGCACGGCTATCCATCCATGCACTTTGAATGCAGCTCCGAATATGTCATATTCGGTCCAGCTGGTCACATAACCACTTTGCACTCAACACCACTGCCATTAGAATACATCGACAACGTACAACACATTTGGGTCTAACTGGGTACATATCGAGTCTCCTGCGCTATCGCTCTGTTGTGACCTCCCTCAGCACCTGTCCACATGACTGGGCTCTTGAGTTGCTTACTGGAGCCTAAACAGCCCTCCTAAGTACTTATCTTGGCCAAATACATACGCTGATCTTAAGCCTCCTCTGAGAACTTTCCACTACCTGGATTTCGGTACCCGGGGGCGTTCCTACCACAAAGTGCTTTGAGGCCATACAAATGGGAAAAGGCACTATAGAAATGACTACTACAATGCAATACAATGAAGTACTGATTATAGGTGAGAAACAAAGATAGTGGTTTCCTTCATAACTACCTTCAATGGGCTTTTCCATTTTTATATTTAGCAGTTACTGTGTATGCCTTTTAAAGTTGTAGGGCACAAGACAAAAACACGAGTGTCTCACATTCTGGCAGGGATGACTTTCTTTCATCTCTATGCAATCAATAAAATGAGTACCATGTAGTTGAATAATAGCAACATGTATTCTTTAAAATGTGTTAAGGTTGTCTGGTGAGTTTATTTTTCTGGGAACATCATACTCTAGTCCTAGGCTTTGCTTTAACTTTAATTTTACTTAAATCTACTTTATTAATGTAAAGTGACTCAAGAAAACAAGTCCCAGAATACAATTAGTGAAGAAATGAATTCCCGTCACTGGATTATGGCGTCCCATAAGAACACGGTTGGTAGCCTTAACTGACTGTAAAACATCTTCTTGGTAATTGTCGATGTTTGTGTAATTTGCAGTTCAATGCATGCACCTGGTCTGAAAGCCCAAACAGGCCCAGTTAAAAATGTGATCTTGGTTTGAAAGCCCCTTTCTCTGAAACTGTCTAGTTATTCCCATGTTGTCTGCTTAGACTTACAAAAATGTGTTTCATATTTTGTAGTGCTTCAAATCTTTGGCGACAGAACAAGTGGCATGCCCTTGTAAATCAGTCACTTTGCGACTCCACACTAACTATGACCCGCCATATCAATCACATTGCAGCAGCATCAGGCTATGCCACTAAGCTCATTAATGCTAGCAAATCCTACCTATTATCCAAGAACTGGCTTAAAGTAGCACATTCCCTCATGCGATCCAACCCTGACTACTGTAAATCTCTCCTATGCCGCACTACTGAAAAAACCAACACAAAGTATAAGTCATTTAAAATAATGCCCTCCAGGCGGCCCTAGATATTGGCAGACAAGAACACATCTCGCAAACCATAAAATCTGCACACTGTCTTCCGGTTAAGGACAGAATCTGGTTCAAGATTTTTTCCATCAACCACCAATGCTAATGACGCTCCCCCTTACCTCTCCCAGAAAATCAAGAAGCACTCCTTGATGAGGCCAGTAATATCTGGCGACACGCATCGCCTCATCACACCCAGATTCCACCGGAAAAAAATCAGTGGGCTCCAGCTTCCCAGTCCCAGCCTCCACCCTGTGGAATGTGTTACCCCCACACACATCTGTGACGAGAACCCTCCTACAACTGCTTCAGGAAGAGCCTTAAAACCCAACTGTTCAACTGGCATTCTCTGCCTGTGCAACACCCTCCCCTGTAGCCTGACTACACCATCCTCCCACTTTTTCTGTAACCAGTGCCTAGATGCCCATGACCTTTGTGTGTTGCTTTATAAATGTACAAATAAATAGATAAATAAATATTTCTAATATCCATTCTAAAAGTTGGCTTTGCAGGGCAATCTCATTGTAGTCTCCAAGTGCATGCCCTGAAAACCACCTTCAACAATAGGAATGCCACTGGTAGGGCGTTGGGATTATTCCTCGTAAACTTTGGGGTTTCTAGTTCAAGGGTGAATATGTTTAATCTTCCTCTTCTATGAACCCTGCTAACTTTGCCAAGGGTTCCAGATGGATAATCAAATCACTAGCCAAGGTTTTCAAGTGCATTCTAATGTTGTTTTGCTCATCACACTTAGTTAAGAAGAAATCCACATAGGCTATGAATCTATTCTCTTTCCCTTTGACCTAGTGCCTATTATACGCATCGATTTGTAAAACGGAGGGGTCCCTCTATCTCTATGAATAGTACCATTACTTCTGGAGAACCGGTATAATAAAATGTTCTCATTCTGCAACATTTATATCATTCAGTAATACTTCCATCCAAATTGTTAATCCCTCACTCAGTCTACCGCTTTATGTGCCACCACTGAAAAATGTATTTACCCATGGGAAGATCTGTTATCCACGTCTCTGTCAAACATGCAATGTGTCTCACCAGGGATACAATCTTGCCAATCACTACCCTCAATCTTACTGGTTAATATCAAAAAGCATGATAATATTGATTGTTATGGTAAAGGTTTTTATACCGTGCATTGTCACTGCGTGGTTCCCTGGCGCTCTGGTGGAACTGTAAACCAAGAGGGTAAAGGCGGTGTAAGTCAGTGGGACTAAGCGGCAAAGGATTAAGAGAGCTATGATGTGTTGTTGGCAGCTACAGTTCGCTTAGCATTGGTTTGATTTTCGCTTGGGAGTCGTCATGTGCTGTTGTGCGAGGCTATGTGTGGTTTGATTCGTTGTTGTGGGTAGTGAAGTGCATGCGGTTTGTAGGGGTATGGTTGTGTTTAGTTCAGAGTTTGAGAGGCGTATGCAGAAGGATTTGTTTTTTAATAAGGTGGTACTGATGTAGGGATCCAAGCCTATTCACCCACCCCCATACACAGGATTCACCTCCCAATAACGTTTGTGCAATGGGAGGTGAATCCTGTCAATCAAATTCAATAAAGTCAGGGCCTGCCCAGTTGCTCCCACAGATATGGCCTCCTAAATGAATAAGTGATGGATCTTCTCTTACTACTTCATTCAGTGGATTTTGAATCATATTCCCTGCCATGCGTGGTTCTCTTACCCTTGAGTGTATTGTAGCAGCCTTGGCACGTGGATCACTGTTAATTCAGTGATATCACACTGTATCTGATATTGCATTGACTGGTGGTGCGGAGTTCCTCTTAACAAGATGTAAAATGGCAAAAAGAACTCCTCCGTGCTTGGTATTGACAAATTACTTGTATCACCCTTTGTAAGTGAAATTTCTTGCCCTCCTTAATTCCCTACTTTGTGCCTACATTTTGGGAGTTGAGGATGGTACCCCTGTCACCAAATCTGCTAGTCTCTATTTCCCTTCAATATGCACCATACTATCGGGCGGTGACACCATTGCCTCCTACCCCCTATCATCTTCCCATTGAATTTCTGGGCCTGATTTATTTTGTGCATTGTGCTATTATAAATCCTTAAATGTTCCCTTAATACCAGTGATTCTTCGTTAAGAGCCTTCAAGTTGAACTTTAAAACAAAAATGTCAGCACTAAATACAAACAGATTGAACAATCATTTGTCTTTAATGTCAAAACATCCAATGGGGTTTCCACCCTCTGCTGGATTTGGGTATCTTCTCCTTTTTGATCTCTTTTTTTTGGTGTGTCCAGCTTTGTTGGGGAATTCATAGGACCTTGTATTTCATGATGTATTACTTTGGTAGCACCACGCTTACTGCTGTTTCTGGATATATCTTGGGCCTTGCTTAGAGAGTGTTTTGGTAGATTTGTGTATTTCACTTCACCAATCGTTTCCAATTGGTGCAAACCTCATTCTATCTTCGTTCATCCTGGACTTGAGAGCTAAACAGGTTGCATCATTAACCCCCCCAAACACGTCACTTCCTGTTCACCAGGAAAATTAGCACTATTTCACCATACAGGTCGGGGACATCCATTATCATCCATTACCACATACAATGACACCCATGCAGGGAAGGGTAGCTTCTCTTCTTCAATTAATCAGCTATACAGCTTTTCAGTGTTAGACCATAGCGCATCCATGAAGGGTCAACCGCCAGCGAAGTACGGACGTATCTTTTTGATGAATTTTGATAAAATATTTTTCATCACCTCATCTGCCGCCTCCTATGGGCTATATAACTTTCCATGTTTAGGCAATGGCAGACACATTTAAGGATTACCACCAACTAAGTAAAGGACTTTAGTTTTGACTCCCCATGCACACTAGCATCACTTCCCGATGAATGGAGTATTTCCTCTTGTGTAATGATTTTGAGACCTTTAAAGCAGGGCCTGTCTTTATATTACAGCATAAAACACAGTACAATTGCATCTCACCGCAAAGCTTTGCCCAATCACCTCCTGGGAATTTGCAGACTGGCAGGTCATGTTCTTGCCTCTCTTCTGGCGGCCATCCTTGTTTGGCGCAGGAAAGGTGAGACCTTCTGCTCTTCCTACATGTTCCCCTTATTGTGTTCTCCAGCATTCACTCTGTGCATGTCCAAATCCGGTGTCCGACACATCTCTCAGCAGGCTCGGCACTACCAGAACCCTCTTGGTTTTCAATGGGAGTGAGATTGTTGCGATTATCTGGTAAAATAACAGTGGCTTAGACTTCCTTGAGCACACCTCAAGGCTCTAACACATATATAGCACGATTTAAACATGTGCCATTACAGCATTGTACCAGTATCGGCCCCATGAATATTTGCTGGCCAGTAATGGGCACCATTCCTTTCTCTTTTGATAAAATTATCTTTGACCAAAACACCACATTACTTGCATCCCTATGTTCACTGTCATGCATTTTCCTGCTTCTTTGAATGTCAATCTGTTTGTCTTGCATCTGGCTTTACCTTCCTTTCCCTTCTCACTCCTCCTTGCCCCCCACAAACTATGGTCTTTTTGTTATCAAGGTCACTGTTTGCCTCCACTACTCATTGCGTCTCTCCTTTTCATCCTAGAGACTATGGTCTCGTTTCTCACTGGGTGGGGGGTCAAAATGTGCCTCCAGTCAGATAAGGTTGTGGCACTTTAAGACCACTACAGCGGTGAAGTGATCAGTATACGAGATAAGTAGCTGCCCTGCAAACAGCTTTAGTGCTGCAACTGTACACATGCCCCATGAACTCTCTGTCATGGAGCACATAGCATTCAGAGGTTGCCAAAGCACCATCCCCTCAGAAAGAAGCAACCTGTCGCCATTATCAAGGCATATGCCGGGCATTTGGTACTCACCTTCACCAAATGCAGAAAGGGAGAGGTATTTTTGAAACCTCAACTGGATGATGACATGGCGAGAGCAGTATGTGAGTGCAATGAATATCATTCTAGTGACAAAAGGTCACAAATTGGACAGGTGTGCCCAGAGTGCACCAAAGCACTAGAGGTGCCTTGGAGCAAAGAATGAATAGAACATATAGGCCCCTAGATCAGATGGAACCTGACAGCCCATAGAGCGAAGAAAAGTACTCTGTCCCAGACATGTGCACTAGAAAAGGGAGAATGTTTTGAGAGACATTTTTTGAAGGGAAGGCATTCCCAACAAGCTAGTTAATGAAAACAGAGTTCCGTTGGTGGTACATGAGATGGAAATGTTTCTTGAAGAATGCAATATCAAACAATTCAATGCTTCCTGCGAAAGGGCTGTTGCGTAAGGGCTGTCTACGGCTGGGAACGCTTTTCTATTTTGCTTCTGCTACGACTATGTCTCAAAGCATTCGACGGATTACTGAAAACCTTGGAAATTTTCTAAATCCCTTTGTCTACACCCTCATTGACCAGAAACCATTTAGAACAGGAATTTGCGCTTCATACGCACACGCTTCCTGTGAAAGGGCTATTGTGTGAGGGCTGTCTACGGCTGGGAACGCTGCTCTACTTTGCTTCTGCTACGACTTTGTCTCGAATTGACACTTTTTGAAGATGCTGCCAGAACAGTGTTTAAAGACTATTTAAAAGACTATTTAACTACTTGACTAGTTGGCTAATTCCTATCTTTTTCCGTTATCCTTAGAAAACCGTGGACATTTTCTAAGTCCCTTTGTCTCCGCCCTCGTTGCCCAGAAATCATTTAGAACAGGAAATTTGCGCTTCATGCGCGCGCGCTTCCTGTGAAAGGGCTGTTGTGTAAGTGTTGTCTGCTGCTGTTTTGGGCTGGCCGGGGCTGCAGGGGGTCCCCTTTCTCTTAATACACAGGATTGGAATACGCCAAAGGCTTAGTACGCCGTAGCTTCCAAACACTGTCAAGTGTGACGATTGTATTCATTTTTTCTGTTGTAATTTGCTTGTACCTGACATAAGTGGCAATTTATTTATTTATTTTGAATTTAGTCCTTTTGAGGTGAATAAGCATTGTGTGGCTATTACCATAAAAAAAAACTGTGGTGCCGCATGAAACCAATTGTGTTGTACACACTAAAAACCGACATGACGACTTCCCGAAACACCACAAAAGCCAAAAGTTATTAATCACTCGCCTTTAAGATGCGTTTCAAAAAAAGCAATCACCCTAACACCGGTGAACACTAAGATAACAACCACGTCAGATATCCGACAAAACTGCATCAATCGGAGTCCACTTAAAACTAACCTTCAGCCGCTTACCAAAGCGAATGCAATGGCCGATAACTCACAATCTGAATTGGCTACTAATGAAATCCAAGCTCCAGTACTTGACCTACCAACACTTAACTGTGACTTGGAAATGTTCAATCCCAAACAAGCGCAAGCGCTCAAAGATCAAATGGGCCTTAAAGCCATATTATCTCATACAAGAACTGGGGGAGAAAAATGCAAATGACCGCAAATGGAAAATACTGCCATTTCAATAGATGAATCGCTCTCTGAGAATGAAAGCAAGGAGTCTTCAACACCGATGACTAAAGATGGGCCTGCTACAATAGATTTACCACACTTTTCCTCCTCTGATCTATCAATCCATGCAAGCTTCTCAGAATCCATCAATATCCAAAACTTATCATGCTCCCCGTATCTTTTTCAAAAAGAGGTGTGCGAGTCACCTACAGTGTCAATTTCATTTGTTGCTCCCACTCCAAGAAGACCAACTACATTACCTCCCTGTAAGGAGCAGGTAAAAGAACAACCTTTGCTGGAAATTACTCTGACGTCAATTAATGTGGCTCTAACTAGTCTGGGGCGCATATTTGAAACATTAGTTCAAAAAATCACGTTACAATCAATTCAAATAAAACAAATTACGGATTGGATTTCTAGAGAAGAATGCTTGAAATGAGAAGCTCAAAATGTGCCAAAGGATACGACCAACTCGAGTATTTCTACCCACGTTGAGCCCAATCAATTGACACCCATAGAAAAGATTTTAACCTCCGTTTTACCTGCTTTTGCTGAGGTGATTCACCCAATTACAGTTGAAAACATCCTACTTTAAGAATCTGAATTCTACTGGTGCCAATACTAAATCTTCCTCCAGATAATTCATTAAGAAAATCTATGCAGTGCAAAAACAAAATGCCAGTCTTACAGTAATTAACAAATACAAAAATCTGCAAAAAGTAAACAATGCATTGGACCATGATGATGGCTGTGCCATCATAATAGATCATCCTCCTTTAGATGGACTCATTTCTGAGATAACAAAACAAAAAAAACAGCCGTTAGATACAGATCAAAATAACTCATTCCTACTTACGGCCTCAACTAAACAGAAACAGAAAGGGGTAAAAATTAACAAAAATTTCAGTGCTAGTGATGATTCATTGGCAAGAGAAGCACGCAACAAACAAATTAAAGAGGTGGTTGACGCATACTTGGCCTCACAAACTGATGAAAAACCCCTCCAGACAATGAAAACCAAGGTGGATACACATTCTAAAAGAGATACAAATACCAAGAGCATTAATTGTGGATGTAAATCCTCGACAGGCCACGAATGCCTTGCCTTGTCATTCTCAACAGGTGAAAAGCCCTTATCAATCAATGGTGACAGAAAACCAACCCACTAAAAAGCAAGACACAATAATAATGCCTGTAAGTGATGATGGAAGTATGAAACATGACAATAACAAAACTAAAATAGCACATCATACAGTAATAATGAAGTGTTGCCCGGCCCCGTTTAAGCAATTTACCTTATGCCGGGCTAACATCTTAAGTATTTTTAAAGATATCACAGTATTAGGCGATGTCACGACAGCTGATATAGCCCAAGTAGAATTTCCCAATTTATATGAAAAAGAGACGGTTAGACTATGGATTCTTTCGGGCCTGGTGTCAAATGCTATCTGGATGGCTAAAGTTGAATTATTTGACTTAGGGTTAATTATTCAACAAGATCCTATGAAGACCTTTTCAGGCAAGATTGGTAAACCTACAATTGAAAAATACGTTTCGATCTGTCACAACTCAGCTTCACAATTGTCCGGTCTAGCTTATCAGGCGTAACTACCTAGTCCTGCTAATCTGTTAAAAACTCAAAAGCCCAAAACATCAAGTGACATTAAATTTGCCAGTTGGAATACCTGTGGACACGCTCACCTCACAAGCTCACTGGAAAATCAATTGAACGAATGTGACATACTTGCAATCCAGGAGACTTGGTTACTAGATACCCCCTCATGGAATGATCATAGTATATTGTTACTTCCCGCAATTGCTGCGGTGAAAGGCTGACCTATCTCTGGGCTTATAGTGGCAGTAAAAATTATTACGGGTTTTACCATGCAATTGTTGGCAGAACCAAACAACTTCCTGCAGCTTGTTAGGATTTGTCAACATAAGCATTTGTTAGCACTAATAAACATCTATAGAAACCCAACCAGCATATCTGACATCAAGTTTTATCAAGACCTTAAAAATATACTGGATCTTCACAAAGCATAATTCACTTTATATATGTAGACAAATATCTACACAATCAAGCAAGTAGATTTGAGGTGGTTGACCAAATGTATTGTGATCATAAAATATTCATGCTGACCTGGAATTGGAATTCTGGAGGTGGAATGAAGACAAGACAACACTATAAATCTAATCTAATTGTTAATAATGGGAAATCATGATTCCAATGGACTGAGCAGTGCTTATCACTTTTAAATATCATCTTGCTAAAAAATCTTGTGATTTATGGAAATAGCTGATATGCAACGGCTCTCACATCATTTAAAATGAATACCAAACTAATCATCAAGAAACATTCACAAATGACTCATAGCTTTGACTTAGAATACAAAATGAAAAAGGCAGAACTACGACGCAACAAAAAAGCAATTCAACTATTACCTGAACCAGAAAGAACATCTGCATTACGATCAATCAAGTGCCAATATAGGAACTGGACTTGTGGTCAACAAGCCATAAAATACCAACGTGATAGTGAAAACATGCTAAAAGCCTTAAATTCTAAGAGCACAGCTAGCATCTGGCCAATGCTAAATAAAATTGCAGGAAACACGCAATCATCAGCCTAAACAAATGGAGTCTCTGAACAAGAATGGCTACAGCACTTCAAGGAATTATATCATGCAATTGAACTGGATGAGATACTAACCATACCTACTTAATGTTCATTATGGCAAATTCTCACAACTAGTCGGGTAAACAGGTCTGTCTTCGGGAACTACACAAATAGACTGTTCCAAAACTCTGTTAATCTTGCCCCTTTCCTCCTCCTCCGCCTCCTCACCTGTTGTTATGGGGCTGTCCTTTCTTCGTCTTTCCTTCCTTGGCTTCGGATGCCTCCGGTCGAAGAGGAATGGTCTTCCTCGGTCGGAAGCCACCCTGATGCCCTTTAGTGTTGGCAAACAGGAGGGGCTTCCTTCCGAAGAAGTCCGGTATTCAAGAGGAAAAAAGGCGATTGCAAAAACAACCTCTTGATGATAACAAGTCCGGAAAGGTAGGTATTCGGACCACAGGTCCCAGAATGCAACTGAGGAGGACGTAGGTTCCTACCCGGGGGGGTAATGGTCCGGAAGGCTTGTGTAGCAAATACGGATCTGAAGGGACTCCGTATGCAGAAGGAGAACCCTCTGAAGTCGGAAACAGCCTGGTGGAAGCCGCGAGCCGAAGGAACTCCGGCGGAGACTTGGATTGAAGCAGGAGGGGTGACGGAGCTGGAGTAACCCCGCCAAGCAGAAAGAATAAGGAGGTAGGGGAACGGAGAAAGGGAAGGAACAGGAGAGTAGCTGTGAAACGAGCGTTACTCACGGAAGGAAACACAGTGAGTTGCAACGCACAGACAGGGGGGAGGGGAGGGGTTAAGAGGAAAACCGGAAAAGAAAGACTAGACCCACAACCAAACCAGGAAGAGGAAAAAACGATCATCGGCTACTCCGTAGCCTGAAGGGCCAAAGACGCCAGGTACAGCGGCGCGTGACAGTATGACCCCCCCCCTGAAGAGATGCCACCCGGTTTTCCCGGGTGGGATCGATGGAATCGGCGCACCAATAACGGAGCATGGACATGAGGTCTTGGTTCCCAGGAATCCTCCGTATGAGGATACCCCTTCCAGTGAACGAGATATTCCAGCCTCCCATTCCGGTACCTGGAATCCTGTATGGAAGCCACCTCGTATTCCTCTGGTTCGACACCTAGGGGGGGTCTTATGGTAGGAGAAGATCTCTCAAAGGGATCTGATTGACATTCCTTGAGCAGAGAGGAGTGAAACACCGGATGGATTTGTTTCATGTGATTGGGCAAATGAAGTTTATAGGCTACAGGGTTGATCCGTTTAGAGATGGTGAACGGACCCACATAGCGAGGTGAAAGCTTTGATCTTTTCAACCAACGAGGTAAGTATCTTGTAGAAAGCCATACCTTGGTTCCTTCCTGCCAGGAGGGGGAAGGCAGTCGATGACGGTTGGCTTGATTGCAGTAACGTTGACGGGTGTCTAATAGACTCCTCTTGGCTACCTTGTGGGCTTCCACAATGTTAGTTAGCAAGTGATCAACCGAAGGAATGGATGTAGCTTGAAGATCGTCCGGAAATATGGCTTGAGGGTGGATTCCGTTGGAACAGAAAAACGGACTGAGAGAAGTAGAACTATGTTTACTGTTGTTATACGAAAACTCTGCCAAGGGGAGTAGTGCCACCCAATTATCTTGCTGATGATTTATAAAACACCGGAGGTATTGTTCCAGTGAGGCATTCAGTCTCTCGGTCTGTCCGTTGGTTTGTGGGTGGAAACCAGACGATAAAGCTCTTTGTACACCTAACTTGGCGCAGAGGGTCTTCCAAAATTGAGAAGTATACTGACTTCCTCGGTCGGATATGATCTTGATAGGAAGACCATGTAGACGGAATATGTCTCGGATAAACACCGTAGCCATCTCAGCAGCAGTGGGTACACCAGGTAGAGGAGTGAAATGAGCCATCTTGGTAAAGGAGTCAACTGTAACCATAACGCACGTAAAACCTTCTGATTGCGGTAATTCAACTATGAAATCTGTAGTTATGGTACACCAAGGTCTTTCAGGGATGGGTTCGTGCTGTAACAAACCCAACGGTCTTCTGGTATCGTATTTGGACATGCAACATGTGGGACAATTCTGTACATAACTTTGAGTGTCTCTCCTTATCCCAGGCCACCAAAACTGCCGTTGTAGCAGCTCAATGGTATTAGTGATCCCTCTGTGTCCCGCTATCGGACTGTCATGACACCATTCAAGTGCTTGCCGCCTGGTCTCTGGATCAGGCAGAAACAACCTTTGGTTCCTAAAACACAGACCTTCCCTGTGAGTCACATCCGGAGGTAAGGGAGAATGAGAAATCATGGCCCTTCTCACCTTTTGGAGAAAAAAGGACACAGCATTAATGATTCTTTTTGGAGGGAACATATACTCTGGACTGCTACAAACAACCCTGCCCGGCATAGGTTGACGAGAAAGGGCGTCTGCTAGAATGTTCTTAGTTCCGGGTAGGTATGTTATGCTGAACTCGTACTGGGAAAAAAAATGCGCCCATCTGGCTTGCCTGGAATTAACACACTCCATTCGTTGCAGCACCCTTAAATTCTTATGGTCAGTTCTTATGATGAAGGGATGAGCTGAGCCTTGGAGTAAGTGCCGCCATTCTTCACACGCTGTCTTCATTGCAAGCAACTCCTTTTCAAGGACTGAATAATTCGTCTGACTGGGTGTCAACGTTTTTGAAAGGTAGGCTATGGGATGTTCTAGACCCCCATGCTCTTGCAGAAGGACTGCTCCTAAGGCAGCTGCTGATGCATCCGTCTCAACGATAAACGGTAGAGTTTGGTCGGGTTGGCGTAGAACGGGTGCTGAACAGAAGGCGGTCTTGAGTTGGTTAAAAGCTTGATTGGCCTCCTCAGTCCACTTGAAGGGTTGGATCCCCTTTTTTAGAAGGGCCGTAATGGGTAGTACCGTCTTGGAGAATCCTGATATGAACTTCCTATAAAAGTTGCTCAAACCCAAAAATCTTTGAACTTCCTTGACTGAATCTGGTGTTGGCCATTCTAGTATGGCGGTGATCTTTTTGGGGTCCATCCGGATTCCTTCTCGGGACAAGAGAAATCCTAAGTAGGGGATAGTGGATACTTGAAAAAGGCATTTATTAAGATTTATTAACAGCTTGTGTTCTTGAAGCCTTAGAATGACCTGACGTAGGTGATCTTTGTGTTCCGTCTGTGAAGACGAGTAAACAAGGATATCATCTAAATAAACAATAGTGTTAAGAAAAAGGAGGTCCGAAAAAATACGGTCCATGAACCTTTGAAAAACCGCAGGGGCGTTAACCAGGCCAAAAGGCATGACACGGTACTCGAAGAGACCGAACGGAGTCCGGAAAGCCGTTTTCCATTCGTCTCCCTTTCTGACCCTTAAGAGATGGTAGGCTTGTCGGAGGTCCAGTTTAGAGAATATGACAGCCCCCTGTACTGCTTCCAATACGTCCTTAATCAGGGGCATGGGGTATCGGTCTCGAACAGTAACCCCATTGAGACCACGATAGTCTATACAGGGGCGGAGCTCTTGAGAATCCTTCTTTGGGATGAAGAATAGTGGTGCCCCAGCAGGAGAACGGGAGGGTTGGATAAGACCGTTCTGGAGGTTCCCATCTAGGTACTTCCGCAGCGCTTCCTTTTCTTTGAGGGACAAGGAGAACATCCTACCAAAAGGCACAATGGCATCCGGAACTAAATCAATAGAACAATCCTCCGGCCTGTGCGGGGGTAGTGCTAGAGGACCTTCGCAGTTGAACGCCCCCTTGAGGTCCGTCAAGAAGGCTGGAAACGGAAGGATTTCTGCAGCAGTTATCGTCATCGTTTCTGCTGGGACCATGTCTACTTTGGCGAAGTGCTCCTTCAGGAGGCAAGTTTGATGACAGTAGTCAGAAGAAAAGGCCATCTGATTCTTCATCCAATCTACGGCCGGATTATGTCTCCGGAGCCAAGTTATGCCTAGTATGACTGGAAAATGCGCTGCCTTAATAAGGTCAAATTGGATGGTCTCTTCGTGGTGCGTGACCCACATAGTTAAGGGAATCGTGGAATGAGTAATCAGACCGGAACAAAGTGGTTTGCCATCGACTCCCTCTACCTTCTGATTTTCTTCCTTCTCTTGTGTCTCGATGCCCTTCCTTTTTGCCCAGGAAATGTCCATAAAACAGCCAGCGGCTCCGCAGTCCACTAGTGCTAGTACTTCAAGTCTTCCATTCTTGGTTTGAAGCTGGACACCCATTACCATGAGTCGGTTATCATCGGAGGGCAACGTGGTGGTAATGGCTAAGGTAACGTAAGGACCTCTTGATGTACCTCGGAAATCGGCCCCTTCTACTTCCGAGGTTGGTCGTTTCCCTGGCGCCGTGGGGGTACGAGAGGGCAGTCTCGTAATAAGTGTTTGGCCGAACCACAGTACATACAAAGGTTATGGTCTTTTCTTCTCTTTCTTTCCTCCACACTTAAAGGGCCTCTCATGACACCGATCTGCATTGGTTCTTCGTGTACGTTGGTAGGTGGTGAGGAGGAACTGGGAATAGGGGAATCAACTCTAACAGAAATGCCGCGATTCTTGCGGCGTTCGGACCGTCTTTCATTCAAACGGAAGTCGATCTGAAGTACAGTGGAAATCATGTCGGAAAGCGTTGCTGGTCTAGGTACCCGTGCAAGTTCATCTTTGAGTTCCTCCCTAAGTCCTCTGCGGAATATGGCATATTGGGCAGTGTCAGGCCATCCAGTCTCCACTGCTACTCGTTTAAAGTGGGATATGTAACTCAGCAGTTCACAAGTGCCTTGTCGGATGTCCAACAGCTCCTCACTGGCTACCTGGGCTGATTCCTGTTGTTCAAACGCAGCCTTGAATTGGGCGGTAAAGGCACCATAATCCTGTAGCAGGGGACTGCCGCTAGTAACTAAAGGCGCAGCCCAGGCCAACGCATTGCCCGTAAGGTTAGAAATCAAAAACCCTATACGTGCCCTATCGGACAAAAAGGACTGAGGGCGGAAAGTGAAATGTATTATGCACGCTTCCATGAACTCTTTAAACTTGCGAGGTGATCCGTCGTATTTACCAGAGGTAAGGGGTAGTGGAGGCAATTCAGACCGCAATAGCTCTCGAGTATCGATTGTTTGTCTAAGAGTAGCGTTCTCATTCTTTAGAGTTTGTACTTCTTGGGTCAAAGCCTGTACGGCATTGACTACTTCCTGCAACTGTTCGGGAGTAGCCATCACAATGTTTTTGGTTGGGCGTTGCAATCTCTCACAACTAGTCGGGTAAACAGGTCTGTCTTCGGGAACTACACAAATAGACTGTTCCGAAACTCTGTTAATCTTGCCCCTTTCCTCCTCCTCCGCCTCCTCACCTGTTGTTATGGGGCTGTCCTTTCTTCGTCTTTCCTTCCTTGGCTTCGGATGCCTCCGGTCGAAGAGGAATGGTCTTCCTCGGTCGGAAGCCACCCTGATGCCCTTTAGTGTTGGCAAACAGGAGGGGCTTCCTTCCGAAGAAGTCCGGTATTCAAGAGGAAAAAAGGCGATTGCAAAAACAACCTCTTGATGATAACAAGTCCGGAAAGGTAGGTATTCGGACCACAGGTCCCAGAATGCAACTGAGGAGGACGTAGGTTCCTACCCGGGGGGGTAATGGTCCGGAAGGCTTGTGTAGCAAATACGGATCTGAAGGGACTCCGTATGCAGAAGGAGAACCCTCTGAAGTCGGAAACAGCCTGGTGGAAGCCGCGAGCCGAAGGAACTCCGGCGGAGACTTGGATTGAAGCAGGAGGGGTGACGGAGCTGGAGTAACCCCGCCAAGCAGAAAGAATAAGGAGGTAGGGGAACGGAGAAAGGGAAGGAACAGGAGAGTAGCTGTGAAACGAGCGTTACTCACGGAAGGAAACACAGTGAGTTGCAACGCACAGACAGGGGAGAGGGGAGGGGTTAAGAGGAAAACCGGAAAAGAAAGACTAGACCCACAACCAAACCAGGAAGAGGAAAAAACGATCATCGGCTACTCCGTAGCCTGAAGGGCCAAAGACGCCAGGTACAGCGGCGCGTGACACAAATACAGATGTCAATAGAAGACATTGAATGCTTTATTGGAAAATCAAGCGGATCGCGGGCGCCTGGACCAGACGGCCTAAGTAATGCCACGCTAAAAGCCCATCAAAATATTTGGTCTGTAATTTTATATAACATCTTTTCTAATATCATTGAGAACAGATCCATTCCTGAATCTTGCCAATCATCGGTGGTTGTACCCATTTACAAAAGTGGAGATCGATCTGCACCTCAAAACTATAGACCAATCTCATTACTGGATGTAATGGGGAAAATCTTTGCACGCTTTGTGTTGCGAGAGTTTAACTCATGGACCAAACAAAAATCTAAGCGAGATCCACATCAGATGGGTTTTGTCGCCGGAATGGGCACTGCCATCAATCTACTGTCTTTATATGCTATCAAACATCAACACCACATCTCAAAACAACCATTATATCTGGCATACATTGATCTACATGCTGCCTTTGACTATGTCTCACGAGAGCTGCTGATTAACAAGTTAGAGAAAGCAGAATTTCCGGAAACCATCATAGACACTATCAGCCTGATTCATGGAATTATTTGCGTGAAAAACGCAGATTTGCGCGCCTTTCTGCCCGAAAATCCCTGTTTGAAGTATCTGCATTTTTCACGCAAATAATTCCATGAATCAGGCAGTTTATATATGAACTGCACACTAATACTACAATGCAGGTCAGATTGAATACTGAGAGATTGCTCTCCATGCCAATACAGGTTGCTAGGGGTCTGAGGCAAGGTTTCATCCTTCCCTCGGCCTTTTTTTCTTGCATGATGTACCTGAGATTGTTCAGAATGTAAATACTGATGCTCCAAGTTTGGGATGAGAGAATGCTGGCGTTACTATATGCCGATGATTTCATTTTAATCTCAAAAACCCTGATTGGCTTACAAAATTCTTTGCATGCTCTGTCAACCTATATGGCAATCAATCAGTTTACAATCAATATCTCAAAAACTAAGATCATGATTTGTAATGCGCCTAAAAAGAGGGTGAATAGACACAAGTGGAAATTGCAAGATTCAGAGCTTGAAGTGGTGTCACAGTACACTTACCTGGGCTTGCAAATTGATAATCAACAACTTAACGGAGCACATTTAGAGGTCCTGGAATCAGTTCTTACAACAGCTATCTCTCTAACTAAACTGATATTACACAAATATGGTACATTTTCATCATCTTCAGCTGTAACATATTACAACCAGAAAACTACTCTGGTACTCCTCTAAGGCTTGGAAACATGGCTTGATTTAGAAAATAACATTTGACAAAGATTTGCAGGGGAATACTGGAGATCAGTTTTAAATTTGCCACAATGTTTATCGATTGCGTTGATACGCTATGAGATTGGCCTACTTGCTTTGACGATTAAATATCAATGGCGCCAGCATGCCTCATTCAGAAAATGCATCTTGACAAATACTCCGAACACTTTGCTCTCGTCCCTATCTTGTTACATCTTAAAATCTGACCATGCATTTGCGATCAAATGGAAAAGTGCAGTTTTCAACATAATGGCCTTGGCAGATCTTCCATTGCATGTTTTATTGGAGGATCCAGAGAGAGCCAAGAAAAAACTATTCCTGTACGACTGGATAAAAACACGAGACCAATGTTGCTTATATAAAGATTTTAGAAAGAATCCCTTTTCGAGAAAAAGATTTGGGGTATGTGAACCTTACCTGATTCACTATCCCTCGGTAGTGCTACGCTCAGCCTTTCTACACTTTAGGCCAACTAGAGGGGTAATGGTTAAACGTAACTTGCTCAGTAGTGCATTTGAATTCTGTCGTATTTGTAAAAGTGTAGATCAAAGAGAAACTCTACGACATATTATCTTAGAGTGTTCCAAAGTTGCTGAGGAAAGAGAATTGTATCTAACCAAATATTATATGCATTTTAACACTTTAGATGATGATGAAAGATGGAACTTACTTTTTTCAACTGATCGCATGGCAATCTGCATTGCAATCAAGAATTTCTTGGAAGCGGTACTTGGTGTGTAATTAACCTTGCTAATATTGCGCTAAAACTCATCAAGATAACAGACTGAGAATTTTTGAAAAGTTGGATTATAGCTTGTCTTTTTAGTTGGTATCTAAACTGCTTATGTTACTTTATGAAAAATTATGTTTTAAACATTGGTACAAAGATTTTTCTCTTCTTTTATTCTGTCGTAGACAAATTGTTTTATATTCCAATTTTGTGTAAAACTTGGAAATTTGTAATGTGTAAAACATTTTATTGTAAAGTTGATCTATCGGCTAAGAACAGTTAAAAAAAAAACAATTCAAGGCTGTTCATACAAGTCACATGCAAACATGTAGGTTAAGAGAGTGAATTGGTTCTGCAAGTGATGCCTTCTGTTGGCAACGGCATCTAACAAAGACCCTGAGATAACTATGCAAGAATCTGTCACACACCCCACACTAACACTCAATACAGTTACTTTTGTGTCACTGTTTAGTGGATGAGAGACTTACAGGCACACAGAAGTTTGATTCTCCATGTGTGCTTCCTAATGTCAGAGGAGGTAGCAAGGTGTCAGTAGAAGACACATCCTGGGGCATTAAAAAGCAACAATTCAAACAAAATCACCCGTATGATGAAGGGCATGCAGTGAAAGCTCCTGACATACACACAGGGAGTGGGTCAATATGAGGATAAATCACAAGGAGAGGGGGAACTTACAAAAATTCAGCCACGCATTACGAGTGCTCAACACAGGAAGCAACTAAGTACTTGCCAATAACAGAGTCTAGACTATGGAAAGAGTGGCTCTTTATGAAAGGGGACGATCAACAAGCTCCAGAGAGATTGAACAACAAATGAATGAAGCACGGGCCTTGGTAACCAGAGCAACACCCCCACTGCTTTGTGCAACTACCAGAGTGATTGACTAAGGTAGTCCTGCCATGGGAAATCGTGTTTTTCCAGAAGGGTCTCTGCAGTAGTCCAGGCGTGAAAGGAGAATTGCATAGACACAACATCAGAGGCCATGAACTATATGAACTGAACTTCCGTACCTCTGGAAGGTATGCAGTGCCCTACCCCTCTCCACATTGTGGAGAACATGCCAACAAAGGCACAGTATGCTTGAGAAGGATCGTGCACATGCGCAATAGCCACCCATTTTTGGTGAAGAGAGTAGACACAGAGAGTACACTGTGGCGGAACGCCACGTCAGATCCGCTCCTGCTGGGCTCCCCACTTTACCTTTTCAGTTCAACATTTAGCTTGTGTATATAATGAGCCATACGAACAACATTTGCAGTTCAGTCTGTGGCAGATCGTTAAAAGTAGGTATTTAGAAAGAAGCATTGTATTGTATTGTATTGTTTATTTATATAGCGCCTATACACAGGAAAGTGTTTCAAAGCGCTCAAGGAGCGTGGGAACATAGGAAAAAACAACAGTCGCTCAGAGCCCTTGAAATTCTGAAATGATAATAGTCTGCACAGGTTGGGTAAGTGCGTAAGATATCTTTAACAGTTGAGACCTAGCAAATAGGCCTGACAGCGATTCTGCAGTTTAAAAAGCACAATTAAGGGTAGGACAAGGGAGAACAGACAGAGGATCTTCAGGCACGTTGCATTTGGATAGTGCAAGTGCATAGTACGGGCTCAGGGAGGGGGAGGTCCAAATGCACCCAGTCGGCGGAGACTGGGGTAAGTGCAGAGAGAGACACTCTCTCAGGTTACTTCTAAGTGCAGTGAGGGTGGGTGGGTGTTGGTTCCTGAGGCAAGTGCGACAGAGGACTGGGGGGGGTGCCCGGGACTGGTGATACTCTAAGGTACACCAGGCAGCCAGTCAGCAAGCTGTAAGGAAGAGGAGGGAGAGATGGAGAGAGCAGAGCGCTAGGTTAGCAGGGTAGAGGGAGAGCAAAGGTGTTAAACTGTAATTATATAGTGCCTCCTTAGTATTTATATTGGCCTAAGCCTATTCACGCTACACGGAAAACCGTGCTGCAAAGTTCTGATTTTTGGGTTAACTTCGCTGCCATTTTAAGATGCGTCTGCCATTTAGATTTCCACTCGTGTGTTCTATGTTCTAAAATGGTGGACTATGTTTTCGACTTGCAGCCAAGCCTTCCAACCTTTGAGTTCTGTTCATGTTTAGGTTGTCCGAGAGCTGACTGTTTAGACCAAGCAAAGAGACCTTGTGCTTCATATGAACTGTAATTCAAGTGTTGTCTGCGCACACAAGCCTCATTCTTGTATGAACATTGGGACAATGAAGAACAAGCCTTGAGCGTATACTTTGGCTGAACTACATCGTGAAGGAACTTATATAAGGATTACTGCGGGATCCGAGAACATATATCATCATTGTGTCTTCATGGAAATACAAACCTATGTAATCCTTCGCATAATATTGTATAATCTGTATGTGAACTAGGCACAAACTCTAGACCACGAATTATTGACATGAAGAGAGGTTGGACTATATTACACGAATTGTATAAAAGCACAAATGTTTAGATGTCCGTCTCTCTCTCTCACCTCTCCTTGTCGGCTGGTACACACTGCGAGGTGTTGGGAGCCAGATAGCTCTCTGTTTTGCTTTGTGAACTGTACAGTAATAAAAGATCTGTGAATCTTTTCAGCCCGTGATTGGTGTATTTCCTTTGTGGTACTCAGCCTCTATATTTCTTTGTTCTCTCAGATGGCGCCCGAACAGGGACCCTCAAGATTGATGCCACCTCGTTGAAGAGTTGACGCGGCTATCCGACCGGGATCAGATGGTGAGAAAAGGGGGCCCCTTTTGGATGAGACGCGACACCTCAACAGTACTGCATGATCCGATCCCTGGACGGTGAGCACCCGGTCCGAGACTGCATCTTGACAAGGGTCCATATATCGAGGAGGCCAGTTTTGCCAAAATCATAACCACGAGGGTCCTTTGTCCTTTGTAATCTGATCGGACCTCCCTTTGTCCTTTGAATCAGGTGAGTCGTGCCCCGATTCCTAAGTATCCTGATATTTGGTTGTAGTATTATACTCGCGAGCACAATCGATGCCAGGTAACACCAGTAATCTGACATGTCTGGGAAATTGTCTGCCATTTTCTGGGCTTTATTCCACAGAGACAGACAATCTTTGGAATTTGGCCATCCGGCACTACAGGAGGGATCGCCGGCATGTACTATGTAGTGTAAGTACGGCATTGGTAGTATAGTATTCAACGATATTTGGCACAGACAAACTAGACATGCTCCCGAAATTCAGTGGCCAGTCAATGGTAGTTTTGAGATTGCTCGAATAGTGTATTTAGAATCCATATTGTTAAAGAAAAAAGTTAGACCTGCAGCAAGTGATGTAATACAAAATTGGAAAAAGGAAACTATGCAGCAATTTAAGAGTAAAGAGAAGCATGCACGTCGTCACATGTCAAATTCAGAAAAGGCATTATTGTACGATCAACAAAAACAGTCTGTTAAAAACATGGATAGGGCTTTTCAACTTGGTATACAGAAAATATATCCGTCTAAAGATTTTCATACCTCAGATGAGCTAATTGATAAACTCTTAAATGAACGTAGGCCTGGTGCCACTGCGCCACCTCCTTATGTACCTCTTGCTGTTGTCTTACCTCTTCCTGCTGCTGTTCCTCCTCCCGTAGCAATTCCTGTTCTTCCTGTTGCTCCTCCGCCACCAGTTATTGCTCCTCTTCCTGTTGTTGTTCCTCCGCCTGTACCTTCACCTTTACCGACTGTTACTGTTCCAGTAAATTTGTCTTTATTGCCAGTAGTAGTGTCTCTACTACCTGTTGTACAGGATTTGTCTACTCTCGCTTTTCCAAGCGGTTCTGCTCCGCTTGTAGCTGATCAAGGGGCGGGTGCTGAATCAAAATGTGTGACCCGGAGCACAGTTTCTAAAGCAAAGAGGAGGGACTTGAATGCATGGGCTAAGCAATGTATAGAGAAAGGTGAATAATCTACTGTTTTAGTTACACTCCTTAATCTAGAAAGTATTCCTAATCAGAATGTCTTTATTGAGGGGATGGGGATACATTTGGATGTAATGTGGAATAGATTGACAGACACGGATGTCCCACAAGGGTTGAGAGATTTTAATGTTTTAGCTTATTCAAGGGATACTGCAGAGAAAGTACATGAGCATGTCGAGAGGGTTTTTTGAGTTTAGAAGGGACTTAGAACGGTTACAGAATGATGAAGTAGATGGTCGTAGTTTGGACACTCTTTACGTGCAGAAACTGTTTCTTCCTCCTTGTAAGTCAATGAGTGAAGAAACGTGAATTTGCACAAGGGATGCGCTTAGATGGATTTCAGATGTGTCGATATCTCCCGTAGGAGTATATGATACGTATAGTCAGCATACTCCAGAAATGCAGAGGAAAGTGTTACAGGTGATGGTAGAATACCTACAGGATGAATGTATAAACGTTCGGAGTTGCCTACTTCTCAGTTGCCTATGAGAGAGGTTCCTCTGACATTTGTTCCCAAAGTTGAGATACCGGCTGATGCTGCAACGGGTGCAGCAGCCATCAATATTGAAGCTCATTATGTATCACAGTTTGTTCACATCCCATTCTCAAGACAGGAAGTGAATACTATTAGACAGTCGATTCCAGACATTAGGAAAAATCCAACAGGGTTTTACAAAGAAATAGAATCTGTCTTGCATTCATCAGTTTTCACTTTGGGTGATATAGACTTTTTGTTTCATGTGCTCCTACCTGCTGATTTATGGAAACAGATTAGGACTGTAGATGATCCAGCGGGGTTAGGTGACACATGGGTTAACTTGGTTAGGTTAGATGGAGAAAGGAAAGTTGGTGAAAGACCATTGCAGGTGATACTGACTTTGCCAGATAGAATAGTAGCGAAATTAAAGACTTTAATTCCTGAGAGAAGGATTGTTTGGGACAAACTCACTGCTTGTACCCAAGGAAAATCTGAAGGTGCTACCGAATTCTTTAATCGGTTCGAAAAAGTATTCTCAGATTTTAGCGGACAGGATTTAAGCACCGAGTCAGGAAAGAGATTGTTTGTGGATAAGTTTGTGCGTGGATTGTTGCCTGATATCCAGTCACAAATGATGACTTCCGAGAGTGCTTGGCAAGCTAAATCACAGTCCGAAGTATTGCATATTGCTCAGTATTATGAGAATAGAGTCAATAATGAAAAAGAAAGGATCGAAAAGAAAAGGAGAGTTTTAAAAACCAAAGTAGTATTGCAACAGATGGTCAGAGGGCCTAGAGGTGGAAGCACACAGTTTTGAGATTAATTCTTTCCACAAAGTAATGCGCTGTTGGGTCCTGTACACGCGAACCAATGTGCTTATTGCAGACAAGAGGGTCATTGGCAAGCACAATGCCCGATCCTACAGCAAAGGTCGAATAACACATATGGTGTCATGGGTAGATGATCCAGAGGCCGCCCTTGGGTAGGGGGTACTGGTAGAAGTCAGTTTGTTCAAAATTCTCAGTCTTTTTCTCAAGATAATCAGCAACCTAGTGTAGATAGCAGAAATATTTATTGATACTCCTTCAACTGCCTATCTTTCTAAAGATCTTGTCTTCGATGATATATTGTTTTGTTAGGACAGCCCGAAGCAGGGTCTGGAACCGACGCCTATTCCCGTTAATCAGAAAGGTCCCTACGTTGAGATGATGGTGGGGAATAGGAAGCATCTATTTTTGATAGACACATGAGCACAGAAGTGTTCCATTGATCATTCACGGGTGCCAGGCATTCCACTCTCACGGCAGAAAAACGGTTCTGTACGGTTTTCTGGTACGCCAGTGGTTAGTCCGGTTTCTCTGCCGGTGCTGATTTCACTGGGTCCATTCACGGATTACTGTCTGTTTCTTTTGACAACGAACTGTGGAGAGAATTTGTTGTGGTTGAATCTGTTGAAGGAATTAAATGCGGTAATTCATTGTTCTTCAGATGGAGTGCGTTTGACGATTTCACCTCAGCAATCTTCTGCCTCACAGTTTCTGACTAGACCTTTGCCACCAGAATTTAGCAAAGTTCTGGCGTGTTTATGGGCAGTTGACGACAATGATGTCAGTATTTTGCAAATTCAGCTTGTTAAAATTGTTTTTAAACCGGGAGTTAAGTTGCCACGAATTCCACAATATAAGATTTCAGTTGATGGTGAGCAAGCTTTGAAGTGTATAGTTTCCGATTTTGTACATCGTGGAGTAATCAAAGAAATTGCAGGAAGTTTGTGCAATAGCCCAATTTTACCAGTGTATAAAAAGGGGATAATGCAATCCCATTCCGTTTCATTATCGATTTGCGCGTATCAATAAGATTGCTGCTCCACAATTTCCAATTGTGCCTCATGTAATGACGATACTAACAATGATTCCAGCTTCTGCTACTCATTTCAGTGTGGTGGATCTTAAGAATACCTTCTTTAGCATTCCCATACACGCGGATAGTAGATATTTGTTCGCGTTCACCCTAGGGGACGCTTGTTTACTTTCACCCATGCACCACAAGGGTACACGGAGAGTCCGAGCATCTATAGTAGGGCTTTGAAAGAGCAGCTCGATACACTTCAGTTGCCTTCTACTTGTACATTACTACAGTATGTCAACGACCTTCTCTTAGCTGCAGACTCAGAAAGTGCTTGCAAGGAAGGCACTGTGTTATTGCTTATTCATCTAGCAAAGCATGGGCATAAAGCTTCATTGAAAAAGTTTCAGTATTGTCGACAGGAGGTCGCCTATTTAGGCTATCTCCTTTCAATGGAGGGAAGAAGATTGACACCTGAACGAATTAAGAGCATTTCTGGCATGTCTGTCCCAAATACACAGAAGGAAGTCAGATCCTTGATAGGAATGGCTTCTTACTGTAGACAGTGGATCCCTAACTTCTGACTAGTGATAAAAACCAATGTTGGCATTGACAAAGAAGGGCATTTCTTAGCCACTACCGTGGAACTTGGAACACCAGAAAGCTTTTGATCTAATCAAGACTGCACTGTGCTCAGCACCAGTTTTGGGCACACCAAATTATGATAAGGCCTTTGTGTTGTATGTGCATGAACATGATGGATGTGCTTTGGCTGTGTTAAGGCAGGAACATGGGGGGAAGAATAGACTGTGCGGTTATTTTTCCTCCACACTTGATCCTGTTGAATGCGCTTTACTGAGTTGTTTGGGAGCTATCGCTGCTGCGTCTGTAATGCAGAGTGAGGGCATGATTTTAGGCCGTACCTTAACCGTGATGGTACCTCACTCTGTACACGTTCTATTAAATAGAACACAAACGCAACACCTTACTTCCGCACGATTATCAAGATATGAACTGATTCTATTTGCACTGCATATCCAAATTAAAAGGTGTTGCTTATTGTATCCGGCTGAATTGTTACCTCTTCCGCAAGATATTGCTTGCAATGATCAAATGTCACATGACTGCCTTTATACTACAGAGCAAGAAACTAAAGGCAGGATTGATTTATAAGATACACCTCTGAATGATCCACAAGGGGAGCTGTTTTGCGATGGCTCCTGCTTCAAACTTCCAAATGGTACATCCACTACTGCTTATGCCATCACTAGATTAAGCACGATCGTGGAAACCAAGAGAATTTCACATAACTCTGCGCAGGCCGCACATATTATTGCACTCGAGCTTGTGAACTTTACGAAGGGCTTAGAGTGAATATATTTACTGACAGCCAGTATGCCTTTGGGGTGGTTCATAACTTCATTAGATTATGGGCAGAATGAGGTTTCTTGACCTCACACAGAACAAAAATCCAACATGGCACCTTGATAGTTCAGCTACTCTCAGCACTTGCGCTTCCTACTCAACTAGCAATCATGAAGTGCGCGGCACATCAGAAAGTGATAGACGATGTAGGGAAAGGGAATACTTTTGCTGACAGGATTGCTAAACAGACTGCTACTGATTTATACTCAGAAATGTATGTTACAAAGGAAGCCACAAACATTTGTACAGTAGATGAAGGGAGTGATTCGATAAAGAATATTCAACTGATGCCACTTTAGAAGAACTTAAACACTGGGCTGAGGGTTTGGCAAGTTTGGATGAGGAAGGGTGTTGGGTAGACAGTTCAAAAGGAAGATGGATGCTACCCAATGCATATGTCACCACCATGATCACAATGGCCCATGGTCCCACTCACATATGTTCTAGGAAAATGCTAGAATCTGTCTGGGTGAATGTTAACATCTCAAAAACTGTTGAGCGTTTTGTCCAGAATTGTATGGTTTGCTTACAGCATAATGCGGGGAAGGGTACGACGACTCTGAGGGGTAGTTTTGGTCCACCGGCTGTGCCTTTTGAAGTGATTCATTTTGACTTTATCGAGATGGAGCGCTGTAATAACTACAAATATGTCTTGGTAGTCATTTGTGCCTTTAGGAAGTGGGTTGAAGCCTTCCCTGTGAAAGATGCTACAGCAATGACAACGGCGAAAACCATGCTTAAGGAAGATTTTCCTAGGTTTAGTTTTCCGAGGGTCATCTGGTCGGATAATGGTCCACATTTTATCGCTGCTGTTATTCTGCAAGTATGCGCAGGATTACAGATCGATAAACAGTTCCATTTGGCTAGACACGCTCAGAGCGCTGGACTTGTAGAATGCCATAATGGTATCTTGAAGAATAAAATTGCCAAGGTCTATACTAGTAGTAATTTGAAATGGCCAGACGCTTTACCTATAGCACTGCTGTCCATGCGGACAACCCCACAGACTAGAACTGGACTCTCCCCCTATGAAATTATAATGGGGAGGCCAGCTAACATTTGGGACCTGCCAAGACCCAGAGCGTTAAAAGATGTAGAGCATTTGCTTCTTGCTGTATACTGTGACCAGTTAACTCAAAACTTGTATTTGATTTATCAACAGGTGCGAGAAGCACTCCCAGTTAAATATGAGGCGCCAGGTCACAGAATTCGACCCGGTGACTGGGTGCTCACGAAGTCATTTCAGAGAGCATCCAGCCTTGCACCGCGCTGGAGAGGACCATTTCAGGTCCTGTTAGCCACACAGACTACTGTACGAGTAGCTGGCCGTTGACACTGGATACACGCTTCACACATCAAGAGGATACCTTTCCCTTTGCCACACGACGGAGAAAAAAAGAAGGAAACTGCTTGCTCTGCTTCTGCTGATCAATCGGTCTTCAACAACACCAAGGGTGTTTTGGAGACTCTTCCTGAGCCCGTGGGGTCTGGGGAGACTGCTGCTTTGTCTCTGAATTCTTCTTCGGATCTTTTCGCACCCTTGAGTGACCTTGTCTCTGTTTCACCACTTCCATCAGGAAGCAGCGACACATTGTTCGCAGATCACGCTGTGCCTGGAGTCTTAAGGTACGATCTGCGTCCATGGCACTAGACTTACAGCACAGCATGGCTGTGCCCACAGGAAACAACTGTTGAGCTCGTCCCTTGCCACTTTTGTGCTGAAACATAAGTAAGTGGCTGGGACCAGGAAAAACTATCTTCAATCAAGATCAAGTGGTCAGGAGATCACCAGCAAACGAACTACAGTGTTTATCGCAGAAACTTTTCGAGAAAGAGATTCGAGGAATAATGCCTGTCCCTATCTCTACTCGTACAGAGCAACCGATCGATTGTGTGGCTAACCAAGACATTGGACAGAAAAATACAAGGTCCTTGAGGACGTATTGTTTCTTTGTAATTATGTTAACCGGTTTGACAGTACTAATTGTTCTTGGGTTTTGGTACATCGAGGGGGTGTGCCCACTTGAAACATTTTAACCTACTGAGAGTGCACCCACTATGTCTTCTCCTTTCGTGCATCTGCACACTCTATTCCTAGCGATTCCCAACATAGACAGAGTTATCACAATAATACGCTTTTGTTAATCATGAATGCGACTCATGCGATCTTGAATCAAACAAATTGCTGGATCTGTTCGCATTTGCTGCAACATGGGAAAAAATGGTCGGGCTGGTATATTCATCCTTTGCCTCTAACTACTGCATGATATGCCTCTCTAAGGGCATTATTCTTTGGACGTCGGAATGATAGGATCTCAGGGAACTTTGACGGGACTAATTTAAATTAATTTTAAAGGTGAGTCCTGACCCCTCTGGGATACTCCCTTTTCGCTAATAGGAGCAAGCTTATTGTTGCTTCTCTTAGGCCTTCCGATAGACTTTCTGGACCTTTCCAATCATTAATTTCTTTCAAGATGGCTCCCGTAGGCAACCGGGATGCTACGCCTCCTTCCTATACTATCAATCACAGCCCCAACTGTGTCTCCTTCTGCATACAAAGGAATGGTTCTCAGTCAATGGGTACTTTTGAGGGTTGTACCAATATTGCGAATTAGACCAGTGAGTACAGACCTTTGTATGTAGGCAATCCTGTTTATTTTATTTGTGGAGATGAAGCTTATCCTTGGCTACCTAGGGATTGGCAGGGTACTTGTTATTTGGGTATCTTGCTACCAGGGGTATATGTAGCTAGCACCTCTGAGGTCTCTAGGGCCCGTCCAAGGCAGGACCAGAATGGTGATACTCCTTCACAAGTCATGGGTGATGTAGCGAAATCCTTTGTGCCATTTTGGGGACAGATCATGAATTCCGAGGATATTAGGAGACTAGCAAGAGTATTGGAGAGAACCATCAACCGGACCACTAATATACTCTACAACATGACATTAGAACAGAAAGCAATTAGATTAGTGGCTAGACGTCCTCCTGGCTGAGCATGTTGGAGTATGTAAATTGGTGGGATCCGCTTGTTGTGTTTTCGTACCTGACTCCTCCCCGACCATATTGAAGGCAATACAAAATCTGCACATCCTAAGTACAGAAGGACATGTTCCCAAGGGAAACAGGGATCTTAATACTTGGTTCTGGGTCTTTTTACGGTCTTGGGGATGGAAACTCTTTTCAGTTTTAATGGTAATCCTTGGTATTCTGGTGTTCTGTTGTTGTTGCATACAATGACTTCCTGTCATATGTTCGATGGTAGGGGGATGTTGTGCGCAGACTGTAGGAACATTAGGACCCGAAAATACACGCACCTGAGAAGATGACTAATGTTTTTGTAATGAAGGATATTACTGTCAAAGATTTGATGGCAATTGATATATCTGATGAATGTGATTCAGGATGTACGGGCATTGAAACGTGGAGTTACGAGTAAAGCAAATATTTTTAGTAAGGCTCTTGGCTTAGGCCAAAAGGAGGGTTTGTTAAACGGTAATTATATAGTGCCTCCTTAGTATTTATATTGGCCTAAGCCTATTCAGCTACACGGAAATCCGCGTTGCAAAGTTCAGATTTTTGGGTTAACTTCGCCGCCATTTTAAGATTCGTCTGCCATTTTGATTTCCACTTATTCTACATTCTAAAATGGTGAACTATGTTTTCAACTTGCAGCCAAGCCTTCCAACCTTTGAGTTCTGTTAATGTTTAGGTTGTCCGAGAGCCGACTGTTTAGACCAAGCAAAGAGACCTTGTGCTTCATATGAACTATAATTCAAGTGTTGTCTGCGCTCACAAGCCTGATCCTTGTATAGAAATTGGGACAATGAAGAACAAGCCTCGAGCGTATACTTTGGCTGAACTACATTGTGAAGGAACTTAGTATAAGGCTTACCGCGGGATCCGAGAACATATATCATCATTGTGTCTTCGTGGAAATGCAAACCTATGTAATCCTTTGCAAGATATTGTATAATATGTATTTGAACTAGGCACGAACTCTAGACCACAAATTATTAACATGAAGAGAGCTGGACAATATTATATGAATTGTATAAAAGCACAAATGTTTAGATGTCCGTCTCTCTCTCACCTCTCCTTGTCGGCTGGTACACACTGCGAGGTGTTGGGAGCCAGATAGCTATCTCTTTTGCTTTTTGAACTGCACACTAATAAAAGATCTGTGAATCTTTTCAGCCCGTGATTGGTGTATTTCCTTTGTGGTACTCAGTCTCGATATTTCTTTGATTTTTCAAAGGAAGAGGAGAAGAGGAAGGTCTTGAGGAGTTTCTAGAACTTAAGAAGTTCAGGCTCAAGACAGAGGGTGGCAGAGAGGCTATTCCAGAGGGAGGCACCTACTGAGGATAAGGATATCCCTCCAAATCTCTGCTTGGAGAACCGGCTCACTCACAGAAATTTGGAGGTAGATGAGCAGAGAGCTTGTGAGGGACAGTATTTCGGTAGGCAACATTGCAGGTGGGTAGGTCCCAGGCCCCCGAAAGCCTTGTGGACAATGCAGAGTCTTGAACTTGATCCTTGAAGCCACGGGGAGCCAGTGAAAGGATTTCAGCACTGGAGAGATGCAGTCCCTTGGCTTGAGGCCAGGTATAAGTCTTGCAGATGTGTTCTGGATAAATTCCAGAGGGCGAAGGGCAGAAGAAGGGAGGTTTAGGAAGAGGCTGTTGCACTAGAGAGAACCAAGGCTCTGGAGACAATGAGCCGCTGGGGGAAAGTGAGAAAAGGTAGAATACCTCTGAGGAGGTGTAGCTGATAGACTTTTTAGAGATGTCAGAGATGTGAGAGGAGAAGGAGAGAGTTGCATCTGTTTTAACACCTTCTCATCTTTTCCAAACTATGGGGTTTTTGGTTTGTTTACAGAGTGGGGGAACAGACTGAACAAAGCAACTCTGTCATCCTTCCTTGCTTCCCCTCAAAACAACACATGGGGCCTCATTCCGAGTGCGGCGATAAGGGGTTAATGGTGCCGGTAAGGATGCCAGTGCCGTTAACCCCTTTCCGCCGCATTCCGAGGTCCTTTAGCGGGTCCTGCTAAGGGCAGCTCGTAAAACCAGCCGCTCTTAGAGGGACCCGCTAAAGGACCAGGGAGCTAATAACGGGCCCGGTATTAACGGGCCCGTTATTAGCTCCCTCCTGATTCCCATTGAGCCCTATGGGGGCTCGAATGGGAATGGGGATGGCTTCCCTGAATAGGAAAAACCGGGTCCTTCAAGGTTGGAATGACCAGTACGTCCCCATTCAGGGAACCCAGACCCGGACCTGAGTTTGGAGGCAGCCATGCCGCAAATAGCGGCATGGCTACCTCCAAACTCGTAATGAGGCCCATGGTTTCATGCCACCATGCATTTTCATGCTGGAGTTAAACCAACGGATTCCTATGAATTTTACACCTGATATAAACAGAGCCAATTGGAAGCTATTGTAAACCACTACACAATCATTAAGTCCCGGAGGCATTTACACTTTTCCATAAACGTAGTGAAAAGTAAAGCGTAAAGGCAATTTTGCCTTTATTTTTCTCTTTACTTTTCCAATACGTGATGGAAACGTAAAAAATTGGATGGAGGGGATTTGTTGCACTGCAGTCAGACTCGGACTGGCATATAGGGCAATGCCCGAACCCAAAACACGAAATGCTAGTGTGGGCCAGTTGTTTGGGTCAAAGTGGGCCCCTTCTTTGGCCCATGTGCGCCAGTTTTGACCAGTGTTACTGAATAAATATTCTTTAAAATTCACAATTTGCATCACATTTTATCAAAAACCTCCCCCTTGGGTAATACTCAAACAGTCTGTCACAAAAGGTATTATTTGCCAACTGTGGCCCACCTTTTCATTGGCGCCAGAGCCAATTGTGTGACCAAGTTCGACCGTGACTGCAGTGCAAACCCTTCCGTTTCCAATTTAAATGCCCTGCCTTGTCTTTTTGGGAAAATAGCCTTTGTTAAACGGGCCTAACTCAAAGCTACCTGATTGGACGTTTTGATTGCCTTCAAGTATATGTTGTGTTGAAAATGGGAAAAAAAACGTGTTAACATACAATGGGGAACTCCTGCCCCTCTTCTAACCGACGGCATCACCGAACAGGTGAACAACTTCTTGTTTCCAAGATGAGTTTAAAAATGTCACTCTTTTGCAAATGTTCTGCGCATTATGCTAGAGTTTTCGGTTATAGGCACGAGACTGTCACTTTGCATTGAAAGCCAATTAATATGTTGTGCTTAAAACAGCTCGCAATGAAAGAAGCGTGAGGAAGCAACCCATCCTTTAAGGCCAAGGCTCAGAGACGCTGGCCCTCTAAGAAAAATATCAAATTCTCCTACTTTGAGAAAGAGGGAAGAAAGATGTTAATTTAACATCGTGCCTTCTGTCATGCCTGGCTTGGAAATGTGAAAAAAAGCAAGCGTGGTACAATGGATGTGCGAGCATGTCTCTTTCTTAACATCATGCCACATGACATCTGGGTAATATTTCCAGGGGCGCGCGCTCCTCCATCCTCTCGGTGGTTCAAAGTGTGTCGCGTAAAGGATAAGATGTCACCCAGGGAAAGGAATTAACACCCGCCTGCATAAATTAGAATCCAATTCCTTACAGGATGCCGTAAAGTCAGAACAGAGAGTTAAAAGATGGCTTCTTTCTGTAGGTATGTATATATTTACATATTTTTCATTTCCTATCCTGTTCTCATCAGAAAAGTCATCGTCAACAGCCAGCAGTTGTTCTGTCAGAGAAGCCTTGAAAAGCCGCAGCTTCCCCTGGAGATCCAATATGCATGTCTTTGCTCTGAAGTTCAAAGACATCTGATTTAAGGTATGTACGTGTGTGTGTGTGTGTGTGAGAGAGAGAGAGTGAGAGAGAGAGCGAAGGATGGATGTCAGATCTTTGCATCAAACACAGTATGAGAAAGTGAATTAAAAGGCCAACATCTGTCCCACTGGATGCTTACTAGTTGTCCTGGTTGGTTTTTGCATGGAGCACTCTTCCTCAAGCTTGGCAAGGTTCAAAGCACACGCTTGTCTGCCTCGAAGGTTCAACAAACACTAAGGTTTGTATTACAGAAAATGTGAACCCTTGGCAAGTGGCACATTGTGCCTTTAGTAGAGGGTGCCACACATATTGAGGCAAGGCGTTCTTTCACTGCAATGCTTGTTTGCTACTGTGCAAATGACGGGATTCCATTTGTGTAGGCATGGTGCTGGTAAGGAACCATGCATACAGACCAAGAGCGCCCCAGTGGAGCTGGCTGAATTTTAGCAATCAAGGTGGTGCAGGGCATTCATTGACAGACTCAATCCCCCCAATGGAGATTCTTGCCCACCTTCCAAAGAGTGATCATTGGGGACCCCCGGTAAAAGTGTCAGGGCAATAGCTATACTAACAGCATAATCACAGAGCAGCACCTCCACACATTGACAGCGATCCAGGATTAATCTGTGACCCTGTTACAGTTTGCTTTGCATTGCCAAGCAGCACAGTATATGCCCAAATGAACGGGCCCTATTTTCAATAATAAGGGTCCCAGTCCTGCCGTTACGCTTGATGCAGCCTCAACAGGTACACAACAGAGCTTTTGCCCTTATACTCAGTGTTAGGTAAGACTTGATGAAGTAACACTGTGTGAGACTACACAACCCTTATCTGCTTGGTATTAGGTAACCCACCTTTTGGTATAGGGTGTACTACTCAAGTTGGTAGTGTGACTGAGCAGCCAGGCCTATCTCAAGAGGGGTAAATGTGAGCTGTAGAGCTGTAGAAATGAAATTCACAAACACAAGTAGCCAAGTAACACTTACACTCAAGACTTCAGCTACAAATAGTTATTTATTTATTTAACATACAATTTTAAATAAGAGTTCTTTAAAACAGGCAAGATATGCAACAATCAAATATACTTTAAAAATACTTTTCCAAAATCAGCACAAGTTAGTGGATAATCCTTGGATATGCTTTTTACAGACTTCCAACACCGGGAGGTGACTTCATTCACAAGGACAGTAATGGCATTTATATATCACTAGTTATACTTTGCAGATTCCGAGGTTGCAGAAAGGAAAGCTTAAAGGAAGGAAAAAGGTTAAACAGGTTGTCAGGGAATGTGAGTATACTTAAACCTTCCAATGAAGTCTAGACGTGCCTTTCCCAGCAATAACAGTCTAAAAATAAGTTACCACCTATGAGGGACAGAAATATCAAAGTCAATGGACTAGAAGAGTCTGCAGGGAGCCACAACAGCCAAAGTCAATTGGAGCACAGTCTACAGAGCTGAGGCACTTCTTAGATAATAAAAAAAAGGCTTGCACAAAGTTAGAGAGTTTTGTAGAAATCCCTTGTAGGGTCACAAGCTGTTATACTTGTGAAAAGCAGCGTTGGAATCAACTCTAAGTTAAGCTAATTCAAGTCTCAACTAAGAAGAGCACAGCTCAAAAAGACACTGAGGTAAGTACCCCAAGTCTAAACAGTACCTCTGGTTTGAAGAAGAGTAGTCCAGCTAGATTCTGTCCTGTTGCAGCTATGCAGATCCTGGGTTCCTGAGCCTCAGTCATGGGGACACGATGAAGGACGTCTGGAGGACTCCTGCAGCAGCACTTTGGAAGTCGTCAGCAGCTACAGGCTCTTTTCGAATCAGAGGCACTTTGCGGTTTCAGCACGCGGTAAACAACACCACCACGGATCTCGGATACTGGTTGGGCTTCCTTCACTCCTTGAGTCCAGCACTCTGGTGAGTGGACTCGAGCTCTGGTCGTCCTGCTTCTGGCGGGTCCTTAGGAGACTTCTGGAGCTTCTGGCCGGATTGTAGACATTGCTACGGATTTCTTGACTCCTGGCACTCAGTTCTTGCAGCAGTGAAGAAGTACAGCCAATCAGGGAAGATCATCCAGTGGAGTTCCTCTCGGGGTTACTTGGGCCCACTAACCCAAGGGAAGAAGTCATCCCTTCCGGAGCTTCTCTTGTCGATCAGAAAAAGGAGTTTCAGCACTGCAGCAGGGCTTCACCGGGCAATTCAAAGGTCCAGGAGGATGCAGCAACCTTTGTTCACGGTTTCTTCGTCTGGCGTTTCTCCCAGTGGTTGACTCTAACTCTAGTCCCAAAACCCTCACCTTTTGAGCAGGTTTCTTCCATTCATGCACAGCGTAGGCTGTCAATAACACAGCAGAGTGAAAGGGCAGCCAGCCAGCCAATCAGGACTGATTGCATTCAGGCATTCCTAGAGACAAAAGACAAAGGAGTTTTCGGGAACCTCCCTCACATCCTGCCTTTCCAGACACACTGGAGCCAGAGGTGGGTTTCAGGACTGAATCAAAGGCAAAATGAACAAAGGGGAAAAAAAACCTGGCTTGATGCACAGAGTAAAACCCAAGAAAGACCTCACACACAGAAAATGGTGGAAAAAAAAGACTGGGGCTATTTTGACAAAATGGGCACCCATGGGTACCATACTGCAGCTGAGGATTCAGCCTGCGGTAAAAAAGCACAATGTTAGGAACATTTAACCACTGCCACCAGCCATTTAAAGTAGTGAGGGTAACATAAAAAATGTTCCATGAGAATGTAGGATAAGGGGCTACTAGGTAAATCCCAGCACTCCACATAAGATGGTGTGTGCTGGACCCACAAAGAGAAACAGTAAGTAAAGTCAATTTCACTTTACTATTCTTGGGAACAGTAGCTCACACAAGAAAAGGTATTTAAACCTTATGAGAAATCCAAATGATTTCTCAGTGGCACTGCACTGAGGATGATGTGTGTGCCATACAAAAGTAGAGGCCTATGGCCTTGTCAGACTCCAAAAATAGAGAAAAACGGGAATTAGCACAGAAATGAGAATTCTCCCTAACAATTGAAAGACATAATTTCCTTGTGTGGTCTTTGTTAACACAGCTGTGCAATTTCATAGCACTCTAAATAATATGCATTATTATTACCCAATTTAGAGGCACTCATTTTTTGTAACCATCAACCGGGTGACACAATCCAATGGGATTTGAGTCTATAATGGCCAGTTGATTGCTTTTTAGAGCAGGTAATTTGTTTATTTATTTTTTTATTCAGATTTATACCATAGCGTTGGAAAATAAGTTACAAAAAGTATGGTACAAAATGGATCTGCGGTGGTAATAGTTGCAAGAGAAGAAAATGCATAATTCTGGAGTTAGTGAGGGAGGAAAGAAAATTAGATTTTAAGCGAGTATGAAAAATGTGATAGGAGGGTTAACACTGGACTGGCAGAGGGAGAGAGTTCTAGTATTAGGGGCAAGGAGTCAGACAGAGGGGAAATGGGAGTAGGCACAAGGTGCTTTGGGGACAGAGAGAAGAAAGAGGAATTGAGAATGGAGAGCACGAGAGGGTTACTGAACTGAAAGCAGAGAAGCAAGGAAGTGAGGGGCAAGGCCATAAAGGCATTTATGAAAGATGCAGAGAAAATTAAAATAGAGGTGAGAAAGCACAGAAATGAGTGAGGTGGCAGTAAAAAGAGGAGACATATTGCTTATCTGTAAACTGAACATAGAGGAGTAAGATGGGAACGGGAAGACCAAGTAGGAGAGTGGATCATTAATCAAGGCAAGATAAGATGTGAGAGGATGTATTGGCACAAATAAAAAGAAATGGGCAGACCCAGCGAAAATTGTAGAGATAGAAACAAGTGTGAAGTTGATAAAGAGAGAAAATATGGAAAGAATTAGTGTTGAAGATAAAGGAGAAGAATGAAAGGGGGAAATATGAGGCCACTAGGAAGGTTTAAGGTAGAGTGCAGAAAGGGAAAATACATTATTTCAACTTTAGCAGAATTAAGTTGTAGAAAGTGGGTACTCAAACAAGACTGGTTGGCTGTAAGAAAAAACGCAACAATGGAGTGGATGTAATCAGAAAAGGAGAAGAATATTTGTGAATCATCAGCATACAATGACATGGCAGAAAAATGTGATCGAAGAGGAAAGAGGAATAGTGTAAAGGGAGAAGGGTAGACCCAAGAACAGGGTCATGTAGAACCCCAAAAGTAGAGGATGTGAAGAGGAAAGATGGCTGGTAGAGGAAACAGAATTGGAATGTCAGAGAGATAGAAATGAAACCATTGGAGGATGGGACCAGAAAGACCAAGAGCAGCTACAGAGAATGAGACAGTGTGAATGTTCAACACTGTTGCAAGCAACTGAAAGGTCGAGAAGTATGAGTATGGAAGACAGTTTGTTATTTCATTCTGATAGAACAGAGTTAGAGACATAGAGTAGGGTGGTTTTGGTAGAGTGAGATGGGCGAAAAGCAGATTGATATAGAGGAAGCATGGAGGGAAGATAGAGAAACACAGAGGTTTGGTTATAGACAAGCCTTTCGGGAAGTCTGAAAACAAGAGAGCAGGAGAGAAATAGACCCAAGGTTATAGGGAATAGTGGGGTCAAGAGAAGGGTTTTAAGAATAAGATTAATGGTTGCATGTTTCAATGTAACTGGAAAGGTCAAAGAGAAGAGAGAACATGTAAAGTGGAAAGTGAGTTACGGAAGCAGAGAAGGATAGATAGCGGGTATTAAGGAAGGCGGAAGTGGGCCGTGGGGGGAGGCAGTTGGGTAAGCCCAGACATGAGATAAGCAGTCTCAGAATCAGTGAGAGAGGTGAAGGAGAGGAAAACAACAGAGTGTAGAGATTGAAGAAGAGGTTGGGCTGAGGGAGCGGCCGATGCTGAAGATGAAAAGGAGCCACACAGTGAGGAAACTTTAGTAGTAGAAAATGCAGGAAAGTCAGTAGATGAAGGGGCAAACAGAGGGAAAGGGCATGGGATGGGAAGAGAGGATGATGTTCAGGCCGTGTACTAGCCTACTGAGCTAGCTCACCAGCTACAATGGAACCCACTTTTGCATAGAACATCATGAAAGGGGACGTTTGTGCACTGTGACATATGTATGTGCACAATCATCATTACCCTGAGATCATGGTAAACTCCTGCACTGGTATTTACAACCGTTCTATTCTCCCATCAATATTCTAAGGCTGTCTGAATCCGTATACATACTTCAAAGTTACAAACATGTTACTGTTAGGCTGAGTGGTGTCAAAATGAAATGAGTGAGAGGCTCAATGTGCATTATGTACTTAGTGGTTCAAGCATATACTCCTTTCATCACATAGTTGTCAAATATAAAGAACTGTGATAATTCCTGTGTTCTCAAACTGCTCTTTGATTTTACGGAAAATAAGCTTGCACACAGTGAACATTTGAGTGTCAATCACTGTAGAACCTAGCAGGGTATAAGCACAGCTGGTATGAGGTACGGTTTGTTTATTTCTAGTCTAATAAATACTTTGAGTGGAGCTGTAGGAGCATTCACTCCAGGAAGAGAAAAAGTCTTACTTTCAGTCTGTGGTTACAAAAAAAGACAAACCAAACGTATTAAATCAGTATATTAACACCCAGGTTCTCACTAGTGCAGTTACAAATGATTGCTGTACACTGGCCTCACTCTCCCATCATGGCAAGGCTATAGAACACACTCAGTCCCAGAATCATTCTGCCCCATCCTGAGGGACCCACGATTCTGTAAAAGCACTGGATGAAGGGGTTCTTTAACTATGTTTTGCTTCATATAGTGCCAACTACAACATGAAGTGAAAGACTGCACAACTTCTTCATCGTTTAGGTAATAAAGGTGAAAGGATGTATGCAGGTCTATCTCCCTTAACGGAAGAGCAACGGAATGCCGAGCTATTGAATTAATGTGAGACCATGTTGCAGAAATTAGATTTCCACTTTGAAGTAAAAAACAAGCACAACATTGTACCAATATCATTTCAGCATCAGGATACAAGACAACCACGACAAAGTGGAGGACCACCTATTAGCACTCAGGCATCTTGCCCTACCATGCAACTTCGGAGGAGCGTTTGATGAGCACATCAAGGACCAATTTATGGTTGGATGCTCCACCATGAAGATTAGGGAGGAACTAATTAATCTCTACTATTGCATGATTACGGTCAGGAAAAAAATCAGCTCACAATCTCTGTATTGTAATATCTTTAAATAGTGTCCATGCACTGCTAATTGATGATCATTGATATTAAACGTACGTGTTCTTTCTTCCATGATGGTTTAACCAAGTGTTAAACAAAACCAATAAAAATACAATGCTGCTCGAACAATGTTAAAAAACGATCGCAGCCATCAAATAGCCCAGTGAAATCACATGATCCAGATATCAGTCAAGTACCATCACGGAGCACCCACCAAATAGACATCTAGGATAAAGAATACCTGGAAATTGAACAGTGTCCATAAAGGTTGATGTATACGTACCAACTTGTCATAATGTTAAATATATTCTGTTTGGAAATCCATACACCCGCCCACAATCTCAATGTACTAACATCTATGCGTAGTGTCCCTGCACTCTCAATTTTCAACCGTTAATAAAAGGTCTTAGACATTCCAACCAGCATTCTGGTTAGTAGCACAGTTTAACCACCATAATAATTATTCAATGTTCGGATACCGTCGGAAATGATCAAAATGAGTGTGCCTCCTCTCAGTCTCCAATGTCAATGAACTGTCAATTACAAACAACTCCTCACAACTCACAGAGAATAGGAACATACACCATGGTAGTGATAAGCCCAATCTACAGTGTTGCTCAGACATCTGGTCCCAGTTCCTTTATTTGAAAACAAGCGTGTAAACACAAATCTATTTCAGAGTAAACCTGGCAGATCCCATTCTCCATTCATACCACTTGGGATCAGAGTTCAAAAACTCTATCCAGAAGATCTCCCTTTGCATAAGTTAGTTATTCAAATCCCCTCCTCTTCTATATGTTTGTACATGTTTAAGAATAACAAGTTGTATTCCTGCAACACTATGTTTTGCCTCAGCAAAATGTGCAGCCACTGGAGATTTCAGTAAGCTTATGGTGGATTTATGCTCAGTCAAGCGCATTTGTGCTTTTCGTGTAGTGATGCCGACATAGAATAATTCCCATGGACATTTCAGACCGTACACAACATTCATCAAGTCACATGTACATGAATGTCTTAAAACAATCTTTTTGCCAGAGTAGGGATGCCCAATAGATTTGCTTTTCATTATGCTGCCACAATGCTGGCACATGTTACAGGTTGAGTTCCCTTATGAATAGATTCCCTCTGTTCATTTTTCTCAACATGAGCTGTAACCAAATAATATCTCAGAGATGTACTTCTCTAGTAGGCAAACACAGGGGGGAGGGGATAATCTATCTAGAGTTGGATCGAATTTAAGTATCTGTCAATTATTATTGACAATGTAACAGATTCTCAAGCTCTGTTCAGAAAATGGGCTACGAACAACAGTCCCCTGGATCAGGTGGAAACCATAGCTAAAAAAGTGGGACACAGCATGCCAGGCTCAATTAGAGAAAATAAATTGCTCACCTTGAATAAAGGATGTCATGAGGATGGGGAACATATAAAAGGGAACTTCCATAAGGTCACAGAAAATAATACAGTGGCATGACGAGGAAGAAACACAAAAACAACCCAGTGATGTTAGCAGTGACATTACCTGGGCTTCCTATTGGTGTGGGAGAAGGAATAATCTAGCCAACACCAACAATTATCCTCACATAAGGGCTTTGTGTAATAGGTGTTTAGGAAAGGGGCCCTTTGTTAAATGTTGCAGATCTGCTCTTGACAAGGTGGGAAAAAACAAGGTTGGGGATATTATACTAAGTGTGCAGTGTGGAGGGGCAACCCCTCAGGACCAAGATGAAGATAGCGAACATGTTTGTGCTGGTGAGGACAGATCATGACAATAGATACACAGTTTGTTCAATTAGTGTCTCCACTGTCCAGTGGGGACAGGAAGAGTGAGGAAGAATGTGAGTGCCCGAGAGCAGGCATCACTGTAGATGACATAGAGTGCTAGATGCTTATAGATTCTGGTGCCATGTTAAACCCACTATCAAAAAAGGTTCAGGTACAGGCCCTGAACAGGACCCTAGAGGATTTACAAGTAACTAACATTATTTCAGAATATTACAAAATGTGAATATTCAGCTGGTAGGGATGGCAGCTGTAACTAGGATACAAAGGTAGGAAGACACAATGTAAAGTGTTCATCCTAGTGAAAGAGGCATCTTTCCTGGGGTTGAGGGAACAGAAAATATTAGGCATCAACTTGGACTACAATGCTCAAGTGCAGGTGATGGTTGGGGATGTAACACGTGAAAATAGCTGAGGAGGAAAAGTTATCCAATGTATTTAGCTCACAAGTAGGGTGTTTAAAGAGTATTGTTTATGACTGATATGAGAGAGGGAGCTCAAACTGTAGTTTCACATGTGTGAAATGTGCCTTTGGTGTTGAGCAATGCAGTGCACAAGGAACTTGAAAGATTAATTGGTGAGGACATTGTTGAAAGGCAAATGCAGTTAAGTGGCTGTCACCTCTCATGGTGGTCAGGAAACCAGTGGGGATGTACAGTTTTGTGTAGATTTCTGCCATCTTAGTGTTTATTTGTAGATACATGTTGCCATACATAAACTAGATGGTGGCCACAATGTGTAGGTGCCAATATTTGTTAAAGTTTGTCTTAACCTTGGCTTATTATCAAGCACAATTACATTCTAGCTTGCATACGTTTATGGCATTTGGGACCAATGAAATAGTTTTTTCAAATCAAGCACATGCTATTCGGCTTGCTGTTTAACATGATCTTTCGTCACTTTTGTCAAGCACTGCCCAAGGGAACTGTGCTTCAGGATGGCACACTATACATTGTGATGAATCCTGTGAAGTCATCACTGAACCCCAGCCTAAGATCTCCTCCCATGTGGCCAGGGAAGGCAGGCGTACCTGATCCTAACCCTGGGGGTGGTATCATGAGGGAGGATCACATGGTATCAGATGGCAGTCAAGGGAAATGGTAACTCCTTTGGAAGAGGCACGGTATTCATCTTCTTGTGAGGATGACTGTCCTTTCATTCCCAAATATCAGATGGGATGCTGTCATTGCACAAGTCCGTCTCATGAGGAAACAAGCCCAAGGAACCGAGAAAGAATAAGTTGTATACCTTGGGAGTTCCTGAATCAGATGTGACATTCTCTAATGGCCATAATTCTAACTTGGGTAGAAGTCTTATCCCTAATGTTAAGTCACACATCACTCATATAACATCTTCTAACTCTGATATCATCCAGTTCAACAATAAAATAGAAATGGATAGACATCAAAGACTCAAACCCATTATGCACTTCAAGATCCATAACGCCTGTCGTACTGGGACAAGGAAGAAGGAACAAGAGTCAATGAGGATAAAAAATGCCACTGAAGGGAATGTGTGGTCTAGTTATTTGAAGGAAAGGCACCTGAGCGGGACATTTAAACCTGAAATGGACCACAGCTGTGGAGATGGAAATGAGCAGCAGAGGCAGAAGCAGTCAGGTTGGAGCAGTCAGATCGGAGCTGCAGCAGGAGTGCGAACACCAGCAGAAGCTGACAGAGGAAGAGAAGGTGCACGGTTTTGCACAGTATGTGCAGCAGGATGCAGATTCATGGTCAGCAGCAGGGAGGGAAGCCCAATACTGTGAGAGACGTGCTCTCGAACCGACACGAGTTTCCTGGATGTGCTGGAGAACGCAGAGACCCAGCAGGGCCGGCGGGGTTCAAGAGAGGGCCTGTGCAGGTGGTGGCAGGTACAGAAGCGCTGAAATAGAAAATACCTAGGGTAGATAGCCATTGGTGTGGGCTGCACACCATAATTACCACGCAAGTGGTGTCTTTCAAATTCAAGATGCAGTTCTCGTGTTCATTTCAATTATGTCATATTCATCTAGGAATAATGTTGTAGAGCACAGCTTGTAAGCTTGTAAAAAATTTTAAACACTAAGAGCTGTCAATCAGTGTACCGATCTGCAGAGAGTCAGCCGCAGCAGCAAGGAGCAACACTGAGATGCCAAACAAAGTCAGTGAGTAGACCTGCAAGAGAAGGTAACCTCTGGGCGCTCCGAGTGGAACGTTTGCTGAAATCAAACTATTTTGAATACCGAGCCATTAGAATGAGTGTGCAAAAGCATGCAGTTCTCCATTTATGAAACGTCAACTTGGGAAACCTGTAACCCACATTGCCAACCATGCAGAGGCTATAACAAACAGATAAAAAAGGGCAACAAAGGGACAATTTCCTTTCCTGAAACACCAGGTTGGGGAAATCTGTAACCCACATTGCCACTAACAGAAGAGACCAACTGTGGTAGTAGGAGCTTTTCTTCCTGGCACAATAGTGAACCAGGAAAGAAACAGTTCATTTGAAAAAATGTGGTTGTGGTAAAAAAAAGTGTTGTGTTAAGACACTGGTAACTTTATTATTTTGACAAACTGTTGCATCACCAAAGGTAGTTACTGTGCTATCCTGACAAAAAAATTCCATTGGAAGAATAATTATGATATGCTAATATTTGCATTAAATACTGAGGAGAAAATTGTGTGGAGGAAAACAATTGCTTTGGTTTTAAGTGTTTGTGAAAGAGACATTTACTTCCAAGTAGAAGAACGCAGTTGATGGAAAAGACATTTTATGTTGAACTAAATAGAACTTTGTTGAATCAGAACTTTTCCAAGGGTATTCCTGAATTGATCCAGGCAAAGGGAGCCCATTCCTGGTCTCAAGGAATACTTTCTAAAAACTATAAATTTGAACTTTTGCATTGTTTTGTTTAACTGAAGACTGCCAAATAGTCCTTGTACACTTTTGTTGTACGTATTTGTGTGAGGGCCAGAGACCTTTGCACACTAGGTCATCTTTCTTTAGTTTTAGTTAGGGATAGTCTCGTTAGGATAGGGGAAGCTATCTCACCCCTTTTTATTTTAATAAATGGCGAATAATGAGAAAACTATACCTTTGTGTCCGTCTTGCATTTCTGACCCCTCACACCTTCCAGATGCAAGATGCTTTTACATGGAGTGTCTATGGCTTTATGGACCAAGGTTGGCCTGAAAAGTTGAGGCTCAGCCAGTGCCGACACCAGTTCTGGCAAGTGAGGGAACAGCTAAGTGTGGAATATCATATACGGGTGGTAAAGAAGTAGATCCAGCTAGTGATAGTTATAGCCCAGGAGGTACACATTGGGATATCTCACTGATGACTAGCTTTGACTCTTGTGTTGTGTTGAGCATCGATAGAAGGAATGTCAAGAGTGCAGGGAATCTGAGAAAATGTTCAAGCATGAGGTGTAAGTCATCACTCCCATTCCCTTTCCAAGTGAAGTGTGGATTTATATGTTGGGCATAATTGATAGATACTTGAAGGGGTTAGTGATTAAGGTACTTTCCAATGTCACATCTGACAAGATCATTTCATTCTTAGAATGCATATGTGGTCAGAAGTCCTCCTGGAAAGCATGCTGACAGACAATGGCCAGCAGTTCGTTATGGACAACTTCAAGAAATTCCTTATTGAAAATTGAATAAATCACTAGAAGACGTCACTGCATCATTCGCAAGGCAATGGTGCCATAGTGAAGGTGAACAAGGTCATTATGGAAGCTATACGCATGGCCAAGGCAAATAGGGAATATGAGGAGAGTGCAGTGATAGGATAAACGCAATGTGTTTTGTGCCCCCACACAACAACTGGATTGTCACCATGTGAACTGTTGAGAGGCAGGACATCCAACACTAGAGTGTGACCTCTGTGGTTGAAAAGGAGTGGGCTGCAGGGGCACGATAGGAGTGAGTTGCTTTCATGGGTGAATTTGCGACAAGAGAATATGAATGGACAGATGCTGTAGGAACCGGCATTAAATCCAAGTAGGGGATCTGGTTAGGGTAAGGAAGTCTGGCTTTGTCCTTATGGAGAGCCCCTACAGTAGGATCCAGAAAGGATCCTGGGAGTAGGTGAGCAAACTGTAAGGTTGGAAAATTGACATATTTGAAATGAAAGCGATCTAGTGATGGTACCTATTTAGGAGGGGGAAACAGCATAAAATGGAAGGAGCAAGGTGTGTGGTGAATGCAGCTCCTACCAGTGTTTCCTTTAGATGACAGATGCTTTGTCACCTGGAACAGTAGTGTATAATCAGAATCTCAGAGCCTCAAGATTCTAGACGTAATGGTTGAAGAGGCAGCCAGGAGTAGTCAGTAGGAAGTGTGGAGCACTCATTTGTATGCATACTTTGTTACAATATATTGGTTATTTGGTCACCCTCTTGCCTGTAATCCAATCTCGGAATTCCATTGTTATCCCACTGCCAGGCATTCTGGTGAGACTAAGTGAGGAAGGCTCCGCCATCTGAAGAAACACAAGACTGAACAGGGAACCTGTGCTGGCAGTATTAATAGAGACTTATTTGCAATGATATTCAGGTGACAGGGAAAAAATCACTCTCACTGCAAAGTAAATTCAAAAATTCAAAGACCACTGTAATATAGTGTTCCTGAAGGGGGCAGATGCACATTACAAATAACCCACAATACTTGTACTAATTTTGTGCGTTATTAGTATTACCATACTGTAGATGGTGCTGAATAGCCTCCTAGGAGCAAAAACTAAAATAATGTTCTTTCTAACTCTGTGTTCACAAGCAGAAAAAACCCTTCTGGTTGAAATAAACCCAGTTCCATACCCCTTAGTCATTCCCAATTTCTGACTTATTTGTGGTGTAATGAAAGGAATCGCATCACTTTGTCTGCTACATATACCCTCCATAAGAGCACATTGCTCTGAAAAAAGCATGGTTTGTAAGAACTACCCAGGAGAGGCCACTACAACAATCTAAGAAACCATTGGCCAAATTTTGTCGCTTGCAGTACTTGCCCTACACAGAGCATTTTCCTCAAGTTAAGGTTTCTTAACAGCAAGCTTTCTTCAAGCAGATCCAAGAACTTTGCAACTTCATCTTTCTTTGCCATCACCTCCTGATAACCCATTAAAATGAGGATCAGAAATGTTTCTAAATGTGAAGGTAATTTTCTTCGGCAGGTCGCAATGCCATGTCTGCTTCTTGATTATATCATTGGCCGGCTCAATCCCACTATAAAAAACAAAAACAACTCTTACATTTTTCCTGCAAATATTGTTAATCTTAGAGACTATGGGCCTCATTACACGGATGGCGGTAAGGGTTTACCGGTATTTTACTGGTACCGGTATTTTACCGGTACCGGTAAATCCTTACCGCCTTACTACGAGGACCCTTTGCGGGTTGGGGAATTTAACACCTGCTTTTTGCAGGCGTTAAAAACCAACCCGCAAAGGGACCAGGGAGCTAATTACGGTACCGCAATGTGCGGTACCGTAATTAGCACCTTCCCCATTCCCATAGAGCCCTACGGGGCAAAAATGGGAATGGGGAAGGGCAATGGTGGAAGGGGGAATTACTGCCCCGCCAACCTTGGAATAGGGCGGTAATTCCCCTTTCCACCAAGGCGGTGCCGGTATTTTACCGGCATGAACCATGGCGCTAATAGCGCCATGGTTCACCGCCATCCGTGTAATGAGGCCCTGTAACTTGCCCATATAATGCACATTAGAACCCTGCAGGGGGGCGTAAACCAATCAGGAGCCTCAAAACGTGGGCTGTTTTGTATGGTACAAGCCCGTGTTCTGAGCTGCCTGTGTAACAAGCTTCCATTCCCGGCTCCCCCTCCCACTTTATCTCTTAGCACCCATGTAGTAGGAAAACTTACCTTAGAAGCACAGCTGACGCCATTCAGTCCTGTTTAACAGAAATCCTGTTTCCAATGTTGATGCGTACTACGTCATCAACATAGAAAACTGACTTCCTGTCAAACAAGACTGCACAGCATCGAGCTGCGCATCTAAGGTAAGTTCTTTTTAATTTTACACATACCACATTAGCAATAGTTCAGACAACTACATGGGTGCCAATGGCGACATGCCCTTTGGTGGCAGGCCCACACTGTAATAGTAGCTTGCCACCCTTGTTAAGGAACCCTTGCAGTCCTTGGGCCCTTAAATTGTGTGGCGCGCCGTTACCTACAGGGTGTGCCTGCCACCTCGGGGCATATCATCTGATTAGCACCCAGGGCGGGGCTGCTAGCCAATCAGGAACCTGAGAACGTGGTCTGAATTCTCTAGTAGAAGCCTGCGTTCAGAGCTCCCCAGTGCTGCGTGGCACTCGCCCTGTGCATCCCTTGCTACCCCCTCATCCCCCATATGCCTTTAGCACTCACGGTTAAGCAAACACAGGTACTAAAGGCTAAGGAAAAATGTAAAAAGAGGAACCACTTACCTTCCTTCAGCACAGGGAGTCTGCTTTCAGTGTTCGTTATCGTAATCAACACTGAAAACGGACTCCTTTGTAAGACGTGGCATCGCCAGACTGAAGGGAAATGTTTGTTCCTTTTTATATATTTTTTCTTAAGGCCTCATTACACGGTAGGTGCTAAAAAAACAGGATTTACCGGCATGGCGCTATTAGCGTGTCCGCCCTCACAGGAGACCGCCAATAGCGTACCATTACGAGTAAGCGGACACGTGCATAGGGCCATGCCGGTAAATGACCCTACCGCCATGCCGCAAAAGCACCTTACCGGGCCCGCCCAAAGTGCTGATAGCACCTCCGCCCTCACTGTACATGCTATCAGCGGTCACCGCTATTAGCGGTCACCGCTATTAGCATCGACCGTTAAATTGCGGAACCGGAAATAGCGTCATCGCACCGGAACGGGAAAGAGCACGGCGGCCATCTTTAAAAACACAATCCATTGCCATCCTCTGCCCCCTGGACCATTTTGGAGTTGGGAGCTGTGTGAAATCAACCGTGACACCTGCATCATGCCAAAGGCCCTGAAGAAAACCTGTGACAGGCAGCGGAAGGAAAAGTATACTAACGAGGAACTGGTCATGTTGACACAGACCCTTGCAGAGCATGCAGAGGTAGTCTTTGCCAATGACATGCGCTGCGCCACCTTGCTCAAGAAGAAAGCCATCTGGGAGGAGGTGGCAGTCAAAGTCAGTGCCGTGGGCACCAGCACGCGCACTGTGCGCGAATGCAGGAAGAGTGGGACGACCTCAGGCTGCGGGTGAGGGGCATCCTGGTGGAGAACCACCGCATTGCCAGTGCCGGTGGAAATGGCTCCCCAATACGCCTGAAGGAATGGGAGGAGACATGCGCCAACATGATTGCCACCGAAAGCATCGAGGGAGTGGGCAGCATGGAGGTCGGCGTGGCTACCACTTCCGATGCAGGTGAGTGTACACATGACAGGATACGGTGTGAATGTACAGTCACCCCCATATGTGAGCACAGACCCCTCTCATACATGGACACACATCCACACATGCATCCATCCATCACCATGTCAGTGTCAGACCCAAACACACACACATGCACACATCACCAGAGACAAGTCCCAAACTCAACCATGCATGGATGAGGCACTGAACTGGCACATCACCTGCATCCACAACTGCTAAGTCCCAATGGCCACAACTGCATCATTCCTGTAATTTACATTGAGTATATTGAAACGCAACCAATGCCATCCCCCTTCTCGTCCCTGACAGGTTTACATACAGATGGGGAGGATGCTGCTGATGCATCAAAGGCACCACCTACATCCAAGAGGCCAAGGGCACAGGAGCCGGAGGATACCCCTGCAACATCCAGGGGCAAGGGGGGAAGGCCACACCTGAAGAGTGGCAGCCTACGTCACAGTGCCACTGCCAGGGCAGCAGTAGCTGCACCACCAACTGTGGCCCCACCACCGGAGGCAAACCCACTATCAACAATGCCAGACACCCAGGGCCCACCATCAGCTGCGGCAAGCTCTGCTGGTGAGGCAGCCGCCACTGGCCCCCAGTCTGATCCAGAGGACACCCTACTCCAGCACATGGAGATGCACACCCCAAGCCCCCCAGGAAGCCCAGAGGCAGTGGCATCCCAGACCCCTGGTTCTGATGGGACTTTCGAGGACACCAACCCTGCAATAATGTCACCCATGCTACCATCACCTGTTGCATTGGAGCCATCTGAGGGCACGGCATCCAATGCACGGTCACCCGGCACTGACCTCCAAATTTCCGCCATCCTGCAGCGCCAACAGGAGCTGACCGTGCTGGTTGGCCAGCATGTCGCTGAGGCTGCCAATCTCACTGAGAACATAGTCCAGACGGTGAGGCACTCCACTGAGCGCATGGACGCCAACACGGACAGGATATGCAATGAAATTGCAAGTCTTAGGGAGGTGCTTGTCCGCATGGCAGACACAATGGGCCGCCACTTTCACCCACAAGGCCAGTCTGCCCCATCCTCGACTTCCGGGTCGACACAAACAGGCCCCCTCAGGCGCTCGATGCAAACCACCAGGCGCACGTCTGGCAACCCTCAAGATCCTTCCAAGGACAATTGCAATTAGGGGGTTAATGGGGATACCCCGGTGTGCATTGGCCATGGCAAAAATGGCAGAGACATGAGGGACTGTTGTGGGGGGTGGTGGGAAGGGTGTTATGGGTCTGTTGTGGGGGGTGGTGGGAAGGGTGTTATGGGTCTGTTGTGGGGGGTGGTTGGAAGGGTGTTATGGGTCTGTTGTGGGGGGTGGTGGGAAGGGTGTTATGGGTCTGTTGGGGGGGTGGTGGGAAGGGTGTTATGGGTCTGTTGGGGGGGAGGGTGGTGGGATGTTGTGGGGCTTGCACTTCTTCACCTTTATGTTAGTCAATACACTGGTTTCTGATGAAAACACAGCCTTGGACATCTTCATTGTGTGTGTGTGTACTTCATTGGCGACAGGGTGCATTGCGTGCTCTGAGACATACACCAGTGCATTCCTCCCCATATCCATGTGACAGTACAAAAACATTTTCCGCAGATTGATTGGCTGATCAGATGCTGTCTCACAGCACGTGCCTCCTGGCCATCCCCTCTTGCAACGCCTGCATCCCATTCACCTCCGTCCACATCAACATCATCATCCTCATCATGTGCTTCTATCCCAACGTCAGGGGGCAGTGGGCTATTCCGTCTGTCACACATATTGTGCAGCATGACACATGCCATGGCGATCTTGGCCACCTTCTCATGTCCATACAGGAGAGCAGCACCAGACCTGGTAATGCACATTGAACGTGACTTCAAAAGTCCAAAGGCCTGCTCAGTCACGATGCGGGTACGGGTATGTGCACGATTGATTACCTCCTCGTGCCTGTTCTGTGGTCTCCGTACAGGTGTGAGGAGCCAGGTTTTCAGGGGATAGGCCGCATCACCTGTATGGGGGGATGAATGGGGTCATGTTACTGTTCACCTCAAGGGCGGCCTGTTCACATCACACAAATTGACATAGCATTGTGATGCAAGTGCCAAAATGAGCGCATACATGCAGATGGTCTGTGTGACAGCAACGTGCAAGTGTGTGGCCGACCCTGCAAGTAGAAATGGCACAATAATGCCTACAACAGTAGTTTTCACATGTCCTGGGTGTGGCCAGGTCTTAGGTGTCCCTGGGCCAGGTAAATTTTGTAGCACACTGCTTGTGTACTGACATTCTGACACCAATGTTGCCATGCTGTGAAGCATCACTTCCGTGGTGCTATAGGTGTGTGGTTCAGTGCCATGTCTAGGGGTGTTCCCTTTGCATACATTCAAGGGTACATTGCTGGATTGATGCTGTGATGCGCTGATTCTGTATTACCATCTTGACGCCATGTTGATGATTTGTGTAATATGTGGTGTGGCATGATGTGCAATGGGGATGGATGTGTAATATTTTGCAGCCTGCATTGTTCTCATAGTCGTGCACCTTCAAATTGCATGTGGATTCTTCTCAGGTACATCGTGGCCTTCCCTGAAGGACATTGGCGTACATCTGTATGTCCATTTTCCCTACGGACGCCAGTCAACACCCAGTTGGAGTATGTATCTCCCCCCCCATTCACACCCAGTTGGAGTATGTATCTCCCCCCCCCATTCACACCCAGTTGGAGTATGTATCTCTCCCCCCAAATCACGCTGCCATGTGCTTGCCCTGCTACTCACAAAGTAGCCACGTACGTTGTCCGGTGTGTCGCTCCATGTAGCGTGGCATACTTGAGTCCCGCAGAACCATGGAATCATGTGTTGATCCTGGGAATCTGGCACAGCAATGTGTGATTATCTTGCTGGCGTCACATACAATTTGGGCATTGATAGAGTGGAATTGCTTCCTGTGTCGGTACACTGCTTCATTGTGATGTGGGACCACCAATTCCGCATGGGTACAGTCGATGGCCCCGATGCAACTTGGAATGCCTGCCAGTGAATAGAAGCCAACTTTTGTGTTTGCAATCTCCTGGGCAGTCTGTGGCATGGATATGTGTTCAGGTGCATGCTTCAGGAGTGCATCGAGTACCTGGTTCAGCGTGCGTGAGGATACTGGTTGTGAGATGCCATGCATCTGTCCCACTGTATGCTGATGGGTGCCTGTGGGCAGGAAGTGGAGCACACTCACCACCTTCAGTAGCGGGGGGATGGCAGTTCTGATGTCTATGAGGCTCACAATGTCGTCGTGGATCATGTCCACGATGCTGGTGATGGCAGCCCTGTCCAGATGGTACAGGGTGTGTATCTGCTCAGGGGTCAGGTTGTATGGACTGGCTCTGGTCCTGGGTACTGGTGGGTGCCTCTGTTGTATGATTAGGTGCCGTTGTGGTGCCTGCTGTGCCTGTCTTGCCCTCCTCCTCCTCTTCCTCCTCCTCCTGCGTCTCCTTTGTGCTGCCTGTTGTTGTAGCAGCTGCGCTGCAATGAGGTCCTCCAGGCCATGTAATGCTGCTAGTATCGGAACCATCTTGGTGTGGGGAGGGGTGTGGGAAGGGGTGTGGTGTGCTCCTTTTGAGCTGCCACAGTCTCCATTGCCTTCACCTGTGCTGATTTGGTCCACCTGTGGCAGGTGGGTACACTGCCCATTTCCCTTAACGGGTGGTCCGCGATGCCGGTATTTGCACCATGGCGGTAAGGGGTTTGGGGGGATTTACCATGCCGCTATTTGCATGTGCACTGGCCTTGTGATGCTGTGCTAATAGCGGCATGGCGTAATTAACGGAATGGAGGGTCGCGCGCACGCGGCCTGCCCGCTATAAGTGGCACCGTAATTAGCGTTGCCGCTAATGGCGGTGTGCCGGGTCGTCATCCACATGGGGATTTAACATTACCGGTAATACATTACCGGTAACATTAAATCAATACCGCCTTCCGTATAATGAGGCCCTTAGTCTTGAACATCTGCCTGTGGTTACTCGTGGATGCTAATGGCGATATGACCCTTGTGGCAGACCGTTATCACTAGGGTCGGCCCACCCCCGAGTCCTTTACTTTTTATAGAATACTTGAATTGTTTAAATTACAATTGCTCATATTGTTTTCATACTGAATAGTTTAATGGCAACTAACTCATGCTTAAAATTGTCCATCACCTTTGCTATATTTGTTAACTGTTTTGCAATGTAATTGTTGTCGCCCAAACATACAACTTTGATTGAAAAAAATAGCTAGAGCTTATTAACTCTCTCAAAATGGGGGACAGTCTTATCTCGGAGAGCGTGTCTCTCAACTTTGTGAATAGCTAGGGTTGCGTGGCGTAAAACGTGGGACCTGGTGCATTTAGGTGGCCGTTTTAAAAAATAAGCTCATCTCATTGTGATGGAGTAATTTAAAAAGAAAACCCTCAAAGATGTGTTATGTGCAGGAAAGAATAAGCTGTAGCACAAAAACACAAAAAGTGGCCATTTCATGCAAGATCTGACATAATGCGAGCACATCCATTAAATGCAATTTTCAAATGCAAATGCTGTCATGTGCATTGCTTTATGTCAAAAACATGCACATTGCACCACATATAGAACAAATGTGTGCAATTACACTCAAAATAACTGAGAAGCAGGAAGTACAGTACAAACACCCTTCTGTACCTGTTGAACATGTTGAAAGGCTTGAAACTTCATCCAGGATCATCCAATAGCATCAAAAAACAACAATGGTGGGTAAGGCGGAGAGAAATGACAAGGAGCCAAGAACAGTTCTGAGGATGAAGTGTAACTGACAATCAGTAATATGGCTCAGATTGTTCCAGCTTCCTGTATTGCTGTGCACAACGTGCTATGGACTGCGCTAACTGCCAAAAGCCATATGTCGTATGTTACATGAGTATGGCTTAATCTTTGAGGCAAGCATATGCTACTGGCAGGATCAACCAGTAGCTATACCTACTGGAGGGTGGCAACGGGGGAGCAGCATTCCCACCTTGGAAAGACCTCTGCACCCTCTGAGTGTTCTGCACGACCCAAGATTCGGAGTGTGCTATGAAGCGTGCAGGTCAGGTGTACATGTCTAGGCGCAGGCAGCCTGGTCTGTTCCACCACAGAGGGGTAGGACGAAGAGGCTGGTCCCAGCCACAACTTGAGTGATCGAAAGGGGTTCCTCCACGCCACCACCACTGGCATGTTGGGGGCATTCCAAACTGCTGGGGAAAAACATGTGGTTGATCGAGAAGGGAAATCTTGTTTGAAACGGGCCTTGTCCAGCTTGGTGGGGGGGCAGAAGTGGTTTCGCCACAGAGCCTGTGGGGAACAGCAAGAACCAAGTGGAGTGCAGGCAGGACCCATACACACTGGGCCTCATTATAAGTGTTGCGGTAAGGCAACAACGGCGCCAGTGGCACTACCAGCGCCATTGTTACCTCGCCGCAACATTAGGAGTTTGCTTGCGGGTGACGCTCTGGACGCCTGGGCAGACCAGACGTGCAGAGCGGCACCCTCTAGCAGAACAGGATGGTAGTAACTGTCCCGTTATTAACGGGACCGTTGTTACCATCCTCCCCATTCCCATTGAGCCCTATGGGGGCTCAAATCGGAATGGGGACATACCGGGTCCGGGTCTCGCGAATGCGAATTACCGGGCCTGCAAAGGTCAGAATGGCCCGGTAATTCCCATTTTCGGGACCCGGGCCCGAATTTTGGGGTAGCCATGCCGGTAAGAACGCATGGCTACCTCCAAACTCGTAATGAGGCCCATTGTCTGCAGTAATCTGGGGGAAGGTGGCTAAGCTTTCTTGTGATCTGTGTATACTGGGTGATAGAGAGGGCAGTCTTGGCAAGTGTCCAGCCTCCTTATAGATCCACCTAGAGCAAAATTTCAAATTGGCGTCTGTCCGGACTTCCTGAGCAGGTCCACCATCTGATCCTTACATTTCTTCCTATGGCCAAATACCAGATGGCCGGGGTCAGAGAGCGTCCATCTGATAGTGCCATGCCTTCCAATATGCCTGGGTGGGAAGGATCCCTGGCCCCCTTGCAAAGGACCGGCAGACCCCCAGGTTCCCCAGCAGGCAAAACCAGGAGGTTTGCCCTGGAAAGATAAGCCTCTCTGAAGAGCACCAAAGGCTTTGTGCAGGCCAGCAGGGCTTCCCCCAGCAGGCCAGCGATGCTGGGATATCTGGTGGGGTAGGGCCCGTATCCAGCTTTGGGAGGGCGGGGTTTCAACACAGAGCCTGGGTGAGGCATAAAGAACCAAGTGGAGTGCAGACAGGATCCATAGAAGCTGTCTACAGTAATATGGAGGAAGGCGACTAAGAGTTCTTGTAATCTGTGTATCCTGGGTGACAATGGGGGAGGGCTGAGTAAGAGTGTCCAGCAATTCCAGCCTTCTAATAGACCGAACTGAAGAATAATTTCAAATTGGCATCCATACGGACTGCCAGAACAGGCCAGCCACCTTGTCCTTGCATTGCAGCTGGTAGAGCCATGCATTCCAATGGGCCTGCGAGAGCAGTGGCCCTGGCCCCCTGGCAAAGTATGGGCAGGCCCCAACACCTCTGGGAGGCAACATCAAGGAAATTGTGGGTGCTGGGGGGGGGTCCTCTGGCAGGGCAGGCATTCTCTAAATGCATTGGAGCTTTGTAGGGCCAGAGGCCCTCCCAGGTGGACAGATGGCTACACTGGGTAAAAGGGTGGCCGCCCCACATTGGCAACTGGTGCCCAAGGGTGTGGGCAACACCCCAGGCCATCCTGGAGCTCTGACAGGGGGTGTTAGAGCATTTTGCTCTGGAGTTCACCGGGCCCCTGCCAGGGCATGTAGGGACGTCCACTGGGCAGGGGTTGGCTTGCCCGCATGGGAGGCAAGTGCTCAAGGGTGGGATCGACACCCCTGGCTGTCCTGGAGCTCTGGTGGCAGTGCATTAGAGCTTTTTCATCTGGGGAGGGCCAGGGCCCCGGACAGGGCATGTGGGCACCTTCGCTGGCCCATGTGGGAGGAAGAGGTCCATGGGGAGGGGCAGCACCCCTGGCCATCTTGGACCTCTGGCCGAGGAGCAATATGGGGAGGGCGGAGTGCCCACTGAGGTGTGTTGGCCCTCTGCTTGGCAGGAGGTGGCGTCTTGGCATAGGAGGCAAGCACCCAAATGTTGCGTAAGCACCACCCCCTTCCCCATCTATCCTGGCGTGATGGCCTGGCTGTGACAGAGCTTTTCCCTCTGGGGAGGGACGTGACCCTGCTAGGATGCACAAGGACCTCCGCTGGGCAGGGCGACAGCCGCCCTGCATGGGAGGCAGGTGTCCAAGTGCGAGGTAAGCACCCCCGGCTATTCTGGAGCTCTGGCTAGGGTACAATAGAGCTTTAACATCTGGGGAGGGACAGGGACCCCGTTTGGATGCGCTGGAACCTCCGCTGGGCAGGGGCATAGCTGCCAAGTTTCTCAGTTCCATGAACCAGCCCTGTTTTTTTCACACTGCATGTTGGGACTTGTAGACTCATCCTTACAATGAGAAAAACAAAACTACAATTTCCAGCATGCAATTGGTAGCAAAATCCAGGACTGGCATGAGGTTTCACGCATGGAACTAGGAAATTTAGCAGGTAGGCAAGCCTAGTGTTAGCTCTGGAGATGCATAAACTGTGCCTGAAAGAAACAGACCCATGCTAGTCACATGCAGATGTATTCAGTGCTATGTTTTCATATGAAGGTGAAGTATTTTTGGCAGGAGGCCTTCCAAAGTATCAACATGATCACAGTACATTGTCTCCCGAGGACATCTGTGATGATTGTTTTGATCCATATACTGCCACTCAAAGGAATAATGTTAGGAATATTCATTCAAGCATTCCCTATTGTAACATGGTCAGTAGCCTGACCCGGTCAGGAAAGAATGTGTTTAAGAAGAATTGGAGGTCCTGAGAATTAAGTGGGCTGTTCATATTCTGAAATAGTACTCCAGCGAATGCCAATTCAAGCTTATGAACGGCTGTTGTAATGAGCTTATGAAAGTGTGGAATTTGGGGGCTGTGAGGAAGCAGGGACGGCGCTCCTGGCTGGTTCAATAAACGTCCTCCTACCTCTCACCTGTGTCTTCATTTCAACAACGGCCATGCCTCCTTTGTGTGGATGTCCCAGAATAATGACACCGACAGCTGTGTCTTGAAATGGTTCACAGCCCTGAAGTGATTATTTAACAGAAAATGTTACATTACAGACTTGGGCTCCCACATGAGTTGGAACTCTGATTGTAGTAGCCCACCATTAACGAGCTGTCGTGGACCCAAATAAAAGAAAGTGGCTCGCCTTAGACCCCTTTATATGTACTTTGATATTTGTAACACCTCCACGGCAGAGAAGGCAGGCCAAGGTTGGCCCAGGGAACCAGAGGGGGAGAACCAATGGAGGCAGGAAGGTGAGAATTAAAGGGGGAACAGGAACCAGTACAGTGTGGGTTGTCCAGATGAAGTCAGAGGAGGATGAGGCATCAGACAAATAGACCAAAAGGAGGAAGGATGGTGGAAAGGAGTGTGGAGGCAGTTTCGAGCAAAGGTGAGGTATTCACTGTTGAGAGAAAGTAGTACTGTCTTGTGGGTGTAAGGTGTGTGAGTGAAAGTGGTAGTAGGAGAGTAGGCAGTGACTGAAACTGAAAGAATGAAAGGGAGTGTTTGAGTAAGTGGGTGTGTGTGGATAAGTAGTAGTAGTATGGGCAGAGTAGTAGCGATGTATAGGTTTGGAGTAGGAGGAGGCAGAGTACTAGCTTTGTTGAGGTGTTAGTAGTGGGAGGCGGAGTAGTAGTCGTTTGGAGGTAGGAGTAGTCGGAGGTGAAGCAATGGTGATGTGGAGCTAAGGGTATAAAGAGGTGGAGCAGCAATAGTGTTAAGAGGTGGGATCAGTAGTAGTATAGGAGGGGAGTATAGCAGGAGAAAGAAAGATTAGAGGAGTATGAAAGGAATGGAGGAGAGTAGTGAAGCAGTAGAAAATTAAGGAACGTAGTAGAAGGTTGTGGAAGAGAAGTGCATGAAAGATCAGGCAAGTGTTCAGAGGACACCATCCAACCTGGCTCCTGGATAGGGATCACCTAGATTCTTCCCTGAGGAAGTCTATATAAATAAGACATTTGCCTTTAGTCCATCACCTTTAGAGCGTTTGCGTTTAGATAAATGGGATTACTCATCACTAGCACCAGTCCAGTGTTTAGTGGAGCCCGGGTTAGGGTGGGATTGCCCATCCCTAGGTTAGAGAGACGGATGGCCTATAGGCCCATTGGGAATCAAAATAAAAACTCTTGAACTTCATCTATGAGTCGGTGTGTTTTTTAGGCCAGCTGTGACAATGTGCCATTGTGTACATATTTCATAGAGGAATGCCATTATAGAGTGAGGTAGAGTTCACTTTATTTATATGAACATTTGGTTTGTCTGATGTCAAGAAAATGTAATACATTTTCTGCATCACCACTGAGTCATCTCTCTACTTCGACTAATGCATGGTCCAGCAAGGGAACCCAGGAATCATATGGTGTTACAGGGTCAGAGGCTTGATCCTATCAGGGGGGAACAGGGGCCCCTCTCAACCTAGGCTAGACGACCTACAAGGGGATAGGTCAGAGCCAATCCAACTCCACAGTGGAGTGTGGGGACTGGAGGGGATCCAGTCCCTAAAACAGCGTGCGTGCCTTGTATGCTGAAAAAAGGGGATACCACAGTCTGTTGCACTGTGTCCTCTAGCCTCTTATCTGGACAGTGTTCTATCTGAATACTTACAGAATTACCATCTCCTGATTCCAGTTTATCAACAGCAGAGCACACCATGCAGAGAATCAGAATTACCCAAGAATTACCCAAGATGAGTCCCCACTCATCAGACGTCATACAGACTACCGGGAGAGGCAGGGCAAAGTTGCACACAATGAATGCCTACAAGAGTGCATGCACCACAAACAACCTTGAGTGAAGCAAGGCATGGAGGAGTGGGATTATTAACATTGTGGGTCAGTCGAACTAGCCCAAGCTGAAATTGTAGGAACAGATTTGCCTGAGCAGTCAGGTGTTATGAACGCCCCATGGAAGTAGGGAGAGAGCAGAGACATAGGAAAGAACAGGTATAAATGACCTGCACTCATGAGCAATGATGAAGGGTGTTTAAGTGAGGTCAGTAGGCAAGCCGGTGGACCGAGAGACCAGGCAAAGGATATAAGTTTGGAGAACAGGAGGGAGTTGTAGGAGAGGGAGAGAAGGAGGAGAGGGAGAACAATCTGATGGACTGAGAGGCGAAGAAAGACAGCATGGAGTAGTAGGGCAGAGAGAAGAGAAGAGAGTGAAAAAGATCAGAGCAACAGAGAGGTGGAGAGAGACAGGTGGGAAGTTTAAGTAGGTGAGAGAGATACAGAGTGATGGAGGGTGAAAAAGACCTGAGAGAGAGGATGGGGCAGCAGTAGAACTAAAGTACAGAAGGTGAGGAAATAATACATAGAGGAGTGTGTGTGTGTTTGTGTGTGTGTGTATGTGTGTGTATGTGTATGTGTATGTGTGTGAAAGAGAGAGACAGAGAGAGAGCGAAAGAGAGAGAGAGGAGCGAGTCAGAGAGAAGATGCACATATGGAATGTCATACAATCAATATAAATGGAACCAAACATGCTTTGCCTAAAGAAAATGATACGAGACAAGAAACTGCTAACTGGGCTGCTTCTTTCAAATGTGAAGCAGATGTCTCAGTGTAGGGACAATCAAAGACCTATGGAGACAGTTTCAAGTTTAAGAGAGAGAGGCACCATAGAAATTAATCATTTAAAGTATAATGTATGCCATCTATTCACTATTATGACATGGGCGTGCCTGTGGGATACATGTAATCACCTGCACACCCAAGAGATAGCTCTCAACACAGTGGGCCTGTGAGTACATTCCACCTGAAGACCAGGTTTTTACCAATGTCAAGTGAAAACAGAAGGAGCCTAATGCAGCAACCTAAACATTTTTTCTATGAAGAGGAATGCATCTGTCAAAAATATAATCCTGATAACTCCGGAACACGGACTGTGTTACAGAAATGTGTAAATGATAAAAGTCCATTGGCAGGATGCTACCAAGTATTCTGAATGGTGCACTCATGCAGTTTTCCATTTGTACATCAAATGAAGGAAGTAAATCAACATGCTGCTCATGTTTTATATCTCCAACCACTGTCAGATTATTGTACACAGTTTATAATACTGTAGTGGACCCAAATAATATCCTACAGTATAAGTATGTAGAAAACCAGTGATTCTTTTGCATTGGCTTGAATAACATTGGTGTTTTATTTAGCCTGATATTGTGCTGATGTCAAGTAGACCTGAGTTTCAATTTACAGAAGGCTAGACCTCCCAATAATGGGAGTCTTCCATGGGAGATTGTTAGTAAATACTTTAAACCTCCAACAATTCTGAAAAATGTGGGCTTCACAGAAGAGTTGTGATAAAATGGAAGTGCTATGTGAATGGCCAAGGACTGGAAATCAAAAAGGCCTATATTTCATTACAGAGGGAAAGGATGAACTGAAAAAACAGCCTTTAATTTGCATTTGCAAGAGAAAATCAAAGGCCCCTTCTACATGAAAAGCAGGGTTTTCAAATACTGAAACTAAAATGGCCTTGCGTGTGCGTTTTGCAGTTTTAAATCAAGACATGAGAAAAAGAATGTCCCCTGCTAAAATAAATTTATCAGGGAAAAGACTTTGTGTGTGGTGACAAGATGGCATATATTGAAATGTGTAATATGCTTCACGTGCAAAATGACGGCAACAATTGAAAAAGGCTATTTTATCTCCATAGGTGACATGTAAATCTCATTTAGGCCTGAGGCAGACATTGTTTAGATTTTCAAGGTCTGCTCCTTATCTGGAAGGCAAATCTCTGTGATATTGATATACACCAAAGTGTTTACGACAGGGACAGATCAACCCAGACCCAGCCTGGATGGGGAAAATGCTTAGAGATATAAACATTTAGATTGGAATTGTGGTCAACATTAGATTACAGGACAAACTGCCAGATGTCAGCATGGCCTCATGGCATCACAGGGCAGAGGTGAGCGGTCTGCTGCATGATAAGGATCTCCTCGGGCCATCCACTTTCAAGGAACAAAAAGATAATAGCTTTTACCACTCCTTAAACTTACATTCAACCTCTGGTGACATGCTTGCAGAGAAATGAAACTTACGTTAGTGAGTGGGGGTGAAAGTGTACAGACCCTTAGACTATTTGACTTATATGAATTTAATGATTTCCAACAGTAAGTATATTGTCCAACAAAATGTCAGCGTGGGGATC